>NC_053140.1:54536240-55151076 GCF_016808335.1 Panicum virgatum | reverse complement strand
CCTAACCAGAGGACTAAATCACCCTTTAAACGCAAAACACATGTTATGCAACCGGGCCCCCAAAGGCCTACAGCCTCTCTCCAATCCAAAGGAAAGGAAATGACTCAAAGAAGCCCAATCCACGGTCCAAGTACACAGTGCGGCCCATCTGCACCCCCCTCGAACCCGCGGGGCAATCTCTGCCTCGCTCAAGGGCCTCTTGCCGAGACCCTCCAAGGCGCCCCGCATCTCCGCCTCGCTCGAGGGTAGCAAGCCTACCCTCGGGGGAGCGGATCGTCTCCGCCTCGCTCGAGGTCACCCCTCGACGAAAAGGACAAACGGCCCTTCCGCTCACCCGCCCGCCGTACGGAGGCATTAAATGTCAACCACTCCTTCGCAGCGTCCGGGTCAGACGACGTCAGGCCTCCACCCCACACAGTGGCTGTGACCGGAGTCTCGTCCGCCAACTCCGGTCACTGCTCCGCCATACCGGGCGCTGTGGCGACACTGTGGGAACCTGTGACGCTGTGCGAGACGTGCTCGGCACTGCTCCAGCCACTGTGCTATCAACTCTCCGTACCTCATTTGTGCTTTCCCCTCCGCAGAACCCTCGAACGGCATGGGCACGGCCCTTGAAAGCGGCCCCGACCTTGACTAGGACAAGACCCTTGCCTGCAGAACCCTCGGAGCGCCGCCACGCCACGCTTGGAGGACGGTGCCCTCCACAGCAACCACCACGCCACCCGCTGGAGCTGCCAGGACGCCAGCGTGATCTCCGCAAGGCCAAGGACGACGCCAAGGGCGACTACCACGCCAGGCGCCATACCCCACAGCGTACTTTCTACAGTGCTCGACCACTGCACCCCCGCGATTCGGGAAGAAGACGACGACTTTCATGATCTCCCCGTACATGTACTCCGCCCCCTCCTTGTGTCTAAAAAGGGGGAGGCGGGCTCTATCTTATCCATGGGGGCAGAACACTACACTCAGTACCACTCACAAGAGCACACACGCTCTTCTGAGCCCTGATATTGGCACTCGCCTCAATCAACTCCTCCTCTAGCAGAGACTTGGGAGCTTCCCTCCCTCTCTCGCCTCGCTTGTACCCCCTACTACAGGCATCCCCGGTGCAAGACAGTACAGT
This sequence comes from Panicum virgatum, assembly GCF_016808335.1. Taxonomy (NCBI): domain Eukaryota; kingdom Viridiplantae; phylum Streptophyta; class Magnoliopsida; order Poales; family Poaceae; genus Panicum; species Panicum virgatum. The sequence continues at coordinate 55,149,953 of NC_053140.1, read as the reverse complement.
GCACTGGCACACCCCTTTGCTGGACGTACAGCCCCGTGGCCGGAACCAGGATACACCCGTGTGTTACTGTGTTGCCTCTTGCATCAACCATCTGGAACTAGGGACACGCAGCATCATCACTAGTTGGTGCCGGACCATCGGGTCAGGACACCGACAGATAGATACTGTAGAAAAATTTTTGGAAACTAAACAGGGCCTCAAATTTGCGAATGACAGTTATAGATCAAATAATGAACCTTCCTTACAATATGTCATTGATAATCGATTTATCGGACATTGAGTCATCAAAGTAAAGTTCCATTGCTTAGCTTTTCTTTCATCCAGCAGACCTCAACAAAAAGTACACAAACCGCTTCACACAAACGAACACATGTAGTAGTAGGCAACAGGAGCGAACAAACCTAACAGTAACAATCTAACCGCTCAGAGCAAGGGGAGAAACGGTACGACTTTGACAGGCCGAACAACTTGAGAGGAGGCAGCATGCACGTAGTACTCCGTAGAAGCCAATGTTCGTGGGCACGTCGCATGTCCACAGTCTTACGCGGCTGCCGCGGTGGTGGTCGGGATCACCTGCTGCGGCGGCGCCTCCTCCGGTGGCGCGGCGACGTAGCCGGCGAGGTCCCGCGGCTTGACGTGCACGCGGAGGCCGTTCTTCATGAAGAGCGTGAGCGACATCTTCTGCTCCACCTTGTGCCCCGGGACGAGCTCCACCGAGTGGCGCAGCAGCACGGCCGACGCGATGGACTTCATCTGCAGGTAGGCCAGGTCCTTGCCCAGGCACGTCCTCGGCCCGCCGTTGAACGCCACGAAGCGGTACGCGTCCTTGGCCGGCTCGAACCGGGCGCCGTCAGCCGACAGCCACCGCTCCGGCCGGAACTCGGCGCAGTCCTTGCCCCATATGCTCTCCATCCTCCCGACCGAGTAGATGGAGTAGGTGATCGCCGAGCCGGCCGGCACGACGGTGCCGTCGGGGAGCACGTCGTCGGCCACCACGTACTTGGAGTCCTGCGGCACCGACGGGTAGAGCCGCAGCGTCTCCGCCAACGCCGCCTTGAGGTACACGAGGCGGTCCAGCTCGTCGAAGTCCAGCGGCTCCTCGGCCCACCTCCCGGCGTCGCCGCCCCGCGTCTCCCTGAGCACGGACGCGATCTCCATGACCACCCTGCGCTCAACGTCGCGGCGCTGCGTGAGCATCCAGAAGAACCAGCTGAGCGCGACGGACGAGGTGTCGCGCCCGGCGAGCACGAAGTTGAGCGCGATCCACTGGAGCACGTCCTCCGGGAACGCCCTGCCGTTGCCGTCGCGCTTCCTCATGAACCTGGACAGCAGGTCGTCCGACGGCGTCGCCTTGCGCGCCGCGATGGCCTCCGTCATGTACCGGTCCACGACGGCGAGGCTCTCGCGGAGGCTCCGCTCGCTCCCGACGCCCAGCGCCTTCTTGATACGCCACAGGAAGCTTGGGAACAGGAACCTCTGCATCGTCGCCTCGGTGGCGGAGTCGAAGGCGTTGGCGAAGGGGTTCTCCTGCAACCCCGGCGACAGCGTCTCGGGGTCCTTGCCGAAGGTGAGGCCGCAGATGTTGTCGAAGGTGAGGCGCAGGAGCAGGTCCTGGAGGTCGACGCTCGCCGCGGCGTCGCAGTGGTCGGCGAGGATGCCCCACAGGCGGTACTTGATGATGCGGTTGGCCCACCGCGCCATCGCCTGGCGCAGGGTCCGGGTGGTGAACTCGAGCGCCGCCGTCTTGCGCTGGAGCAGCCACGTCTCGCCGTCGGAGTTGAAGATGCCCTGGCCGAGGAGGTCGTGGAACGCCGCCTGCCACATGGGGCCCTTGGGGTAGTTGTCGAAGCGCGCGCGCAGGATGTGCTCCAGGTTCCGCGGGTTGCACGTCACGGTCACCAGGCCCTGCCGCCGCGCCAGGAACGGCAGCGGCAGGATGCACGTCTGGTACGTGGCCGCCTCCCCCGTGGCCCGCAGGTTGTCGACGATCCAGTCGTGGACGCGCGCCCGGTTCAGCACCACGCCGGGCAGGCTGCCGACGAGCGGCCACATCCGCGGCCCCGACAGCCGCCGCGCCAGCGCCCAGAACCACACCATGTACGCCGAGACCAGTGCCGCGGCGGCGGCGGCGGCGGCGTAGGGGTGGAAATGCAACACGCCGGCGGCATCCAGCACCGTGGCCATGCCGGTGCGTTTTAAGCTTGCAACCTCACCTGGTGGTAACAGCAATGTGCAGCGATATAATTAGGAGGGCTTGGTTTAGGCGATGCGATTAAGAAATGGCGCTGTTCTTGGTGAGTTGGGAAATGTGTTTGGCGCCCTCGTGTATATATATCCTCTGCACACCCGAGCCGTGTGGAGAGGCTTTCTTCTTCCTCTGCGCCCGAAATTTAAATTTAGATGTGGTTCAGTCTCGCAAGATTTTGAATTCGTCGTGGGCAAATAAAAATGCGTTGCTCTTGTCCATACTTCTTGCCTTGGTGGCCATTCTGCTCAACAAGAATCTTTAGCGATGCTGCTCACTTCAGCCAACGTGCTGGCAGCGACTAAACTAAACGCGGTTGGTGCCTTTTTTGTTTCAAGAGTGTAACGGAAAGTAAGGGGCGCTGTAGGTATTGGACACTGGTTTTGCTACAGAAAATTCAGGGTGTGCGTTGCCTTGAAGAGCTCTCGCTTTCTTTCTTGCTACTGCGAGCTACCGGGATGGTTGCCCATACTTTAACCAACCCATTTCGTCAAATGCTTCACCTTTCACGTACTAGAACCATGCGATGCTCTCCCAACATCGACTTGGCAGCAATAGTTGGTGAGAAATATGTCGCCAACGAGCTACTCACCCTACAAATTAAACAAGAAAGGAAAACTAAATGGACATAAGGCAAAAGTCAGATGTGAGAGGTTTCATTTCAATCATATTCTTGTTATGAATAGTACGTTTTGAGTGTGTGCTCTTGGTCTTTTAAGGACCTTCTAGTTGACAGTATCCAAATGGAAATGGTACTATATATGCCAAAACAGAAATCAATCAACTTTTTTTTTATCTTAGTTCTTTGGAACAGTAAGTGTTTCTTATCTCTTTGTTACTTTGGCAATTTCAAGTGCTAAGGAACTCAAGCCTCCAAATTCAAAACCTTTTTCTATAAGAAATGTTTAATAAATAATGGTATTATATTATCTTTAACAACCCTTGAAGGTAAAAAAACACCGTGAGAACAGACATTATCTTTAACATTCAGCCCATTAACTCATTAGGCCAAATGGAGCACCGGCCCAACTGGCCACACCGGATGGCAAACCCTTTGAATTTGAGAGAACTATACATTTATGTGTTTTACAGTTGTTTTATTCTCCATTGTTGTTTGAATTGTCCCTGTTGATTGCATGAAAATTCAGGTTGAAATGCTCCTCAAATTTGCTATTGAATGGGCTATTTTTTGCATCCTGAAAAAATTTTTCGGTTCCCTCAGTTAGAACCAAAACTGAACTGAAAGAACCAAAATCGAAATTCGTCGGTTCCTACATCGAAAAACCAATCGGTTCCTATTTCCTGGGAACCGAATTTTCGAAAGAAAGAATTGAGAAGTTTGATTAGAACCGAATGCCCAGCCCTGTGCTGGTTGCTGCATCACATATGGCAAAGCACATCGCAACCCGGAATCTGAACATAACAAAGCCTATCGCAACCCCGGATCTGAACATGACAAAGCATATCTATCCCCGAGTTCAACTCTAGTGTGCTATTTATGCAGATGCCAGGCTACATGTGGCCGCTACATCAGAGTAGTGTCCTAAATGCCTTGGTCCTGATACAAACTAAGTGTGGTACTCACAACTGCCAACGCATGCTGTGGATTAGACTGCAATTAGCAAGTGCAAAGGCAGCGGTAAAAGCAGCATTTTTCATTTCTCCGTGCAATATGTTAAGCGGTAATCATGTTTTATCCTTGTATCAGGTAGTAATACCTTGAATAGATGCTAATGCCGGGTTCAGTTACATCTTCATATCTTTTACACTAATTGCAGTACAACAAGCACATGCAAATGCAGAGGCAGGAATAAACCATTCGAAGCTCAGATGCATAACAGTTCAGCAGAATTTCCTCAACTTCAGTGCTGAACCATACCAAGATGATGCAAAGGGAGAAAAAAAAACTATGATGCAAGTGTGTCTCTGAAACTATGCAATTTCAGTTCCCAACAAAATTCCAATTTGCACATTCTGTTGCAAATTTCAGTACTGATTTACTATGAGAAGCTATGACATGTAGGAAAAGTCAGGAAAGTATGTGAGCATTCGCGTTTGTTTTTGTCAAATTACCAGAGTACAACAACTAATGGGGACTCGGCAGTCACGGCAGCCCCTCGGGACTCGCCACTTCAGGAGATGAAATAGGGCATATGAACTTATCAGCAGGATGTCAGTACATAAATAGTAGCCCATTTCAGCTGTACGGTATTCAGTGATGCATCGCATCACTGAAAAAAAATTTCGCGCTATGGACAGCTGGTTTAGTAGGAGAGTAAATGGATACTGAATAAGCAGCAATCTTAGCGCATTCAGACTGATGATCTCAATAATGAATTATGGTTTGCTCTAAAAAAATGATGAATTATGGTTTTGTACAAATTTAAGTATTACTTTTTTGGAAAAAGTCTATTTTTGATCATCCAACTCTGACCTCGGTTTGGTTTTGGTCATCGAACTCCAAAACCGGGTATCTTTAGCCATCCAACTATCAAAACCGTTCAAATTTGATCATCGGGCTGTTTTGGTGGGTGGTTTTAATTTTTTTTATTTACAATTAAGTCCTTATTAAAATTTGACCATCGGACTGTTTTGGTGGGTGGTTTTAAGGACTTAATTGTAAATAAAAAAATTAAAACCACCCACCAAAACAGCTCGATGCTCAGATTTGAACGGTTTTGATAGTTGGATGGCCAAAAATATCCGGTTTTGGAGTTTGATGGCCAAAACCAAACTGAGGCCAGAATTAGATGGTCAAAAATGGACTTTTTTCTACTTTTTTTCCACTAAAAGTCCTTTTTTGGAAAGGTAGAGTTTTGGGACAAAAATCACAAAACTTAGCACAAAATAAACTTGAACTATAATTCCTAACTTCTCTCTAGTAATCCCACTATTTCAAACAGGCCTTAAATCCTATTAATTACAGTTGGACCTTGATCTCAGATCACCAATAAAATACTAGTACGAACAGTCGCAAGAAAGTAATGGAACCTTGTACCTGAACTATTGAGGCTCATGGCTTGATGAAACTATTGGGACAGCATACGGGAACTAGTGGAACACTGGATTCAGCATAAAAATTCTGCTGATTTATTTGGACATACCAATGGATCGATTTGTCATCTTGGTATGGTTATGGACGAGGTGTGTGAGGGAGGCATTTGTCTCGATCGCCCATCAGCAAGCACGAGGGAGATAGGAAGACTTAAATGAACATTTCCCTTTTCCCTCTTAAAAGAAAAAAAAAACGGTGGCATACGAGGCCAGCCTGAACTTTGATTTTACCTTAAACCTGTAAACCTGAATAATGCAGCAGGAATGACTAGTTGCCGTATGCAACCAAACAGATAGGGCCACTGATCGGACAACGCGACGGATAAATCAATGAGACACCCATCGCTAATTCTCAGCGGTCCGATATGATTAGTTGTGTTCCGTCCATCAGTAGCTAATACAAATGGCTTCTTCTTACAACATACTAGTATTTCAGAAAGAGAGAGAATGACGAATCATCACACTCTCCGTGAGGATTCTCCAAGTGGCGTCCCCTGCAGTTACAAGCCAACTAGGAACCAGCTGACCTAGCCAACGCGATCGATTTCAGCTTCTTGTCTCAGGTCGTACAGTATGTGCAGGCCTTCTTTGACACAGCTCTCTCTATATAATTATACATCTACATCCTTCATTTTTGGAGTACATGAAAAAACAAGTCAAAGACTCAGAGGACACACGTTAACTGAAGGCACTCTGCCTGCCCCGGCTGTGGTGGACGCACGAAGGCACGCAGCTCGCTGCTGCTGCACTGCATGCAGCTGCAAGCTCCAACTAGAGATCAATCGGTAAGCAGCTAGAGCACAATCAAACTAAGCATCTATCGGTTTTAATTTGGTCGCACTGCCATCTTCATCAGCTTCGAATTTTTTCGATCGGTCTTTAATGTCTTCCCTTGCTGCGTGTCTCATTTCAGTGCTTCATCGCCACCTGAGACTGCGCGGAGACATGACCGGCGGCGGCGTACGGAAGAAGAGTGGGATCCATAAGCTGCTTGTGCTCTTGCTGTTCTTCGCGTGCGCCATCGTGGCGCTGCTCGTCCGCGGCAACGGCTGCTGCGTCGTCGTCCAAGTGGCAGTGCTGCCACGGCCGGCTCCAGTTTCCCTTTGGGGTGCTCCTCCTCCTGCTAGTCATCCAAGTGGCGACATCCCTACGACGTCTACGGGGGCGGCAGCGTCATCATCAGCTCATGATCGTCAGGAAGAATCAGAGCCAGTAGCAGGCCCGGAGGAGGAGGAGGAGGAGGAGGAGGAGGAGCTCCCTGCTAGACCGTACGCGGCTGACAGCAACTGGGACATTCAGTGGGAGAGCGTCGCCAGGAGCCTCTCGTCATACAGCGGTAACGACACTGGGAGCGGCATCGTCAGAGTGGGCCTGCTCAACTTCAACTCGTCGGAGGTGGCGCGCTGGAGGAGCACGTTACCGGCCGCCGACGTCCGGGCGGTGCCTGGCGCCTGCCGCGGACGCCGTCTGGAAAACCCTCTACCCGAGCTGGATCGACGAGGACAGCAACAGAAGCAGCTGCCCTTCTCTCCCCGACCCCGATCCGCCGCTTCGTGATTACGATCTCGTCGCCGTCAAGCTCCCCTGCCGCCGCAAAGGCTGGTCCAGGGACGTGCGCAGGCTCCACCTCCAGCTCTCCGCCGCCAAGCTCGCCCTCCACGGCAGCCGTAGCTCCAGTGTTCCTAAGGCTGGTATGGTGCTGATCCTGAGCGAGTCCAAGTGCCTCCCACTACCCAACCTCTCCCCCTGCAAGCACCTCCTCGTGCGCCATGCGCACGCCTGGCTCTACCGCCCCGACGCCGCCTACCTCCGCGACCGCCTCAACCTGCCCGTCGGCTCCTGCCAGCTCGCCGTCCCTTCTCTCCGGCCGCCGCCGTCACCTGGACAACCGGGTGCGGCGCCAAGATCGTCAGGGATCGGGAGGCAGGCGTACGCCACCGTGCTGCACTCCGCCGATGCCTACGTCTGCGGCGCCATCGCGCTGGCGCAGAGCATCCGGCAGACGGGGTCGACGCGCGACCTGGTGGCCCTGGTGGACGCGCAGAACGTGGGCGCCGAGCAGCGCGCCGCGCTCGCGACGGCGGGCTGGCAGGTGCCCGGCGCCGCGCATCCGCAACCCGCGCGCGGCGCGCGGCGCCTACAACGAGTGGAACTACAGCAAGTTCCGGCTGTGGCAGCTGACCGACTACGACAAGGTGGTGTTCCTGGACGCCGACCTGCTGGTGCTGCGCGGCATGGACTTCCTGTTCGAGGAGGCTCCGGAGCTGAGCGCGACGGCGAACAGCGGCGTGCGCTTCAACTCGGGCGTGATGGTGCTGGAGCCCTGCAGCTGCACCTTCGAGCTGCTCATGGCGGGCATCCACGACATCGACTCGTACAACGGCGGCGACCAGGGGTACCTGAACGAGGTGTTCCCGTGGTGGCACCGCCTGCCGCGCCGCGCCAACCTGCTCAAGTACGCCTGGGACGAAGGGAGCCGGGCGGCGCAGGCGCGGGCGCTGGGCGGCGCGGAGCCGGCGGAGGTGCACGCCGTGCACTACCTGGGCATCAAGCCGTGGCTGTGCTACCGCGACTACGACTGCAACTGGAACGTGCCGGCGCTGCGGCGGTTCGCGAGCGACGAGGCGCACGCGCGGTGGTGGGCGGTGCACGACCGGATCCAGCCCGCGGAGCTGAGGGACAGGTTCTGCGCGCTGCCAGAGGCCCAGAAGGCGATGCTGGAGCAGCACAGGAGGGAAGCGGCGGCGGTCCATGCGCCGGACGGCCACTGGAACCGCACCATCACCGATCCGCGCCGCCTCATCAAAGCCCAGCACTGATTACAGATGCTCGTCTTCGTTCGGCCAGACTGAGAGACAGAGCGCAATGTTCTCCTAGCTCTGGATAAAGTATCAACACTATAATCTCGTTCTTTTGTAAATGTTTTTCACCCATGTAAAGGTCTGGTTTAGATGCAAAATTCAAAATTCCAAAACTATCAGCCTAATTAGATCATGATTAGATGCTAATTTGCTACAGTAATTGCTACAAAAAACGTGTGCTACCAACGGATTAATTAGTCTTACTAAATTCATCTCGTAATTTATAAATAAGTTCTGTAATTAGTTTTGTGACTAATTTATATTTATTTAATACTTCAAATATAAAAAAAATTCTCTTTCAAAAACTTTACACGGTACATATAAACAAGGCCTAACTTCTCCTGTCTCTCTCACGATAGATCCACAAGACACGAAGGGATGAGGAAAGTAAGAAAAATATATCATCACCAACAGCAGCCTTTTAGTGGGGCTACCGAACAAACTGTGAGGCTCGTGAGTTAATTAAATTTGACTGACTATCGATTCGGGCTCGACTATACTAGGAATCAAGTCGAGTTCGAGTCTAACATGGAGCTTGCGAGCTCTAAGGATATGAGATCCAGCTACTCGATGAAGTTCGAGTGTTTCTATTGCCCCGACTTGTGTATACATCCTTGCTATCTCAGTTAACTAGCAATGTGGCCCGCGCTAATAGCACGGGTAGCTAGCTTTTCATAATAATATTAGGATCCTTTTAATTTAAATTTAAATTTATTTAAAATTAAATATATTCAAATGATTTTGTTTATTATTTTATTGTTATTGTTTTCTCAAAATAGCCCAGATCACCTTTTTTATCATGTTGTTTCATTGCACAAAATATGTACATGATAATAGGTAATATCATGTATAAGCATAGTTTAGTTGCATATGCCTTTATTTTGATGGTGCTTCTTCATACTCCTAGCTGATCAGCCTTTATTGGTGTATCTCAATTTGGACAAATTGTTAAATCAAGAGCAAAACATAGAAATTAGGGATTATGTCATAATTAGTGTCCCTTCTTCTAAAATTGTATTTGATCATTTTTCTTTTTCTAAACATTTAATTATTATGAATATGAAGTTGATTTTACAGGAGTCATTTATTTATGTCTTTTTCCTCCCGATACCTATCAATATATTGATTTTCTTAACTTTTTTAAAAACTACTAGAGTTATTTTTGTGTATTTGAAATATAGTCTTATTTGATTATTTTAATTATAAACTCGTATGAAATAATTTCACTTAATTCTATTGTCTTCTTTGACTCACTATGGATCTTTAATTTTAGTTGTTTTATTTTTTTTATTTCATTTATTGTTTCTATGGTTTAGCCTTTACTTCTAAAACTATTTCACTGACATGTACCAATGCCACGTGCATCCTCCCGTAGCTTGGAAGCCTCACTACCTTACCATAGCTGATTCACCTATTCTATTTTGTTTCTCTCATTTGTTCGACTGATCTTTCCTCTGCGCTAGAAATTTAGGACACAACGGATCTCCTCGACTCCCCACATTGCACTTTGATGATTTTATGAACACTAATTGACTCCGGCACTTATGCTATGCACTTAAGGTAATCGTTATAGGTGTGTCATCCTGAGATGCTTTTAGTTTACTCTTGTATTATAAAAAATCAATCTGTTATGACATGGATCCACTAAGATCACATTGCACCTTGATGATTTTACGAACACTAATTTACTCTGGCACTTATATACTACACACTTAAGGTAATTGTTATAGGTGTGTCATCCTGAGATGCTTTTAGTTTACTCTTGTATCATAAAAATCAATCTGTTATGACATGGATCCACGCTAAGATCAATGGTGGAGATATTTATGATTTTTGACCTATTATTGTTGTAATTTATAAAACCATTATGTGAGTCCATTGGATTCATTTAAGACTTAAGTATTAAGGGGGTGTTTGGATCTCAGAGTTAAACATTAGCTCTATTATTTGGATGCCAATAAGAGGGCTAAATATGGGCTAATTGATAATCCAATTGCACAGCTTTACTTGGTTGTTAGCGCCCGTTAGTCCTGATTAGGGCTAAATTCCATATTTAGCCCATTAGGGCACCTAGGGATAAATTTAGTGCTCCTATTTAAAAAAATTGAGTCACCCCTAAATTATTATTTTTTTCATTCCAAGGCTACACCAGATGTTGCTTTTGGAATATCTTAAATTAGACCTACTAACAACTCTATATAATATAACAATATTGATTGGCTTTTTTACTTCTTTTAATCTAAATTTTGTTTATACTTATGCGCGAATTTTTAACTCCCGATATGGAGCTGATGTGGTGGCTTTTCAAACCTCAAGGATTATTCTTTTTGGGCCGCCTGCTCGAAAGCCATTCTCCTTTGTAGGCAGTTAGAGAAGCGCTATTATCCATATTGATGGTGCCAACAATAATGCTGCTAAAATTTGATGTCTCAGTTTGAGGTGGCTCGTGAGGTGAGAGATGGAATAGAAACAAACATATAAGATGCGATGATGCATGGCAGCTAGACGATATACCACGCGTTTGGTTTTTGATGGAGTTATTTTTCTTTTCTCCCATTATAATTTCAAATGGACAAAGGATACTATATTATTATTTGGTTAAATTTCATATCGATTTGATTATTTGTCTTTTTCTATCATTAGGCTGACATTATTAGTTGAACGATCATGTGCTGCATGCATTGTTTGAGAAGTGAACATGATTGAATCAAGTTAGTGTTTGCATGGAGGGTACCTTTATTTTTCCCTTTTGTTGTTCTACTTTTGTCCGAAAATATAACGCAAGCTGTCTTGAGTTGAATATATAGCACATGTATCTTTGTGGGTTTCCATATCTATTTTAAATTATGAAATTTTACCTATTTAGTAATCGTATTCTATCTGAACTCTTTGGTTAACTACTAATTTTCTTATTTTTCTAATTTCAAATTTAGCTGTTTACTAATTGTATTTGGCATGTACTCTTTGGTCATGTCCTAATTTTCTTATTTTCTTAATTTAATTCCTATATTAGCTATTTGATATGGGCTCTTGAGTTAGTTTAGATAGTTAGATTTTCATAAAATTCGACTGTGTAAATCCTTCTCTTTTTTCAATTTACGTGAGAATTTCTAGACTCTTTTGCCGAACGTGGTGGTTTCTTTTAACCTACACTAATGGTCCAAGCAGTCGGCATGGCGTCATGGCCTAACAGAGCCACAGTCGGGTAAGAGATGATCCCAAGACGATGATGCTGAACACTTGAACCCATCAAAGTAGTGATTGTGGCTTCTTGTCAGATCGAACTTTTCTCACGTTCTCACGTCCTCTCTTGAGTGTTGTATTTGGTTTCTTTCTTTTTAGATAATGTGATCTTGTTTCAAATATACATATGTAAACTTTCTTTATTTTAAACCATAATCTTGACCATCGAATTCTTTTTTAATAATGTGACCGGACTTGCACGCACACAAACTTTATTAAATAATCAAAGTTGTATTCTATTTTTATAATCTTGATATTTCATTATTTTATTATATATTTATTATTTATTACTCGTATATGAAAGGGACTCTTTAGGTTTGTGTATTCATATGGACTCTTGAGTTAGTTTGGGCTGTTAGATCTTCATAAAATCTAACGGTGTAAATCTTTCTCTTTTTTAGATTAATGTGAGAATTTCTAGACCCTCTCGGCGAACGTGGTGGCTTCTTATAACACTCCCCTATTAATATAACTAGTAAGGTGACTCGCGCAAATAGCGCGGGTAGCTAGTTTTTTTTCTTTCTAATCTCTATATTTTTCGATAATGTTATTGTAATTCGTTTTCCAAATAGTTCAAATTGAGGGTCATCTATATCATTTTACATCATTTATATTTTATGAAATATTTTTGGAACATGAATTTAAGAGAAAATAGAATCTCTTATGTACAAACATATATTTTTATATTTTCATGCTCATGCTTTAATATTATTTGTATGAATATTTTTTTAAAATTTTGATTGGCGGTGTATACCAGTAAAAGCAAGTAGTCTTCTTTCTTTTCTGTATATGACTATTTCATCTTTTTTGTGTCACTTGTCGTCCATACGCGGTCTACAAATTTAGTATTACTGCTGGCAAGGTACAAACTTTCTCCTTTATGCTCACCACTCTTACACTGTTCGGCTGACTGCAAGTTGTTTGGGCTGAATTCGGCTGGGCTGACACAGCTTAGCTGTTCGGCTAGAAGACAGCAGCCGTTCGGTTGGCCAACTTACCAATTAGTAGTCTCGATCGCCGTCTGTCGCTCGCTCACTCAGTCCGGATCCAAAATGGAGTCCACGGCTCGCTCACACAGTCCACGGCGGATCAGCAAGCTGGCTGCTCATTGGCTACGACGGGCTACAACACCTCCAGTCCAGACCAACCATAAGTTGACCAGCCGAATGCAGAGTCTGTATATTTGTCATCACCCTCTTGGAATTCGAGAAATTTTAAAAAAATTTATTCGTTGTTCTCATTGTAGTTGTTCCATATAACATACTACTGTTAAGTTGTGCTTCTCCGCAACCACTCCAATGATTTTTCATGGTGTTATTAGCACGCTCTCTAAATTGCACAATGATGGTCTGTATGGTAGGTTTCAAACCTTCAAAAATAGTTTTAGCTTTGGTTTCATTTATAAAACTACTTTTTGAGTCAAAGTTATTTTTTAAAAATATTTAGGAAATCAGCTTCTTAATGATAATTTGGTAATTCTAAGAATATTTTAGAGCTAAAGGAAAGAGGATAAGTCGATGAAGCTGCTTTTTAGCTGCTTCCCTCTTTTGTAAGTATTTTGGAAATCCATGTGGGCTTATTGTGTGAAGTTGTTTAATCTTTTTAACTTATTTGGTAGGACTTCATCTGATGTTAGAGAAGTCCAGTCAAATACACCCTAACAATCACAAGGATAACTTGTGGTATCATCAACAGCACTGGTGTTTGAGACGTTGCCATATGATGTAAGTGCACATCAAGGCTCGATGAACGCCATGGTTGAGCCTCAACCTAGCTACTGACCATGATGATTGATTCGTAATGTATTTCAAACTATATTGTAGATTAAAGCTTGATGTTAGAAGGTAGCAATTACTATAACATAGTTGATGTACTCCACGATACTGGACAATTGGTGAAGCAAGCAGTACACATACGCAAATGGACATGTGCTTTTATTTAACTAATTTGGTTCCAAATATTAATGGAAATAAAACATCATTTTTCATTATATAATTTGTAATATAGTCATATATTCATTTGATATTTAAATGGAATTTATATTTTTAATTCCTTCCAAATTCAAGTAAAATAGTACATTTTTTCTATTTTTTATTTTCAAGTTAACCCATATATTAAATATATTATAGAACCCTTTGCATTAACCTAAAACATTAGATGATTATAAAAGTAACATTGTAAATATTTATCTATTATCTTGACGATTCAACCCATACCTTTTGAACATAGCTTAAAATTTTTCTCTATATGGACTATTCACACATGTCATTTTCTTTCCCAACTTAAAATAAATCAAAATATCTATTTTATTATTTTATTTCCAAATCTAGTTCTTTATTAATTGTAGTTCACAAATACTTTTATGTAGACATTTTTTCCTAAAATTCATATACCAAATTAACTGCTTTTTTATTATTTTTTGTTCTAGATTTAACTATTTATAAATTATATTTGATATGAAGTATTTAGTGAATTCGTAGTTTTCTTCTTAACTTCAAATTTATTATTTATTAGTTATATTTGACATATACAATTTATTAAACTATTTTCCTTCCTAATCGGTATACAAACTAACTACTGATATATTATTTTTTAAAATACAAAATTGCTCATTAGTCATATTAAAGATGGTCTCTTCAGTCAATTGCTAATATTTTTGTTTGTACTCTTTTTCCAATTGCTATTTCATTTTTTAGTTTCTAAGTTAGCTATTGGATATTCTAATATTATTTTTCATGGACTCTTTGGTCAAGCTGTTTCTATTTTTTAAATTTCGAATTTAGCTATTTAGTAAACATATTGGCAATTATTATGGTATTTGATATAGATTATTTGTGTTAGCCTAAACAGATAGATCTTTATAAATGCAATGGTATAAATTTTTAGTTTTCTAAAATAACATGCGAATTTTAATACATTTTAGCAAATGTGGTGGCTTTCTTTTAACGGTCCCTCGGCACCGCAGCCGAGGAGGACAGACGATCTTGGGCGGGATGGCTGGGTCAACCTTGACGATCTGTGGTGGCTTTCTTTTTAACGGTCCCTCGGCACCACAACCGAGGAGGACAGACGATCTTGGGCGGGATGGTCGGGTCGACCTTGAAGACCTGTGGTGGCTTTCTTTTAACGGTCGCTCAGTCCCTCGACACTGTAGCCAGGAGGATAGACGATCTTGGCGGGATGGCCCGGGTCGACCTTAACGACCTGTGGTGGCTTTCTTTTTAATGGTTCCTCAGTCCCTCGGCATCGCGGCCGAGGAGGACAGACAATCTTGGGCGGGATGGCCGGGTCAACCTTGACGACCTGGGTCAGATCGACGATAATGCTCGCTAAAGCTGGACACACCTAAGAGGTCATGTAGCAGGTTACCGGATGTTGCCGTCATGCCGCATCCCGGGGGCCAAGGTCGCCAACAATTAGCTGCACATGTTGTTGTGCTTGGATGCACAGTAGCAATGTAAGCACCACCACGTCATGGGCGGCGAAGCCCTCTACCGCTCTACGTGCTTGCCAACGCTCAGCGGGTTTCCGGATGTTGCCGTCATGCCGGGCCAAGGTCGCCAGCAATTAGCTGCACATGTTGTTGTGCTTGGATGCACAGTAGCAACGTAAGCACCACCACGTCGTGGGCGGCGAAGCCCTCTACCGCTCTACGTGCTTGCCAACGCTCTCCACCCTGCTGCATCTCTGTCAGCAGCCGTTTGTAGCACGCGATTATTGTTTTTCAATGAACAAATAACATATTGGTTTACGTATCCATACATAGGTCTCGTGGCCTAAGATTATTCTCGGAATGCTGGCGCCACCTTTTTTTTTCGAAACTTGCTGGCGCCACCTAGGGATAAGGTGAGAATGAATAAAACTCGGATTGATCATGAGCTGCGGCCACTGGGAATTGGGCACCATCTTTACATTAGCCTGTCAGTGGCATAGCGTGGTGAAGATGATCCTAATGCATACTCCTGTCTCGTACGCTCTCGGTGGATGGACGACGATCTCCTCAATGGGTGCTAATTGTTTTTATTTTTAAATTCCGAATTTAGCTATTAGCTATTCTAATCGTATTCATTATGGAATCTTTGGTCAAGTATTTTTTTATTTTTAAATTCTGAATTTAGGGTAGTTACTTGTTATATTTGTTAAGGACTCTTTAGGTTAGTCTAGACCGTTAGATCTAGGTCTCGTGGCCTAAGATTATTCTCGGAATGCTGGCGCCACCTTTTGTTTTTGAAACTTGCTGGCGCCACCTAGGGATAAGGTGAGGAATGAATAAAACTCGGATTGATCATGAGCTGCGGCCACTGGGAATTGGGCACCATCTTACATTAGCCTGCCAGTGGCAGAGCGTGGTGAAGATGATCCTAATGCATACTCCTGTCTCGTACGCTCTCGGTGGATGGACGACGATCTCCTCAATGGGTGCTAATTGTTTTTATTTTAAATTCCGAATTTAGCTATTAGCTATTCTAATCGTATTCATTATGGACTCTTTGGTCAAGTATTTTTTTATTTTTAAATTCTGAATTTAGGTAGTTACTTGTTAATTTGTTAAGGACTCTTAGGTTAGTCTAGACCGTTAGATCTTCATAAAATCTAACGGTCCAAATTCTTCTCTTTTTTAAATTAATGTGGGATTTTCTAGCCTCTCTCGATGAATATGGTGGCTTCTTCTAACACTCAAATATTTATATAATAGATAGATAGATTTTTCAACGAGCCAAAGTTGAAATAATATAATTGGAGGCTGAACCCCATTAGCAGACACTAGCTAGTGAGCTATTATGTCATAAAAATTATGAAAGACACGAAATGATAAGGCTAAATGTTTTATAGATGTGCTTCTCTTTTCGATTTTTGTCCATTCGCTAAATTAAATCTGTCTCTTACATTTGCGTCTCCTTGACCTATCATCGATGCCACGAAACATCGGGAGCATATCAGGTGTAAACCAACCTCTCCGTGCAAACTATGGAAACTTCAATCTGGGCCACCAGATCAACATCCAAGGGGAGGTGTAACACCCCGGGTGTTTGCACAGTAATTAAATAAGTGTCCGCACAGTAATGGTGTAGGTTTGCTTTGCATCATGTGCTTGAAATGCTTAAAAAGGATCTTTTTGTAATTATGAAAGGGTATATGTGTAATTATGATTTTATACAAGGTCCTTTCTGCAGTTGTGTTGAATAGGTTGTGTAATTATAGTTTTTAGTGGAGGGTGTTTGTGCAAAATTTCAGTGCATTTAATGCATGGTAGTCAATTTTGCTTAAAGGTCTACATTTGAAGTGAAATTGCTTTGAAAAAGACAAAATTCCTGGAATTCAAAAATCCTTCAACGATTTTAATTTTAACTCTTGAATCTTTGGTCAAATAAATTTTTGCACAACATAAAAGTTGTAGATCTTGAAAAGTTGAACAACTTTCATGTTGGGCACTTTTCCATTTGAGCTTTGGTTTAAAAGTTATTGCTTGTTTACAGAAAGGTCCCTGGAACTTTTGGAAATTGCAAAATCGCCCTTATGACCATCTCCCCCTCTCTGCTCTGCTTCTCGCCGCCGGCCACCGACAGCGCCGCCCGCCGACGCCTTCCCGGCTTTCCCGGCCATCAATTCGCCGTGCGCTGGCTCCCACGCGTCGCCGGCGAGCTCCTCCCCCTCCTGTTGCCTCGCGCTGGAGCCCCCCACCCCTCGCCACGCGCCCCCCGCCGAGCCCAGAACCTCCCCGGCGGCCGCCACCGCGACGCCGCCGTGGAGAGCCCAAACCCGAGGCCCAGCTCTCGATCTTTCGCGCGCCTGAGCACTACAAGAAGCCCCGCGCTCTATTCCCCTCCTCTTTTAGCCAGTTCCCTAACCCCACGCCCCAGAACGCCGCCGCCGCTCACCCCGAACGCCGGCGAGCTTCACCCCGCCGCGGAGCCGCCACCCCAGACCCGCTCTACCCCTACAGCCCCCACCTTTAGCACCGCCTCGACCTCGCGCAGCTCCCAGGCCACTTCCCCTCGCCTGAACCTCACCGGAGCACCCTCGCCGTCGCTTGCCTCCGCCGCCGACCCGCCCTGCTCCGCCGAGCCGCCGCTTCCGACTTTCCGAGCCCCTCCGCGCAACCCTAGGCCACCCAGAGGTGCGCCTTGCACCCGTGAAGCTCACGCACCCCTCCCCTCTCGCCGCCGGTGAGCCCCTCGCCGGGAAACGGCCGGTCAACCGCCGCCTCCCCTCTCTGACCCGGCCCAGGGACCTCGGGTTGAAAGGAAAGAAAACCCAGGGGGTTATTTGCATAGGCCTAGACTCAGATGAATAGTGCCAGTAGGGGCTGCTTTGTAATATTTTCAGTGAACTTTGAAATTCTAGATCAATTCATAGAAAATTCGTAAAATAGCAAATCTTGATGTTTTGGAATCCTTTTGAAGAGCTCTATGCAGTAGAACCATAATATGTTAGGCTTTAGTTGCAAGTTTTTGCTGTATAAATGGTTTTGTGTCACTAGATAAAGAAATACTAGATGTTTAATCTTTTTCTTATCTGGTGCTTGAAAGCTGATATTGCTATGAAATTTTGGTGGTAGTTTACTTATGTAACACTAGCTTTTCTATAAAAATTTCATGGTCAGTTCTCTTGTGTAGCTATTTATTTGTTTTAATCTTTGTTTAGTACACTTTATTTATGGTAAATAGTTTCTGTTTGTAATAAATCATGATTTTATTTTGACATGTTCTTTTTGAGTAGTTTAGTTTGTCCAGGAAGTTTAAGCTTCAGTTCATGGCTAGATCAGTAGTTAAAATTGATTTTTGTTAAACTGATGTCTGTTTTGTTTATTTTCTCAGAATAAATTCTATGTAGATAAAATCATGAAAAATTCACAGTAGCTAGATCATCCCTGTGTAGATCTCATGTTAAATTTTGAGCTTCTGATCTTCTTTAGTTTGACCTGTGTAATTCTTGCTTGTTCTAGATGTTATCGTAGTAAATGATTTTTTGTGTTTTAAATGGTTAAATGTCTTGGCATGATTTTTACAGGGTAGATTACTTTGTTCACGTTCTGTTTAGGGTAATTTTGGTAGATTTTAGTACTATTTGTACTCTGATTTGTTAATTTATTTACAAACCATGACTTACTTGTATAGGAAAATCACCACCACTCATTTTGTGAAGTTAGTTAACTTCTTTGTGCTGTTGATCATAATGCCTTGTGTAGTTAAATTTGTTATTTAACTACTCTATAAACGATTACCCATGTTTGTTTTTAATGTTGTTCTTGCATTGCATATAGACACGACTGCCTTATCGGACGGGACGTACGAGCTGATCCCGGAATCTGACGGAGGTGATCTCGAAACTCAAGTGAACACTGCGGAACTAACTGAAGCCCCGAACCAAAGTTCGGAAGAGCCTAGCGCTGAAATAGTTAGCAATTACCGAGAAGGCAAGCCCCGGACATAACCTATATTTCAAATTATTATCATTTACTGTTGTTACTTACTTGTGCATTTACAGTTCTTAGGATTTGAATTGAAAACCCTAGATGCATGATCCTAGGAACCTATGTACTGAACACTAGACCTGAGTTCGACTATCTGCTAAGCTTATAGGAACGGTAAAAGTCGAGTGATTGCCTGTCACTCGCGAGCTTTATAGGAATTGCTTGTTTACTTTCTGTTATCAATATAAGGACGACGGACGGGGTTGTGTTCGATATTATGTCCTATGTGAGACCCCGTCTGTGTTGATGAACTTGCTAAGGTCGCGGTGTGTGGTAGTGCTGGTTAAGTTTTTGAAAGTACTAGTCACATGCCCGTAAATATGGTACGCGGCAAGCCTAGTAGCCGATTGGACCGGGGAGTGGATATACCTCCCACTCTCTCAGTAGGGATAGGTTTTATTATATGTTGCGCAACACTACGACTTCTAGGGACAAGGTTCGGCCTTGGAGCCCTGTAGTCGGGGAGAGTGGCACTATCCACAAGCCGGAAAGAAAGGTTAACGGTTGTTTGGGAATGACCCGACGGTATTCCAGACGTGTGTGCTAGGTTACCCTTGCAAGGTTGAATTTCGATTCAGAATCGTCCGCCTCTCACGATGAAATGAGACTGCTTGATCTCTTTGCCACACAGAGTAATAAGAGCAACAATATTCTTATTAATCTTGATGCTTGCTTAGAAGTTCCACCATGTTTGGTTAGTAGATGCTTACATAGAATGGTTAATCAACTAGAATCTTGAAGCTAAAACTTGAAAGTAAGGACCTACTCTTTATTGCTTTTCAGCAAAGGAAAACCAGAGCCTTACAAATGCCTTGCATAGTCTAGCTAAGGTGGGCTACTTATACCCGTTGTCGGTTAAGTCTTGCTGAGTATTAGAATACTCAGCCTTGCTGTTGAAATCCTTTTTCAGGTATGAGTTTTGAGGATCAGATCGCTAGCTTGACCTATCCTTGCGCTTTGCCTCCTGGCTGGTCCGTAGAATGGGATACGTCTTCGGCCGGCAATGACTATGACGAGTGATACCCGGCTTGGGCTAGCTTGGTATACTTTTGGCGACGTGTTGTAGAAATCGTGTTTCATCTTCCGCTGTTTAGACTCTGAACTTATAATTATGTTTTGTAGAACTGTTTTACTTAAGTTGGTTTTGTAATAATGGTTTGAACTATTTTGTAATCACTACTGAATTTGCCTGTGTTGTAAAATTTGTGGTTGTAATATCTCTGGACTCGCCTTCGTGCGAGGTATGCTTGTTCGATCCGAGAATCGGTGGTTGTATCGGGACGTTACCCGACAGACCAAAAATTGTTCCGTTTGAAGTGCGTTTAAGCTAATGTTGCCTTTATGGTGATGGTTTACGCACTTGAGCCGGGATAATTTAGGCGGTTCTGCCACAGCTGGCATCAGAGCTACAAGCATATACCAGAGGTGTTGGAACCTTAAAAATCGTTTTCCATATAAAATTGGAACCATAAAGAATTTCGGAAAACTACGTTGGATTCGTTAAGAGTTGTGTTTAGAACGTAAAGTCCTAGGGAATTTATGGGAATTACTAGGTGGTTATTTTTTTGTATGGTTTATGTTATCTGACTTCCAGCACTTTACATTTTGTCAAACCATACTCACAAGCAACTCTTAATTCTTGTAACGACGCACCTACGTGAGGTAAGATGGTAAGGATCCTCAGTCAGCTGAGGGAGTCTGACCTTCCCGTCGGTGATGCGAGCCGAACGCTGCCCTCAAGCAGTGGCTTACTTGAGGTGCTTCCAATATACCGACTATTAGTTGACTATATTGGGAGTAAAGTGTACTCAGTCAGCTGAGGGAGTCTGACCTTCCCGTCGATGATGCGAACCGAACGCTGCGCTCAAGCAGTGACTTACTTGAGCTGCTGCCAATATACCGATCTCGGTCGACTATATTGGGAGTAAAGGAACAAGTGAATACGCCACTAAGTAGCGTATGTTAACGTTGGCCATACGGCGGAAATTGTATGGCTGCCGCTTCTATAGTGAGCGGTAATGTCTGGGAACGCTTTCATGAGTGCTGGCATGAAAGGTTCATTGGGGATATATATTTATGTTCTGTCAATCTTCTGCAGGAACACTAACCGCGATTTGTTAAGATAAGAACGGTTAGAATGTATCGACTAGCTATATAGGGAGAGCCGTATTTATGTATACCACCGTGCTAACCCCGTAAGCCCAACCATAGTGGGCAATTGTCTATCTTGTGAGGACGGTTAGGAAGTGCATACATATTTGGTTGATGTTTAATTGGTTCATAATATTTGCAGTTGCTACATGAGCTTGTTAAGGAATTTCTAGTATGAATCCTTATAAGATAAGTGTTAGTGTGCTTAAACCATGAGTGAGTGAAACTCTGATTTTAGAAGCATACTTGTAAAATGCATAGGTTTCCTTGGATGAAAAATATGGTTTCGAGTCATGCCTTCCTCCTAAGCCCCATCTTGTTGTTATAAGGATCTTTTCATTCCTTAGAATCTCAAATGATGAACCAGTACCAATTGTGGTTTATTATTCTTTGAGTTGGAATCATATCATCTTGTGAATTAGAATCACATTTGTTTTACCGCAGTCTTCTTAAAGCTTTATTTGAGAAGTCTTGAGATAATTGCATTACTCACATTTGAATCCTTTTTGATTCAGATGGCGACTTGTTCCCAGATCTTTTGGGATGAGGAGGGAAATGCTCATACCGATTGTCTGTACTGGGAGGGTTTTCCGAGGATTCTTTGGGATTCACTTCGTATCTTCCACTACCCAGATCCACCCCAGTACACGGGACGCCAGTTTTCGGAGGATGGAATTAAGAAGAACAGAGTTAAGATGACCATTCCTCAGCACCCCACCTTGGAGTGGCCACCGATTGAGATTGAGGTGATTGGGTATCGTCTTGTGGATGCGTTTGAGAAAGCAGCTCTCAACGCTATCACCACTTTTTGTGAGCACCACCCCGAGGAGGTAGCAGCATATCCTATTGGTTTGTTTCCAGCAGTCCGTACTGGCGATGCAGAGTGGCTGTTCAGGGTCACACACTTTGGGCACTTGATTGGAGATGTAGCGGATGAGACTATCGAGGCAGTAGTCAGATATATGAATGCCCAGTCTCACTACCAGATACTTCAGCAGCGACACATGGACCAGGTGATAGACTTGGCCCAGAGTTTTCAGCGAGGTCTTCGTCTGAAGGATATTCAGATTGGGGGACTTCAGGATGCCGTTGCTGGGAGGGACACTGCTATTGCACAGTTTGAGCATCAGGCTATGGAGTATGGTGCTGAGATAGAGCAGCGCAACACAGTTATCGGATTTCTTCAGGCACAGGTGAATGAGCTGCAAGCAGATTGGGCTGATGCTTTAGCACATGTTGGTATGCTCCAGGAGCAACTAGATGCCCCAGCTGAGCCTGCAGCAGCAGAGGAGGACCCAGAGGAG
This sequence comes from Panicum virgatum, assembly GCF_016808335.1. Lineage (NCBI taxonomy): Eukaryota > Viridiplantae > Streptophyta > Magnoliopsida > Poales > Poaceae > Panicum > Panicum virgatum. The sequence goes on along the minus strand of NC_053140.1, from coordinate 55,127,621 downwards.
ATTGAGGGAGTATCTGACTTAGATTCAGAGCACGCACTTGCTGAGCCTAACCCTCAGCCGGATGACTCTTCTTCCGGCAGTGCCTCTTCTGTGGGCAACCTCGACGACTTCTAGGCGTCTTAGACTTGTCCTAGATAGTTGTGTTCTCTTGTTGTAGCATATGTATATAGGGAAGATGTTATTGTAAAATAGCCTTAGGGAGGAGTACCACTTGTTGTATTATATGTGGTAAGGTTAAGCGATGTTAGGTTGTAAGAACAAGGCTGCTTTGGATGTAATATAAGTAGCGACTACCAGTTTGGAAATAATAATCTTCTACTTAGCAAATCTCTTTATTTGTGCATTTTTCACGCCCTTTGATGAATACAAGAGGTTGCAAATTTTTGTGGCATATGTGTTCATCAAATGTTAGCATGTTGAATCTGTGAGACTAAATTTTAGTCCAACCCCTTCTATGATCTCTGTTGTTTAGCAACATAGCACATAGCAAGGAAGAGCGAATTGATAGATTATTTCCTTTACCCTTTGCTCTCAGCATTGAGTCTTTATACGATGGAGCATGAAGCTATCTAGCAGCTGATCAGTTTTAATTTTTGTGGGTTGCACATTTATGTGTTGTGCACATTGTGCTACACCGCATCTAGTTACATTTTTGCTGATGTTGTTTTATCCAAATGTATGATCATTGCATGTACCATTGATTTTGGAAGCGAGAAATATGTATCTAATGGATGTCTTCCACGATTACAGATGGTTGGTCATACACGCGGAACGCCTGATGGCTTTGGTTGTGAAACTGGCAGTGGATCTCAGCAACCACCGCCACCCCCCGTCGAATCTGGCCGAGTTAATGGCCATGCAAACAGAGCTGCTTCGCCAGCTAGTCCAAGGGCAACAAAATCAGCCACGCCAACAGTATGGAGGAAGGGAGGCACAACCAGCGGGTTACCAGGAATTCTTTGGTACCCAACCTCCACTTTTCAGCAAAGCTGATGACCCATTGGATGCCGATGCATGGCTTCATACAATCAATTCCAAGTTTGCTTTGTTAGCGGTACCATGTATTGATGCGAACAAGGCCCCCTTTGCCGCCCAACAGCTTCGCGGTCCTGCACGTATATGGTGGGATAATTATTGTGAAATGCAGCCTGCTGAACATATCATATCTTGGGAGGAATTCAGAACTGCATTCAGATCACATCATATTCCGGATGGACTAATGGAAAGAAAGTTGAATGAATTCTTGGCTCTAGATCAGGGAACCCGCACTGTTCTTCAATATGCACAGACCTTCAATCATCTGTGCCAATATGCGGGTCATCATGCTGATACTGATGCCAAGAAACGTGATCGTTTCCGTCGTGGCCTCAATACTAAGCTCAAAGAACGTTTAAACTTGGTTCAGCCCAATACCTATAATGAGCTGGTTAATATGGCCATTACACAGGAAGATTGTATTGCTGCACATCGTGCTGAGAAAAAGCGGAAGGCACCAACGGGACCCTCGAGTGCCCAGCCACCGAGGTATCGCCTGGTGCAAAATACTCCACCTAGGCCTCCACAAAGAAATGCCCCAGTGGGTAGGTTTGTCTTTAGGCCGCCTCAGCAACAAGGAGGATTCAGACCTCCAGTGCCTCAGCAACAGCAACAGCAGCAGTTTAGCCCAAGGCCGAATGCCCCACAGTTCAATAGTGGGAATAGTAATAATCGATGTTTCAACTGCGGCAGTGCTTCTCATTTTGCCAAGAATTGTCCACAACCCAGAAGGAATAATCCAGGGCAAAACCCTAATCAGAACAACAACAACAACAACAACAACAAGGGCAAGGGCAAGAGGCAAATGGTGCAAGTCCGGCAAGGGCGAGTTAATTTCACTACTCTTGCAGACCTTCCAGCAGGAGCACCAGTAATGACGGGTACTTTCTCTATCCACAATAAACCCGCAGTCATATTATTTGATTCTGGTGCAACGCATAGTTTTATAAGTGCCAAATTTGGAGCAAGATTAGGATTGGATTTTTGTCATACTAAGGGATCTTTTATGATAACAACCCCTGGTGGGAAGATAGCTTCCAATCAAATCACTAGATGTGTGCCAATTAAGCTGGGTAGCAAATTGATAAAGACAGACTTGATCTTGCTAAATTTAGAAGGCATGGATGTTATTCTAGGCGTGAATTGGATGACTACACATAAAGTGCTATTAGATATCTCTTCCCGGGCTGTCGAGATAGATTCACCACATCAAGGAGCCACCATACTCTATCTACCCCAACGAGAGTATATTAACTCTTGTGCTTATGCCGCAAAAGGAATTAAACTTGAAGATATCCCTATTGTGTGGGAGTATGCGGATGTATTTCCAGATGATTTACCTGGAATGCCTCCTGATAGAGACATCGAGTTTGTTATCGAACTTCAACCCGGTACCGCCCCTATTTCTAAGAGGTCGTACCGAATGCCTCCAAATGAATTAGCAGAATTGAAAGTCCAACTCCAAGACCTTCTTGACAAAGGTTTTATACGTCCCAGTTCTTCACCCTGGGGATGTCCAGCCCTGTTTGTGAAGAAGAAAGACAATAGTTTGAGGCTATGTGTTGATTATCGACCACTCAATGCGGTCACTATTAAAAACAAGTATCCTCTTCCCCGCATTGATATTCTGTTTGATCAGTTAGCTGGAGCTAAGGTTTTCTCTAAGATTGATCTTCGTTCTGGCTACCATCAAATAAAGATCAAGCCTTGTGATATTCCAAAGACTGCTTTCTCTACCAGATATGGACTATATGAATATTTGGTTATGTCTTTTGGTCTTACCAACGCCCCAGCATATTTTATGTACTTGATGAATTCAGTCTTCATGCCGGAGCTGGATAAATTCGTCGTGGTTTTCATTGACGATATCTTGATCTACTCCAAGAATGAAGAAGATCATGCTGAACATTTGCGTATCGTTCTCCAACGATTACGAGATCATCATCTTTATGCCAAATTCTCCAAGTGTGAATTTTGGTTGGACAGTGTGAAATTCTTAGGTCACACTATCTCCAGTGATGGTATATCTGTTGATCCAACTAAAGTACAAGAAGTGATGGATTGGGAATCTCCTATTTCAGTTCATCAAATTCGCAGTTTTCTTGGTTTAGCTGGATATTATCGTCGGTTTATTACTGATTTCTCCAGAATAGCCAAGCCTATGACGGAGTTATTAAAGAAGGGAGTGAAGTTCGTTTGGAATGATAAGTGTGAAGAAGCTTTCCAAACTCTTAAAGCAAGATTAACTACCGCTCCAGTATTGTCTACACCGGACAGTACTAAACCTTTTGATGTCTATTGTGATGCGTCGGGTACGGGACTTGGTTGTGTGCTTATGCAGGACAACCGGGTTATTTCTTATGCATCAAGAGCTCTCCGGGATCATGAGAAGAATTATCCGACCCATGATCTGGAATTAGCAGCTGTTATTCACGCTCTTAAGATGTGGAGACATCATCTTATGGGAACTCACTGTAATATTTACACTGACCATAAGAGCCTCAAATATATCTTTACTCAAGCTGATCTCAACATGAGGCAGAGACGCTGGCTAGAGTTGATAAAGGATTATGATCTAGAAGTGCACTATCATCCAGGAAAGGCTAATGTGGTTGCGGATGCACTCAGCCGCAAGTCACAATGCCACTGTCTATCTGTAGAACCATTCAATGAAACTCTATGCCAGGAAATGATGAAGTTAAACCTAGAAATGGTATCTCAAGGAAGTTTGAACCATATATCCCTTGAGCCTACACTTCATGATAGCATCATCATGGGGCAATTACATGATGAGGGTATCAAGGTCATCAAGGAAAAGTTATCACAAGGAGAAGCAAAGTATAAATGTTTCAGAGTGGATCATAGGGGAGTTCTATGGTTTGAATCCCGACTGGTGGTACCTAAGGATCATCAGCTTAGAAAGCAAATCCTTGATGAAGCACATCTTTCGAAATTCTCGATTCATCCCGGTGGTACCAAGATGTACCATGATCTCAAACAAAATTTCTGGTGGACTCGAATGAAAAGAGAGATCGCTAAATATGTTTCTGAGTGTGATGTCTGTCAAAGAGTTAAAGCTAGTCACTTGAAAATAGCTGGTACTCTCCAACCTTTATCTATTCCATCCTGGAAATGGGAGGACATCAGTATGGATTTTATCGTTGGTTTACCCATTACTCCTCATAGGCATGATTCTGTTTGGGTAATCGTTGATAGACTCACCAAGACCGCTCATTTTATTCCAGTACACACCACTTATTCTGCCAAGAAGTACGCAGAGATTTATCTCGATCAGATTGTTCGTTTACATGGCATTCCAAAGACGATTATTTCTGATCGTGGGCCTCAGTTTATAGCACGTTTCTGGGAGCAAATGCAGGAATCCCTTGGAACAAAATTGATTCGTAGTTCGGCTTATCATCCACAAACAGATGGGCAAACTGAACGAATCAATCAAATCCTTGAAGACATGTTGAGAGCATGTGTTATTCAATACGGCAAGAATTGGGTTAAGTGCCTAGCACTGGCAGAGTTTTCATACAATAACAGCTATCAATCCAGCTTGCAAATGGCACCATTTGAAGCATTATACGGTCGAAGGTGTCGAACTCCTTTGAATTGGTCACAAGCTGGAGAACGCAAAATTTTTGGGCCAGATTTAGTTTCGGAGGCAGAGGAGCAAGTCAGAATTATCCAGGTTAATCTTAAAGCAGCTCAATCAAGACAGAAAAGTTATGCAGACAAAAGGAGAGATCCTTTACAATTCGAGGTAGGAGACTTTGTATATTTGCGAGTATCTCCTACTAAAGGTGTTCAACGCTTTGGCTTAAAAGGAAAATTAGCACCCCGATACATTGGACCATTTGAAATTATCGAAACTTGTGGACCCGTTGCCTACCGACTTCGTCTTTCATCTCAGTTGGCCGCCGTTCATGATGTCTTCCATGTCTCACAACTTCGGAAGTGCACCAGGGTACCTACTGAAATCCTTGAACCACAAGATATCGAAATTGAATCCGATCTATCTTATACGGAGTATCCAATCAAGATTCTTGACACAAAAGAAAGAAGTACTAGAAGGGAGAAAGTTAAAATGTACAAAATCCAGTGGAATCAGCATACGGTAGAAGAAGCTACTTGGGAAACTGAAAATTTTCTTCAAAGAAACTTTCCCGACTTTCTTAGAACCAATCCAGGTACCAATTCTTTGCACCCTTTTCTTCCTGTAATCTCGGGACGAGATTCCTTTTTAGGGGGGAAGGCTGTAACACCCCGGGTGTTTGCACAGTAATTAAATAAGTGTCCGCACAGTAATGGTGTAGGTTTGCTTTGCATCATGTGCTTGAAATGCTTAAAAAGGATCTTTTTGTAATTATGAAAGGGTATATGTGTAATTATGATTTTATGCAAGGTCCTTTCTGCAGTTGTGTTGAATAGGTTGTGTAATTATAGTTTTAGTGGAGGGTGTTTGTGCAAAATTTCAGTGCATTTAATGCATGGTAGTCAATTTTGCTTAAAGGTCTACATTTGAAGTGAAATTGCTTTGAAAAAGACAAAATTCCTGGAATTCAAAAATCCTTCAACGATTTTAATTTTAACTCTTGAATCTTTGGTCAAATAAATTTTTGCACAACATAAAAGTTGTAGATCTTGAAAAGTTGAACAACTTTCATGTTGGGCACTTTTCCATTTGAGCTTTGGTTTAAAAGTTATTGCTTGTTTACAGAAAGGTCCCTGGAACTTTTGGAAATTGCAAAATCGCCCTTATGACCATCTCCCCCTCTCTGCTCTGCTTCTCGCCGCCGGCCACCGACAGCGCCGCCCGCCGACGCCTTCCCGGCTTTCCCGGCCATCAATTCGCCGTGCGCTGGCTCCCACGCGTCGCCGGCGAGCTCCTCCCCCTCCTGTTGCCTCGCGCTGGAGCCCCCACCCCTCGCCACGCGCCCCCGCCGAGCCCAGAACCTCCCCGGCGGCCGCCACCGCGACGCCGCCGTGGAGAGCCCAAACCCGAGGCCCAGCTCTCGATCTTTCGCGCGCCTGAGCACTACAAGAAGCCCCGCGCTCTATTCCCCTCCTCTTTTAGCCAGTTCCCTAACCCCACGCCCCAGAACGCCGCCGCCGCTCACCCCGAACGCCGGCGAGCTTCACCCCGCCGCGGAGCCGCCACCCCAGACCCGCTCTACCCCTACAGCCCCCACCTTTAGCACCGCCTCGACCTCGCGCAGCTCCCAGGCCACTTCCCCTCGCCTGAACCTCACCGGAGCACCCTCGCCGTCGCTTGCCTCCGCCGCCGACCCGCCCTGCTCCGCCGAGCCGCCGCTTCCGACTTTCCGAGCCCCTCCGCGCAACCCTAGGCCACCCAGAGGTGCGCCTTGCACCCGTGAAGCTCACGCACCCCTCCCCTCTCGCCGCCGGTGAGCCCCTCGCCGGGAAACGGCCGGTCAACCGCCGCCTCCCCTCTCTGACCCGGCCCAGGGACCTCGGGTTGAAAGGAAAGAAAACCCAGGGGGTTATTTGCATAGGCCTAGACTCAGATGAATAGTGCCAGTAGGGGCTGCTTTGTAATATTTTCAGTGAACTTTGAAATTCTAGATCAATTCATAGAAAATTCGTAAAATAGCAAATCTTGATGTTTTGGAATCCTTTTGAAGAGCTCTATGCAGTAGAACCATAATATGTTAGGCTTTAGTTGCAAGTTTTTGCTGTATAAATGGTTTTGTGTCACTAGATAAAGAAATACTAGATGTTTAATCTTTTTCTTATCTGGTGCTTGAAAGCTGATATTGCTATGAAATTTTGGTGGTAGTTTACTTATGTAACACTAGCTTTTCTATAAAAATTTCATGGTCAGTTCTCTTGTGTAGCTATTTATTTGTTTTAATCTTTGTTTAGCACACTTTATTTATGGTAAATAGTTTCTGTTTGTAATAAATCATGATTTTATTTTGACATATTCTTTTTGAGTAGTTTAGTTTGTCCAGGAAGTTTAAGCTTCAGTTCATGGCTAGATCAGTAGTTAAAATTGATTTTTGTTAAACTGATGTCTGTTTTGTTTATTTTCTCAGAATAAATTCTATGTAGATAAAATCATGAAAAATTCACAGTAGCTAGATCATCCCTGTGTAGATCTCATGTTAAATTTTGAGCTTCTGATCTTCTTTAGTTTGACCTGTGTAATTCTTGCTTGTTCTAGATGTTATCGTAGTAAATGATTTTTTGTGTTTAAATGGTTAAATGTCTTGGCATGATTTTTACAGGGTAGATTACTTTGTTCACGTTCTGTTTAGGGTAATTTTGGTAGATTTTAGTACTATTTGTACTCTGATTTGTTAATTTATTTACAAACCATGACTTACTTGTATAGGAAAATCACCACCACTCATTTTGTGAAGTTAGTTAACTTCTTTTGTGCTGTTGATCATAATGCCTTGTGTAGTTAAATTTGTTATTTAACTACTCTATAAACGATTACCCATGTTTGTTTTTAATGTTGTTCTTGCATTGCATATAGACACGACTGCCTTATCGGACGGGACGTACGAGCTGATCCCGGAATCTGACGGAGGTGATCTCGAAACTCAAGTGAACACTGCGGAACTAACTGAAGCCCCGAACCAAAGTTCGGAAGAGCCTAGCGCTGAAATAGTTAGCAATTACCGAGAAGGCAAGCCCCGGACATAACCTATATTTCAAATTATTATCATTTACTGTTGTTACTTACTTGTGCATTTACAGTTCTTAGGATTTGAATTGAAAACCCTACATGCATGATCCTAGGAACCTATGTACTGAACACTAGACCTGAGTTCGACTATCTGCTAAGCTTATAGGAACGGTAAAAGTCGAGTGATTGCCTGTCACTCGCGAGCTTTATAGGAATTGCTTGTTTACTTTCTGTTATCAATATAAGGACGACGGACGGGGTTGTGTTCGATATTATGTCCTATGTGAGACCCCGTCTGTGTTGATGAACTTGCTAAGGTCGCGGTGTGTGGTAGTGCTGGTTAAGTTTTTGAAAGTACTAGTCACATGCCGTAAATATGGTACGCGGCAAGCCTAGTAGCCGATTGGACCGGGGAGTGGATATACCTCCCACTCTCTCAGTAGGGATAGGTTTTATTATATGTTGCGCAACACTACGACTTCTAGGGACAAGGTTCGGCCTTGGAGCCCTGTAGTCGGGGAGAGTGGCACTATCCACAAGCCGGAAAGAAAGGTTAACGGTTGTTTGGGAATGACCCGACGGTATTCCAGACGTGTGTGCTAGGTTACCCTTGCAAGGTTGAATTTCGATTCAGAATCGTCCGCCTCTCACGATGAAATGAGACTGCTTGATCTCTTTGCCACACAGAGTAATAAGAGCAACAATATTCTTATTAATCTTGATGCTTGCTTAGAAGTTCCACCATGTTTGGTTAGTAGATGCTTACATAGAATGGTTAATCAACTAGAATCTTGAAGCTAAAACTTGAAAGTAAGGACCTACTCTTTATTGCTTTTCAGCAAAGGAAAACCAGAGCCTTACAAATGCCTTGCATAGTCTAGCTAAGGTGGGCTACTTATACCCGTTGTCGGTTAAGTCTTGCTGAGTATTAGAATACTCAGCCTTGCTGTTGAAATCCTTTTTCAGGTATGAGTTTTGAGGATCAGATCGCTAGCTTGACCTATCCTTGCGCTTTGCCTCCTGGCTGGTCCGTAGAATGGGATACGTCTTCGGCCGGCAATGACTATGACGAGTGATACCCGGCTTGGGCTAGCTTGGTATACTTTTGGCGACGTGTTGTAGAAATCGTGTTTCATCTTCCGCTGTTTAGACTCTGAACTTATAATTATGTTTTGTAGAACTGTTTTACTTAAGTTGGTTTTGTAATAATGGTTTGAACTATTTTGTAATCACTACTGAACTTGCCTGTGTTGTAAAATTTGTGGTTGTAATATCTCTGGACTCGCCTTCGTGCGAGGTATGCTTGTTCGATCCGAGAATCGGTGGTTGTATCGGGACGTTACCCGACAGACCAAAAATTGTTCCGTTTGAAGTGCGTTTAAGCTAATGTTGCCTTTATGGTGATGGTTTACGCACTTGAGCCGGGATAATTTAGGCGGTTCTGCCACAGGAGGGGTGCAGAGAGATAGGAGAGGGGATTTGCAAAAGTGTGATTACCTAATTCAAAGATGGGTCCAGATTGTAAAATTATTCAATCCTCGATACTCCTTGGATGTTGATTCAATGACTCAGATTGAAATTTCTATAGTTTGTATGAAGAGGTTGATTTGCACATGATATATTGTCTATAACATCTGTGTGCTGCTGAACCTCTTTGTGTGACCTCCGAAAAAATATCCTTCTTCTTCTGCCTAATATCGAGCCGCTCTAAACCTGTTCGGGCCGAGCTTGAACCTTGGCGTGCTTATGGCTCGTCGGGATCTAAGGCTCTCACCGACCTCGGCTCGGTACGCTATCGAACTCCAGCTTGAGGTGGCAGGCTCGCTCGAGCTCGGCTCGTTCACAGCCCTCCCCATAGGCCCCCGCCCGTAGGGGCTCACTGCTCAAGGCCTCGGGCAGTCAGGCTCGTCTCTGTTTCCTTCCCCCTTCTCTCTGACTCTCTTCTCCCTTGGTCTCCCTTCCCTGGCGGCGACGACTTGGGAGTTGGGACTGGGCGAGCGGCGGCGCCATTCGTCACGTCGCCGCCTAGCCCTTTGCCGGCGACAAGCATCCACCAGGTATGCCCACCCCCTTCTCTTTGCTTCTGCTTTGCGAGACGGAGCACCCCAAACCCTAACAATATTTGTATTCGGATCTGATTCAGTTACATTATATTACATAAACTTCGATTTCGTTTGCAAAAATTATGCATGTATACCCATGTCCTATACTCCTATGCTGGGTCCGCCCCTGTTCTCCACTGTCCGTTTTTTTTTCGCACATGGAACTAGGGTTAGCCCTCCGCTAGCCGCACGGTTTCCTCTCCATCCTCACCTCTTCGTCCCCTCTCTCTCTGCAGGTCTGCAGGCAGTGCCGGCAAGGAGGCCCTTCCCTCCCCGCGGGCGAGCTCCCCTTCCGAAGTGGTGAGGTAAGCCTGCCCATTCCCTACCTCTCTTGTAGGCCGCTATAGGCTCCAATGAAAATAAAGCTCATAGTTGGCGTTTAAAACGACGCAAAAATACAATGATCATGTATATACTTCCATTCACTAAGTTTACGCGGTTCATTTTCCTGTTCTTTAAAATAAGAGAGATAAAAACTAGATTCATCATTCTCAGATTCTGAACCGTGTTGTATGTTCATTTCTAATAGACTTGATTTGGGATGAGCTGTGTAGACAGCATGGTTAAGGTTAGATATAGTTTTGAGCCTGTTTTCCCTTTCATACATGAATTTGGTATATATCAACTTCTGATTGCAATTTATCCTTGATTGCATTTTGGTATAAAATCATTGGTCATGCTGCTGGAGTAGTTGCTACAATGTGTGCATATATGCTGTTCATGTATAGGCGTGCAGGCCATACACCACGTGACACCTATGGTCCCTTAGTTGAAAGAGACACAATTAGGATGACAAACCTTAGGTTCATTTTCCACAATGATGACCGGCGCTGTGTAGACCAACTTTGCATGAGAGTCCCCCTTTTTCACTTATGCACATTGCTTAGGACAAAGGTGCTTGCTTGCAGACACTTAATCGCTCAATTGAGGAACACATTACCATGTTTGTGCAAGAGTTTGGCCACTTTGTAGGTTTAAGTTGATAGAGCTTAATTGAAGGGGTTCAGAAGCACTTAGCTGTTACTTCCACAAAGTCTTGTATGCTATTGGAGAGCTGCATGGAGAGATGATTCGGCTACCATCCCATGAGGTCCGCCCAAATTTTTTAAAACATCCAGAACTATTTGGTTTAGGGCCAAATTTTATAGCTGCGGCGTGGAGAGAAACACTAGCTGCTAATAATAGTCATTCTGTACTGATACAGTGATACTTGTTGGCTGTTTGGTTTAAAGCTCAGCTGGTCAAGCCAAATTTTACCATTCCCAAACAATTTGGCTGTTATTTTGCTTGGGCCAAAAAAAGGCCTCCCTGCTGGTTTCTTCACACTTCACAGATTCAAGGCATAGTTCAGCCGCTGGATTGACGCAGCCAAAGGCTGTGCAAAGGTTACATGGCAGTAGATTACAGGGCTAGCGAGCTTTAATTGCTGGAGAACAACCCTCAAATGACTAAACAGTAGTTTCAAAATTTTAATTAGCAATCTGATTGCACTGTTGTATTTATTTTGATTAAATTTACAAAACAAAATTCACTTTGACCTTGTTTTTGTGTCCAATATTTTTGCACCATGTATGACCTATATTTCGTACTCACGATATAGAATTATTCAGCCATGTTTTAAGGATTTTGGCTTGGTAGCAATCCAAACAATACCACTTGGACAACAATTTTGATCATGCTCTAATTTTTGCTGGGGCCAAACTTTGGCTTGGCCTACAGAAAACATGAACCAAACAGCCCCCTGATACCCCATATGCGAACTCAAATTAAATCTGTAGAGCATGCTACAGCTAATCCATTGGATGAATTAGCCATAGTGCTATCTATTTATGAGATGGACAACTATGTATCTATCCAATATCTTGAAACATAAATGCACATCCAAGGCTGCCAACCATTGCGATAATCCACAACCATTGCTGCCAACCTAAATAAATGCAAACAAAAAGACTTAGCAGATTAGACCCAAAACAAAAGAAGAAACAATATTAACCGGAATCGTAAAAAATAAATGGAATTGCTGTCATGAAAACTTACCATGCAACTGTAGAACCTCCTCCCCGGGAAATCACGCCACGAAATGAATCTTCCCATCTTCTCTCCGCACCGGCATAAAACGGCCGGCTCGTACTCCAAAGGACCCTAGCGGTACCGCACCGGTGACTCCCCAAAAGGCTGCTCAAGAACATGTTCCGGCGGCGGCTGGAAAGGCCCACCCGGGACGTGCACAGCCGGCTCCAGTGCCATCGTCCAGTTCGCCATGCCCTCGAAGGTCCCCGGCGACCGAGGCTGGAAGGTCCCCGGCGAGCGCCGCTGCTGCGGAGACTGCGACTGGAAGGGCCCCGGCGACCGACGCTAAAAGGCCCCTGGCGACCCTCTCCCATCCATCGGCGACCCGCCCCCTCCCATCCCGCTTCTCCGCATCTAACCCTAGCGCTGGCGGCTGCCTGAGTGGAGTGGCGAGTGCATGAGTGGAGTGGCGAGGTGTGTTGAGCTCTAAGGCACCCCGCGCTTCCCCTTTATTTGGCCCAGCTTAGACTCCCCGCGCGGGAATGGGCCTTAGGCCCGAGCGCCGGCCAGGCCGCTCAACCGTCCAGAACTCATCAACACTATAAACTCATGAAAGTGACACAGGGTTCGCCCCGTGGGTCCTTCAAAAATCAACATAGGCCCCTGAAACTCAACTTTTTGGAGGAACGCAACACCATAGTTGAGAACTCAACACTGGGCAGGAACCCAACACTATAGACGCATGAAAGTGACACGCCGTTCGGCCCGTGGGTCCTCCCGAAATCAACAAGGGCCCATGGAACATAACACTATCATTCAAAATGCAACACTATAACAATATCGTTCAGAACTCAACACTGAGCAGGAACCCAACACATGGGTCCTTCAAAAATCAACATGAGAACTCTGTTGAGCCGGTGTAAACACTATGTAGATCAACAGAGTTCTAAACGCTCCTCGCCGGTGCGGCTGCGGCTGCGCGCGCCGTCGAGCAGCTCAACACTTGGTAGGAACACAACACGATCATTTAGAACTCAACACTGGGCTAGGAACCCAACACTATAGACTGATTGAAGTTGCAGCAACTCTGAATGAAATGAATCACCCACTGAGCAGAGACAAAAGCAACACCTATTACTAACGGCAACAGTGGAACAACTTCAGAGAATAAAGCCATACAAGTAGACTGATACATGTCTTAAAACACAGCCATACAAGTAGTGTGATACAAGTCTTAAAACACAGCCACTGGACCCATTAACGACTCAACCACCTCACTTGTTTTGCTTGTACTTCACAATATCGTCAGGCAACACCACCTTATTTTCAGTGTGACAAACAAGGTATGCCACTGTCGACTTCTTGTAAGGTTCCAGCCAGTTCTGCAAATTGAAAAAAAAAACAATCTTGTAAGTTTCCAGCCAGTCGTGTGGAATTTTTTGTACATCATATCAAGGTAAAGAGGGGAATACACTAACCTTGTCACCCTTTTTCAGTTTCTTGGCATTGTCGTCCAACTTAGAAGTGAAGTTCTCAATAAAACTCATGAGCGCTGAGGCACTATCTTTGAATTCGAGTTCAGTTACAGTAACTGTGAACCTACAATCACCATATTGTTTCACCGTGAAGCCGCAATCCTTCATGGCTTTGAGTAGACAGCCCATGATAGACTTTCCTAGTCGGGATCTATCTTCAAACGACAATGCTGACGTCTTGCAAAACAGAGCTTCAATGATGGGTAGTCTTTTCGTATCGACATGAAATACAAACCATTCTTCATTCTTGTAGAAAGGAAAAAATATCTGCAAAAACACATTTATCAGAATGCTGAGTGTAATCATTGTTCCAGGAAAAAAAATCTCTACTTACGAATGTCCTCCTCATGTTTCGAAAGACTTTCACTTTGGGATCTTTGGTGGATTCGGTGTCTTTGCATACATGTGCAACATTGGTGTCTTTGAGTACAACTTTGATTTCTTCTACAAGTTGTGCAGCATCAACTTCGGAGAGTTCACCCTCTTCGGATACGTCATGTGGCGGGATGACGGCTGTGATGTTCCCTTAATTGCACTTTTCATCACAATTGAAGCATGTGATGAATGCTCTGAGAATTTTATCACCATTGTCACCTTCATTTACGTACTTTTCCAGCTGACCCCCAGTCATGGTAGTCTGCCCCACACTTAACAACTCCCGTTCATTGCTTTGCCAATAAAAAACATGATATCAGTCAATTTAATACAGCTTAAAACATGATAGAAGTCAATTTAATACAACTTATGGTTAAAAGTCCTAGACATGGGGACTCCATTCTCAAAGTATTCTAGCCAAGGCTGTGCAATGGCAATTATTTGATGGAAATGTTTCAATCTGGTATGAGCCTTGGGTTTCAGGTTAGGAAAATATTCATAATTATATAAAGGAAGATGCTCTGAATATGAATCTTCCAAGTAAAGTAGCAGATTATGGCTTCACAATCCAAAGAGATGGAATGAATCATTGCTCAAAAAAAAAAACATGATAGCAGTCAATTTAAAACATGACGAGGACGGATTTAAAACATGATAACACTTACTAGTTCAAGATATGTTTGCAGATCTCATCGTTGATCTTATCAGACGTAAACTTGTGTTTTCGCAACTTCCTAAGAGGTAAAATTTGTGTTTGCAGGCACAAGCCTCTTGCCAAACACTGGAGAAATCGTATCCTGAGAGGACATGTTGTCTTTGCCCAACTATGATACGCGGATACTTCGCAAAACTCACGTACCGGTATCGGATACCCGTACTCCACGGATACTCCGGGATACGTATCCCGTAAGTATCGGACTATTTAGGTATTTTCAAATAATAAAAATAAATCGGATACTTGTGGGATACCTGTCCGATACCTTCAAACCCTAACACCACTCAATCGCTTCGTATAAAGTTCCTCCGTTCAGCTGTGCCACCCTCTCATCCCCACTCGCGCAGCCACAAGCCCGCAGCAGCCTCGCACGGCTCCCTTGCTGTCACCGCCGCAGTGCCACCCGCCCACGCCTCCTCCTGCTCCTTCCCCGTTGCTCATCGCTCCCTTGCCGTCACCGCCGCCCGGGCACCCGCCCGTGCCTCCTCCTGCTCCTTCCCCATCGCTCGTTGCTCCCTTGCCGTCACCTCCGCCCGCCCACCCGTCCGTGCCTCCTACTGCTCCAGTGGCTGCGCGGCCTGTCCAAACAGAGGCCCGCACATCTGTTAAAGCACTATTTAGGGTGGTGCTGCGCTGCTGGAGCTCGCCGCTGGCGGGCCGCCACGGCCGCCGGAGCGCGCCTCTGGACGGCCCCGCGCGGCCGCTAGAGAGGGAGAGGATGAGCCGCGGCCTCCGGAGAAGGAGAGGAGCCGCGGCCGCCGGAGCTGGCCACTACACAGAGAAAGAGAGAGAGAGAGTCAGAGGTTGGGGAAGAAGACGACCGACATCCATTCGTGGAACAGACGAACATGTAAGATAAGGTTGGTTCTTTTTTTCTTTGCCCCTTCCCTTTTCTAATAATTATAGAACATATGAATATATGAGTTTATGACGCATTATAGTCCCTGAAACTTTTATTTATTTTTATTTTTTATATATATTGGCGTATCCCCGTATCCTTGTATTTGGAAAAATGGCGTATCGGAGTATCCCCATATCGCGTACCGGTATCCATATCCGCGTATCCGGGCAACATAGTTGCCCAACCTCTTTTTTTTGTTTGAGGATTTTTTTCTCCACCTTGCTCTTTCGCAGGTGATAATGATCCTTTGGAATCATCCATCTTTTCATACACAGTCTGCTCAGGTGACTCACTCTGCTCACGCTCTTCGTCATATGGGAATGAAACATACATATTTTCATACTCACTCGGCTGACGCTCTTCGTCAGATGGGGATGAAGCTTCGTCATTCTTTGTGTCAGTTGATAGTACAGGCTCTTCTTTTTTACCTTGCTCTTTCTCAACTGAAATATGTTCATCCTCTGGAGTCTTATCATCTCTGTTCTCTGTTTCAATTATCACTGCAGCCTCAGATTCACTGCTCTCACCTTCAATAGTAAGATCAAGTACCTGATCCTTGTCATGGTCAGTTTCAGAAATCTATTAAACAATGAACCCAGGTTAGAGTCAGGTAAAATGAAAGGTTCAAGCCAGGTAAAAGCCAAGCTTCTATGCTGGTACACTCCCACCTTTTGTTTCTTTTGCTTTGGCTGGTCAGGGTTTCCTTTCTTTTTCGTTATTGCATTGCTCTTTGTAAATGCGCCCCTGCACGTGTTGTCTTCATGCTCAAGGAGGAACCTCGCAATACGTTTGCGGCACATGAAGGCTTCGTCCTGCATTTTTATCAACAATGAGCATAATCAATAGCAATCTAATCTACAAGAGAAATATGATAAGAGCTGCCGAGTCACCAAAGCTTCTGACTTGCTACAGAAAAGGCAGGACTAACCTCACTAATGTTCTTATAGTTTTGATCCTTATATTACATTATGTACAGAAGCATATGAAAACCACAATCATCACTGCAAAAATAAGAACGTGAGCACGAATTGAGGTACTTGATAAGTTATGACATTAGGAAATAGCTAGAAATTTACTGATTGTTTTGCTTCTGAACTACTGGTGTAATAATGCTGTAGTTAGCAGATTGCAGGCCTAGTGAAGAACAAAGATGACCTTTCAGTGCATTTATCTGCAAGAGTGCAAAGGATCAGTTGAGGCAGCTTAGGGTTTAACGAAACAGTATCATTCACTTTCTTTGCAAGGCATTTGATGTTGAAAATATCTAACCAGTTGTGCATGACGTTCTGTGGAGTCCTCCAATTCATTATAGGAATCAAGAACAATTATAACTTCTATATCAGGTTCCACCACAACTAAGGACCAGTGTTCATCCATAACGAAAGGGACAAAAATTTGCAAAAAAAAAGAAACAACCAAAATATTGATGGTTATGTCATGTGCCTAAATGGTATAACGGGCCAAGTGGGTCAACTAGCCCACATCATAAGTGTCGGTACCCTACAACTGGGGTACCCACTCCTACTGTGCCAAGACTCGCGTAGTTATCCGTAACTACGCCCTAAGGAGCTGAGCAGCCGGACTCCTGGGTTCCGACTCCATCTCACCGGACCAACGGTGCCGGACCCGCTTCCCGTTTGGGGACGGGTCCGGTGTCACCACGTGTCCCAGAGGTGGAAATGCTCAGCACCTGTGGCCGCGGACCCGGACCCCCGCAGGCGGGTCCAGGACCTCCACGTGCCATCCGGACTCCCGCAGGCAGGTCCGGGACCTCCACGTGCCTACCCGGACCCCCGTGAGCTCTCGGCTCAGCAAGCTGCTCGGGTGGGGTCCGGAGCCGCCACGTGTCACGCGGGCGCGGGCGCCAGCCTTCCGCTGGAAGCTCCCTCACCCACCCGCATTAAGTGCGAGTGGTTGAGGCGGGATCTGCTGCCTCTGGGCACGGGGCAGCTTTTGTCAGTCCACACTGTGGATCGCCAGATACCGAGACAAGCATTAAAGACTCAGCGCTGCGCGCATGAGCGACGAGTCATGATGACCAGCTACTGACTGAAGCAACAGTGCACGCTGCTACAGTAGACTGAGTCAGTAGTTCGGCGCTTCATCGTGACCTCGACGCGCGACTGCAAAGGCTAGACTCTACTCTGACAGGACAACTCAAGACCATCCCTGGTCAGAAGCTACGCACAGAAGCCGACGACAAGATCTCCGGATCTGAGCCATTGAAGGCCAAAGTGTAGTTTATAATACATCGCCGGGTCCACATGTCGGGGCCCCGCTCAGTGTACGTGCTCCCCTTGGACATATAAAAGGGAGAGCACGCCCGCTAGAACACAGGAGGTTCACACATCATCTCCACAATCCAGACTCAAGCTCTAGCGAACTTCTCACTCTCGTGGGAAGGCAATACAACACACAGTGGATGTAGGGTATTACGCTCCGGCGGCCCGAACCACTCTAAATCCTGCTGTGTTCATCGTGTTCTTGAGGAAGATTGATCTAAGACTAGCTAACCCCCGAGTACACACCCTCTGGGCTAGGGCGGGTGCCTTCCGCCACCCGGCTGTGGTTTGCAGCACCACGACATTTGGCGCGCCAGGTAGGGGCGCTAGCTGGTCGCATTTCATCATCTTCTTCGTCCCCATGGTTCGCGTGGACGACGTGGAGATGACGGAGGGGGTGGCGTCCTCCACGCCACATGCCTCTCGCGTTCCTGCTCCAGGGGCAACTGTGCCTGTGGAGCAGCCACCGTTGGCGGCGGCGCGCGCCGCCCGCCGGCAAGAGTCAGGGCACCCGTCAAGGGCCCCCTCACAAGCTGCGAGCGGCGGAGCGACAAATCCCAGCTCACAGCATACCTCACTCATGAGAGGAAGCCCGCTCCGGCGGAAAGCCGACTCCAGTCGCACCAAGCCCGCTCCGGCGGACTGCCGACTCCGGTCGCACCAAGCCCGCTCCGGCGGAAAGCCGACTCCGGTCGCACCAAGCCGCTCCGGCGGAAAGCCGACTCCGGTCGCACCAAGCCCGCTCCGGCGGAAAGCCGGCTCTAGTGGCTCTCTCCGGCGGAAAGCCGACTCCGGTCGTACCCCCGACTCTACATCTCTGTAAGTCCTACTCTTAGAGGCCCAGCAGGGAATAAAATCTTTTCCTTTGTAACTATGTAGTACTTCCGTGTGGTCCAGTCCGGTGAGCCTCCCCCGTGGAGGGGTCCGGACCTCTGCGAACCAGGTTCAGGGAAGCGTATTCACCCTCCGGGGAGGTCCGGAGCCGTGTAGCCGCTTAGCCTGGTTCCGTACCCTAAGCCTGCATGCTCTACCTCCCTAGGGTGAGTACCGTAGTACCTAAGACTGGGGGCCCGGAGGTCCGGACAGCTCCGGCCTCATAAACCCGTGTTCTGGCTTACATCGCACATCTCATGTACATCTAGTTATAAAGGAAAAGTTTATTCTCAGTTCGCCTCTAAGGATGTTACATTCCAATTTCGATCTACGCATTCTGTTTGCGCTAACCCCCACGTGGCTTCTTACTCTTGTGCGGTGATTGTGGTCCGAATTGAGTTGGCTAGTTAGTGACTTAGCTCGAGACCCCTCATGGAAGAGAGGGGTTCGGACCCCTGGGAACCTGCAGGTTCAGGGAAGCGCACTCATTCTCCGGGGAGGTCCGGAGCCGTGTAGCCGCTTAGCCTGGTTCCGTACCCTAAGCCTGCACGCACCACCTCCTGTGAATGAGTGCCGTAGTACCTAGGACTGGGAACCTGGAGGTCCGGACTTTCTCTTAACCTAAAGGCCGGCCCCTTGAGCTTCGTTCACTGAACCTAGCTATCCATCTCAAAGGATTACAGCCAACAGGATTTGGGACCCGTGGGCACGCTACTAAGCATCTACCTTGAGTCATGTGCAGGTCCAAACGTGATGATGCAGCAGGTGACCCAAGGGATGGACGATACAGGGCAAGACCCTTGCGGCGCGCACCGCTGGGTGCCAGAAGCAGCCAAGTTGCTCACAGTAGTGGCCCCACCTGCGGGTTCGTTGCCTCTCCCGAGGCGGGCCCGGGGGCCACTGTCGGTACCCTACAACTGGGGTACCCACTCCTACTGTGCCAAGACTCGCGTAGTTATCCGTAACTACGCCCTAAGGAGCTGAGCAGCCGGACTCCTGGGTTCCGACTCCATCTCACCGGACCAACGGTGCCGGACCCGCTTCCCGTTTGGGGACGGGTCCGGTGTCACCACGTGTCCCAGAGGTGGAAATGCTCAGCACCTGTGGCCGCGGACCCGGACCCCCGCAGGCGGGTCCGGGACCTCCACGTGCCATCCGGACTCCCGCAGGCAGGTCCGGGACCTCCACGTGCCTACCCGGACCCCCGTGAGCTCTCGGCTCAGCAAGCTGCTCGGGTGGGGTCCGGAGCCGCCACGTGTCACGCAGACGCGGGCGCGGGCGCCAGCCTTCCGCTGGAAGCTCCCTCACCCACCCGCATTAAGTGCGAGTGGTTGAGGCGGGATCTGCTGCCTCTGGGCACGGGGCAGCTTTTGTCAGTCCACACTGTGGATCGCCAGATACCGAGACAAGCATTAAAGACTCAGCGCTGCGCGCATGAGCGACGAGTCATGATGACCAGCTACTGACTGAAGCAACAGTGCACGCTGCTACAGTAGACTGAGTCAGTAGTTCGGCGCTTCATCGTGACCTCGACGCGCGACTGCAAAGGCTAGACTCTACTCTGACAGGACAACTCAAGACCATCCCTGGTCAGAAGCTACGCACAGAAGCCGACGACAAGATCTCCGGATCTGAGCCATTGAAGGCCAAAGTGTAGTTTATAATACATCGCCGGGTCCACATGTCGGGGCCCCGCTCAGTGTACGTGCTCCCCTTGGACATATAAAAGGGAGAGCACGCCCGCTAGAACACAGGAGGTTCACACATCATCTCCACAATCCAGACTCAAGCTCTAGCGAACTTCTCACTCTCGTGGGAAGGCAATACAACACACAGTGGATGTAGGGTATTACGCTCCGGCGGCCCGAACCACTCTAAATCCTGCTGTGTTCATCGTGTTCTTGAGGAAGATTGATCTAAGACTAGCTAACCCCCGAGTACACACCCTCTGGGCTAGGGCGGGTGCCTTCCGCCACCCGGCTGTGGTTTGCAGCACCACGACAATAAGATCCATACAATTTCTAAAAAGCTACTGCCATATCTACAATTCCTAAACAGCTACTGCCATATCATGCAGGTAAAATCCCAGGTTGTAGCAGGTAAAATCTAAGGTTACAGGCAGGTAAAAGGTGTAGGTGTGTAGCAGGTAAAATCCAAGGTTACAGGCAGGTAAAAGGTGTAGGTGTGTAGCAGGTAAAATCCAAGGTTACAGGCAGGTAAAAGGTGTAGGTAAAAGTTGAGCATTCAAGGAATTCTAAGCTAACAACTATTATATCAAAGAGCCAAATTTAAGAATACAAATAGAATTGGAAAAAGGTACAAACCGTATGTATTTTCTGTTTGTCATAGCTGTTAAATTCTCTTTCGAGAAAACAAGATCTTTTATTCTTCCCTAACAATTGTTCATGGGAAAAAAATCATGGTGAAATTGCTAAACAACATAAATTCATTGAAAGTAGTAATATTGCTAATTGGCACTTACTACAGCACCAAGTGAAAGCATAATCCGGTCATCCCATGATTTGTTCCATATGAGCCCGAGAGCTTCCAAAACGTCATCTTGTGCATGTGACCACCTGGTTTGAAGTTCTGAACAAATAAATCCTCCATCATCCCCACGCCATGTATTTGCATTACACAATTGTTTTTCATCAGCGCTTTTATTTTTGTGTCTTAAATTTGGGCCATGTTTTTGATCTCATTATACATCTTAGACAAGATAGAATGTTCCGCAACAATCTTCTTTAAATCTTCATTATTTTGCAACTGGAGGTCCTTTATTTTTTTTAATTTCTTCCATCAACTTGGTTTGATCGGACTCAATTTTGCTGTTTATTTCTTTCAAAAGAATACCCTCCTCACCCTTATCAACCTCACTTTCCTTGAGCAAATCTTCCACAGATGGAATTTGAATCACTATCTGTTATCCTGCAACCTGAAAGGCCAAGGGAATAAAAAATGAATGGTAAAATCGTAGGTTCCAGTTCACTTGATAGCATTGATCTTAATGGATTTATAAACACTAAAGTAGGGATCTGTCCTAACCTTTTGCTTTCCGGAAGCTAGTTTATTTACTTTGGGGGTTGAGGCTTGGCCTTGTGCTGCTTGGTCTTGTGCTTGGCAATCTGAAAGGCACCAATGTAAAGACAATATCTTTTTAATACTCTGTAGTAGAAAATGACTGTAGTAGAAGCATGCCACACTTACCTCTTGTGTGACATTCATTGTATCCTTAATATTCTTTACCATGTCTTCAATTTTTTTGTCATCATAGCGTCCAATGAGTGGACCAGCCGGTGTTTCTTCCAGCCCAGGTTGCGGCTCAAGAGTTTCAAGCAAACATATCTGTAAAGCAGCACAATCGGTCAAAGCACAACTTTTATCATGTTCGGTCAAAGCACAACTTTTATCATGTTCGGTCAAAGCACAACTTTTATCATGTTCGTAAAAGAAATTGTTCTGAAGATTCTCACTTACCAACAGCAGAAGCACCCTTGTATTTTTTATGGTGGTTTTGCCCTATTTTTCCATGTAGTGATTTTATTTTTCAGATCTTGACAAACATATCTGCACCAATTATACTTTTCCGTGCTCTCAATGTAAGAGCACATCCCCACGTGCTGCAAAGTGGGCACATTGCTCGCCGTTGTTAGGAGCAGCTTGCATAGCACAATGCAGAAGAAAGCATGGGCTTGCTGTTGCTTATTTTCGACAGATTTCATGTACTTCAATAACACATCGAAAGAGATTTTTTTGTTTTCTTGCATTCTCTCTTTAGATTTAACGCAAGTCACTACATCATATCCCTTATCTTTCAGCACCTTTCAAAATTCGTAGTACTCCTTGCTCCAGTTTTTGTCATCCATTAATATATCTCCAGCAGGGAGACCAAGGATACGTTGCACTACCTCAGATGTGATCTTTATTCGATTCTCATTGGAAATTACAATTGTAAAGGACTCATCGTTAGAGCTGACGTCGCACTTGTCCATTATGACCATGATTGTCTCAATGGAACAAAGTTTCGTAGCATTGATCTCTAGAATGCCACCAAAACCACAATCTTTCACAAATTCCTTTGCTTGTGGAGATAGACATTCAGCAGCCTTAATAATGGAATTAGGTTCACAGTGCGAACTTATGTTGCTTTTGCCAGTTTTAGTATTCTCCTGGATTGAACGGCCGGGAGGTAGGGGAGAGCAACATAGGTTCGCACTGTGAACCTAATTCCATTATTAAGGCTGCTGAATGTCTATCTCCACAAGCAAAGGAATTTGTGAAAGATTGTGGTTTTGGTGGCATTCTAGAGATCAATGCTACGAAGATTTGTTTCATTGAGACAATCATGGTCATAATGGACAAGTGCGATGTCAGCTCTGACGATGAGTCCTTTACAATTGTAATTTCCAATGAGAATCGAATAAAGGTCACATCTGAGGTAGTGCAACGTATCCTTAGTCTCCCTGCTGGAGATATATTAATGGATGACAAGAACTGGAGCAAGGAGTACTACGAATTTTGGAAGGTGCTGAAAGATAATGGATATGATGTAGTGACTTGCGTTAAATCTAAAAAGAAAATGCAAGAAAACAAAAAAATCTCTTTCGATGTGTTATTGAAGTACATGAAATCTGTCGAAGATCAGCAACAGCAAGCCCATGCTTTCTTCTGCATTGTGCTATGCAAGCTGCTCCTAACAACGGCGAGCAATGTGCCCACTTTGCAGTACGTGGGGATGTGCTCTTACATTGAGATCACGTAAAAGTATAATTGGTGCAGATATGTTTGTCAAGATCTGAAAAATAAAATCACTGTATGGAAAAATAGGGCAAAATCACCATAAAAAATCCAGGAGTGCTTCTGCTGTTGGTAAGTGAGAATCTTCAGAACAATTTCTTTTACGAACATGATAAAAGTTGTGCTTTGACCGATTGTGCTGCTTTACAGATATGTTTGCTTGAAACTCTTGAGCCGCAACCTGGGCTGGAAGAAAAACCGGCTGTTCCACTCATCAAACGCTATGATGACAAAAAAAATTGAAGACATGGTAAAGAATATTAAGGATACAATGAATGTCAGACAAGAGGTAAGTGTGGCATGTTTCTACTACAGAGTATTAAAAAAATATTGTCTTTACATTGGTGCATTTCAGATTGCCAAGCACAAGGCCAAGCAGCACAAGGCCAAGCCTCAACCCCCCAAAGTAAATAAACTAGCTTCCGGAAAGCAAAAGGTCAGGACAGATCCCTACTTTAGCGTTTATAAATCCATTAAGATCAATGCTATCAAGTGAACTGGAACCTACGATTTTACCATTCATTTTTTATTCCCTTGGCCTTTTAGGTTGCAGGACAACAGATAGGGATTCAAATTCCATCTGTGGAAGATTTGCTCAAGGAAAGTGAGGTTGATAAGGGTATTCTTTTGAAAGAAATAAACAACAAAATTGAGTCTGATCAAACCAAGTTGATGGAAGAAATTAAAAAAATAAAGGACCTCCGGTTGTAAAATAATGAAGATTTAAAGAAGATTGTTGCGGAACATTCAATCTTGTCTAAGATGTATAATGAGATAAAAAAACAGGGCCCAAATTAAAGACAAAAAAATAAAAGCGCTGATGAGAAACAATTGTGTAATGCAAATACATGGCGTGGGGATGATGGAGGATTTATTTGTTGAGACCTTCAAACCAGGTGGTCACATGCACGAGATGACGTTTTGGAAGCTCTCAGGCTCATGGAACAAATCATGGGATGACCGGATTATGCTTTCACTTGGTGCTGTAGTAAGTGCCAATTAGCAATATTACTACTATTTTCAATGAATTTATGTTGTTTAGCAATTTCACCATGCTTTTTTTCCCAGGAACAATTGTTAGGGAAGAATAAAAGTTCTTGTTTTCTCGAAAGAGAATTTAACGGTTATGACAAACAGAAAATACATACGGTTTGTAGCTTTTTCCAATTCTATTTGTATTCTTAAATTTGGCTCTTTGATATAATAGTTGTTAGCTTAGAATTCCTTGAATGCTCAACTTTTACCTACACCTTTTACCTGCCTGTAACCTTGGATTTTACCTGCTACACACCTACACCTTTTACCTGCCTGTAACCTTAGATTTTACCTGCTACAACCTGGGATTTTACCTGCATGATATGGCAGTAGCTGTTTAGGAATTGTAGATATGGCAGTAGCTTTTTAGAAATTGTATGGATCTTATGATGTGGGCTAGTTGACCCACTTGGCCCGTTATACCATTTAGGCACATGACATAACCATCAATATTTTGGTTGTTGTTTTTTTGCAGATTTTTGTCCCTTTCGTTATGGATGAACACTGGTCCTTAGTTGTGGTGGAACCTGATATAGAAGTTATAATTGTTCTTGATTCCTATAATGAATTGGAGGACTCCACAGAACGTCATGCACAACTGGTTAGATATTTTCAACATCAAATGTCTTGCAAAGAAAGTGAATGATATTGTTTCGTTAAACCCTAAGCTGCCTCAACTGATCCTTTGCACTCTTGCAGATAAATGCACTGAAAGGTCATCTTTGTTCTTCACTAGGCCTGCAATCTGCTAACTACAGCATTATTACACCAGTAGTTCAGAAGCAAAACAACCTGTAAATTTCTAGCTATTTCCTAATGTCATAACTTATCAAGTACCTCAATTCGTGCTCACGTTCTTATTTTTGCAGTGATGATTGTGGTTTTCATATGCTTCTGTACATAATGCAATATAAGGATCAAAACTACAAGAACATTAGTGAGGTTAGTCCTGCCTTTTCCGCTGAGACATACTTGGCTTGAGTACGAGTGCTGGACTGAACAGTAGCAACAAAATAAACTACCATATCACCAAGAAATACACTATAAGCCATTGCATAACTAACCTACCTACCAGGCTAGTCAATTACAAACCAAATGAAGTGCAGAAACTAAATTCATTGATTAGCCAAAGAGTAACAACATAGCAAGATTAGTAGGTCACCTAACAAAAAAGGGCAAATGTCCCAGAAGGTTACACACAAAATTCCACCACTGACTGTCAAGTCGGACTCGCAATGATTCAGAAATGCAGCACCACATCGAGTTTCACATGAAAAATAGATGTCTCTGCTACTCAATTCAGCAGGAAGTAGAGATAGACTGAGGCTAAGGACGCATGATTAGAGCTTGTGGAAGGAATGACTTTTGGTGCTGATAGGGATTGGATTTGGAGAGGGAGGGGGTGGCCTGGGGGTGGTGATGGATCCTCACCTATGTGCATCTCTCATGTGTTAAGTAACATGCACTAAAGAACTTGTGGCTTTATGAAACTTTGACCTCAGATCCTGTGGTTGAAATTTACTATCTTAAAATTGTACTCCCTCCGTTCCAAATTATAAGACATCCCAAGAATCTTGGAGAGTCAAAGCAATCTCAAGTTTGACCAAGACTATAGAGAAAAATTTAAAGATTTATGGTATCAAATTGATGTACTATGAAAATATAACTAATAAAGAATCTAATGATACTTAGTTTATATAATAAATATTATTATTCTATTATATAAATTTGGTCAAACATAAAAAACTTTGACTCTCCAAGATTGTTGGAATGTCTTATAATTTGAAACGGAGGGAGTATTGAGCTAAAAAGCCTCGAGGATCTCTATTTCAGTGCATTTGTTTCAGCTATCAAATGATCAATTGAGTAACGTAACCCTGGTTTGTGATTGTCATTTGTCACCTAATATATTCTTTTGTTTTGCATTTCTTTCTTTGTGCCAGGCCAGAAAGTTACAGATGAATCATGCTGAAGTCTCTGGTTTGTTAAGTGTTGGTATGCATGAAACAGATGTGGGTGGAGAATCATATGCAGTTGAATATCCTAAAATGGATCAGGATACTTCCCATGAAACAACCAAATTTGATGTAGTAATGGCAACTTCGGCATTGTATACTGATAATATCAATACCAATGCTTGCTTGGATGAACATCAAATGTCAGGAATTCAGCCTATGGAGGAAATTAAATTTGGCAATGCACAACCCTTTGAGCTTCTATCGAAAGTATATATTTATTTACCTATCTGTTCATAAAATTAATTATTCCTGTTCTGTTCACTGCATTTTGTTTGTTAACCAATAATTGTTTGGCTTCTATTAGGGAACGGCAGCTGATTCTGAGGAAGAAAGCATGCCATCTAGCCCTGACACTTCGTCTACCGGTAACTATGATATGCCTAGTAATATGCTTGACTTTTGTAATAACCTCTGCTTGATGTCTTCAATTCTGTGCAATTTCAGGTTACATGGAGCAAAATCTGCAACATATGTATGATGCGCTGGTATATCTCCTTGTGTTAAACTACAATTTATGATTGTATGGTCAACATTTTGGATAGAATGCTATATGCTTGAAACCATGCTTCTGTGGTTTTGTTGTGCTTCATCTTGACATTTTCCCAGTGAACATGCCTTGTCAGTTTAGTCTTTTGAGGAAAGTGAGTAACTGCATTGGTTATTGATATGCAGTGGGGTTATTAAAAACAATCATCATTAGGATATTTAAAGCGTTCGATTACTGATCTTGGTCGGTGACATGATTTGTAAGCTAATCATTTTTTTGGCCTTGAAAGAGTAGTTAAGTGTGAACTCACTGAACTGTTTACATCCTTCTGTCTCTCTTCTTGTTATTCCCTGAGTTATATAACATACAGATTCTTTTAGGAAAAATGTTTAGGGTTACTTAAATTCTTCTACTATGTTTTTTTAAAATTACGATATACTGCTTATAACGGAATTTTGTTGTTTTCCATTAAAAATTACCCCAAAAGTATTTATATATTTGATGTTTTTGAAGCTTGCTGCAATTTTAGATGCTTAATATATTTTATGCTGCAGTTCAATCTTTGCCACCTTTGTCTTCAAAATATATGCTTAAAGTCGCAGACATCTATAATTTCCTTTTATTTTTGGCTCTTTTTAGGTTGACAAAGTACAACCAGTTGTGCTTAGTCCTGCCTTTATAACATGTGACAAAACTTTGCACCTTGAGCCTCACCTTACTTTCTCATTCGATGGGATCAAAATTGAGTATTTGGATTTAAATTCCTTTGAAGACAAGAAGATGATAGCTTTACAATGGGAAATCTCAAATATTATTTCCATCAGTTGTAAATGGGCTCAGAATGTAAGCAATTCACTTTGTTTTATTTTATTTTATTATCACTATCCCTCTTGTTTCATACTTTTCACAGTTCAATATCAATGTACCATCGTCACCAGGTTGGATCTGCCTTGATAACACTCCTTGCTGGACCCAAAGCAGAAACTGGAAATGCAGGTACCAGATGTGCTTTCCCCCATATTACGACGCTACATGACACATAATGCTCATGTATGATTCATATGATGCTTGCGGTTGAAGATAGCACTGTGGTCAATTCTTGAGGTTTTTAAAAGTCTCAGAGCTACCCTCTTTAGGTCGCATGTAAGTTTGAGATGTTTCTGGTCTTGTTTGGCTACTGTGGGATAGGGCTAGGTGGTTCCGCCTTTTTTTTTTTTGCCCTTTTCCATCTCTTTGTGTTTGCCATTTCTATCTAATCACCTCTAGGTGCAGTTTGTATGCCATCCATTCAACAAGCCTTGAACACTTGCGGCATGAAGGTGCAGGTTGCCTTCTCTCGCTTTACTAAATAGACATTATTCGGGGATTGGGATTAAATATACCCAGATTTGGGTGGCACCACTTCGAGTCCAACTACTCATTATGTCCTCAGGCATCCCATGCTTTTTGCTCACTGCCTGTCCATTAACAATGCAAAGAGGGGATGGAACGAAGGAGACATTATGATCATTTCGATAGCTTATTTTTGCCTTCTATCCTTGTAAATTGACAAAACTCTGAATTGTTGGGGAAAACTTGAACTTAGACATATGTAATGGAAAGTCTCAAGTTGAGGTCCATCGACGGGCAAATATGCCATTTCTTCTTGCTCATTTCATTTGAGGCTTGGTTTCAACATTAGATATTGTTGTTGCATATATCTAGGCTCAGATGAGTTCATTAAGAAAAATGATAGTAACTCTAGTGGAAGCAGCCTTTATTTATATAATTTTGAGATTGTGATGCTCCTTGCTTCTTACCAACTAGTTTGTTTTTTTATATATTCTATAGGTCCTGTTAGAGTACAATTTTGTCTTCTTGATTCACAATGGCCAAGGAGACAACAGAAGATCTGGGAACTCGGACCAAGATATCAAGAAATATGGAAGGAAATCCCATCGTAAGTTATGGATAAAGTTTTTGCTCGCTGAATATTGAGTTAATTTCAGTGTACTTCTCCAATCGTAAATATAAGTCGTTTTAGCCTTGGTCAGATGAATTAAAGATTTGGATAAATGGTTATGCTATCCTTAATAAATGGTCATGCGAGTAAGAAAGAGTGGACCAATAGTACTTCAAACATAGTTCAACTTGTATTTGTGATTCCATGAATATGGCTGAAACAAATTGTATTTACAAAAGGAGGAACTATCGAAATTTTCTACTGTGGAATGTATTGATGAATGTATTTGCATCATATGTTGTATGGATATGTTTATGTTATTCTCGGGCCATGTTGATTGGGTGTTATTCATGCTAACATATTAGTTAGAGAACAAACAGTGTAATACCAATTCATTGACCATAGTTTAGAATAAACTTTTTTCAGTTGGATATTGCTCATATCTGATTAGTGTTAACTACCAGACATAGAGAAATGGATTTTATTTGATAGACCAGGGATATGTCTATCAGAATTAACTGTTGAGCCTATAGTACAGCAGAGAATAGTTGTGTCTTTTGTTCAACAATTTTGCCACGTAATACTTGAAATTACAAAATCTAGTAAGTGTAAGTTAAGTAGTTAACCGAGTTGGAGTTTTTTTTTTGGTTTGTTTTTTTGGGCTATAGTTTCTTTTAGGCTTGTGTTGGATATGGGTATCCTGTATCAAGCACGGGCATAGACTATAAGAGGGTGAATATTATTCTAATCGTCAGTTTGAGTTTGATACTTTTGATGTTATGCTCTTAAGTGAAGTTTGCACCTTTTTAAAGATAATTAAATGCATTTTTCAGAGATGAGTTTACATCGGAGGATTGGAGCATTGAACCCAGTCTGTTTTTTCCTAGGCAATACTTTTCAAGGTGTGTATATGACAATTGCACGACTCTCTCCTGTTGTTTTTCACCCTTTCTCTGAGAAGTCTAGAAATTGTTAAGGCTTTGTGACATTCATTTCCGCAGTCGATGTTTTACATCCTGACAAATGATTATCTTTACAATACCTGAACCCTATTTGAGACAATACTTCCAGTAAGGAAAATATATGTACTTTCTGCCTGTGATATTATTACTCAGAAGCTACATTTCATTTTTTCTCTCTCCATATTTGGCAATTTGCACTTGTTAGTTGTCATGCTTATTTTTTTCTGTAATTTGTTTTCATTGGTTCAGCACTGACGACTTTGAAGATATAATCTATCCCCAAGGAGATCCTGATGCTGTTTCCATTAGCAAAAGGGATGTTGAGCTCCTTCTTCCTGAAACTTTTGTCAATGATACAATAATTGACTTTTATATCAAGTAGGTTGAAACTTTTTCTGGACAGCATCCTGTCTTGAAAGCTTTAGTTGTTAAATATCCTATTACATTTCTGTACTTCTATAGTAATATATATACACACATCTCCTGGTTTTTCACATAATTTTGTTGCTTTGATTACACTAGTTTTTCTTTCTATGTTGACGTTTGTCATGTAACATGCAGCTGGTTGCTGCATGTCGGAACTTTTGACTCTTTCAAGATTTTGTCTTGTTACTTTAATCTAAGGAAAGGATTGAAATTAGACTTTTGACAAGTGAAGTATTCCATTTTAAATTTGTTGAGACGTATGAAGAATTAATAATGACACATGTATGGTGGGTTTCAGTTCATTAAAGACTGTCTAATGCAGATTTATGAAGATTCCTGTAAAATCCTCACATCCCACACATGCTATGAAATCACATAATGTTTTTGAAGAAAAGTACTCTGTGTATTGAAACATTGCTTCTGCCCACAAGTCATGATATGAAAGGGAACTGACAAAATACCTGAGCAATCAACTAGAGAGATACCGATTGCGGGGTAGTTAGAAGGAATAAAAAAGAAATTTGACAGAGGCCCAAACACCAAAAGTTCCACTGAATTAGGTACAAAGCAGATTTTGTGAGGCATAATTTAATTTTAAAATTTGGCAAACTCCTAAATTAGGCAAAAACCAGCAGTATGCACCGCTGCTGTTGAAATCAAGATTTCTTTATTAAACTCCAGGCGACAAGTTACTAATATCTGAAGTTGTTAATGTTGCTTTTGTTTCACCTCATATTTCTCTGTTCTTTTAACAATCCTGAAATTCTGATGTTAATGAAATCAGATATTTTTTCAAGATGAATTTGATTGTTAAACATTTAATGTGCAAACTTCTTATTTTCAAATATGACAATCTGTTGGTTCTGAATACAGCATGCCAATGAAGAATATTCTTTTTCATTAGTTATTCTTGCTTTTTTAAGACCTCCATTTGGCCTTTTCTGTTTAAAGCAGATTGATTCTTTATTATTTGTGCTTAGCTTTAAGTAGTTCTGCAGTGTGGTTTTTACTTGTATTAAGTCAGTCCTTAATTTATGTTCTGCAGATACTTGACCACAAGAATTGAATCTACCGAGAAGCGCAGGTTCCACTTCTTTAATAGCTTCTTTTTTCGCAAGCTGGCAGATCTTGACAAAGATCAGGGGAGAGCTCCAGAAGGTAGAGCAGCCTTCTTACGTGTTCGCAAATGGACCCGCAAAATAAATGTATTTGAGAAGGATTTTCTGTTCATTCCAGTCAACTTCAAGTAAGAACCCTATGGCATAAAGGTCATGCTTATGTCACGATAATCAATGTAAAATATTAATTATGTGCCTGTTTTGCAGCTTGCACTGGAGCTTAATTGTTATTTGCTATCCTGGAGAAGTGGCGACATTTAAAGGCATGGATGTAAATTGAAAAGTGAACTTGTGAAAAAAATTTAGAAGTGTTTTTCTTTACATGCTGTGTTGCTGCAGATGGAGATACGAAGCTCTCAGCTAAAGTTCCATGTATTTTACACATGGATTCACTTAAAGGAAGTCATACTGGACTCAAGGACATCATTCAAAGGTAAGTCTATTTCATAGGAATGGTACATTTGCTACTTTTGTGTAATGACTTGTTGACTCTTTCGCCCATAACTTTCTGTTTTTTCTGCAAATCCACACTCATTGTAATCAATATATGGTGGATCGTGTGTTAAGTTTGATTCTTTCCGCACAGTTATTTATGGGAAGAGTGGAAAGAAAGGCACCCTGAATCAGCATCAGATAATTCGGACAAATTCTTGAACTTGAGATTTGTTTCCCTTGAGGTTTGTACATAAAAAGTTTCAGCACCTGTCATCCTTTTCTAAATCCCTAGGTGAAATTCTTTTTTGAAGTACTTATATTCATTTCTACCAACCAAAGAGGCCATTTTACATGTATGCAAACCGACATTTAGAATTTTGACTTTTCCTATAGCTTTGGTGTTCTAATTTTGGATTGTAATCCAACTATGTTATATTTGTGGGCAGCTCCCTCAACAGGATAATTCATTTGATTGCGGCTTGTTCTTGCTCCATTATGTGGAATTATTTTTGATGGATGCTCCAAGGAACTTCAATCCACTGAAGATTGATGTATTTTCTGGCTTTGTGAGTTCCGAAATCTTAATTTGTTTTCTTTGTTGTTTAGTGGTGGCCTGTTGTTTCTTTGCCATTCTCAGGTAAAGTAGTTTGCCTGGTTTTGAAGCACAAAATGTTGTTGCCGTTGTGAACTCTGTCAGAACTGTGCTAACTGTTTCTTGATTATTGGTGTAATCTATTTTATACTTGGTTGCTAATTTCGATAGTGAAAATTGTACTCTAACCTAAAGTATAGTTGGTGAATTTAAGTTGGATGATGTGAATATTTATAATCTTGTGGAATTATGAGTGATATATTATTTATCTTTAGGCATGTAACTTTTTGTTACTAAAACCTTGCCTTGGCATTAATTTGGTTTGACTATGCCTTTCTTTTTCCCCCTTCATGTGTGCTTTCGCCATTTAATTCTGGTTTTCTTCAAACTTAGTTATCACAGAATCCTTGAAGAGAAAACTTATCATATGAAATATTTTTAGTTTGGATTTTTAACAGTTATGTTTATCTTTTGAAATTTTGCTGTTAATGTACGTTTCAGCTTAGTGGTGATTGGTTTGCACCTGCTGAAGCTTCTCTCAAGCGATCGGTTGTCCGAAAGTTAATTCATGAGGTGCTGACAGGATCGTTTCAGAATCACCCTAAGCTAGCTTGCAGTGGCGAGCAGCTTGATGAAAGACATCAAAGATGCTCAAATGCTGAGCAGGAATCAGCTAATGAATTTCTTGCTCAGAGGTGCACTGCTGGTGACCCTGAAACAGTTTGCACAGTTCATGATGGCACTCATGAAATACAGCCATCCAAGTCCATCTGTTTAAATGATTCCGAAGAAAAGGGGTTGCCTGTTTCTGGGTGCTTGTTGGACACTGGAAAGGTTTCAATTGTCGATGCACAGAATCTACAGGTATATTTATTTGTTGATGGCTTTACATACTTTGCTTTAGCTTGGTTACTAATACATTGATATGTTGGTATTTGATTGTTTGGTGGCAGGTTTATGCACCAGACATGGAAAATGTTTGCCTGTCAAGCCAAGCTGAGAAAAATGAGCCAGTTATTGCAGAATCTAACAATCAACTTAATATGAGATCATGTGCCCCAGGACAAGATGAAGTGCTCAAGGGATCAAATTGTGTGGTAACAGATAAGGAACATGGAGAATCTTTGTTTGCTTCTTTGGATGATAACCAAGAAGTTTCCAGTAGAACAGAAGTTGAGATGCAGGACATTATGGTTTCCACGAGCTGCTCAATTTCTGAAATTACTGCTCAGGTAATTGCCTGTCAAGAACATTCTTTCCAAAGAAGTGCAGACATTGGGGATGAGTGCTTTAGACCTTCTCAAGATGTGGCTTCTGTCATGACTCTCGACTCCATCACAGTTGATGATGGACCAAATTCAGAAAGAAATGCAGCTGAAGGTGATCGTGGTGACCATCATGAATATACGGATTCAGTCACAGTCGGCGACGACAAAGATGTTGCTGATACGAAGTGTGAAGATAATCTTGTGGATCCTATAATAGGAGAAAGTGCTATCATCGAGAATGTGAAGGAAAACAACACAACTGATCCTGTAACAGTAGAAAATGCCATCATCGAAAATGTGAAGGATATTAGCACAACTGCCGACGATGTCAATCATGGTGAGCTGTATGTTTCATCTCAGTTGCCAGAAGGAAACATTGACAGTGGTGTGACTGTTAGTGGTTCTGAGTCGAAATTCGGAAGCCCCGATAATGGTATGGCTGGTGCTAGCACAGTTCCCTCTGACTTGAAAGAGCAAACTATTGAAAAAGTAGTGGCAGGCGACTTTACACATGAAAGTAACATAAATGCCAAGAATAGGTCCGAGTTGGAAGTGGGAAATACTGGATATAGTATGACTGGTGTTAATACAGTTTCCTCTGTCATGAATGAGGGAAACACTGACCGAATAATATCAGGTGGTTGTACAAATGCAACTGATGTAAATGCTGATGGTGAGGGTTCTGGCAATTACAAATACTCAGCAATGGACAGTGCAGTTCCTTGTGAAGATGAGACAACCTGCACTGATGGTGTGATTCCATCCATGGACGTGCCCTGCAGGACTATGAATGAAACAGTTTTGGAGGACAAACCTTCCGATGCTAAAAGGCCTCTGCCCGATGGCCCCTGTGAACTTGTTGATAGACCTTGCATGCCGAAGAATGAAACGTCAGAGAACACATCTCTTGATGGTAAGAGGTCTGCACCTGATGGCACCTGCGAAGAGAATCCTGGTGACAAGTGTATACAGAATGATGATGGTCAGAGCACTGATGCAAAAATAGAGAGGCATTACAAGCGACGGAAGGTTCGGGCCTTAGAGAAACAGCAAAGCTTCTCGGGTGCCTCATCGTTAGATTAGATTATGGTTGATGTGAAGCATAGTTTTAGCTTGTGCTATATATATAGATATATAACCCTTCTCGTCCTTAGGCCATATGCTGCTATATTTATGTAATACAGGGTACTTTGACTAATGACTGTAGAAATGACAAAAAAAAAGCCCGTGCGAGATGCTGAATAGCAGATTTCTGCTTGACACTCTCATTTTGTATACTGAAAGAGACCATGAGGTGCTAAAATATTTTGTGCAAATGCACAAGCAAATTGCTGGATACAGCATTGTCTTCGCCACCACGTACCTCCTCTCTTTTCCCGTCGACTCTTTCTCCTTTGCTACATGGAACACCGGCACCCACTTTTCAAAAAAAAAAAAACACCGGCACCGATCTTGTCCCAGGACCAGGAGGCAGTGCGCAGCTAATTTTGTTGCAACGGCGGTGACCTCAACGAGAGCCTGCCACAACGCCTGCTTTCTCAAGTGCATCTGGGACGAGGCGGGCGGTTTTTTTATTTTTACATTTTTCAATTTCGTTTTTTACAAAAATATATTTTCGTTTTCAAAATTTACAAGTATATACCCGGCCTCCCCATTGCCGGGCGGCCGGCACCTGGTCGCCCTGCTGCGGGGCGGCAGGCCTAGCTGGCCACCAAGACGCGCACCAGGCAGCAGCAAGCAGCTGCGCGTGGCCCAAGGCCAACAACGGCGCTCGTCTTTCACCCAGCAGCACATGCAGGTGATTAATTTACTACTCCATCTCTTTCATGCAACAGCGAACTATCTTTGACTTGGCATTGTTTATTTACTGCTTGCTTGCTTTGTCGGGGAGATTAAGAAATGGATTAGTTTTTTTTTCAGATAATGAATTTGAGCCCGTATATATATAATATGTTGAGTGTTGAGTGAAAATTTGCGCGCCGGCTCCTAGAGGACCGGTCGCCCGGCAGCGGGGCTGCCGTCCCCCATGCATATAATCCAGAAAAAATCCAGGAAAAATTTGCTTCACCAAAAATCTAGGAAAAATCCAGAAAAAAGTTCTTGGTTTATCGTAACACTATTCATGCAACATATAATGGTCTAACAGTTTATTAGTCCTGCAAAAGTGTGCTCCGCTGCCGGACGACCGGTCCTCCAGGGGCCGGTGCGCAAATTTTCACTCAACACTCAACAGATCATATATATACGGGCTCAAATTCATTCTCTGAAAAACTAATCCATTTCTCGATCTATCCGACAAAGCAAGCAAGCAGTAAATAAACAATGCCAAGTCAAAGATAGTTCACTGTTGCATGAAAGAGATGGAGCAGTAAATTAATCACTTACATATGCTGCTGGTTGAAATAGGAGCGCCGCTGTTGGCCTTGGGCCGCGCACAGCCAGGGGCGGAGCCAGGAAGTTGATTTTTTCATTATTAGGGGAGCCAACCATACAAATTTATATAAAAATTTAATCAAAATTTAAATTTCTAATGTAAATTTGGGGACCGGGGGGCCAGGCCCCTGTTCGCCCCCCTGTCTCCGCCCCTGCGCGCAGCTGCTTGCAGCCTGGTGCGCGTCTAGGTGGCCGGCTTGCGCACCAGGGCCCGCCGCCCCGCTGCCTGGGGGCCGGCCGCCCCACTGTCGGGCGACCGGTCCTCCAGGGGCCGGCACGCAAATTTTTACCGTTGAAAATTATAGAAAACCCCCTGCCGCCCCGCGGTGGGGCGACCAGGTGCCAGCCGCCAGGCAGCGGGGAGGCCGGGGTATATACCTGTAAATTTCGAAAACGAATATATATATTTTTGTAAAAAACGAAATTGAAAAATAAAAAAAATAAAAAAATCGCAGGCATTTTTTTTTATTATTTTTCAAAATCGTTTTTTACAAAAATATATTTTCGGTTTCATAATTTACAGTTTTGTACCCCTACCGCCCGGCTGCGGGGCGGCCGGCCCCCTGCCGCCCTGCTGCTGTGCGGTAGGACCTGAATGTAAATAAAATTTATTTTTATTCGCATGTTGGCCCCTGGGGGGAGCCGGCCGCCCGGCAGCCGGGCGGTAGGTACCCGCCGCCCGGTGGCAGGGCGGTAGGCCTACTCGCCGCCCGGCAGGGGGGGCCGGCCGCCCCCTCTACATAAAAGGCTGAGCTCCCCCCTCCCCCCCTCATTTGCTTCCCACGACATCTAGAGAGGGGGAGGGAGAGAGGAGGGGTGAGGGAGGGAGTTGCAGCGGCGAAGTCCTGCCGGATTTTGGATATGAACCGCAGGTAATAAATATTTCTCAACTTTCTTATTCTAAATTTTTTGTATGTTTAATTCTATAATTAGTGTATGCAGCAGTAATGATATTTTAGCGATTTAGGTACTGTTTTTATTATAATATATGTAGAATTAAGATTAGTTTTTAGAAAAACCATTTAGGTTTACCAACCTTTTTTTGGGGTATTGATTAGTTGTTTAATGCGAGAAAACATTTTAAAAAATGCTCAGAAATTGTAGAAAATGCTAGAAAAGTATATGAAAAATTCAGATAAATTGTAGAAAATTTTATTTATAAAAATTTATTGTACAAAAATTGTAGGAAATGCTAGAAAATGCTAGAAAAGTTTATGAAAATTTCAAATAAATTGTAGAAAATGTAGAAAACTTATATTTTTTGTGTTAGGTATGGCCGAAGATACGCCAGCTCTACTTGACCGAGTCATAGACTCGTCGCACCGGTCCTTCCTTGCAGTGGTTTAGCGCGTGAAACTTAACGTGCTGCGTCCACGTCCACCAGCAGAGTTGATTCCTGTTGACCCACGATGGGTGCTCAGGTGATATGTCATCGGATTATGTTTCTGAGAATACATTTGTTTCGTATACGTTTCCTACATAATGTACTTACCTTTGATCGTTCTACTTTTCAGGTTGAGTGAGGCTGGTCTTCTTACTATAGGCCGTCTTGCTGAGAGTGGTTTGGCAAAGCTGGACAGGTCCCTACTGACGGCTCTGGTTGATAGATGGAGGCCTGAGACACACACCTTCCACCTCCCTTGTGGGGAGATGTCACCGACCCTACAGGACGTTGCGATGCTGCTGGGTCTTCCTATCAGTGGGGATGTCGTAGGGCCTCGCGTTGTCCCGTCTACGTGGTTGGACGATCTAGAAGAGCGTTTTGCAAATATTGACATCGCGATTGATGTAGAGGAGTACCCAAAAGCAACAGGGCCTGCCAAGTCATGGATTCTGCAGTTCTAGGTACATACCTCATTTTGTTATGAGTAATGTTAGAGTTATGCTTTTGACTAGTGCAGTTATGGTTTTATTTTATAATTGATCTTGTACTCATAAATGTTCATCTTTTCTATGCAGTCTGACAATTTGGCACATGATGCTGATGAGGATAGCGTCACTCGATCCCTTGAGGCATACCTGTTGTGGTTGTTTGGATACATAATGTTCAACAACTCACACGGGGCCTATGTGGATAGGGTGCTTGTGCCTTACGCACAGGAGATCGCAGAGGCAGCTGTGGAGGAAATGCCTCAATACAGTTGGGGTTCAGCGGTACTTGCAGCCACGTACCGTGGCCTCTGCAAGGCATCGGTGCAAAATAAGCACAATGCAATTCTTACAGGATGTCCGATTCTGCTACAACTTTGATCATACGAGAGGATAGCAATTGGTCGTCCGATTATCGACCACTCACCGTATGAGACGGATATGTACGGTGACACCGAGGATGATAGGCCGATCATGGGGACTCTCTGGTACGCTCGTCGGGTACGGAAATGACTGCTACTCGTACTATTCTGTTGGCAATTCTGTTGCTTTGTTTGACCCTCTTTGTATTTCTTATTGGTATATATTATTAATTTCGTGCAGAAGAGTTGGGCCCATGTACAGTCTCGGCGGTCCTATCCTGAGTTTGTAGCTGAGTTTGATCGGTTGACACCTGAAGACGTTGTGTGGGAGCCCTACTCTCAGTTGGCTATAAATACTCGTGCACCGTTCGGGATATCTTTGGTTTGCTCTCTGGACCAGGGCCTTTGGATGACAACTACAGCGTTGGTGTACGACGTTTACATTGAGGCCCACTGCCCGGACAAAGTTAGGAGGCAGTTCGGTCAAAGGCAGTTGTATCATGTGCTATCAGCATTGGATCGGGTCCAACATCAGGACCACAGGTAACGATTCATATGTCATTTCAGTGATAATGCATTGCTGCTTTAACTAATTAATATTTAGTTTGTCGAGGGCTGGTCAACCCTTCTCGAACATGTGGGTGACAAGGGTGCAACCTTGGGTCAATGGCTGGGACCAGGCAGAGGAGAACGTGACGCTTCCGACCCCTGCACACACGAAAGCTTCGTACAGGGCGTACCTGAGCTGGTACCAGCCTAAGACTCATTGCCGCTTGATATATGCTGACATGCATCCAGAGCCGCATGTTGCGACCCCACAGGATGGCTATGCGCGACATAGGGATGAGGCATTAGCTGGGGCGGTGAGTCAAAGTTATCATCGCTTTTCAAATACTTTGGATTAGAGTGTTAATGTCTTTCTTTTTCTTGCATGTAGTTTGAAATGTGCAGGTTGATGGACGTAGATGCCAGGGCGAATTTGATGAGGATTCGAGCGGGATCTATGATGGATAGGAATGAGCAAGAGTCGGCCTGGACCCGAATTTCACAAAGAGCACATTCCATGCTTGAAGCCTTTGGTAGCCGGACATTGTACGAGGACTCCTACGGTTCGTCTCAAGCCTCGACCTCGTTTCCTTGTGGTCCCACACAGCAGAAGCCTTCCCCAGCA
Organism: Panicum virgatum; assembly: GCF_016808335.1. NCBI lineage: Eukaryota > Viridiplantae > Streptophyta > Magnoliopsida > Poales > Poaceae > Panicum > Panicum virgatum. The sequence continues at coordinate 55,088,214 of NC_053140.1, read as the reverse complement.
CCTTATTGGTCTCAGCAGCATTATCCAGATACGTGAGGATACTTACTGACTTTCTACTTTGATAACAACAATTAATTCTTAGTCCATACAGGTGATGGACACCCACCTTATCAACCTCACGGAGGGACCCAGTTTAGTACCATGGCACTAGCTGCAGAGATGCCATTTCAACCAACACAGGCACCACCACGACATTTCGGTAAACATATAGTCCATATCTTAATTTCAATTAATTTTGATATGGAGTCTAATTCCTTTTGCATTTACATATATGATTACAACACTTATATGATGCGGGACCTTCTTCGTATTACCCTATGGCGACAGCAGAAGGAACACAAGGTAAATACCTAATCCGTAACCCGAATTTATCATGTTCTTCTTATTTCTATGAATATTTTAAATAATTTGAATGGTTTACAGGATCGCACCACCAGCTTCCTGATATGGGTCTTTTTTCGTATCCACCACCAATAGGTATGTATGATGTATATGTACCCAAATAGATTACTTATAAGACGATGATTAAGATATCTTAATTACTACTGCATAGGGGCCACACAAGATACCTTGGAGGTGAACTTCGAAGACTGGAGTCGGTTATTTTCTACACCTAACCAGCAGGCCGATCCTACGTTCCAGACATCTGTGGCCACCAGACGTCCAGGTAGAGACGTAGGGCCTCCAGACCGACACACATACCCTACAGACCACGTCCACGCATAGCGTAAAAGAGGTCGACATGGCCGGGGTGGTTAGGATGTGCTTCTAGTTGTTTCTGTAGTTTTGTTATGAATATATCGTCATGTTATACTTATTTCGTTCTCATGCATCACCTATTTCGTTCTCAGTTGCGTATGTGTATGAATTGCTAAGTTGTACTTTTCATATTCATCTACTTTACTAACGGTTTTTATTTCTATCCAAAATATTTAAAACCACATCTAATGTCGCACTGACGGGCAAGGTTTAACCTGCGGGAGGGGCCTGCCGCCCCCTTGCCGGGCGGCCGGCTCCCTGTAAATTATGAAACCAAAAATATATTTCTGTAAAAAATGATTTTGAAAAATATAAAAAAAACGCTGGAGTAAGAGCAAAAGCGGGCTGTTATGGTGGTGTTTGCTCTGGCCTCTGGGCCTCTTCAGCTAGAGAGACAACGAGGAAATGCATCTTGCATGGAGGCGGCCCAAGGGAAACGAACGTTTCTAATTATCAATCGGCTAAAAAGAATGGAGACTCTTTCAGTATTTGCTTGTTGTATTAACTTCATCTTTACTGCGCCACATAGTAACTAATACTCCCTCCTTCCTTTTATATATGACGTTGGGTAGTATAAAATTGAACTATCCAACGTCATATATAAAAGGAAGGAGGGAGTAGCTTCTTTGGGAGCAAACCCATGATTTTATTCCATTATCTAAAACATAGAAACTACCTAGAGTGAGTTGAGTGCCAACAGTGCAACATCAAAACAATTTTTTAATTTTTTTATATCAATTGGCATCACATTGATTCGTTAAGTTTGCTTGAAGTAGACCCATTCTGCAATCGGTGCAGTTATTAGCCAAACATTCTGCAACGGACAACGGTGCTTATCTTTTCCCCCCTTCTTTTCCCGGCTGGTGAGGCCGTGAGGGTGCCAGGCAAATCGAATGTTTCTTTTGCGCCGTTACTAGTTTGAAACCTGCAAAGCCGCACATGGAACGTGGATGCAGACTCAATTCTCAGAAAATACAATTTAAAAATATCATCAGTCGTCACCTGTCAGTGTGGAAGAGTCAACAAACAGGAAAGCATGGCCCGGATGGCCGAAAAGTTAGCTGCAAGAGCTTTGAAACTCCATGTCCAACAAGAAGCCTCCAAAGCAAACTGATGAGCATCCAACACTTCCCTAGAGGCATGCCGGTGGCAGTTGACCATCACATGCTGCGAGCAAGTCAGAACTGCGGCTTTTATTTTCCTATATCTGAAACTGAAAGCCGGAGAGAACAACAATCACTCCCGGTACCACAGGCTCACGGTTAAAAATTAGATGATCGTAGCACGACATCTTGAATCCTATGTCCTTTAAAAGCCTGCTGCTAGGTGTGTGTGTTCCGGCCTACTGCATGCATCTTTCCCACCTAACGCGTTGTAGTATGCCTGCGTGAATCACAGAGTTCGCACAAGCCACAAGCACATAAAACAAGAGTCAAAACTTGCATAGCTAGCATATGCAATGCAATTGCTTAGCACTTGCTATGCATGGACACACGAGTATGGAAATAATAATGACCATTGGTGTGCAGGTTCGTTGCAAAAGAACGAAAGAAAGGGATGGATATATCATCAGTGCTGAATGAACAAAGTTAATCCTTAGTACGCCATGCAGGCAGGCAGCAGAAAAGAACGAAAAGAAGTAGTAGAGTACATGCATCTCATGATGAAAAGATCAAGGAAAAGGCAGTTCAAATCTCATCTGCGTGCTCTTTCCCTGATCCTGAGATCCTCTCAGATTCTTCATGCAACGTCGTCGTCGGTAGAGCTAGCGTACGTAGAGCCCATGCCGTACCTCATCCATCTCCTACACCTTTTCATGTCGGTAGCTGGAATCAATGCAAGGACTACACAAAGCAATGATGCGTATACGATCGAACAAGGCCGCCCGATACGTTTTGCATTGATGCATGCAGCGCCGGACCGCCGGTGTGTCTAGGGGCCGAAGCTGCAGAGCCTGAGCTCCAGCGGCGGATCCCGGCCGCCGGCGACGTCGAAGAAGGAGAACTCCCTGCACTGCTCGCTGGCGGCGCCGCTCCTGACGTACCGGACCTTGTTGTCCGCCTCCAGGTCGACGTACGACTTGAGGGGGAAGAGCTCCAGCGTCTCCACCTCCCTCGTCGGCCGCTCCCACAGCGCTGCTGCCTCGGCCGCCGCCTGCTGCTCCATCACGTCCCTCACGTAGCCTGCGTTGCATGCACGGGCAACCAATCGATGTCAGCACACGCGGATGAGCGAGCGAGCTAGTTCGTGCTCATGATCGATCGACCGATCTCGTGCAACTGGTAACGGTGGTGGGCATGTGTGTGTGCTTACATGTGAGGAGCCGGTGATGATGGTAGCTCCTGGCCTCCCGCTTGCTCTCCGGCGGCTGCAGCGCGAGGTCGGGCGCCGCCGGCGGCTCGCGGGAGGCGGCGCGGCCGTCATCCTCGTTGTTGCTGCCGCTGCCGCTGTCGTCGGGGGAGGAGGCGCCGCGGCGGCGCTTCTTGTGGTGGTGGCGCTCGCGGGCCTTGTGGTTCTGGAACCAGTAGAAGACGTTCTTGCTCTCCACCTTGCCGAAGGCGCTGAGGTGGGTGGAGATGCGCTGGATCTGCTCCGTGGTGGGCGTCCGCAGCCCCGCGCGGAAGAGCTCCGTCAGGACCTTCACCTGCTCCGCCGTAGGGTTCCACCGCCCGCACTTCACCCCTACCCGCCCGCTCAGCGCCTCCATCGATCACCTACCGATCGATCTCGATCAGATCGATCGCTGCTCCAGTGCTGCTACCTATATATATGTATATATATGCACCTAGCTACTTGCTATATATACACATATCTTCTTAGCTACCACAATGGACTGAGATGAGCTGCTACGCAGATCGAGTTTGTGGGAGATCAAGCGAGGTCGATCAAGGCAAGAAGCTAGCTGGATCGATGCAACACGCAGGAAGCTGCGTGCTGGTGGAAGTGGAAACAACTACACTAGCTAGAGCTTCTTCTTCTGCTTCTGATTTGGTCTCTTCCAGGATCTTCCTCCGGTCAGAAGCAATGCTGAAATCAATAGAGATGCGCAGAGGGGGGTGGCGCTGGCGCTTATATATAACCGGCCGGCCGGGGCCGGGGGAGGGCGCGCGGTCGTGGCAGCGGGGCAGTAGCGGATTCGAAGGTCTCGGTGCTCTCCTTTTGTTTCCCTCTTCCTCGAACGCTGAGAGGGAGACATGCGCGAAAGCTGCCACTGTTTTGCATCCAAAAAACGCCCTCTCTCTCTTGCTCTCGCTCGCCGCGCCCGACATCCTTAAGCGCGGCTTGACATTGATAATTCGGCCCCGGTCGCCCATGCATGCAAATCTAGGTGCCGTCCTGTCGCGTAGCACCGTGTCCCAGAATGAGGCCCTGCGGGAGTCCATGAGTATTCTAGGGGCAGGGCCGCCGTGGCGGGTGCCGATTCGGGGGTGGGGTGCGCCCTCCCATGGAGATCTCTGGCTCCTTGCACCGGTCGCGACCCAGCCCAAGAGAATCGCGCCCGGCCGATCGAGGACCGACGACCGCCGGGGCTCGCTCGCCGCGCACGGGCGATCCGCGATCGGCAGCCGGCCGCTTTGAATAACACAAGCGGCCGGCGCGGCGTGCTGAAACTAAAATCTCCCTCTCCTGAATGGCTTCTGATCGAACAAGTCAAGCGGCAACAGGACAGGCCTGCTGCATGCATCCCCTCTCGCTGCAAACCACGCACACCTATTCTAAAATGCCACTTCTCCCAGAAACCATCGATCTCTCTGTGTTCGTTGCAATTTTTTTTAATCACTTGCACAATGGGTTCGTTTTGGTTAATGGCTGCTGCGTGGAGGTGTTCGTTCGACCTCCGAGCTCCTCCATGCATCGGAGATCGACTTGCATGCGTTGGGGTCAAATTAAAATTAAACCTGTCAGTAGCGTAGCAGTGCTTCTCTTGCCAAAATTGGTGCGCGCGAGATAAGATGACACGCTCACGCATGCATGGAATTCAAAAGCCGTGTCAGGCGCGGGTAACATGTCGCGTGGCCTCTTGCGTGCTGCTGCCAACGCGGCGCCGGCCGCTCTATCCATCCGGTCCAGGCGTCCAGCCATACTTGTCTCCCCTGCCGATCATGTTCTCACCTGCCGCTGCGCGCAGCCATTGCACACCACGGCGATTCCATTGGCGCGGCACCCGCCGCACTGCTGCTCATGTGAGCGCTAGGCTAGCCACCTGCGCCAGCTTTGGTTCACACGGCGGCAGTCGCGGAGGCGTACGCGCCCAATCATCGCGGCGACGAGTTAACGCCGGGCGCAAGGGGGCCGTACGCGCTCGCTCGATCCGGCCGAATTCCTAGCGCCGCTGCTCGCACAAACTCTCAGCAGCGCAGCTCGATCGGAAAGGTGGCGGCCGCCGGCCGGCCGGTCACGTTCCGAGCAGGAGACGAGCGAGGCCGTACGCGGCAAAGCTGGGCGAGGCCGTCCTCCCCAGCAGACGAGACAAGCGAGGGCAGGGGCTCTCGTCATCACACCCGCGCGCCGCTCGTGATCCCGGCTTGTTCGGAGTGCCTAGACCTCAGCAGCTAGTGTACCTTGCTTGGGTTGCATTGGTCGTCAGTCACTAACGCACACACGCATCCGTTAAGTCCGCGGAGACGGAGACGATGAGGCTTTTCGACGACCTGCCCTGGCCTGGGCTGAGCTCCTGAAAAGCTGAGGCGGGTGTCACGCTTTTGGGGCGTCGCTGGGCAGGTGCCAATGATAGGGCCACACGGGCCGGCCGCGCCCGGGGCGACGCCGCCCCGGAAAGCGGCGGCAGCACCACCTCATTCCTTTTGCTTTGCCGCCTTCCGCCGTGCCGTGCCCTTTGAATAATCCCCGCCGCGCCGGCGTCCCGGCCTGCCACCGCGCGCTGCGTGATCGATCCGCTCAGCTCGGCGCCGGCACGCAGTCCGGTCGCGGCGCCGGCCGTGCCGGCTTTACGGCCTTTGGGCGTTCCCGAGCGCGCCGTGCACGGAAAATCCGCGCTCCGTGGGAGCCAATTCCCGAGGAACGAACGACCAGGGACGCGCGCGCCCGTGCCGGGTCGCCTCGCGGCCGCTCGCCCCACCCCCGCGCGATCCTTCGGCTTAGCCGGATCGGATCGGATCGCGCCTCCGGCCGCCGCAGCGTGGTCCAGCCCGTCCAGCCCCAGCTCCAACGACGTCGTCGTGATTGCTACCGTGCCGGCCGGGGGATTAGTTAACTCGCGCGCCCCCTCTCTCTCTCTCGCGAGGCGACCAGATCGGATCCCGGATCGGACGGCCGGGTGCCTCGCCGGGCCGTCGTCGATCGACGTCTTTTCGTGGCGGAAAAGTGATTGACGTGCATGCATGGGGGGATCCCTTTTCATGATGCGCAGGTGTGCCCGTGCACGCGGCCGCGGGCCGGCTGCCCCGGGGGAAAAGCTGTTTCGAGGGGGGATAATTATCGTGGGCTCTGGATGATTTGGAGTATTTGGTCGGGCATCCTACGCTGCCAGGGGAGGTCCGGAGGTGCCTCCGCTTGATTAGCTACGACCGCTTTGTCCCCGACAGAGCATCATCATAAAAAAGCAAAGCAAATTGGAATTTGTGGAGCTTAATTGCTAGTAACTTGGACGTGTAGTAGTGTGAATGATTGTAGGAGCCTCATGTGGATACCCTCAAGGATGATGGCAGGATCCGTGCATGTGGGGGGGGCAATAATAAGCGCTTCTACTTATTCCTCTCAAAATAAAAAAAAACGTAGATTTCGCAAGCGTACAGTACTGACAAGGAACTAGTACTGAATATGCATGCACGTACTGGTTGCATAACCTGACAACAGTCAAATTCATGGTCAATATTTTCGGTCAATATACAATCAGAGCACGAGATGAACATGGTCAACACAGTCAATGCTAAACAAGGCATAGTATTTTTTTATAGGTAAACAAGGGATAGTAGTAACTAGGGAGCAGTAGATGTGCGTGTCGGAGGACCTGTTGTCCTGACGCGTTCGTCGATAACAGATTCGGAGCCTCGCTCACTTCGATCGCCGGCGATTCTTTTATCCTCGCGCGCACAACAGCCTGGGGGTCTGGTCTGAACCATCTGAAACAGAGCCTTCCCGCACTCCGGCGGCACGGCCTTGCACCGCGTCTCCGTGTCTGTTCCCCGTTGTCCTCCGCCCAAATCCACCGCCGATCTCGACGCGATGGACGCCTGCACGCGCGCCCAGCTCCGATCGATCGACCGGATGCCCTGATTTTCTGAGCTCCGGCGACCGGCAGTTTGGGTAACCGGATCAGGCAGGAACCGCGCACGGCGAGGGTGGGGTGGACGACGACCGGCACGGGACGCCCCCCCCCCCCCCCCCCCCCCTTTGACTTCAGAACATGGCTTGGCACGGCTCGGTTTGGAGCCTTGTCTCTGACCGCGAGCGCCGGTAATTCCCAATGCAGGGGTGGCCAGGCGGATAGCGATCGGCAGCGTCGCCGCGTCCAAGGAGCTAGTTCGGAGCGATCAAGACAAACCACGGTGGTAACACACTAACACAGAGATGGGCAGCACCGCCTCGTGCTGGGTCGTTCTGTTTTTAAATAGATGTCTTTTGAAAAACTAAGTACTATTGGAGTAATGGGCTTGGCCCATTACTTCTAAAGCATTAAAAGAATTTAAAGCCCACTATTAATGCTAGGGAATCAATGCTTAATTCCGTACCGGGAATTGAGGAGGATCTCAACCGACTTAAAAGGTGGACTTCGTATACACCACTTGTGAAGCCGGTAGGAGGAGGACGGTGAACCACACGCGCGCGCGCTCGCTCGCCTCGCCGGGCCGAGGCCGAGGCGATGCGCGGCGCGGCCGGACGGGCGGTGCGGTGCGGTGCCGGACGTGACGTGACGTGCAGGTGCGGTCACTAATGACCGGACATTGAAGGCTCTTTATGACGTCCAGGTTCGTTGAACCTGAGGCACATTAACTGCCGCTCATCAAAGCCATTCATGATGTCCAGGTTCGTTGAACCTGAGGCATATCGTGCCTATATAAACCAGCACCCTCTTCTCTCATCCTCACTCATCTCAAGAACTCATCCAGGTACTCCTCTTCAGGAGACCTCTCCCTTCTCCCTCAGCTGCTTTATGCCTTCCCCACCGCTAGCACTGCGCTTCTCCCTCAGCTGCTTTATGCCTTCCCCACCGCTAGCACTGCGCGCACAGGTCTAGCGAGAGCAGGGCCTCCGGAACCTCTGCTCGCTGAAGGTCCTGCACGGGACGCGGGCAATTAGGTTTTTGGGAAGCGTCTTGACGCGACTGCTCGCTCCCTGAACGACTCCTTCGTTTACTTCCCGGCGTAACCGCTCGTGCGAACGACTACTTCGTCTACTTCCCGGCGTAACCGTTCGTGGGACTGCACTGCGAACATCTTCCTGCATCGACATAGTTCGGCTACTTCGAGCAAGACCAGTCGAATAGCATGTCTATTCCAGCTGGTAACGGCGCAACCGGTGCCTCCGGCACTGGTCCCGCCTTGGGGTACTTACTAAACCTACTCTGGTTTAATTCTTTGTTCATGCTTATTAGTGAGAATAACATGAACACATGCACATATCTTGTACACACATTATCACTCATCTATATCATGAAATTGATATTAATATTTGGAATTAAAATATACCAAAAATTGCCTAGATATCTAACAATCCAAAAACCTAATTGTGTTAATAGGCTTTCGGTATCTAGCTTTGCTGCATCAATCAAACCACCACCTTTTGATGGTTCAAATTACAAACGTTGGCAAGAGCGGCTTATACTGTGGTTAACACTATCGAGAGTGATCCATGTGAAAGAGGGTAAGCCTGAACAATTCTCTCCAGAGGAAGGGAGTGCGTTCGATGAGGCTGATATTCTCTTTCGAGGCTTGATCATTAGTGTTCTCGGTGATAACCTGGTGGATTCTTATATCCGGCTGCCAACTGGCAAAGCATTGTGGGATGCTCTTGAGGCTCAATATGGAGTATCTGACGCCGGGAGTGAGTTGTATATCATGGAGCAGTTCCTTGAGTACAGGATGGTCGAAGACCGTTCTGTAGTGGAACAGGCTCATGAAATACATACTCTGGCAAAAGATCTCAAAAATTGCAGCAAAGAGTCACCATGTGTGTTACCCAATAAGTTTGTGGCCGGAGGTATAATCTCTAAGCTGCCACCTTCTTGGAGGGACTTTGCTACTTCTCTAAAACACAAGAGACAGTAGTTCACAATAGATGGACTCATAGGGACTCTTGATGTTGAGGAGAAGGCGAGAGCAAAGGACATACGTGGGAAAGGAGTTGTTGGTGCTTCAAGTGCCAATCTTGTTCAGAACAACAACTCCCACAAGAACAAGAAAAAGCCACCGCAGAACCAACCAAAGACTAAGAAGACAACCACTTTTAAGAAGAAGAAGAAGACAGGAGCTTGCTATGTGTGCGCTAGTACGGATCACTTTGCTGCAAAGTGTCCGAACCGCAAAGGCAACGACTCCGCCAACATGGTTATTAGCGAGCCTGGAGGAACTTCGGGGTGCTGATGGGGAACGGATCACATGCGCGTGATCTTGGTGTTGGTACGGTAAATCTGAAGTTTACTTCGGGGAAGACCGTGCAGCTGAAGAACGTGCAGCATGTCCCCACCATCAAGAAGAATTTAGTCAGCGGCTCTCTACTGTGTAGAGATGGTTTCAAATTAGTCTTTGAGTCCAATAAATGTATCTTGTCTAAGTTTGGTACTTTTGTTGGAAAAGGTTATGAAAGCGGAGGCTTGTTCCGTCTTTCTTTGTCAGATGTTTGTAATAAAATTGCATACAATGTTATTAACGTTGATGAAACAGATGTTTGGCATTCGAGGCTTTGTCACGTTAATTTTGGTTGTATGATGCGCTTAGCTAATTTGAGCTTAATTCCAAAGTTCACTTTTGTCAAAAATTCTAAGTGTCATGTATGTGTTGAATCAAAACAAACTCGTAAGCCTCATAAGACCGCGGAGGCAAGGAGCTTGGCACCCTTAGAATTAATTCATTCCGATTTGTGCGAAATGAATGGAGTGTTGACTAAAAGATGGTAAAAAATATTTCATAACTTTGATTGATGATAGTACTAGATTTTGTTACATCTATTTGTTGAAGTCAAAAGATGAAGCTTTACACTACTTTAAAATCTATAAAGCAGAAGTAGAAAACCAACTTGAGAGAAAGATCAAAAGAGTTAGGTCAGATCGTGGTGGCGAGTATTTCTCAAATTTATTTACTTTATTCTGCGAGGAACATGGCATTATTCATGAAAGGACGCCTCCCTATTCACCTCAGTCAAATGGGGTTGCCGAAAGAAAGAACCGCACTCTAACGGATTTGGTTAACGTCCATGTTAGATACAGCGGGACTTTCCAAGGAATGGTGGGGTGAGGCTATATTGACTGCATGTCATGTCCTAAACCGTGTTCCTACAAAGAATAAAGAGATAACTCCATTCGAAGAATGGGAGAAGAAAATGCCAACACTGTCATACTTACGTACATGGGGTTGTTTGGCAAAAGTGAGTGTGCCAATAACCAAGAAACGTAAGCTTGGACCTAAAACTGTGGATTGTATCTTTAGGTTATGCTATTCACAGCGTTGGATATAGATTTTTAATAGTGAAATCTGGAGTACCTGACATGCATGTTAGTACTATAATGGAGTCTAGAGATGCTACATTTTTTGAAAATATTTTTCCCATGAGAGATGAAACAAGTTCATCTAGGCAAGAGTTCATCGAGGATGATGGCTCTGCTGAGCCGATAGAACACAATGAACATACACTTGTAGAAAATCCTGAGGAGGATAACAATGATGCTCCGAGAAAGAGCAAGAGACAAAGGACTGTAAAGTCTTTTGGTGATGATTTCATTGTATACCTCATAGATGATACACCCAGAACCATTGAAGAGGCATATTCATCTCCTGATGCTGACTATTGGAAGGAAGCAGTAAGGAGTGGGATGGATTCTATTATGTCTAATGGAACCTGGGAGGTCGTTGAACGTCCTTATGGATGTAAACCGGTTGGATGCAAGTGGGTGTTCAAGAAAAAGCTTAGGCCAGATGGTACTATTGAAAAGTACAAGGCTAGGCTTGTGGCCAAGGGTTATACCCAAAAAGAAGGAGAAGATTTCTTTGACACTTATTCACCAGTTGCCCGATTGACCACAATTCGAGTGTTACTTTCCCTGGCAGCCTCTTATGGTCTTCTCGTTCATCAGATGGACGTTAAGACGGCTTTCCTCAATGGAGAGTTAGAAGAGGAGATCTATATGGATCAGTCGGATGGGTTTGTATCAAAGGGTCAAGAAGGAATGGTTTGTAAGTTGTTAAAATCTTTATATGGTCTCAAGCAAGCGCCTAAGCAGTGGCATGAAAAGTTTGATAGAACTTTGACCTCTGCCGGCTTTGTTGTGAACGAAGCTGACAGATGTGTGTACTATCGCTATGGTGGGGCTGAAGGAGTGATTTTGTGCTTGTATGTGGATGACATACTGATCTTTGGCACTAGCCTTAATGTGATTAAGGAAGTCAAAGAGTTTTTATCTCAAAATTTTGAGATGAAGGATCTGGGAGAAGCTGATGTTATCCTTAATATAAAACTGGTAAAAGAGATCAATGGTGGGGTGATTCTTACACAGTCTCACTATGTGGAGAAGGTGTTAAGTCGCTTTGGTTATAGCGACTATAAACCTGTCTCAACACCATATGATGCCAGTTTAATTCTTAGAAAGAACAAAAGGATAATGCGAGATCAGCTGAGATATTCTCAGATCATTGGTTCATTAATGTATTTAGCGAGCGCTACAAGACCTGACATCTCGTTTGCTGTAAGCAAACTGAGCCGGTTTGTTTCAAACCAGGGAGATGATCATTGGAAGGCTCTTGAAAGAGTAATGCGCTATCTGAAGGGGACAATGAACTATGGAATTCACTACACCGGGTACCCAAGGGTACTAGAAGGGTATAGTGATTCAAATTGGATTTCTGATGCTGATGAGATAAAGGCCACAAGTGGATATGTGTTTACACTTGGTGGTGGAGCTGTTTCCTGGAAGTCTTGCAAGCAGACAATCTTAACGAGGTCAACTATGGAAGCAGAACTCACAGCATTAGATACCGCCACTGTTGAGGCTGAGTGGCTTCGTGAGCTCCTTATGGACTTGCCGATAGTTGAAAAACCGTTACCGGCAATCCTAATGAACTGTGACAATCAAACGGTAATTGTCAAGGTGAATAGTTCAAAGGATAACATGAAGTCATCTAAACATGTGAAAAGGCGGTTGAAATCTGTCAGAAAATTGAGAAACTCCGGAGTTATAGCCCTGGACTATGTTCAGACGGCTAAAAATCTGGCAGATCAGTTTACAAAGGGTCTTTCACGAAATGTGATAGACAATGCATCTATGGAATTGGGCTTGAGACCCACGTGAGTCATTCTATAGTGGAAACCTGTCCTATGTGATCGGAGATCCCGTGAATTAGGATGGTGAAACAAACTAAAGTCTGACTGTGAGAAGAGAACCTTTGTGAAAAGGGCTCATTCCGTGTATAAGGTGCATTTCTCTTCTAATCTGTATGGCAGGTTGGTCTATACCTTAATGTGTGCCAGGTGGTTTCTTTTAAACAAATGAGTTGTTTTCTTGAAACAAAGATGTTGTCCTACAGAACATCTGAAAGGAACACACCTATATGAGTTTGACCACTGGTCATGGTCTATGAGAATTGGGTATTCTCTAGAAACTCATGAAGGGCCTGGAGTATGACTTATAAGCTCCAAACCGCGGGGATGCTTTTGCAGCCTAGTACCAGTGTAGGGCTCTGGTCAAACTTGTTTGCACAAAACTGGCAATTCAAGGCATAGTCCATTGCACAGTTGTGAATAAGTGTAGCCTTTGTCCTAGATGGAAGTTCAACTTAACAGTCTCTGTCGAATACTGGTATATCAATGAGGGAATGAGGGTATTTCTAGTGTGCTTGAATTTTTTGGTGGGGATTGTTGGAGTAATGGGCTTGGCCCATTACTTCTAAAGCATTAAAAGAATTTAAAGCCCACTATTAATGCTAGGGAATCAATGCTTAATTCCGTACCGGGAATTGAGGAGGATCTCAACCGACTTAAAAGGTGGACTTCGTGTACACCACTTGTGAAGCCGGTAAGAGGAGGACGGTGAACCGCGCGCGCGCGCTCGCTCGCCTCGTCGAGCCGGGCCGGGCCGGGCCGTGGCCGTGGCCGTGGCCGAGGCCGAGACGAGGCGCGGCGCGGCGCGGCGCGGCGCGGCGCGGCGCGGTGCGGCCGGCCGGACGGGCGGTGCGGTGCGCGTGCGCGGCCGGACGTGACGTGCAGGTGCCGGTGCGGTGCGACATGATGTGCTGAGATGAGAAGGATGTTTTGCAGTAAAAAGTATTAAAACAGAGGGTTAATGTCGTCACTAATGACCGGACATTGAAGGCTCTTTACGACGTCCACGTTCGTTGAACCTGAGGCACATTAACTGCCGCTCATCAAAGCCATTCATGATGTCCAGGTTTCGTTGAACCTGAGGCATATCGTGCCTATATAAACCAGCACCCTCCTCTCTCATCCTCACTCATCTCAAGAACTCATCCAGGTACTCCTCTTCAGGAGACCTCTCCCTTCTCCCTCAGCTGCTTTATGCCTTCCCCACCGCTAGCACTGCGCGCACAGGTCTAGCGAGAGCAGGGCCTCCGGAACCTCTGCTCGCTGAAGGTCCTGCACGGGACGCGGGCAATTAGGTTTTTGGGAAGCGTCTTGACGCGACTGCTCGCTCCCTGAACGACTCCTTCGTCTACTTCCCGGCGTAACCGCTCGTGCGAACGACTACTTCGTCTACTTCCCGGCGTAACCGTTCGTGGGACTGCACTGCGAACATCTTCCTGCATCGACATAGTTCGGCTACTTCGAGCAAGACCAGTCGAATAGCATGTCTATTCCAGCTGGTAACGGCACAACCGGTGCCTCCGGCACTGGTCCCGCCTTGGGGTACTTACTAAACCTACTCTGGTTTAATTCTTTGTTCATGCTTATTAGTGAGAATAACATGAACACATGCACATATCTTGTACACACATTATCACTCATCTATATCATGAAATTGATATTAATATTTGGAATTAAAATATACCGAAAATTGACTAGATATCTAACAAGTACGCCCAGATTTTGAAAACTCTCCTTCGCAGAAAATCAAAAATCTTACTGGAAATATAAACCAAAGTATTAATGTTTGTCACAAAAATCTAATTTGTTGGGTCGAGTGGAGACAGGTAGTCTCGATACGAAGAAAAGACAGCAAACTTCTTAGCATGCTAGTGCAATCCTTAACGTAATCGTAATGTATGTGTTTCTTCTCAAGATTAGTAAGAACAACGACGTCTCATTGAAAAATGTCTACTACATGATACAGAACAATTGTCTGACAATCAGAATTTACAGTTCACGGCAACGGAACTGGCGTCCTCCAGCTGTGGAACTCAACCAGATCTCTGTTCACAATCGACCTGTTGTGCAGCCAGAACGTCTCGGGCGATTGATGGAACCGCCGCACCTTCCTCTGCAGCTCCGACAGGATAGCGCTCATGGCAGAGCACGGCTCCGTATCCGCTGCATACACCCACAAGCATCTGATCTCACACCCACGACCAATCATTTCCTCGATTCTTTCATCTGCACCACCAGCATAAGTCAACTTTGATCCGGCACAGGCTTAATGTATGACCATAGCGTTTAGTATGAACTGAGGACTGAGGAGCATCGTGCAATACCTGGTATTGATTCAAGGTACTCAAAGAGTTCAGGCCCAATCCTGGACGATGGCCACTTTATCGAGATTTCGCTGTAGTCGATCACATTCTGGAAAGGAAGCTCAACTTCATCTGACAAAATTACTGGCACACATTCCTATCATCAACATTCTCACAGGCTCATGATTTGCCATGCTACATAAAACCCTCTTTTAGCAGGAGAAGAGGAGAGCTCACCACAAAAAAGGACTCGTAGAACCGAAGTGTCCATGACGACTCGCCACGAGGAGCCAAACAGAACTTTGCATTCCTCAGGTGTTTGAAGTAATCAATTCTTCCCAATTTGTTAGGGCCAGACAACTTCAGTTCTGGAGACTCCAGCTGTTCACGAAACCAATGTTACATGCAGTCTGAGTTAAAAAAAACGATGTGCACAAAATATTTGTCCAACAGTAAAGGCAACCAAGAAAATGAATATAGTGCAATCATGATTAGTTTGAGGTAGATAACTAAGATAGTGAACTGTGATGCTACCAAACAAATTAAATTAATGTCAAACTTTAACTTTTCATCACATAATACAGAAAACAAATGATTAAATTTAAAATAATCACTACTAATTTAATTTTATTACCACATTAAACTTATTCTGGAAAGCAAACAATAAACAACCTTGTCAGGATACTGCTTTGCAAGCTTCACCAGTTGAAGGCGCCCAGCTTTCCCCTGGGCACGGCCAAGGAAGTTGGATAAGTACTTCCTTTTCCTTAACGGTATTGGCTGGACAGCACGAGCATCAGACTTCACCATAGAATCATCCACGTTCCCAGGTATAATAATATCTTTCCATGTATTAAATGCGCTTGTGCCTCGTTTGTCAGTACGGTCACCCTGACAAATGCAACATTAAGGCCACTCTAAGTAGCTTGCGTGCTGAGTTATATAAATAGGATAGCACAGCATTCATGAACCAAGTCAATTCCAAGCTTATGTGACCTTGTTCAAACTCACTAGCAAACAAATTGGGGTACATCATGAATTGCAGATATCTTGTGCTAGAGCAAATATAAATCCATACACATACATGAGACATACTAATGAAAGATAATTGCAAAAGCAAATCTATATTTTTTACCATACAAGTACACAATAACAAATTGTCAGGATCTGATCTTGGAGCTTAGGCCACTAAGAGTAATATTAACCATGATATATCATGACGTTGTAGTAGAAACTTAGAATTTAGGAGACCTTATTATAAAATGATATAGATAAGACTTCTTAAATATACAACAGAAACAGCCCTGAGTCTTGCTCTAATATTTGGGTAGTTCAAAAATATAACTCCTTTTCTTTTCTGGGAAAAAACGAGGGACATACAAATAGCACCACAAACAGCTCATACCTCTGGAGTAAGTATAATGGATCGATTCAGAAATGTTGCCCACGAGCGGAATAGATGAGCTCCAGCACCACTATATATGACAGAACAAGCATAGTTTTCTCAGGTAAAAACAAGTCCCCCAAATATATATTGCTTCAGCAAAAAAGAAAAAAAATCAACTATATGTTGCTCCCAGATTAAAGATGGTACCTTGGAAAGACAAAAATGTGATCACGCCCACCTGATCTACGGAAATATGGCATCTGACTCAGAACCTGCAGAAAATAAGGTGAAACAGTAAGGCGTTTGTTTTGAAATGCATATGATCCAGGAAAAACATGTGGGGGTTTACCTTGACATAGGTCTGATTGATTTCCTTGTCATTGAGTGCCCCTGTCATGCGAACACACTTGACATAACTCGGAACAAAGAAAAGATTTGCTTCATCCTTGGTGAATGTTCTGAACCTTGACTTTAGAAGAAGCTGGTGGATCTTGACCTAAGAAATGGAAAACCACGGACATGAGGCTGTTTCATTTTCCGTGGAGGGACACTGAATGTAGGTACCCATAGCTAGGATTACACTAGTAGATTCTGCTATGTTACGCTGGTGAGATGAACAGCCGAACATTTGACATAGGTTTTTTTAGAACATTTTTTTTTGGAACAATTGACATAGGTTGTGTGACCTACAGGCTACAGTAACAAAATTTTCAATCAGGACTTTATGAAATCGTGTGCTGTGTTGCATGAAACACTAATTGAGATGGAGGGACTAGATCCGCAAAAGTATGACTAATGTTATGCAGGATCGATACTACAAGCCCTCTGAGTCGAATTGGGAAGAATGCTTGTACAGCTAGGGCCAGGGGCAGCAACTATGATGTAATGTAGGCAATGAACAACTGCAACAAGTTGGCTGCGCCTTAACAAATGATCGACGATGCGATGGAGATACCGATGTGCCTCCTCAGACAAGACATTTGCCGGTGTTCTGTAACAAACGGGAGGGAGGGGTGGAAGAGAAACAAGAGGAGGTGGGGTTGGAGGTATACCTGGGTGCCCCACTGGCCCTTGAGGCAGGTGGCGGCGGCGACGGTGCCGTCGCGTCCGCGGAGCAGGGCGCGGAGGCCCTGGATCTCGTCCTCGGAGTAGACGTAGATGCGGAGGTCGGCGGAAGAGGCGGGGCGGGCGGCGCTTAGGGGGGAGGAGGGAGAGGAAGGAGAAGATGCGTCGAGAAGGAGGCGGTCGAAAAGGCGGGTGAGCAGGAAGGTGGCGGCGACGAGGAGCAGCGCGCCCACCTGGTGGGCCCGGCTGCAGGCGTGGTGGTGCCGCATGCTCCGGTAGCTCGTCGGAGAGCCGCCGGAGCCGGAGACGGAGCGAGCGGCGATGGGATCGCCGGTGAGCAGCAGCGGGCAGGCAGGCAGGCCGGCGAGCGGGCCTTGCTGTTGCAATCTGTCTGGGTTAGAGACTAGGCCCACCAAACTGGCGTTTTTTCTATTTTTATATTTTTTAAAAACATTTTTTACAAAAATATATTTTTGGTTTACCAATTTACAGTTTTATACTCCTACCGCCCGGCAGGAGAGCGGCCGGCCGTCTACCGCCCGTCGGGGCGGCCGGCCCCCTGCCGCCCCCCTGCCGGGCGGTAGGGACCTATATGTAATTAAAATTTTAGTGCTATCGCATGGAGGCCCCTACCGCCCGGTGGAGGGGCGGCAGGCAGACCGACCACCCGGCAGGGGGGCGGCAGGCTCTCCCCAAATATAAAAGCAGAGCCCCCCCACACCTGCATTTGCAGTAAACAACATCCATAGAGGGAAAAAGAAGAGACGTGGGGTGAGGGAGAGAGTTGCAACAGCGAAGCCCTGCCGGATTTTGGATCCGAACCGCATGTAACCAATATTTCTCAACTTTGTCATTCTAATTTTTTTGTATTTTTAATTCTATGATTAGTGTTTTTTATAATTGTAACCGCTTAGGGTCGGATTAGTGGTTATAATTGAAGTTGTACCATGGTTTTAGAAACTGGTTTAATTAAAATTAAGTCTTTGGATGGCCAGATATGTCGAGCAAGGTGGCGTTTCAAGTTCATTACGGTGATTTCTATAGAATTACTCGTGATTTCTATGGAGTAAATCTATCAGCATTGGAACGAAGACAGTGCAGTCTAGATAAACCCCTAGAGAGGAGTTTTGGTTCCATACGCAAATGGCTTCACGGGAAGTTTAATGTGAATCCAAAGACTCATTTGCTTACGGGTCATACCGTGACTTCCTGGGAAACAAATAGGGATTTCTGGGAGTTGACGCTTATAAGTAGTACGGAAGAATGGAAACATTACATGCACGCAGCTCTTCAAAGATGGTGGCCTCTCGCAATGGTAATTCAGATTCACCAGAAGGTCGGTGATTTAGGTGACGGATCAACACACAGAACATATGACTGGAATGAAGAGTTGGAAGAGGATAAAAAAGAAGAGAACGTACAAGCTCCAGAACCGGAACCAGAACCACAAGATTTAGCCGATGAAGGTGAGCGGATACCTGAAATTATGGAGGATATGGAGAAAGAAGACCAGAATGCACAAATAATGGAGTAATGTGGGGACTTATTGGACGATGAGGACGATGAGCGTTTTCCAGTGCTAGGTGAATGGCATGAAGAGGGTTTTGAGAATCCAGTGGTACAAGATATTAGATGTCCGGAGTTTGAATACAGAGTGAATGAGGTCATACAAGGGGCAAAGTATCGTACCATTGAAGATGTGAAGGATGCTGTGAAGGTCTGGGTTGTATCTCTGAGGAAGGAATTCAGAGTGTTGAAGTCTAGCAGCAAAGAATAAGAGGTGAGGTGTGCAAATAGAGACTGTACATGGCGAGTGCATGCCTACAAGGGGAAGTTCAAAACACACTGGGAATGTTCAATTGTTAAACAACATACTTGTAGATTGACAGATGTTGTGGGACATCACCGTAATATCACATCTACTTTCGTGGCCAAGAAGATGTATGGGGTGATTCTTGACAAAATGGATTACGAGCCTGCATTGATAATTAGGGACATTGAACAGAATTTCCAGTGTGTGATCAGCTGTGCAAAGGCTTGGCGGGCTAAACAAAAAGTGTTTGAGATGCGGTTTGTCACTTATGAGACTTCATATGACAACCTACCTCGTATGCTTGAAGCAATTGTGCACAGAAATTCTGGAAATGCTTTTGATACATACAGTATACCGGGCCAAGCATTTTGCTACGAGCTTTCTTCTGCATTGGTGCATGTGTGAGGGCCTTCATTTACTCCCTTCCTGCTCTGTGTATTGACGGCACTTTCCTGACAGGGAAATATAAGGGAACAATATTGACGGCGATCGAAATTGATTGCAACAAGCAGATAGTTCCCATCGCCTTTGCCTTTATTGAGAATGAGAACACAGAAAGCTGGTACTGGTTTCTTGAACGTCTGAAGAATCATGTTGTTGCTAGCAGGCCTAATATTTGCCTTATCAGTGATAGGCATACATGTCTCCTTGCAGCTATAAGGCAGCTCCAAGAAGATAGTCCATTTTCACCTCCTATATGGCCAGATGTTGTCAGTAGGTGGTGTGTGAGGCATATGACTACTAACTTTTATGAGCGGTTCAAGAATAAGGATCTGATGAATTTGTTCAAGCGATTGTGCACTCAGAATCAGCAGAGGAAGTTCGATGCTTTGTGGGGTATAATTGATGACATGAGTGCCGAATTGCTTAAGAGTCCGGCCTCATCATCCAGCAGGAGACGTTCTACAGATTCATTAGTTCGAGCTGCTAAACCATTTACACAGTGGATTGATGGTGCACCTAAAGAGAAGTGGTCACTTCTGTATGACACAGATGGGAGGCGTTACGGGATCGAGACGACCAACCATGCTGAGTGTTATAATATGGTAATGCGTCGTGTTCGTGGATTTCCTCTTATTGCCATTGTTGAGTTCATCATGTATGGATGTGTAAGGTATTTTAGAGAGCGGTACGCATCAGCCGCTTCCTTACTTCATGATCCAGGAGTGCGTTTTTGCGGAAGGGTCAATGAGTACATAGAAAAAAAGATGCAAAAGGCTCGATTTCACTCAGTTATATCGATGGGCACAAAATAGCAAAGGTTTGAGGTATCATGCAGAGACAGGACCGGACAGGGTGTCCGCAGACAAAGTGTAGTTCAAGAAGTTTTGATAACCATTGACGGGAGGGTGTTCTGCAGATGCCAGAAGCCAAAGGTGCAATACTTACCATGCTTCCATGTCATCGCGGCTTGTTCTGTATCTGGATTAGATACTGCGTCATATGTTTCTCACTATTTCACAAAGGAAGCCGCTGCACAGACTTGGTGTCATGAGATATACGGCATCGGTATTTTAGGTCCATTCACTCAACAAAATTCCCATCCAATGTTCATCCCAGATCCAGCTATGAAGAGGGGTATAGGCCGACGGCAGACGCGTCGTATCCAGAACTGAATGGACAAGTCCGAGGTTGGAAAGAAGAAAAAACGTTGCAACTTGTGTGGAGCAGACGGTCACACTTACAAAAAGTGCCCACAGCTTTTCAGTACCCACTGTTGCTGCCGATGTTGGACCTTCCGGGAATCCGACGGATGGATCGGCTCCACCTACAAGAATTCGCCGCATCTAGTTGTGCACGTAACAGCTTGCAATGTATTTGTGTGTACGAAACTAAGTATATTATGTATATACTATGTCTAGATATCTTGTTTAATTAGTTGTCAGTGCTTATTTCTCTCTAATTTAGTTGTAACGAATGAAACCTTCAATGTAATATGTTATATGATATTTTGTTTAATATTCTATTTATATTTCGCTCATTGTATCTTATGTGGTATTGTATCATAGAGCCACACGAGGTTCAAGATTCACAAATAAATATAATCATTGCAATCAAATATAGCAAATATATAAGTATTGCAATTAAAGGTACAGGAGTTCTGCCGTCCCATCACAATTTACATCACAATCTAAAACTGATGAATATCATATATTATAGATCATGTTATGAAATCATCTAGGTCGTCATCCCAATTGACAGATGGTGGTGCTGCAGGTGGTGTAGCATGACTTGACGAATCTCTCGACTTTCCCTTTCTCTCTTTTCTGGTTCTAGGTTCATGTACAGGGGGACAAACATCATGTGTTGGAGGCCATGGTTTTGGGGGCATGAAGTCATCCATATCGTCATCCCAGTTAACACAAGTTAGTGCTTGAGATGGTGCAGCCATTGTCTTATGCTGTAATATTTAGAAATAAGTTTAATACTATATTTCACTATCCAAAACTTAATTCTATTTTAATTTATAATTAATTTAGAAACAAGTCTGAAATAAACTGAAATTTTAATACTGAACTAAAATTTTAATACTATAGCATTAATTAAATTAAATTATTTTACAATATTAATGGATTCATACGTAACTTACCTACATATCACAAGTGCGGAATACGGCAGGACTTCGCTGTTGCAACTCCCTCCCTCACCCCACGTCTCTTTATACAACTGTAAATTGTGAAACCAAAAATATATTTCTGTAAAAACGTTTTTAAAAAATATAAAAAAAGCCACCAAACTGTACGTGCGGATATGGAAGTATGGGCCATATGGGCCATATGGGCTTTCACCTTGCATCCGCTGCTGGGCTTAGGCCTCCTCAGCGCTGCTCGCTTGTTGGATGGCCCGGTAGATCCGATCGAGCGAGATGGTTGTCTTGTCTGCACTTGCACGTGAAGCAAAGTGACAGCCATGTACAGCAACCTGGACCTTTTCAGAATCTTGTCGTGTTTGTTTCACGGTGAAAATTTTTTTTAAAAAAAAATGTTACATGCATGAAGTATTAAGTCTACTAGAAACTCTGGGGCGGCCGTTGCCGCGCCTACCTGAGAACTGAGATGACCAGACCAGTGTATTTTGGTTGTTTTGCGCCCTTGCTTCATCATAGTTGATGTGGTAACGATCCGTTTAAGCAATGGAAATGGTATTTAACAAGTAAAAGACGAAGATACGCATCAAAAATACTTTTTTAGGAGAAGCATTGTATCAGGCAGATTTCTCAAGTAACATTTAATATATTGGTTGAGTGAACCAGCGTATTTCACAGCTTGCCGCTATTCAGAACAACAAAATCGAAAAATCTCGTTCCCTCAGCCATTTCCTAGCAGTGGTGCCTTCAGAATAACATCTGCTTGTTGCAGGGGATCAACCATAAATTTGAGCATAGTAATCAACATAAAATAAATAGCGTATACAGATGATTGAAAGCTTGCATACACTCTGTTCTGCTGGCTGCTTCTCCAGCCAACCAACAATATTTTTCTCTCACACCAAACCAGCACCAGCCACCAGTCAGCCAGCAGTAATTTTCTCTCACAACAAACCAGCACCAGGCACCAGCCGCAGCCAGCAGAACAGAGTGATAGTAGTTTTTAAAATTATGCTTTAACCAAGGTAGTAATTATTTACCAAAGCAAATGAAAAAAACAGTTATATATCAGGGGTTAGATCACAAATGGCAGTTCATGATCAATGTAAAATGAACCATGCATTATATGGTCAATATAAAATGAAAAATTAGCCACGCGTTATATATATGCTCAACGTAGCTGGTTCATGATCATCAAACAATATGCTATATGCAACATAAGGCAAAGAAAATAACAGGAATCTGAAACTGATGATGTTCTGTAATTGGGGAGTAATAATTTGAATAGAGGGTCATGTTTTGTTCTGTAGAAATCTTTCCTTGCTTTCTGATGTTCATCATCATTGTAGCAGCAGTAGATGTTTTCCTTATAATGGCTATCTGCAGAAATAATTGGTGAGGCTCAAATTACTTTGGCACACAATTAGCAATTCTTCCTGTCAAATGAACTCCGACATTAGAAAGTTTCAAAGTACAATTATTTGGTTGTTTTGGAGCCAGAAATATTTGAACATTGTGTAAATTACAGAGCATCTATTGTAGCAATATATATAATTTGCAAGAAAATCTAGCCAAAGATTGATGGGAAAATGGAATCCAATCAAAGTGAGGTAAAAAATGCGAGTTGGATGCCTTTAGCTATTTCATCGAACATCATATATGCATGAACATTAACACATAAAAGAAAAAACAGAAATCGATTGAGTATGTAGAATACACGGAGCAGCATTGGACATGGAGCTCCAATCATGAATTGCCCTATAGCCGCTCCCCGTTGCCGCCTCCACATCCGTTGCCGACGCCGTGGAGGTCAGGCCTGAAGCCCGCAACATAGTGAGTTCGGTCGTCGATGGGCACCCCCAATAACCTCTCGCTACGCACACCGCGTCGTCGCGGTCTGCGCGGTCGACTTCCTTGCAGTAGTCCACCATCATCGTCTGCGCGGCTACCGCTGCAGCTGCCGCCGTGCAAGAATCAGAGAGATCGTAAGTCTGGGAGCTTGGGGATGGAGAAAACATGGCACCTCTAGCTTGTGCTGCTTCTGCTGCAAGAGCAAGCTCAAGCACTTGCTCACCGACGAGCTTCGGCTGTGTCCGCCGCTGCATTAGCTGGTGCTCCTCTTCAAGCCGTGTTTACATGATAGAAACACTACAAATCCTACAAATTACACAGATCGCAAATCCTACAAATAGCATGTTTCTGGAACATAGATAGAATGTCCCCATCTCTCTTCATAGTCACCCTCAAGTAAGTGTTTGGGCAGGAACTTAGCATGTTGGACATTAGTATTAATTAATTAAAATCAAAACGAATTAATTAGAATGTCTATAATATACCAAAATAACTAAAGGCCTATAAGAAGGTAAGAAATATGTTAGCTAAAGCATAATTCTGTACATGGTCCACACAAAAAATATTTTTAGCAGATGTAGAATACAACAATGAACAAAATAATTCACAAACAACAGAGGAACAATGGCTGCAGTATACTAGCATGAAGGTGAAAATACCTTTGGCATCTTTAGTTCTTGATGGGTTCAAGTCTTTCCGAGGTTTCTGTGCCTTGGTCACCTGGAAAGAAAAGGCAATGCCAACGACTATCAACCAATCAGTACAAAAATATTCTCATAAATATGAATTGTTTTCCACTATCAGTTATAGTACATAAGTGAAGCCACTTTTGGACATTAGACAAAACAACTGTATCTGTTGAACAAACATGGAGTGGTCATAAAACGTTGTGCTTCAGAAAGAAATAGAGTGTTATCTGTCCTAAGGATATATTACCTAAACACCCAAATCAATTAAGGAAGCAAGAATGCAAATTGAGGTGGAGTAAATGGTTTAGAAAGAAATAGAGGATTCTCTGTCCTAAGACCTAGAATATTACCCACTTTCATATAATTGATTGATGAACACCCAAAACAATTGAGGAAGCAAAGAATGGAGTTGAGGTGGAGTAATTGGCAGCTCAACTCGTTTCAATTTAGAAAAGTAACTTGCCAAGCTATATGTACTTTGAGTTTGAGATAAGATTGGTGTGCTTACCGCGTTGAACAGCCTGACAACTGAGTCATCAGCAGCCGGAAAATTCATGGGGAAAATGAACAGCCTGACAACTGAGTCATCAGCAGCCGGAAAATTCATGGGGAAAAAGGACAAGTGAGCAACAGAGTGATTTTTGGTGAAATTTATAGCCAGAGATAGGCAAAACAACATGGTATTGAAAACAGTGCATTACCCCCCTTGGTAGCAATCTTGATGAGTTCCTTCTCTTTGCTGTCCAAGTGGTCTTTAGGTATGACATGGCCCTTCTCTGCTGCCTTTTTTCCCACCAAACCAAAGCAAATTTCAATGAGAGTGCACAGCCAATGAGCAAGGGAGGTGAGAGCCATAGCACTCGCCTCTCCTTTCTAGCCTCCCCTTTGGGCTTGTGCTCCCCTGCTTCTTCGGCCAACTTGGCGGCGACCAATTTCTTGTGCGCTGACAGAATTGGACCCTAGGCAGAGAAGGAGACGCGTCAGCAGAATCTTAACATATACTTGTTCAGTTTTTCTTCTTCTCTTTCATTTTGTTGCTCGCTCATATGCATCAGTCACTAAAGGAAGAAATGCAACAATATTATATTTAAGGAAGGAATGGTGGGAATTACCAAGGGGTCGTCAGGGAGCTTCTTGTTCATGATCTTAAGGAAGGCGACGCGGAACGCCCTGCAGCCTTGCTCGAATCTGGTGACGGCAGAGGTGGAGACCCCCTCTTCCTCATCGTCCTCCTCCTGGTCGGAGTGGGAGAGGGCCAAATCCTATAAATCACAAGCACATATTGTATAAGTTTAACTAATCAACTAATTCATCCCCAATCTCACTGGTTAGGGTTAGAAATTTTGGGGGAAATAGCTTGGCATACCTTTGGGAATTGGGAGAGGGGGCCAGCCACCAGCCAGGGAGGAGGAGGGAACCGCACAGGGAAGCAGGGAAGCGCCGGGCGTCGGGAGCCGGGAGGTCGGGGAGCGAGCCGGCGAGGAGCGGCTGCGGTGGCGGTTCGCGGGAAGCTGCGCAACACAGCCGCACAGGGAAGCAGGGTCGGCCTAGGGGCGGGGCGACGGCCGGCGAACCGGCGGCCGGCGACCTACGCTCGACGGCCGGCAGGGTCGCGGGACGGAGTCCCTGGCTCGGCTCGCCTCCGCCTCGCCTGTCGCGCGTCGCCTCCGCCTCGCGGTCGCCGAGAGGAGACGAGTCGAGAGGTGAGGCTGTGAGGGCGGCTCGGGAAATTTTTTTTTTCATGCAGCCTACGGAGGGGAGCAGCGGGGGAGGCCGTGGCCCTTGGTCTTCCGTGATCCCAGCCATCCATGGATGATCCGACGGCTGAAGTTTGCAGGCGACGGCCCAATGATATGCGCGATCCAGGATCAGGTTTCGTCTTTTAAAAGATTTGCAAAAAAATTTCATAGATAGATGCAATCAGCCTAATTAATTCATAATTAGATACAATAATACTATAGTAACTATACTCTAATTATTCTCCAATTATACGGTTAAAGATCTCATTTACTACAATATTACTACAGTACCCATAGCTAAGGTGCTTTTGTAATTAGATTTTATTTAATACCTCTAATTAGTGATTAAAAGTGTAAAAAGTTTTCTCAAAAAATTTTCACCCCTAGCCAAACACAGGCTGGAGCGCGCACGGGCACGCGTATATCTTCTCTGGGGGCTCGTCCTCAGCCGCCCGTGACCGGTGGGGAGATTCGGGCATACGGAGGCGGCAATGGCTTCCCCATTGCTTGTCTTGCTCCTCATCCAGCTGAACGTCCTCCTCAACCTGTCCGACTCCTCCGCCGCCCTCGCACAACCACAACACAGCAGCAGCAGCAGCAAGGAAGGTCACCGACCCGCGCTGTTGCAATCGACGTGCAACTCCACCAGCTTCTACGACGTCTGCATCGCCGCCCTGGCCGCCGACCCCTCCAGCTCCACCGCCGACGCCCCCGCCCTCTGCGCCATCGCCGTCTCCGCCGCCGCCGCCAACGCCTTCGGCACCGCGTCCTTCCTTGCCAACGCCAGTGGCGCCGCCGCCACCCCGGAGGCGGACCGCGCGGTCCTCCGCGCCTGCGCCGCCAAGTACGCGGCCGCCCGCGACGCGCTCCTGGCGGCGCGGGCCTCCCTCGCGGGGCAGGACTACGACTACGCCTTCGTGCACGCGAGCGCCGCCGCCGAGTACCCCGCGGTGTGCCGGACGCTGTTCCGGAGGCGGCAGCAGCAGCAGACGCGACCGAGCAGGACGACGACGACGTACCCGCCGGAGCTGGCCAAGAGGGAGGAGGCGCTGCGGCGCCTCTGCACCATCACCCTCGACATCATCTCGCTATTGCAGACGCAGGAACCCTCCACCTGACTGAATGTTCAGTTCGGCACTTGTCGGTGGGATAGATTGACTCCATCCTCTGTCGAAGCTGATGCGTGAAAAAAAAAATGAGGTTTGAGAATCTGATCAGATGAGAGTGCTTGAAATCCGAGCGATGCAATGTATGGTTGATCATTCATGTGATGCATGGCATGGATAATCAATGGAATGAAAAGGTTGATCACGGACTGTAGTTTGCTGGACGGATCGGGTCGAGCTGGCTGAATTTACTTTGTCTCTACTGCTTGGACGCGAATATCATGAGTCATTGCCCCCCAAAAAGGGAAAAATGGGCTGAATGCGATGCTGCAGTCTGTATTGGATCAGAGCCCATCTTGTTTTTTTGGGAAAAACACAGCCCATCTTACGCATTAAAGGCCCGGAACCATTATTAGGCTCGAAGGTTGTTGACCTTTGAGGAAGGCTAATAATTTAATTTATTACTGGTTGCAAATCTCTTTGCAGCTCATCTCTCAACCCATTTGTATAGTTGTTTAGCTCTCCACCATTAATACATGGCTCATTTGTCTATCTCACAAATTTTTTTGGTTTTGTGTCAAAGCTGGTTGTAAGCTTACAGGCCAATTTCCCTCTCTCTCTTCTTCTCTCTCCTCCACCTCATCATTCAGCCCGCTTATAACCTACCATAATACTTGCTTTTAGGAGACACACAAGCCGCCAGCAGGCCACAAGCACAGACGTACACATGAGAGACCATCCCATGGCCATCTAGCGAACCTTGATGCTGCTTCCGGCATCTTAGTATTGCAACCAACAATTATTATGATTTATTATGAAGTGTGGCACCTCCGTTGTTCAATTCATTAATCAACGTCAATCATTATGCATGTCCACCATTTGGACGAAGACGAACCTGATTTCAGGGTCTTGACAGGTAACTTACGTCTCTGACGACGATTCTTAAGAATTAAATTGTCTCCATAGCTCTGGATGATGGCATAAACTCATGCGTGGTATATCGGTATAGAATAACGATAGGCGCACATGTCCCTCTGTTCTTTTTTTTTATCTTTGGCGAGGAATGTCTCTTTTGTTCTTTCTGTGTACGTATGACAGCAATTTGTAGGTTTGACTGCTCAGCGCTACTGCTATGTTCACAAGTTTGCTTCAATTACATATGCATTCTTATCTCCTCAACCTGTTTCGTTGAATGTGGTTGCATTGTTTGTCTTGTGAGTTGTGACAGATGCGAAAGAAGATGTCGACCTAGATTTAGGTCATAGTTTATCCTGATTACTTGAAATTTTTTTTTTGAAAATACATCACTTGATTAGTATAAACTGAAAAAAATGAGTGCTTTTTAGAGCGACTGGACATCGACCATGCGCCTGCTGCTGCTGATTTTATATCGATACACCTTTGTTTGTCGGTACCCAGGACTAGAGTACCCCTCTTGCTGTGTCTAGGCAAGGGTCTCGTACTTATCCTTAACTACGTCCTGACGGCCGAGCAGCCGGACCCCTGTGGTCCGGAGCCCTACTCTCCCGGCAAATGGCCCCGGATCCGCTCCCCGCTCGGGGAGGGTCCGGTGACGCCACGTGTCCAGGAAGTAGGTAGCCCTCAGCCAAAACAGCTGGGGCCCCGGACCCCCGCCAGGTCCCGGACCGCCATATACTATCCGGACCCCTCAGCGGGTGGAACCAACACCCCGCTTGGGCTGGTCCGGAGCCGCCACGTGTCCGCAGGTGCGGGCACGCGCGCGGTACCGCTTGGCTTCCACTGGAAGACTCGCCTACCTACCGCATTCAAAGCGGTAGACGGAAGTGCGCCCTGCCACAGCAGAGCCCGAAGCGGCTTTTGCCAGGTTGCACTGTTGGTCGCGTGTTACCAAGGCGCACAGTACAGTCGCTGACACCGTCCACGCCGTGTCTGTCAGACTACTATGCCAGTTGGACACGACGGCTCGGCTTCGCCGATTATGACGCCTACACGTAGACCCAGCAGTCTACGCCTATGTTACACGGATACGGATACGGATATCGGATACGCGGATACACCATTTCCCGAAAAACATTGATACGGGGATACGGCTAGGATATTTTTAAAATTAATAATTAGAAGGCATTTGTCTAGCATTTGATGGATTTGCATCACTAATTCATATATTTATATGTTCATTTGTGAGAAAATAGGAGTTCTAGGGATTAGAATGTGAGAATATAGAAGTTTCAGGGGCTAGAATGCGTTATAAATTCGTATATTCATATGCTCTATAATTATTAAAAAGAGAAAGGGGCAAAACAAAAATAGACCAAACCTTATCTCCTCCACCCACAAACTGCTGCCGGTCGTCTCTCTCCCTCTCGACCTTCTCTCACGCCCTCCTCTGCTCTCGATCTCTCTCCCTCTCCCTCCCTCATGGCCGGGGCGGGCGGCGGCGGGGGCGGCCAGCGCGCTCGCGGCCGGGGCGCCCATCCTCCGGCCACCGCTTCGGGCCACTGCCGCGCCAAGCCGCTCGGGGCTCGACCCCCCTCCCTCCCTCTCCAGCGAGGGGAGCAGCGCCAGCGCGGCCAGGCTGGGCAGGCCCAGATCCGGCGGACGGCGGCTCCACCCGCCCGCTCTCGATCCCCGCCCCGCTGCCGTCGAGGCCATCCAGCTGTCCGCCTTCGGCTCGCGCATACGCTGTGCCGCGCCTCCGCCGCCGTCGAGGGCGCCCAGCCGCCGCCCCGCCTCCTCTCACTTCCTCCCTCCTCCCTCCGGTTTCTCTCTCAAATATGCGCCCCAAGCGTGTCGGATACTCGTATCCGAGGCGATACGTATCCGATTTTTTTGGATACAGCTCAAAACGTATCCAAGGCGTATCTGTATCCGATACATATCGGATACGCGATACGCCACCCCCCAGACGTATCCATGTATCATTGGTCTACGCAACCTACACTGCCTCAACGGGCACCTCGCCGATAGGACAGAGGAAGCCTCCCTCGGAGAGAGAGTCTACAGGGTGATAAAGCGTATCCGACGAAGAGATCCTCAACCACTATAGCACTTTGATGTCTATTTTATGGTATACTATATAACCTCGTTGGGCCCAGGTATCGGGGTCCAACGCCTGTGTACGCGCCTCCCTTGCGCTATAAAAGGGAGACGCCCGTTAGAGAAGGACTCAAGTCTGGGGAAGCAGAGGCTTGACTCATCATGAAACACAAGAGCTATATAGTACACAGTGGACGTAGGGTATTACGCTCCGGCGGCCCGAACCACTCTAAATCCTCGTGTGTTCTTGCGTTCTGGCCCCCAAGCTAGATCGGCCTAATCGCTTAGCGCAATCCCGAGTACACCCCCTCTGGGATTAGGCGGGTGCGTTCCGCCACCCGGCTGTGGGTACGGCAACGTATCTAGTGCAAACCAAGGACCTCGTGCAAACCCGTGCAAACCTACTAAACAAAGTTTCAAAAAATTCTGAAAAAAATCATGAATGTGCTTCTCAGCTTACTTCATCTATATATAAAATTTCATGGTCAAATTCGTCTTACTCTAGAAGTTACAAAAAAAGACAAATTTTCTGACAACAATAATGGTTCAAATGCATCTCAAATTTGTCTTTTTTGTAACTTCTAGAGTAAAACGAATTTGACCATGAAATTTTATATATGGATGATATAATCTGAGAAGCACATTCATGATTTTTTCAGAATTTTTTGAAACTTTTTTTAGTAGGTTTGCACGGGTTTGCACGAAGTCTTTGGTTTGCACTAGATATGTTCCCACCCTAAAAAGCCCACAACAACCTTAATTGTATATTTCAAAGTTCTGGAACAGAAAACTAGCTAAATGTTTATTGGAAGATTGGCTGCGTAATTTACTAATTTTCTACACAGGTTCTCCCAGTAGGGACGCAGGGCCATCGTTTTGGCCTTCGGCCTTGTACATGCACAATTTCTGTAAGAAATTTATAAAAGGTTTCAATAGAGGCCTCTCTGCTCTTTGTGTCAAAAAAAAAAGAAAATTGAAATATGCAGGTAAGTAAGCAAATAAATATTTGCATGCTTACTAGACGGAATTCTGTTTTTGTTTCAGATGAAGATTTGAAATCAGCAAACCAGGAAAAATATACACATGATCATTTCCAGATTTCGAAAGCACTAGCGTAAGATTTCAGGACACACAAAGATCTGTCAAAGGAGCAACCGGTATGTTTGTCAAGTACAAGGTTTGAGCAGATGCGCACATAGATGAAAGCCCAACAAAAAGAGAACAAATACAAGAAAGACGCTTAGCATCCGCGCACACAAAATCCCCCGACACTGATGGTCTACCGGTACTTCCTCGACGACGAGTTCATGAACCTGATGCACTCCTCCACCGCTTCGCTCTTATGCGAGTCGTCGACGACCACCGGTGGCGCCGCCGCGGGCTGCTGCCGCCTGCTGCTATGCCTCGCCGGCGTGCAGTCCGGGGACGCAGCACTAGCAGCAGCAGCAGCTGTTTTCCTGGTCGTCGTCGACGCCGACCGGAACGCCCTGACGATGCTCACCCTCGCCCGCCGGTAGAACCGCGCGGCCGTCCACCGTGCGCTCCGCAGCAGGCGAGTGCCGCACGCGCCTCGCGCTTGCCGGGGCCGCTCCCGGTCCGGCGCCGCCCGCCGGCCGGATCTGGACGCCAGGGAGATCATGGGCGTGGCGCTGCCGATCTCAGCTGGGCTGATCCTTGTGCTGCTGCACTCGCTCCCCTTCCTCCTCATCGTCCGCCGCCGGACGCCTGCTCCGAGCCCAATATAGTGTGCGCGCGTCGTATCACCAGGGCAGCCTACGCGCGCCGGCCACGTTTTATACGGCAAGGGCTAGTGGTATCTCTCTCAGGTAGTCAGGTCTCAGCTCAAAAGGAAAAGCTAGGAGGCTTGTGCAAGTATGTGACAAGAGCATGAAAGGCACTGCAAGCAAGCTCAGAAAAAGAAAAAGGAGCAAAGGGGAGAGACAAGGTACTGAAACCAAAGGCTGGTCTAATTGACCGCTACGGTGGCATTGCATCGATCGGATCAGAGAAGAGAAGGAAGCCGTGGGCAGAGAGCTCATCGATCGGCTAACCTAGCTCCTCTAATGTTTCAGTATGACCGGGGAACATAACAGCCAAGGCTTTGCAGCTTTAGGGAGACGAGAGACCGCGACGTTTGTGTGTGTGGGGTGCGGTGCAGGGCAGTATATTCTTGTTGCCTTGCGCCGGTGGTGGTGGTGGCCGTGGAATATTTTCCGGTGGAAGCGAGCAAGCAGATCTTGCAAAGGATCTAAGCCCACCCGAGGCTGGAGATGGAAAGAGAAAGCAAGAGAGAGGGAGGAAAAAGATAGTGGTTGATGCAACATGAGAACATTGGACCGTCAGAGGCCGAGCGCTCGCGCAGCTCTTTTGAGGGGTGGCCGAGGGCGAGCCGTGCTCCTCAAGGCCCCCCGGGGCGGGGCTAACCGTTCGCGTTCGGGGACAGCGCGCGCAAGGCGACGCGACGGGGGAGACATGGAATTGACGGGACGGGGACGCCGGGGCGCGACGGTGCTCGCCGCGGGGGACACGGTGGGGGCTGCCCCGGCGTGCGCGCTGCCCGAGGCATGACGGCATGGGACGCGACGTGGGCGGCGTGGACGACGCAGCGGCGCGGGCACCAATCATTGCGCATTTCGGGAGGGACGCTTGCTTCCTTCCTCGGGAATGCGAGCGGGCTGAGTGCCTGCCTGGAATCGCTGCCCGATCGTCCGTCCATCGATCGCTGGACTACTGGGCCGGCAGACGCCGGCGCCGGCTGTGCAGGTCGCGGGCAATGGCAGACTGGCAGCCCGCTGCAGTACGGCAGGGTGCGCCGGCGGCCCTGCCGTCGTCTTTTGCTCGCGCGCCGCTTTTCCTTTGGTTTTTTCTGGCTCCTGATGCTGATTGTTCGCTTGTTTCCGACTGACGAGTCTTGGCGCAGGCACCGGTCTTGCTCTTGCCCTTCGGCCTTGGAAACAGGGAGCTTGGCGTTTTTGTTCGCCGCTCGAGTGTGCTTTTGACTGCATCTTGGACATGGATGGCAATCACGTTCTGGTCTGGGAGGGTTAAAGCCACGGGGGTGTTTGATTAGATGAAGACCGGGATGGATTGTCACGCTGACGCCGGCAACCATCTCAGTCTCCAGTGAAAAGAAGGTTCCAGGCTTCCAGCTGGTCTTTTGGAGCCGTAATTCGTCTTTCAATAAGACGTTAAGTACAGGAAGCAGGTAATATAAGGATGCTCGTGCCCGTAAAATCCCCATCGAGCTTGACTAGATCTGAAGACCGGGAGGGACCATCCGTCAGTCCATGTTTCAGTCTTCAAGACGACAAGGTCCCCCTCAGAAACACGGATACGGCAGGGAAGGGGCGTATCCCGTGTCGGATAAGTATCCGACACGGATATGCCTGGGATACGGCCCGGATACGTATCCACGGCGTGTCCGCGTATCCCTAAACAGTGATGCTAGAAACTCACGAACGGATACGTATCCAACGGAGAGGAGGGTAGGCAGCGGAGAGGAGGAGGATCGGCCATCGCCTGCGCCTCGCGCCGCATCCCCGCGCGCGCGGTGACGCCACATCCTTGCTCGCCGGCCGCCGGCCACCGGCAACGAGCCTCCGCCTCTGTGATTTGCGACACAGGGGATCGGGATGATGGCGGAGACGGGGACGGTGGCGCCGATGGGGAGGAGGCGGAGTAACTCGGGGGTGGAGGGATCCTGGAGGGAGAAGAGGAGCAGCTTGCCGCCGCCGGTGCCGATGTATAGGAGGTGGCCAGAAAGGGCGGCGGAGCGGACGGTGAGTGGGGAGGAGACGGGGAGGCCGGCGAGCGCGGCGGGGTCGAGCGTGGCGAGGGGCTCCAGGGCCACGCGGGAGGCTGGCGGCTGGGATCCCATGGCCGGGAGGAAGCTAGTGGCGGCAGAGATGGAAGGGAGGAGGCGGGTGGCAGTGGAGACGAAGGGAGGAGGCAGGCGGCTGCGATGGAAGCAACGAGAAGATAGTGGATGCGTGCACCTGGAGATGATGCCTGCAGCCCATCCACTACACAGGCAGCCGAACGGCTTGAAAGATGGGCTGGGAAGGTGAGCTGGGTTTTTTTGGGGCCTTTTTGTCTAACTTTCAATCCACAACCTCCTACGTTTTCTTTGCTTTGGCTGGTAATTGCTATTGCAAGGTAATTTACTATTTTCACAATTTTAATATGTACCATTATTTATTTATTTAAAAAAATAGTAAAACATATCCGCATATCGAATTTTTTAGGAAATTGCCGTATCCACGTATTTGTATCCTTCCGATACCGATACGCGTATCCGTATCCGTGCTGCATAGAGGTCCCCTACACTACAGGGAGGTACCATCTCCAGGTAGATTACTGGTAGGCTTACTGCTAGGCTGATCTTGTGTAGAAGTATATACGATGCCGGATACGGCAATTGTTAGGAGTCACACGTATAACTGGCAGTTCAATCATCACACAAGACGGGATAAATTTGACTGGATCACACATACGAGCCAGTTTGTTGGGCCGGTTTAGGCCCAACACACACAATCAGGAGCGGGGGAGCTTGATCGCAGTAACGCACGTTGCTCCCAGTCCGATCCTAGAAAATTAACCAGGTTGGAGAAGACGATTTTTTTTTTCAAATCTGTTGTTTAATCTGTCAAATATGTGCGTGCTTTTATACGTGATGACGTGTGTGCGTGCTAGAGCCTTTTGTCAGTAGAGAGCGTGTGACTTCCACTAAAAAAATGAGCGTGTGACTTTACACCTAGGCCAATTTGACGTCTTTAGTTTTTTTTTAGTACAATTTGACGTCTTTAGTGTTCGTTGGGCTGTTGGCGTTACAGGCTTCTACACGGCCCATGATACATAACGAGCACGGGTCTCTGGTCGGGCGCTGCTGGAGGTCACGCGTGTGACCCAGCAGACTTATCACCAATGCAGGTTTTATGTTGTTGAGTTTAAACTGGCCCGTAATCAAATTTATTATAGAACAAATTTATTTTGTTTTGGAATAATTTTTTAATTGTTCTAGTAATATAAAAAATTTATTCGGGAATAAATTTTTTTGTTCCGAAACAAATAATAATTAATGGATCTTATGCGATGGTTTGACTGCCAGTAACCCGAACGACTCCTAACATTTGCCCTCTGGTCTGCCATCATTCAACAAAGCTAATAGGCCACAGCCCACCTAAGGAACGGCTAGAGGTTCTATCTTCTTGGGCTGGGCCATCATCAGCAATAAAGTATTGTTATCACATGTTTGGCTATCAGCCCATGTTGCGTGATTGCGTAATATTA
This sequence comes from Panicum virgatum, assembly GCF_016808335.1. Lineage (NCBI taxonomy): Eukaryota > Viridiplantae > Streptophyta > Magnoliopsida > Poales > Poaceae > Panicum > Panicum virgatum. Next base: position 55,053,118 of record NC_053140.1, on the reverse strand, counting down.
ACTGTTGACCCCTCCCCCTTAAAAACACTGTTGACCTAATTTTCCGTGACACCTGTCAAGACCTTGGCGTATCGCGAGCCCACGTGGCAACCAACATGCCACGTGCTGTCCTGCAACGAAGCAAACAAAAAAATGCCACGAAGAAGAAACGAGCGAATTGATTACGCGGAAACAGTTGCCGTACATAAAGAAATCGTCGAATTCACGCAAAAATCAGCAAGGAGAATAGAAATGGGAGAACTCTCCCAAGAACTATTGGCATGGGTGTGTTTAGTTCCAAAATTTTTCTCTCTAAACTTCACTATTTATCTATCACATCAAATTTTTTTGTCTCATACATGGAGCATTAAATGTAGATAAATAAAAAAACTAATTGTATAGTTTTGATGTACACGAAGAGACGAATCTTTTGAGCCTAGTTAGATCATAATAGGACTACAATTACCACAAACAAACGGAAATGCTACAGTGTGCCACAGTATCCGATGTGACTCTTTTTACCATCATTTTACGGATCTAAACACAGCCCATGTTACTCCAACCTTGCGGCAAAACGATCCGACACGCCAACTAGTACAGCAAAGATCAACCACTGAAGATTTTTTTTTGAAAAGATGACCATTGAAGATTGAACACTAACAATTGCAGAAACTTATTTCTGACACAATGTTACACGGCTCATCTCCCTGCGCACTCACTATGCATAGATTGCAGCCTAAAGCGCTAGTCACTCCCAAGCAGTACAGTATTTGCTACCTAACACGGAGCACGCCGCGACGGATACAGTGTCCTGGCACCAACCAGCTGCTGCATGCCGAACGGCAAGGGCGGCCGAGCAATCCAACAGCGCCGCAACGCACGCACGGCCCCACCCGCGCACGCACGGCACGGCACGATAGAGGATCACAAGCAACACAGGGGGGAGGCGGGGAGCTCACGACAGGTGCGACGCCCACGACACGTACTGCATGAACTCAGCGTCGCGGAGCAGCGCCGCCATGGTCTCCGGTGGCAAGCACACCTCGATGTCCACGCTGCCGTCGCCGGGGCGCCCGGGGAACGCCGACATCTTGCCGTCGAACTTGTTGGCGCGCCCGCTCCGCACCGCGAGGGGCCGCCCCCACCCGAAGTCGTTGCCGTCGTACATCGGGAACCGGTTCGAGCTCCCCATCGTGATCACCGACCCGTCGGGGTTGCCCAGCGGGAAGCACCCGGGCTTGGCCTGCCACGCCGCCGCCGCGCGCCGGATCGCGCCGTCGCCGTACACCGCGAGGCTCGCGTTCAGCTTGCCCGCCGCCCACCGCAGGTCGTGCCGCGCCAGCTCGGACACCGTCGCCGTCGTCACCGCGCTCTGGATGGCGTTGCCAAAGTAAACAGGGGAGATGGCCGGGCGCAGCCGGTGCCGGCAGTTCACCGCCATTCGGAACGTGGTCGTCGCGTCGGGCGCCAGGCGTTTCCGGGCGCGCGTCACCGCCAGCCATATCTGCGCGCACAGCGACTGGAACGACGAGATCTCGCCGGGATTCTTCGGGTCCTGCGCCATCTTGCCGTAGACCTCGGCGTCGTGGCCACCGCTCGGGCGGCGGTTGGCAATTGCCTTCATCTCGCGAATCGCGTCGGCGCTGAAGTGAAAGACGCGCTCCCGGAGAGGCGCGTCCACGTCGAAGGTCACCGCCGGGCCGACGCCGCCGGGGAAGCGGAGGACGGCGGTGGAGTCGCCGAAGAAGTTTCTGCGGAAGTCCAGCAGCTTGGGCGACTCGCCGCGGCAGATGGCGGCCCAGGTGTTGAAGAAGTGCCAAAAGGAGGTGCCATCCACGACGGCGTGGTTGGCGACGATGCCGATGAAGACGGCGCCGTCACCGAGCACGGTGACCTGGAACGACGTGAGCGGGCGCCGGTGGCCTTCGTAGCTCACGGTCCGGTCCATAGGGAACAGGTCCTTCGTCAGCTTGGTGGGCACGTCGGCGTCCGGGACGAGAAAGTCGTCGAGCGACAGGCCGGGTGCGACGGCGTGGAGGAAGTCGACGCCGGCGTCGTTGCAGCGGATGACGATGCGGTCGTCGGGCAGCGTGACGAGGCGGCCGGCGAGGGCCGGGACGGCGGCGAGCGCCCGCGCCAGCGAGGACGCGAGCAGCGAGACGAGCGAGGACATGGGCAGGTCGGGGGCCGGGAAGAAGAGCCCCTTCTGGATGTAGTGGCACGACAGCATGGGCAGGTCGGAGACGGAGAGCGTGAGGTCGCCGATCGCCGACGCGGCGTCCGGGCGCACGTGCTGCCTTGACACGACGGTGATGCCCGAGGCCGGCGCGTCCAGGCAGGCGGCCTGCCCTAGCTTGGGCATAATGGCGGACACCGCTGGCGCGGCGTCCACCATGGGCATGGTGGAGATCATCTGAGCCATGGACTGGACTGGTGGCCGAGTGCTCGCCGCTCTTGCCGCTCGATCGCTTCCACTGCTGCTGATGAAGCGGTGGCGGTGGCGGTGGCAGCCGAGCAGATAGGCAGTGTGCGTGCGTGAGCGCTGCGCGATACTGCCAAAGAGGTGGTTTGGGCAGTACTGCCTTGCTGAGCACTGAACAAGCTTTGGGCAGTTTATATAGGACACCAGGAGGGGGCTGGATGCATGCACCTGGACCTGGGCCGGTACTCCTCGGCCTCCTTTCCTTTGCCAGTACTATTTTGGATATTATCTGAGGCCAGGTTTTTGTGGCTGTCAGAGGCAGATATCAGATAAAGTGGCAGCTAGAGATTTGTTCTACTGCCTGGTGAACAGTGGTGTGGCACATCAAGAAAAACACAAAATGTATATATTATTCCTTTTAAAAATACTGATGATTTGCATCGTGTCAACATAATTTTTTTATGACGAATTGTATCAGTCAGCATGTATGGTTCTTGACATCTGTTGTTTACTAAAAGCTCGATTGGAGGATTCTGCAACAGGTGTCCCCACCTCCGGGACGAAGAAGAACAAGTGTCCCTGCATGCACCTGAAAAAAAACCTATCAACTCTTTTCTTTCTTTCTTTTTGGAAAAGATAGGAATAGCTGTAGAAAGGCTAGCTAATCAATCCGGCAACTGATCGGTTAGATTAGATGGCTGGCAGAGCACTTATTGACAGGATATTACAGAGAATGCTGACCATGTTGCTGGGCGGGTTCAAGGAACATGCAACGGCTTTCCATATTCAAATGGACGCGTTAACATCACAAGTTCTTTGTTGCCGTGCTAATAGCCTCGATCAGATTAATCTCTTGAGGCCACGAGGATTTTTGAATGGTTTGGCCACTAGCCCACTACCATAACGCCCATCTAGCTACTTGTTGTGTAGGCGATTAGCTCAATCATGCTAAAGACCATACATCCACTCCATCCATTCCAAATTACAATTTATTTTGACTTTTTGGATACATATATAGTTTTCACTGTGTATCTAGATATAGTGTATATTTAAATTCATGATAAAATATATGTATTTAGAAAAATCAAAACGAATTGTAATTTGGAATGGAGGCTTCAAGTCGCCCAATTCCTATCCACCTCTCATCAAGAGCAATTACTGTGCTGGTACTAATCAGTCAGAGTCGTTTACACCTCCGTCGTCATCATCTGTTCGTCAGTTACGTGGTCTACGTCCCTGCTGCAATAGAATACGTTGCTCCTCCCTTGTTGCCTAGTCAGTCTAGTGGCATACTATTACTTTTAAAAACAGTCTAGTAGTGACATGTGAATCGTCGTCGCTTTCATTGCTCTCAATGATGCATGCATGCTCTCGGTTCTCTACATTTTCTGTCGAGAAAAGGTATTGTTCGCGTTTTATCATCTTTCAATCTCAACCGTATTTTAAGCACCTGTTCAAGTGTACTACATACTAATCGTCGGTCGCTCAATTATGCCGTGCTGACAACACCTATTAAGTTAATTAGCTGCAGATGCCACCGGCCGGGCGCTGTCATTGTACATACTCCGTACGCAGCTGATGCTCGGTGTATTTACAATTGCAGATGCGAGTTAATTAGCTGCAGATGCCACCGGCCGGGCGCTGTCATTGTACGTACTCCGTGCAAATGACGCTCGGTGTATTTACAATTGCAGATGCGAGGGTAAAATCTTACTATTACTAATTGGAGGTTTTTTTTGAAGCCTCCAGGTGAAGCCACCTAGAATCCTAGGTGGATAGTCTAAAAAAATAGAAAAATCCTAAAAATTCTCACAAAAAACAGAAACATCCAGCCATCAATTTGGCAACTCTAATCATAATAGCCACTGAATCTATTATCCTTTTCTAATAAATTACCCACATTTATCATTATAAAAATAGACTAAAGTAACCCCTAAACATGTATCTAAATTACTCACTCTGCCATTATAAAAATAATCTAAAGTAACCCCTTAAACTTCATGTAAATTACCCACTTATGCCATTATAAAATAATATCAAATAACCCCCTAAATTTTTATATCTATTATCCAATGATAACATAATAAAAAGTTAAAATAAACCCAGAATCTGAATCAAAACTATATTATTATAATAAAATCTTGAAGCACATCAATATAAATTCTAAATTACTATTTCTATCATTATTAATATACTATTTATGTTATTTTTTATATAAAAATACTAACCATAATGTGTCACCATATATTCATGTATAGGAGAAGAGATAATAATACCAATTTTCATATTGTTCATATAGCTCAAACAAAGTGTTCAATTAAATACATATCAAACATATATGAATGTGTGATGCAAAGTGAGAAAAAAATATTAGTAACTAAACCTATCACATTTATTATAATTATATAATAATAAATATGTATTTTTACAGTACTATATTAGAATATTTAATTGGTTAATGGAGTGTAAGATAGATAATTATTAGATATATCTAACTAGCATGTGAGGGAGCACGGGTTAATAGACTAGTAATTTTTAATTTGTGGTAACTTTTTAATACTGTTTTTCTGTGCCGAAATTTTCGCTACATACAGGGGCCGTCAGTGCTCGGCAGGGTGTCTGCCGCACCGGATGTGCGCAGCAAGCTGCCCGAGCGTCCGAAGCTAGCTCGCCGGTTTTTTCGATCCCGTCGCCGTCGTCCTTCGCCTGCCTCCGTGCCCAGCAAGCACGCAGGTACAGGCGCAGGACCAGGAACATCGATCCCCAAGCCCGTAGCGCGTCGGTTTCCACCGGTGGCGGCCATGCGATGCCAAGCTAGAGGTCGCGACGCCGGCCGGCGAGGACGTGCTAGCGCCAAGTAGCCTGGGGCGAGCGCACGCCCGGTCTGGGTTGGTCCGGCGCGCGGGGGCCGCCGTCCTCCAAACTCTAGGCGGGTACACAGCTCGACGGCTCGTGCATGAACCTGCCGCCACCCCGTCCGCTGTCCAGCTTGCCGTTGCCGTCCGCCCTGCAGCGAATCTTCTCCGGTCGGGGGACGGTACGCCGAACGCAGAGCCTGGAACAGATGCGACCGCTGCCGCTGGTCGGCGGTCGCTTTACGTGCATGCACTCCGTCGCCGCCGCGCTCCGGCTCGATCGCGCCGAGGAGTTGGAGCCCCGCACACAACAATCAACCATGTGTGTTTGTGCGTGCATGTATCGGACATGAACGTGTAAACTAGTCGTCGTCGCACGTTGCTCCCTCGCTGCGGCGCGCGGCGGGATGTGAGCTGGAGCCCGGTCACCCGGCGCGGCAGCCACTGAACCTGATCGAGCGCCGCCCTTGCCACGGCGGCGGGAGGCCAGTTTCATATTGGCGATCCGGCCGGTGCTCGTGTCCGGCACCCTCACCCTCCGGCCGCGTGATCGATCGAGACCCAGACCCCCCCCCCCCCCCCCACGGGCACGGTCGCATCGGGATGGCCGGCCGGTCTCGGGGCGCATAAGAAATTCGCGGCCGCGGATCCCGACGGCGCTCGGGCGGCGGCTCGGATGACGGATCAGGCGCGCCGTGCGGGGCGGCATGGCACGCGCGCGGGTGCCGCGCGCACGCGCGATCGGGCGTGGGGGCAGGAGGCCCCGGGAATAAACAATGGCAGGCGGACGAGCAAGGTGGCCTGCACCCGGGCGAGGCCGGCGCGCGCGGCCTCGTGTAACACATTTGGTGTTAATTACCTGTCATTAAGGCTAATTACGGTCATTAGCGCCACAAACTACTGGAGGGAAACTTTATAGCAAATTCTGCCCAATTCAGCCCGGACCGGTCTGACGGGTCTATGCTACCGGTCTGACCGGTCGAGCTCGAGTTGGTGGTTTTGGAACTCACATCATTTAAATATCTCACTCACTCTCACAACAGCACACACACTCTCTCTCGCCCAGCTTCCTCTCCCTCACTCTCCCGTGCCCTCCCCTCTCTCCCAAACCCTCCCTCTCAAATCCCTCACCCCAAATCAAATCCAAGGCGTGGGAAGTTTCAAATCGGAGTCAAGGATCGTCCCTGGCATGAACTCCTTCCCGGGGTGAGGTGGAATCCAAGTTCTTCGTGGGGGAGGAGCCCTTTCAAGGTAAATAAATTAGAGTTGAGTTGATCTCCTTTTCTAGGTGGTTATGAGTGAATCCCTTTGGTCAAATACCTCTAGTTAGATCCATGAACTAAAGCCTAGAAGGGAATGAGAGTTTGAAGGCTAGTGTACTCATATAAGGTATATCACCTAGGGTTGGGTAAATCCATCTTTTAGAGGGTTTTCGTCGATTTTCTTTGGTCAAGATCATCTTTATGCATCCCTGAACCTAGGTCTGCCAAGTATTTGGAATTTGGTGGACTAGTTTAACCGCGACATGGACTCCAGCTTGTGATCTGGGTAGGACCGGTCTGACCGGTCGAAGTGATCGGTCTGACCGGTGGCGTGGCTGAGTATCAAGAACCGGTCTGACCGGTCTGGGGGCACCGGTCTGACCGGTGTGGCAGTGACAGAATGGGTTCAGTCTGGGGTAGTTAGTGTAATCAGTCAGAAATTGTTTTGGGTATTGGGTTAATTATAATTTTTGCAAATCATGCATGCATTCCCTCATATCATATGCATATGCACACGTGTAGCGGCCGCGGCGGAGGAGGTCGTGTACGAGGTGGTTGCGGAGCCACAGGGGCCACAGGGGCAAGCCCCGCAGAAGGAGGACCGTGGGGAGTTGGCCCAAGGCCCATCTCACCCTAGTACTGAGCAGCAGACGCAAGGCAAGCCCCGGTGCATGCCCTATTATTTTAAATTATGATTCACTATGTATATGTTTTATCTATTACTTGTGCATTACGTATTAGGAATTGATTGGAACCCTAGCTGCATAATCCCTATGTTTCCTTGAGTTTTTACTAGTATGTCTAGGTCGATAGCGGTGCCAGGCTAAATAAGTCCGGTAGAAGTCGGGTGACTTCGTGTCACTCGCGAGACACAGGAAATTTTAGAAGCCGAGTAATTGCCGGTTACTCGCGAGATACATTATCTTTATACTTCAGTATTTGAGAAATGGATTGAAATGGATAGGGAGATGTGAGACCGGGCGGGGATGATGGTATTAGGTTTGGCAGCAGGACAGGGTTGCTGGGTGTCTTAGCCCCGTCCGTGTCGGTTAAGAACCAGTCGTTGTGGCAGTGCTGATCGGGGATTGAATTGTACTAACCGCATGCCGGGAGTAGGAGGTAGTCGAAACCGGTAAGCCGAGTACTGCTTTGCTTCGAAAGTACAGGAACCCGCACCCAACTCCTGGGGCGAGTTGAGTAGTCGCGGAGATTTGGGATGCATATGTTTACTTTTGGTGGTCTCACGTTGAGCTCGGCTGATCATATGTCGTTGGGCTGGTTCCTGTAGTTCGAGGCTGGGAGGGAAAAGGTTGGTGCGTGGGGTCCGACGGGGCTTTTGCGTGCCGTGTTGTTTAGGTCCACCTTGCAAGGTTAAATCAGATCGATTCGCCGTGTCTCGCGGATATGAGGGCCTTGATCTCTTTGCCATCTCGTAGCGAATGAGTTAGGATAATAGAGATATAAAAATGGATACTATTCTGAATCTTAATTGGATGCTCCAACATGCGTGTGTAGATAGGCAAATATTAGTGTGAGTCTATCTGTATAAAATATGCGGCTAAAACATTGAAAGTAAGGATACACCTCTAGTTGCTATTTCTGCAGAACAAGCCACCAGCCAAGTGCTGTGCATGTCTAGGTATGTGGGCTAGGTTATACCCACTGGTCGGGTAAGCTTTGCTGAGTATTAGTATACTCAAGGTTTGTTGCCACAATTATTATTTCAGGGCAGCCGGACGTCGACCTCTGCCCCTGCTGTGTCAAGTTCATCCGCCGGGATGTAGAGGGCTGGGAGGTGGTGGAGCGAGACCCTTAGGTTTGGGGATTGTCGGGTTGCACACTCGAGGGCAGAGTGTTCAGCCTATCTGTTTTGCACAGACCGGTCTGACCGGCCCGTGGGACCGGTCTGACCGGTGGAGGCGGCAGAATGGTGCCGACCGGTCCGACCGGTTGGGTGAACTGGTCCGACCGGTCGAGAAGGATCAGAACTGGTGATAGATAGAATAGATGTAGGACCTTTTGATTTTCGAACTTCAGACCATCTATTGTAGAGTTTTGTAAATTAATTGTATATAATTGAACTCGGTTTGTAAAACTTATTGTTTCGTTTTCATGGAGTTTATATTTTCAAGTAATATGCCGTGCTTGTACCATCTGCGCCCACCTTCGCGTGCGACTACCGGTGATGTTTCAATCGGGCCATGGGTTGAGAAAGGATCGCCAAATTAAGCCGTTAAGCTAATACGCCCGATGTGTTCAAATGACAGCCATTACGCTTAATTAGAGATTTAATTTGCGGTTCCGTCGCAGCTGGTATCAGAGCCGAAACACACTGGGGATGGTACGAGCATGATTAATTTTTTTATTATTACAAACTAAAAATGAAATTCTGACTTAGGGTGAGAAGTAGTTAAGTAGTATGGGTGGGAATTATGCGAAGTAAGCCCTAGATATATATTAAGTGCTAGAGTCGTAAGTAGGGTTTCAGTTTTGGTCAAGAGGTTAACGTAGGACGCTCATGCATCACGCATCATGGCATTTAAATTTTTGGTTGCATGTGAAAGTTTGGCACGGGAGTTCATGTATTATATCATGCATCGTGGCATCATGATTTTCAAATTGCAGTAAATGTTCTGAATTATGGGGTTGGTGCACAGTTTGGACTTAGAAGTTTATTTCTGCTGGGGACCGGTCTGACCGGTCTTGACCACCGGTCTGACCAGTTGATCTACGTAGAGCCCATGCAGAGCCATGCAGACCGGTCTGACCAGTCGGTTGCACCGGTCTGACCGGTTGAGCACAGACAGAGACCCCTAAGTTGTATTCAAATAATTGATTTTCGACGATTTCTTCCATGATTCGGATATTAGTTGCAGTCAAGATTTTTTTAGTAATCAGAAAAAAATGTAACTGACCCGATCATGGATGAATGCAGAATGAGAGAACCACAGAACCCTCCTAAGTTGGCCCAGGCCATCGCGGCCATGCTCACTGGGCGCGATGAGCAGACGACACTCCTCCGTGAGCTTGTGGCGCAGGGCAGAGCGCCGCGGCCTGAGCATCACCACCAGCCACCTGCTCCTGGATATCCGGAGTTTTTGGCCACTCAGCCACCGCTGTTCCATAAAGCGGATGAGCCACTGGAGGCGGACAATTGACTTCGGATCATCGAGTCCAAGTTTACCCTGCACCCATACAATGATGGCGATAAAGCAGGATTGGCAGCCCAGCAGCTGAGGGGTCCCGCGCGCACATGATGGGAGAATCATGTGGTAATGTTTCCCGCGGACACCCGGTTCACTTGGGCACAGTTCAAGGAAGCCTTCAAGGCACATCACATTCCAGCGGGGGTGATTAGGAGGAAGCTCACTGAGTTCTTAGCCCTGAAGCAGGGCAATAACAGTGTGCTACAGTATTTCCAGGACTTCAACACACTGGCACAGTATGCGGGGTACCATGTAGACACCGATGAGAAGAAGCAGGCTTGCTTCAGGCAAGGGCTCAGTAGTAAGCTCCAGGATCACTTGGCAATAGTCAAGTCTGACAGTTTCAGTGAGCTAGTCAATGGGGCTATCATACAGGAGGACGCCCACCTAGCTCACAAGGCAGAAAAGAAGAGGAAGTTGCCGGCAGCGGGATCTTCTAGTAGTGCCCCTCAGAGGTTTCGTCTGGTGCAGTCGGGCCCACAGCAAGCCCCCTTTCAGCATCAGCCACAGCAGCAGTGGGAATACAGGCCCCCTCAGTACACTCAGCCACTGGGGATAGTCAGGCCTCCTGCTCCCCAGCAGAACGAGCAGAAGGTCTGGGTGCAGCAGCCGGGAGTGCGCCCCAATCTGTTTCTGTGTTACAACTACGGGCAGCCGGGTCACTTTGCACGGAACTGCCCAATGCCACCCAAGCAAGGCCAGCAATTGAGCCAGCAGGGTCAGAAGCATAGTGTGGCCCACTTCAAGCGGGGGCAAGTGCACTACACCACCCTCGAGTGTATTCCTGAGGGAGCTCCAGTGATGGTGGGTACGTTCTCAGTAAATGAACAACCCGTTACAGTATTATTTGATTCAGGGGCGTCTCATACCTTTATTAGAAAGGGGTGTGTTGTTAGACTGGGATTAAAAATAGAAAGCATGCCCAAGCCATACCATATTCATTCGCCTGGGGGAAAGTTAATCACCAATCAGTTTGTTAAGCAAGTACCCCTACAGTTGCAAGGAAATTTTTTTCTTACGGCCCTGATAATGTTACCAACCCAAAGGATAGATATTATATTGGGTATGAACTGGATGGAGGGTCAGGGAGTTACTATGGACACGATCTCACAATCTATGCACATCAAATCCTCTATTCATGGTAGTATGACTTTGAATTTGTTGGATCACGTGTCTTTGACTCATACGGTGAACCACACCGAGGACAAGAAGCTAGCAGATATACCATTGGTGTGTGAATATCCGGACGTCTTTCCAGATGATTTGCCTGGAATGCCGCCTGATCGTGACGTGGAGTTTACCATTGAATTGCAACCGGGTACGACACCGATTTCTAGGAGGCCTTACCGGATGCCACCCAATGAGCTAGCGGAGTTAAAGAAACAATTGCAGGAATTGCTTGATAATGGCTATGTCCGTCCTAGCACGTTACCTTGGGGCTGTCTTGCACTCTTTGTGAAAGAGAAAGGTGAAAGCCTCAGGTTGTGTGCGGACTATAGACTTCTGAATGCCGTCACAATCAAAAATAAATATACCCTTCCCCGGATTGATATTCTGTTTGATCAGCTATTCGGAGCCAAAGTATTTTCCAAGATTGATCTCCGCTCTGGCTATTATCAGATAAAAATTAGAACTGAGGATATTCCCCAGACGGCTTTTTTCACCAGATACGGACTTTTTGAATATCTGGTCATGTCTTTCGGGCTAACGAATGCCCCTGCTCATTTCATGTATCTCATGAACTCGGTGTTCATGTCCGAGCTAGATAAGTTCGTCGTGATTTTCATTGACTTCATCCTGATATTTTCTAAGAATGAAGAAGAACATGCAGAGCATCTCCGCATTGTGCTTGAACGCCTGCGGGAGCACAAGCTGGACGCCAAATTCAGTAAATGTGATTTCTGGCTCAAGGAAGTCCAGTTCTTGGACCACATCATCTCAGACAAGGGGATTTCTATTGATCCTAGCAAGATTCAGGATGTCCTGAATTGGAAGACTCTAGAGTCTATTTTAGAGATCCGGAGTTTCCTTGGGCTAGCAGGGTATTACCGGCGGTTTGTTCCGGACTTCTCAAAATTGCTAGACCCATGACTGAACTACTCAAGAAAGGGGTGAGATTTAATTGGGACAATAAATGTGAGCAGGCTTTTCAGACTCTGAGAAGATTTCTGACGTCTGCCCCTGTCCTCACTCAGCCAGATATTACCCGGCCTTTTGATGTGTACTGTGATGCATCAGGTACAGGTCTTGGCTCCGTATTCATCCCTGTTTGTCTCCGCCGGATATTATTCGGCCATTAATACTTGTTGTGAGGCCGAAGAACAAGTTCGGGTTATTCAGGAAAATTTAAAGATTGCAAAATCCCGACAAAAGAGTTACGCGGATAAGAAACGTCGATCCGTCCTGTTTCAAGTGGGAGATCATGTCTACCTGCGGGTCTCTCCAATGAAAGGGATTCAACGATTCGGCGTAAAAGGAAAACTTGCACCTCGCTACGTTGGGCCTTTTCTTATCATTGAGCAATGTGGGCCGGTAGCGTATCGCTTGGAACTTCCTGCTCAATTATCCGCGGTTCATAATATTTTCCATGTCTCTCAGCTCTAGAAGTACCTCCGTGTTCCAGAAAAGGTGATTGACATCGAGAAATTGCAACTGGAGCCCGATCTTGTCTATCCGGAGCAACCAATAAAAATTGTTGATTTCAAGACTCGGGTTACTCGTAATGAAACCAGCAATTTTTATAAGGTTCAGTGGAGCAATCACTCCGAGCGAGAAGCCACATGGGAAACCGAAGAGTTTCTTAAATCCAAATATCCGGAGTTGTTACAAACTTACCAAGGTACCTACCCTTCCATATTTCTTGCAATTTAACACCTCCATTAAATCTCGGGACGAGATTTCTTTTAGGGGGAAGGGTTGTAACACCTTAGGTGTTAATTACCTGTCATTAAGGCTAATTACGGTCATTAGCACCACAAACCACTAGAGGGAAACTTTGTAGCAAATTCTGCCCAGTTCAGCCCGGACCGGTCTGACCGGTCTAGGCTACCGGTCTGACCAGTCGAGCTCGAGTTAGTGGTTTTGGGCCCCACAGCATTTAAATCTCTCCCTCACTCTCACAACAGCACACACACACTCTCTCTCTCTCTCTCGCCCAGCTTCCTCTCCCTCACTCTCCCGTGCCCTCCCCTCTCTCCCAAACCATCCCTCTCAAATCCCTCACCGCAAATCAAATCCAAGGCGTGGGAAGCTTCAAATCGGAGTCAAGGATCGTCCCTGGCATGAACTCCTTCCCGGGGTGAGGTGGAATCCAAGTTCTTCGTGGGGGAGGAGCCCTTTCAAGGTAAACAAGTTAGAGTTGAGTTGATCTCCTTTTCTAGGTGGTTATGCGTGAATCCCTTTGGTCAAATACCTCTAGTTAGATCCATGAACTAAAGCCTAGAAGGGAATGAGAGTTTGAAGGCTAGTGTACTCATATAAGGTATATCACCTAGGGTTGGGCAAATCCATCTTTTAGAGGGTTTTCGTCGATTTTCTTTGGTCAAGATCATCTTTATGCATCCCTGAACCTAGGTCTGGAAAGTATTTGGAATTTGGTGGACTAGTTTAACCGCGACATGGACTCCAGCTTGTGATCTGGGTATGACCGGTCGAAGTGACCGGTCTGACCGGTGGCATGGCTGAGTATGAAGAACCGGTCTGACCGGTCTGGGGCACCGGTCTGACCAGTGTGGCAGTGACAGAATGGGTTCAGTCTGGGGTAGTTAGTGTAATTAGTCAGAAATTGTTTTGGGTATTGGGTTAATTATAATTTTTGCAAATCATGCATGCATTCTCTCATATCATATGCATATGCACACGTGTAGCGGCCGCGGCAGAGGAGGTCGTATACGAAGTGGTTGCGGAGCCACAGGGGCCACAGGGGCATGCCCCGCAGAAGGAGGACTGTGGGGAGTCGGCCCAAGGCCCATCTCACCCTAGTACTGAGCAGCAGATGCAAGGCAAGCCCCGGTGCATGTCCTATTATTTTAAATTATGATTCACTATATATTTGTTTTATCGATTACTTGTGCATTACGTATTAGGAATTGATTGGAACCCTAGCTGCATGATCCCTAGGTTTCCTTGAGTTTTTACTAGTATGTCTAGGTCGATAGCGGTGCTAGGCTAAATAAGTCCGGTAGAAGTCGGGGGACTTCGAGTCACTCGCGAGACACAGGAAACTTTAGAAGCCGAGTAATTGCCGGTTACTCGCGAGATACATTATTATCTTTATACTTCAGTATTTGAGAAATGGATTGAAATGGATAGGGAGATGTGAGATCGGGCGGGGATGATGGCATTAGGTTTGGCAGCAGGACAGGGTTCCTGGGTGTCTTAGCCCCGTCCGTGTCGGTTAAGTACCGGTCGTTGTGGCAGTGCTGATCGGGGATTAAATTGTACTAACCGCATACCGGGAGTAGGGGGTAGTCGAAACCGGTAAGCCGAGTACTGCTTTGCTTCGAAAGTACAGTGTAGCAGCACCGCCCAAATTAAACCGGCTTAAGTGTGCTAACTATCTTCTTAATACTTAATCAAGTTACTGTGCACTTAAAACAGTGTAATCTGACAGGCTGTGTAACACCCTGGGTGTCTGCATAGTAGTTGTGTATATTTTATATGCATCATGTGCTTGAATTGCTTGAAAAAGGACCTTTTTGTAATTATAAAAGGTTATATGTGTAATTATGATTTTATGCAAAGTCCTTTCTGCAGTTCTGTTTGATTTGGGTGTGCAATTATAGCTTTTGTGGAGGGTGTTTTTTCAAAATTCAGTGCATTTATTGCATGGCAGCAAATTTTGCTTTTAAGTTTAAGTTTAAAGTGAAATTTCTTTGAAAAAGACAAGTTTCCTTTGAATTCAAAATCCCTTCAATGTTTTTAATTTTAGCTCTTGAATCTTTGGTAAAATAAATTTTTACACAACATCAAAGTTGTAGATCTTGAAAAGTTGAACAACTTTCATGTTGGGCTCTTTTCCATTTGAGCTTTGATTTAAAAGTTATTGCTTGTTTACAGAGTGGTCCCTGGAAGTTTTAAAAATTTCAAATCGGACCTTATCCCCTTCCTCTAGCTCCTTCCTCTGTTTTTTCCACCGCCGACCAACAGCGCCGCCCGCCGGTGCCGTGGAGAGCCTTCCCGGCCACCCCTTTGCTTCGCGCTGGCGCCCACGCGTTACGCTGCTTCTCCTCCCCCGCCTGTTGCCTCGCGCTGGAGCCTTCCCGGACGTGCCACGCGCCCCGCCGAGCCCAAAACCGTCCCCGCGGCCGCCACCGCATCGCCGCCGTGGAGCGCCCGCTGCAGAGCCCGCCGCCCTTCCCTAGCGCGCGCACGGGCACTATAAGAACCCCAGAACTCTATTTCACTCGCCCTTTCGCTTGCTCCGCATTTCCACGCCCAGAACACGCCGCCGCTCCACCCGCAACGCCGGCGAGCTCCACGCCGCCGTCGACCCGCCACTGCAGCCATCCTCCGCCCGCGCTGACACCCTAGCGAGCTCCGCCGTGAGCCCGCGTAGCTCCTCGACCACCTCCCCTCGCCCAACCTTCACCGGAGCACCCTTGCTGTCGGTTGCCTCCGCCGCCGACCCGCCCTGCTCCGTCGAGCCGCCGCCTCCGAGCCCCTCCCCGCACCCCAATTCTACCCGGTGGTGCGCCTTGAACCCGTGAAGCTCCCACACCCCTCCACCCTCGCCGCCGGTGAGCCCCTCGCCGGGAAATGGCCGGTCAAACCCCGCCTCCCCTCTCTGACCCGGCCCAGGGACCTCGGGTTGAAAGGAAAGAAAACCCAGGGGGTTATTTGAATAGGCCTAGACTCAGTTGAATAGTGCCACCAAGGACTCCTTTGTAATTTTTGCAGTGAACTTTGAAATTCCATAGAAATTCGTACAAAATTATTAAAATAGCAAATCTTGATGTTTTGGAATCCTTGAGAGTAGCTCTTTGCAGTAGAACCATAATATGGTAGGTGTTTGTTGCAAGTTTTTGCTGTGTAAATGGTTTTGTGTCACTAGGTAAATAAAGACTTGTTATTTAATCTTTTTCTTATCTGATGATTGAAAGCTTGTCTTGCTCTGAAATTTTTATGGTAGTTTAATCATGTGACACTAGTTTTGTTATAAAAATTTCGTGCTCAGTGCTCATGTGTAGCTTTTTATTTGATTTAATCCTTGTTTAGTAGACTTTATTTTTTATAAATAGTTTCTGTTCATCATAAATCATGAAAATATTCCTGAGTGTTCATCTGGAGTATCTTACATTGTCCAGGAAGTTTGAGCATCAGTTCATGAATAGATAAGGAGCTAAAAATGAATCTTTCTAAGCTGTTGTCTGTTTTGTTTATTTTCTCATAATTATTTCTTTGTAGATAAAATCATGAAAAATTCACAGGAGCTAAATTATCCCTGTGTAGACCTCCTGTTAATTGTTGAGCTTCTGCTTTGCTCTAGTTTGACCTTTATATTTCAAACTTTTTCTAGGTGTTGTCTGAATGAATGATTTGTTGTGAATAAATGGCTACATATTTTGGCATGTTTTTTACAGGGTAGCTTAATCTGTTCATGTTCTGTTTAGGGTAATTTTTGCTAATTTTTTTTCTATTGTGGTTTGAGTTGTTTATTTATTAGTAAACCATGACTTATTTGTTATAGGAAATCACCCACACTTGTTTATGAAGTTAGTAAACTTCATTTGTGCTGTTGATCATGATGCCTTGTGTAGTTAGATTTGTTATTTAACTACTCTATAAACGATTGCCCATGTGTGTTTATAACTCTGTTCTTGCATCACATATAGATACGACTGCCTTATCGGACGGGACGTACGAGCTGATCCCGGAGTCTGACGGAGGTGATCCAGAAGTCCAGGTGAACGCCGCTGAACTAACTGAAGCCCCGAACCAAAGTTCGGAAGAGCCTAGAGCTGAAATAGTTAGCGACTACCGAGAAGGCAAGCCCCGGACATAACCTATATTTCAAATTATTATCATTTACTGTTATTACTTGCTTACGCATTTACAGTTCTTAGGAATTGAATTGAAACCCTAGATGCATGATCCTAGAAACCTATGTATTGAACACTAGACTTGAGTTCGACTACTTGCTAAGCTTATAGGACCGGTAAAAGTCGAGTGATTGCCTGTCACTCGCGAGTTTTATAGGAATTGATTGTTTACCTTTCTGTTATCAATATAAGGACAACAGACGGGGTTGTGTTCGATATCATGACCTTATGTGAGACCCCATCTGTGTTGATGAACTTGCTAAGGTCGCGGTGTGTGGTAGTGCTGGTTAAGTTTTTGAACATACTAGTCACATGCCGTAAATATGGTATGCGGTAAGCCTAGTAACCGATTGGACCGGGGAGTGGATATACCTGACACTCTCTCTTAGGGATAGGTTTTATTTTATGTTGTGCAACACTACGACTTCAAGGGACAAGGTTCGGCCTTGGAGCCCTGTAGTCGGGGAGAGTGTTCCTATCCACAAGCCGGAAAGAAAGGCAAACGGTTGTTTGGAAACGACCCGACGGTGTTCCAAACGTGTGTGTTAGGTTTTCCTTGCAAGGTTGAATTTCGATTCAGAATCGTCCGCCTCTCACGATGAAATGAGACTGCTTGATCTATTTGCCACACAGAGTAATAAGAGCAACATTATGATATTCAATTTTGATGTTTGCTTAAAGATCTACCTTGATTGGATAGTAGTTGCTTACATAGAATGGTTAATCTACTAGAATCTTGAAAGCTAAAATTTGAAAGTAAGGATCTACTCTTTATTGCTTTTCAGCAAAAGAAAACCAGAGCCTCACAAACCCTGCATAGTCTAGCTAAAGTGAGTTAAGTATACCCGTTGACGGTTAAGTCTTGCTGAGTATTAGAATACTCAGCCTTGCTGTTGAAATCCTTTTTCAGGTATGAGTTTCGAAGAGCAGATCGCTAGTTTGACCTATCCTTGCTCGTTGCCTCCTGGCTGGTCCGTAGAATGGGATACGTCTTCGGCCGGCAATGACTTTGACGAGTGATACCACACTTGGGCTAGCCTGGTATACTTTTGCGACGTGTTGTAGCCGTCATGTTGTATCTTCCGCTGTTTTAGCTCTGTAGTTTTATACTTAAGGCTTGTATAACTGGTTTACTAAATTTTGGTTTTGTAATAAGTACTTTGGAATATGTTGTAATCACTACTTTGCCTATGTTGTAAACTTGTGGTTGTAATATCTCTGGACTCGCCTTCGTGCGGGGTATGCTTGTTCGATCCGAGAACCGGTGGTTGTATCGGGACGTTACCCGATAGACCAAGAATTGTTCCGTTTGAAGTGCGTTTGAGCTGGTGTTGCCTTTATGGTGATGGCCAGCGCACTTGAGCCGGGATAATTTAGGCGGTTTTGCCACAACTGGTATCAGAGCTGCAAGCATACACCAGAGGTGTTGGAACCTTAAAAATCGATTTCCGTATAAAATTGGAACAACAAGATATTTCGAAAAACTACGTTGGATTCGTTAAGGGTTGTGAATAGAACGTAAAGTCCTAGGGAATTTACAGGAATTACTAAGTGGTTATTTATGTATGGTTTATGTTATCTGACTTCCAGCACTTTACATTTTGTTAAACCATACTCACAAGCAACTCTTAATTTTTGTAACGACGCACCTACGTTGAGGTATGAAGGTAAGGATCCTCAGTCAGCTGAGGGAGTCTGACCTTCCCGTAGGTGATGCGAGCCGAACGCTGCCCTCAAGCAGTGGCTTACTTGAGGTGCTCCCAATATACCAACTATTAGTTGACCATATTGGAAGTAAAGTGTACTCAGTCAGCTGAGGGAGTCTGACCTTCCTGTCGGCGATGCGAACCGAACGCTGCGCTCAAGCAGTGACCTACTTGAGCCGCTGCCAATATATCGATCTCGGTCGACTATATTGGGAGTAAAGGAACTCATGAATACGCCACTGAGTAGTGTATGTTAACGTTGGCCATACGGCGGGAATTGTATGGCTGCCGCTTCTATAGTGAGCGGTAATGTTTGGGGACGCTTTCATGAGTGCTGGCATGAAAGGTTCATTGGATATATATATGTTCTGTCAATTTTCTGCAGGTACACTAACCGCAATTCGATAAGTTAAGAATGGTTAGAATGTATCGACTAGCTATATAGGGAGATCCGTATCTATGTATGCCACCGTGCTAACCACGTAAGCCCAACCATAGTTGGCAATTGTTTATCTTGTGAGGACGGTCAAGACGTGCATGCATAATTGGTTGATGTTTGAATTGGTTCCTAGTCTTTGAAGTTGTTACATAAGCTTTGTAAGGAATTCCTAGTATGAGTCCTCTTAGATAAATGTTAGTGTGTTTAAATCATGAGTGAGTTAAATTCTGATTCTAGGAGCATGCTTGTTTAAATGCTTAGACTTTCTTGGATGAAAAAGTTGGTTTTGAGTCGTGCCTTCATCCTAAGCCCCATCTTGTTGTTATAAGGATCTTTTTATTCCTTAGAATTTCAAATGATGAACCAATACCAATTATGGTTTATTATTTTCTGAGTGTGGAACCGTATCATATTTTGAATTAGAATCACATTTGCTTTACCACAGTCTTCTTAAAGCTTTATTTGAGAAGTCTTGAGATAATCGTATTACTCACATTTGAATCCTTTTTGATTCAGATGGCGGCTTGTCCCCATATCTTTTGGGATGAGAAGGGAAATGCTCATACCGACTGTCTATACTGGGAGGGTTTTCCAAGGATTCTTTGGGATTCACTTCGTATCTTCCACTACCCAGATCCACCCCAGTACACGGGACGCCAGTTTTCTGAGGATGGAATTAAGAAGAACAGAGTTACAATGACCATTCCTCAGCACCCCACCTTGGAGTGGCCACCGATTGAGATTGAGGTGATTGGGTACCGTCTTGTTGATGCTTTTGAGACAGCAGCTCTCAAAGCTATTACTACTTTTTGTGAGCACCATCCTGAGGAGGTAGCTGCGTATCCTATTGTTTTGTTTCCAGCAGTCAGTGCTGGCAATGCAGAGTGGCTGTTCAGGATCACACACTTCGGGCACTTAATTGGAGATGTAGCGTATGAGACTGTTCATGCTGTGACCAGATATATGAATGCTCAGTCTCACTACCAGATACTTCAGCAGCGACACATGGACCAGGTAATAGACTTGGCCCAGAGTTTCCAGCGAGGTCTTCGTTTGAGGGATATTCAGATTCAGGGACTTCAGGATGCCGTTGCTGGGAGGGATCAGACCATTGCACAGTTTGAGCATCAGGCTTTGGAGCATGGTGCTGAGATAGTGCAGCGTGATACAGTGATTGGTTATCTTCAGGGGCAGGTGAATGAGCTTCAAGCAGATTGGGCTGATGCTTTAGCCCATGTTGGTGCGCTCCAGGAGCAACTGGATGCTCCAGCTGAGCCTGCAGCAGCAGATGAGGACCCCGAGGAGGTTGAGGGAGTTTCTGATTTAGATTCAGAGCACGCACTTGCTGAGTCTAACCCTCAGCCGGACGACTCTTCTTCCGGCAGTGCCTCTTCTGTGGGCAACCTCGACGACTTCTAGGCGCCTTAGACTTGTCCTAGATAGTTTGTGTTTTCTCTTGTTGTAGCATATGTATATAGGGAAGATGATATTGTAAAATAGCCCTAGGGAGGAGTACCACTTGTTGTATTATATGTGGTAAGGGTGTGTGATGCTAGGTTGTAAGAAAAATGCTACTTTGGATGTAATATAAGTAGCGACTACCAGTTTGGAAATCATGATCTTCCTACTTACCAAACCTCTTCATTTGTACTTTTCTAGGCTGTTTGATGAATACTAAAGATGTTGCAAGTTTTGTGGCATGTGTGCTCATCAAATTTTAGCCTATTGAATCTGTGAGACTAAATTTTTAGTCTAATCACTTCTATGATCTCTGTTGATTAGCAGCATAGCACATAGCGATGAAGAGTGAATTGCTAGATTATTTTCTTTACCCTTTTGCTCTCAGCATTGAGTATCAATACGATGGAGTATGAAGCTATCTAACAGCTGACCAGTTCTGAGTTTTGTGGGTTGCACAGTTATGTGTTGTGCATATTGTGCTACACCGCATCTAGTTAAATTTTGCTGATTTTGTTTTATTTAATGTATGGTCATTGCATGTACCATTGATTTTGGGAGCAAGAAATATGTATCTAATGGATGTCTTCCATAATTACAGATGGTTGGTCATACTCGTGGAACGCTTGATGGTTTCGGTTGTAAAGCTGGCAGTGGATCTCAGCAGCCACCGCCACCTCCGTCGAATCTGGCCGAGTTAATGGCCATGCAAACAGAATTGCTTCGCCAGCTAGTCCAAGGGCAACAAAATCAGCCACGCCAACAGTATGGAGGACGGGAGGCACAACCAGCGGGTTACCAGGAATTCTTTGGTACCCAACCTCCACTTTTCAGCCGAGCTGTTGACCCACTGGACGCCGATGCTTGGCTCCGTACTGTCAATTCCAAGTTTGCTCTGCTAGCGGTACCGTGTGCTGATGCAAACAAGGCCCACTTTGCCGCCCAACAACTTCGTGGTCCTGCACGTATATAGTGGGATCATTATTGTGAGATGCAACCTGCTGAACATATTATATCTTGGGAGGAATTCAGAACTGCCTTCAGATCACATCATATTCCTGAGGGACTAATTGAAAGAAAGTTGAATGAGTTCTTGGTTCTAGATCAGGGAACCCGCACTGTTCTATAATATGCACAGACCTTCAATCACCTGTGCCAGTATGCGGGCCATCATGCTGATACTGATGCCAAGAAACGTGATCGTTTCCGTCGTGGCCTGAATACCAAGCTCAAGGAACGTCTAAACTTGGTTCAGCCCAATACTTATAATGAGCTGGTTAATATGGCCATTACTCAAGAGGACTGTATTGCTGCGCATCGTGCCGAAAAGAAGCGAAAGGCACCAACAGGACCCTCAAGTGCTCAGCCACCGAGATATCGTCTGGTGAAGAACACTCCACCCAGACTTCCACAGAGAAATGCCCCAGTGGGCAGGCTTGTCTTTAGGCCGCCTCAGCAACAAGGAGGATTCAGACCTCAAGTGCCTCAGCAGCAGCAGCAGCAGTTTAGCCCAAGGCCGAATGCCCCACAGTTCAATAGTGGGAATGGTAATAATCGATGCTTCAACTGCGGCAGTACTTCTCATTTTGGCAAGAATTGTCCGCAGCCCAGAAAGAATTATCCAAGGCAAAACTCCAACCAGAACAACAACAAGGGCAAGGGCAAGGGGCAAATGGTGCGAGTCCGGCAAGGGCGAGTTAACTTCACTACTCTTGCAGACCTTCCAGAAGGAGCACCAGTAATGACGGGTACTTTCTTTATCCACAATAAACCCGCAGTCGTATTATTTGATTCTGGTGCAACTCATAGTTTTATAAGTGCCAAATTTGGAGCAAGAATAGGATTGGACTTTTGTCATACTAAGGGATCTTTTATGATAACAACCCCTGGTGGTAAAATAGCTTCCAATCAAATCACTACACATGTACCCCTTAAGTTGGGTAGCAAAGTGATAAAGACAGATTTGATTTTGTTGAATTTAGAAGGCACGGATGTTATTTTGGGCATGGATTGGATGACTAAACATAAAGTACTGTTAGATATCTCTTCCCGAGCTATCGAGATAGATTCACCACATCAAGGAGCCACCATACTCTATCTACCACAACGAGAGTGCTTCAACTCTTGTGCCTATGCCGCAAAAGAAATTAAACTTGAAGATATCCCTGTTGTGTGCGAGTATGCGGATGTATTTCCAGATGATTTGCCTGGAATGCCCTCTGATAGAGATATTGAGTTTGTTATTGAGCTTCAACCCGGTACCGCCCCTATTTCTAAGAGGTCGTATCGAATGCCTCCAAATGAGTTAGCGGAATTGAAAGTACAACTCCAAGACCTTCTTGACAAGGGCTTTATACGTCCAAGTTCTTCACCCTGGGGATGCCCAGCCCTGTTTGTGAAGAAGAAGGACAACAGCTTGAGGCTATGTGTTGATTATCGACCACTCAATGCGGTCACTATTAAAAACAAGTATCCTCTTCCCCGCATTGATATTCTGTTTGATCAGTTAGCTGGAGCTAAGGTTTTCTCTAAGATTGATCTTCGTTCTGGCTACCATCAAATAAAGATCAAGCCTTGCGATATTCCAAAGACTGCTTTCTCTACCAGATATGGACTATATGAATATCTGGTTATGTCTTTTGGTCTTACCAACGCCCCAGCATATTTTATGTACTTGATGAATTCTGTCTTCATGCCGGAGCTGGATAAATTCGTCGTGGTATTCATTGACGATATTTTGATCTACTCCAAGAATGAAGAAGATCATGCTGAGCATTTGCGTATCGTTCTTCAACGATTGCGAGATCATCATCTTTATACCAAATTCTCCAAGTGTGAATTTTGGTTGGACAGTGTGAAATTCTTAGGCCACACTATCTCCAGTGATGGTATATCTGTTGATCCAACTAAAGTACAAGAAGTGATGGATTGGGAATCTCCTATTTCAGTTCATCAAATTCGCAGTTTTCTTGGTTTAGCTGGATATTATTGTCGATTCATTACTGATTTCTCCAGAATAGCCAAGCCTATGACGGAGTTATTGAAGAAGGGAGTGAAGTTTGTTTGGAACGAAAAGTGTGAAGAAGCTTTCCAAACTCTCAAAGCACGATTAACTACTGCTCCAGTATTGGCTACACCGGACAGTACCAAACCTTTTGATGTCTATTGTGATGCTTCTGGCACGGGACTTGGTTGTGTGCTTATGCAAGACAACCGGGTTATTGCTTATGCATCAAGAGCTCTCTGGAATCATGAGAAGAATTATCCAACACATGATCTGGAGTTAGCAGCTGTTATACACGCTCTCAACCTTTGGAGACATCATCTTATGGGGACTCATTGTAATATTTACACTGACCATAAGAGCCTCAAATATATCTTCACTCAAGCTGATCTCAACATGAGACAGAGATGCTGGCTAGAGTTGATAAATGATTATGATCTAGAAGTGCACTATCATCCAGGAAAGGCTAATGTGGTTGCGGATGCACTCAGCCGCAAGTCACAATGCCATTGCCTATCTGTGGAGCCATTCAATGAAACACTATGCCAGGAAATGATGAAGTTAAACCTAGAAATGGTACCTCAAGGCAGTTTGAACCATATATCAATTGAGCCTACACTTCATGATAGCATCATCATGGCACAATTACATGATGAAGGTATCAAGATCATCAAGGAAAAGTTATCACAAGGAGAAGCAAAGTACAAATGTTTCCGAGTGGATCATAGAGGAGTTCTATGGTTTGAATCTCGACTGGTTGTACCCAAGAATCATCAGCTTAGAAAGAAAATCCTTGATGAAGCACATCTATCGAAGTTTTCGATTCATCCCGGTGGCACCAAGATGTACCAAGATCTTAAACAAAATTTCTGGTGGACTCGAATGAAAAGAGAGATCGCCAGATATGTTTCTGAATGTGATGTTTGTCAAAGAGTTAAGGCTAGTCACTTGAAAGTAGCTGGTACTCTCCAACCTTTACCCATTCCATCCTGGAAATGAGAGGACATCAGTATGAATTTTATCGTTGGCCTACCCACTACTCCTCATAAGCATGATTCTATTTGGGTAATCGTTGATAGACTCACCAAGACCGCTCATTTTATTCCAGTACACACAACTTATTCTGCCAAGAGATATGCAGAGATTTATCTCAATCAGATTGTTTGTTTGCATGGAGTTCCAAAGACAATTATTTCTGATCGTGGGCCTCAGTTTATTGCACGTTTCTAGGAGCAAATGCAAGAATCCCTTGGAACAAAATTGATTCGTAGTTCAGCTTATCATCCACAAACAGATGGGCAAACTGAACGAATCAATCAAATCCTTGAAGACATGTTGAGGGCATGTACTATTCAATATGGCAAGAACATGGTTAAGTGCCTAGCACTGGCAGAGTTTTCATATAATAATAGTTATCAATCCAGCTTGCAAATGGCACCATTTGAAGCATTATACGGTCGAAGGTGTCGAACTCCTTTGAGTTAGTCACAAGCTGGAGAACGCAAAATTTTTGGACCAGATTTAGTGTCTAAGGCAGAGGAGAAAGTCAAAGTTATCCAGACTAATCTTAAAGCAGCCCAATCAAGATAGAAAAGTTATGCAGACAAAAGAAGAGATCCTTTACAGTTCAAGGTAGGGGATTTCGTATATTTGCGAGTATCTCCTACTAGAGGTGTTCAACGCTTCGGTATCAAAGGGAAATTAGCACCCAGATACATCGGACCATTTGAAATCATCGAAACTTGTGGACCCGTTGCCTACCGACTTCGTCTTCCTTCTCAGTTGGCCGCCATTCATGATGTCTTCCATGTATCGCAACTCCGGAAGTGCACCAGGGTACCTACTGAGATCCTTGAACCACAAGATATCGAGTTTGAATCCGATCTATCCTATACGGAGTATCCAATTAAAGTTCTTGACACCAAAGAAAGAAGTACGAGAAGGGAGAAAGTTAAAATGTATAAGATCCAGTGGAAGCATCATACCGAAGAAGAAGCCACTTGGGAGACTGAAAATTTTCTCCAAAGAAACTTTCCCGACTTTCTTAGAACAAATCCAGGTACCAATGTTTTGCATCCTTTTCTTCCTGTAATCTCGGGACGAGATTCCTTTTAGGGGGGAAGGCTGTAACACCCTGGGTGTCTGCACAGTAGTTGTGTATATATTATATGCATCATGTGCTTGAATTGCTTGAAAAAGGACCTTTTCGTAATTATAAAAGGTTATATGTGTAATTATGATTTTATGCAAAGTCCTTTCTGCAGTTATGTTTGATTTGGGTGTGCAATTATAGCTTTTGTGGAGGGTGTTTTTGCAAAACTTAGTGCATTTATTGCATGGCAGCAAATTTTGCTTTTATGTTTAAGTTTAAAGTGAAATTTCTTTGAAAAAGACAAGTTTCCTTTGAATTCAAAATCCCTTCAATGTTTTTAATTTTAGCTCTTGAATATTTGGTCAAATAAATTTTTGCACAACATCAAAGTTGTAGATCTTGAAAAGTTGAACAACTTTCATGTTGGGCACTTTTCCATTTGAGCTTTGGTTTAAAAGTTATTGCTTGTTTACAGAGTGGTCCCTGGAAGTTTTGGAAATTTCAAATCGGACCTTATCCCCTTCCTCCAGCTCCTTCCTCTGTTTTTCCACCGCCGACCGACAGCGCCGCCCGCCGGCGCCGTGGAGAGCCTTCCCGGCCACCCCTTTGTTTCGCGCTGGCGCCCACGCGTCGCGCTGCTCCTCCTCCTCCGCCTGTTGCCTCGCGCTGGAGCCTTCCCGGCCGTGCCACGCGCCCCGCCGAGCCCAGAACCGTCCCCGCGGCCGCCACCGCAACGCCGCCGTGGAGCGCCCGTTGCAGAGCCCGCCGCCCTTCCCTAGCGCGCGCACGGGCACTATAAGAACCCCAGAACTCTATTTCACTCGCCCTTTCGCTTGCTCCACAGTTCCATGCCCCAGAACACGCCGCCGCTCCACCCGCAACGCCGGCGAGCTCCACGCCACCGTCGACCCGCCACTGCAGCCATCCTCCGCCCGCGCTGACACCCTAGCGAGCTCCGCCGTGATCCCGCGCAGCTCCTCGACTACCTCCCCTCGCCCAACCCTCACCGGAGCACCCTTGCCGTCGGTTGCCTCCGCCGCCGACCCGCCCTGTTCCGTCAAGCCGCCGCCTCCTAGCCCCTCCCCGCACCCCAAGACCACCCGGTGGTGCGCCTTGAACCCGTGAAGCTCCCACACCCCTCCACCCTCGCCGCCGGTGAGCCCCTCGCCGGGAAATGGCCGGTCAAACCCCGCCTCCCCTCTCTGACCCGGCCCAGGGACCTCGGGTTGAAAGGAAAGAAAACCCAGGGGGTTATTTGAATAGGCCTAGACTCAGTTGAATAGTGCCACCAAGGACTCCTTTGTAATTTTTGCAGTGAACTTTGAAATTCCATAGAAATTCGTACAAAATTATTAAAATAGCAAATCTTGATGTTTTGGAATCCTTGAGAGTAGCTCTTTGCAGTAGAATCATAATATGGTAGGTGTTTGTTGCAAGTTTTTGCTGTGTAAATGGTTTTGTGTCACTAGGTAAATAAAGACTTGTTATTTAATCTTTTTCTTATCTGATGATTGAAAGCTTGTCTTGCTCTGAAATTTTTATGGTAGTTTACTCATGTGACACTAGTTTTTTTATAAAAATTTCGTGCTCAGTGCTCATGTGTATCTTTTTATTTGATTTAATCCTTGTTTAGTAGACTTTATTTTTTATAAATAGTTTATGTTCAGGATAAATCATGAAAATATTCATGAGTGTTCATCTGGAGTATCTTAGCTTGTCCAGGAAGTTTGAGCATCAGTTCATGACTAGATCAGGAGCTAAAAATGAATCTTGCTAAGCTATTGTCTGTTTTGTTTATTTTGTCATAATTATTTATTTGTAGATAAAATCATGAAAAATTCACATTAGCTAAATCATCCCTGTGTAGACCTTCTGTTAAATTTTGAGCTTCTGATTTGCTCTAGTTTGACCTGTATATTTCAAACTTGTTCTAGGTGTTGTCTGAATGAATGATTTGTTGTGAATAAATGGCTACATATTTTGGCATGATTTTTACAGGGTAGCTTAATCTGTTCATGTTCTGTTTAGGGCAGTGACCTACTTGAGCTGCTGCCAATATATCGATCTCGATCGACTATATTGGGAGTAAAGGAACTCGTGAATACGCCACTGAGTAGCGTATGTTAACGTTGGCCATACGGCGGGAATTGTATGGCTGCCGCTTCTATAGTGAGCGGTAATGTTTGGGGACGCTTTCATGAGTGCTGGCATGAAAGGTTCATTGGATATATATATGTTCTGTCAATTTTCTGCAGGTACACTAACCGCAATTCGATAAGTTAAGAACAGTTAGAATGTAACCCAGGAGGAAGTGGTTGTCCAATCCAGGACGCACAGACCTCCTCGAAGTCAGCGGGGACACAACCTGCTTAGACGGGTTACAACAACAACCCTAAGTATACTAATACTCAGCAAGGTTTACCCGACTTTGGGTATACTTAGCCCATTACCTAGACATGCAAAGCTTTTTGGCTCTGGAGTTCTTTTGCTGAAAGGCTGCTAGAAGTAAATCCTTACTTTCAATATTTTAGCTCCATTTAGTACAGCGAGTATTAACTAAATTCGCCTAAACATCTAGAGCACACATGGTGGATCAGATTATTCTTCAGTAACTCACAAACCAGCCTTTTTCATTCCGTTTTCATTCCACTTTCTTACTACGATGTGACGCAGTGACCAAGGCTCTCATATCCGCGAGTCACGGCGAATCGATCCGATTTAACCTTGCAAGGTGGACCTAACTCACACGACACATGTAAGCCCCGTCGGGCCACGCGCGTCAACTGTTTCTATCATTACCACGACATCTAAACCACGCCTGCTAAAACCCAGGTGATGGGCCCCTCTCGGT
The DNA here is from genome assembly GCF_016808335.1 of Panicum virgatum. Lineage (NCBI taxonomy): Eukaryota > Viridiplantae > Streptophyta > Magnoliopsida > Poales > Poaceae > Panicum > Panicum virgatum. Next base: position 55,024,804 of record NC_053140.1, on the reverse strand, counting down.
GAACTCCCAGAGAACCCGAAGGCGGCATCCTATCCAACACCCGCCAACTTCCACGCCCAGCGTAGCAGGTCGGAATTCAAACTATCGTTGTAAAGCAGTACACAGCTTACCGGTTTCGACTATCTCCTACTTCCGTCATGTGGTTAGTACTGTTCAATCCTCAGTTATCAGGGCCAACAACGGTACGGACCTCAATCGACACAGGCGGAAGTTTATTTTCCCATCTATTCCATTTCTATACTCCGAACCATTTCCGCCCGGTCTCCAATTCTATTTTCCTCTTTGGTTCCTCCTTCGGTAACTTTGCCATTAAACAAGGACTTATAACACGCGAGTGACAGGAATCACTCGACTTCTACCGAAATCCTATTTAGCAGAGCATTTCTATCGACACCTGCATACTAGTATAGACTCATGGGTACCTAGGGAAAACATGCATACTATGGTTACATACAACTCCTAGAACATAAATGCACAAATACTTAAATAAACATTAATATACTGAATTTATGGATTATGCTCCGGGGCTTGCCTTGCAGGTCAGTGGGGTTAGCAACTTCTCCTGAAGCGTGCTCAACGGCTTCCTCCTGCTGCTCTTCTACTTGCGGTTTCTGGACCGGCTCAGCAACTAGCTCGTAGACGGCTTCGTTCTCGGCGTCTACACTTATGAAAAAGAATGCCATGCAACAATTAGGACACAGTGCGATGCATGAGTGCTCAGATGCGATGCATTTCAAAACTATGCAATGCCATGAGGTTCAGAAGTTCAACTCGTTTTAGCCTGAAGTGTTTCCTTCAAAACAACAACTATTAAACTTGTTTTAGGGAAGCTAGGCACCTATAACAAACATGATAAAGTAATAAAGCTTTGCTTAGCAACGGTGAAAAGAAAATAAAGGAAAACTAAAGCTAAGAAAATAGCGAAACACCAAAAATTTAACATGCCTCACGGATTTGGGTAGCCCCACTTTTCTATCATGAAAAACTACTGAAAAGGAGTGCATAAATAAATTACCAACATTTGATGATATACAAAAGTATTTACTTTAACTCTAGAAAAGAAAATCAAGCAACAATAGATCTACACACATGCACATAGACCATGCACCTGAAAATTTTCCAATGATTTACACATGCAAGGAGTAAGCCACTGCAAATTTTTCAAAATTTTTAGAGCAATAGAACAACCGGTAATAAATAAACTAGCTTAAACACAAACTGAATTTTTAGCAGGGGCAAAATTGACATTTAACATGCACAAGTATTTTTCTTCTGAAGATCTCGATTTTAGAAACCTAAAAAAATTTAGTTTGCCATTTTAGGGATTTTCTGAATTTTTCTACAGATTAACAAAGCTTTCAGCCGAAATAAAACTAAAAAGAAAAACATAAAGAGGGGGGCTGAGAGCCGGGCCCCACTTGCCAGTGGGCGCCGGCCCAGCTCCTCTCCCCTCCCCTGTTTTCGCCCGTGCCAGGCCATGGCCGTGGCCACGGCGGCGGCGGCCAACCGGCGGCACGCCGGCGGTGCGGCCTGGCGCACCTACAGCCGGGGCAGCCCGGCGGGTCCGGCACAGACGGAGCAGGGGTAGTCGCGGGGAGGCGCATAGGGGGGGCGTGGCGGCCCGCGGCGGCGCAGGGCAGGGCGCGCGGCGGCCCGCGGCGTTCCGGCCCGGCCACGGTCGGCCTGCAGCGGAGGAGGGGTGCACCGCGGCCAGGGGGCCCAGGCGGCCCTGGGGCGCGCGGCGGTGCAGCTGGAGCCCGCGCGGAGGCAGCCCGCGGCGGGAGCAGCGGCGGCGCACGGGCGGCCGCGGCGGCGCAGCACATTCCCAGCGGCGGATTTGCTTGGGGAGAAGGTCGGGGAGGACGAGGGGGTTGCGGGGAAGCTCACCGTGCACCCGATTTGGTGGAGAAGGGCCGGAGGAGGGGGCTCGACGGAGGAGGCAGAGCTCGGGGAAGAACGGCAATGGCGGCGGCGGTCTGGGGCCTGATTTCGGCCGGCGTAGGGCACGGCCAAGCTCGGGAAGGTGTGGAGTGGGTTCGGGGCAAGGTGAAGTGGCTTGGGGGCGAAGAAATGAGGTGGGGCGGCGAGGAACGGTCGGCGCGGCGTCGATGGCGAGCTCTGCTCGTCTTGGCTCCGCGCGAGCGCGAGGAATGGAGAAGGGGAAGGGAAGGGATGAGAAGCTTCCAGTGCTCGCGCGAGGATAAGGGCGGCGCTCGGACACCGAGGTCGGGGCGCGATGGCCGACGCGTGGCGTCGCCGGCGCATCGCCGGCCGCGGTATGGGTGCCGGGGCGTCACAGTAGAAACACTGGAGAACACAGTGAACGTTTGAATGAATTTGACTTGAGTTTGACCCTCCAAAACTCAAATTTTGATATAGGAACTTGAAATTTGGCCAAAATAGAAGTTGTAGAGGAAGAGAAGATCTACAACTTTCATTTTGGGCGAAAGTTGATTTGAAGCTCGGATCAAGGAGAAAAACTCAGTCGAACACGGCTAAAACGAAAGTTACTATTTAAACTCGATTAGCGCTAATGACGGTGATTAACCTTAATTGGCGATTAAGCACGCTATTAGAGTTAAAATTAACACCGGGGTGTTACATACTGGAACCCGCACCCAACTCCTGGGGCGAGTTGAGTAGTCGCGGAGATTTGTGATGCATATGTTTACTTTTGGTGGTCTCACGTTGAGCTCGGCTGACCATATGTCGTTGGGCGGGTTTCTGTAGTTTGAGGCGGGGAGGGGAAAGGTTGGTGCGTGGGGTCCGACGGGGATTTTGCGTGCCGTGTTGGTTAGGTCCACCTTGCAAGGTTAAATCGGATCGATTCGCCGTGTCTCGCGGATATGAGGGCCTTGATCTCTTTGCCATCTCGTAGCGAATGAGTTAGGATAATAGAGATATAAAAATGGATACTATTCTGAATCTTAATTGGATGCTCCAACATGCGTGTGTAGATAGGCAAACATTAGTGAGAGACTATCTATATAAAATATGCGGCTAAAACATTAAAAGTAAGGATATACCTCTAGTTGCTATTTCTGCAAAACAAGCCACCAGCCAAATGTCGTGCATGTCTAGGTATGTGGGCTATGTTATACCCACTGGTCGGGTAAGTCTTGCTCAGTATTAGTATACTCAGTGTTTGTTGCCACAATTATTATTTCAGGGCAACCGGACGTCGACCTCTGCCCCTGCTGTGTCAAGTTCATCCGCCGGGATGCAGAGGGGTGGGAGGTGGTGGAGCGAGACCCTTAGGTTAGGGGATTGTCGGGTTGTACACTCGAGGGCAGAGTGTTCAGCCTCTCTGTTTTGCACAGACCGGTCGGACCGGCCCGTGGGACCGGTCTGACCGGTGGAGGCGGCAGAATGGTGCCGACCGGTCCGACCGGTTGGGTGAACCGGTCCGACCGGTCGAGAAGGATCAGAATTGGTGATAGTTAGAATAGATGTAGGACCTTTTGATTTTCGAACTTCCGACCATCTATTGTAAAATTTTGTAAATTAATTGTATATAATTGAACTCGGTTTGTAAAACTTATTGTTTCGTTTTCATGGAGTTTATATTTTCAAGTAATATGTCATGTTTGTATCATCTGCGCCCACCTTCGCGTGGGATTACCGGTGATGTTTCGATCGGGCCGTGGGTTGAGAAATGATCGCCAAATTAAACCATTAAGCTAATGCGTCCGATACATTCAAATGACAGCCATTACGTTTAATTAGAAATTTAATTTGACGGTTCCGTCGCACCTCGCTTTGCGGCGGCCGGGAGCCGGTCGGCCGGCCTCGGCGAATGTCAAATGCCAGCGCGGCTGGTACAGCTCAGCTGGCGCCTGGCCACGGCGGTCGTGGGACGGTGGCGCAAGTTGGGCTCCCGCCGGCCTGGGGCAGCCTTTTGGCTGTCTGGGGCCTGCCGGTCCGGTTGGCAACCCATGATCCTGCCTGCGATCTCCATTCCCTCCCCCCTGCCCTACCCTCTGCTCGCCTGTCTGCGGATCTCTGATCATCAAGGTGCAGACGTGCAGTGTCCCAGACACCCACTAGCTAGGGCCAGTTTGGTTCGCGGATGAACTCAGCCCTGGCTCGCATGAAATCAGGCCGTTTGTCCGAGAGCCTGTTTAGTTGCATGAGATAAAATTATGCAAAAATCATCATCATAACATTTATTACTCCTACATGCAACTATTATCATATAGCTCTTAGTTTATCTCATCACTCCTTAATAATGCATTAATAATGTCATTAGATGGTTAATTACCCGCACCACGCGAGCCTGGCCCGGCAGAAATGGTCGATTTTCTGTGTTTCTACGGAGCCTGACCCTAGGAGTCTTCCTGCATGCGCAGAGTCTGGCTCGGCAGATACGCCAACCAATCAAGCATCTGTTCTGGCATTTGGAGGGCCTGCCTGAGCGCTGGTGCAGCCAACCATACACGCCCCAGCTGATCGCCTGATCCAGTACACTGCGGCGGTCCGTGGATGGCTTCTCGTTCAAGGAAGATGATGGTTTGGTTGGAAAATCAGGGAGAAAATTTACAGGTGAAACCTTGCATCATCAGACATTCAGGTCTTGTTTGTTTTCACAAATTTTTTTTAGTTCTTGTCACATAAAAAATCTTACTATTTTGAAGTATCAAATAAAATCTGTTCATAAATTTTTTTTTGACAGCTGAGTGCTAATTCGTGATATGAATCTAATGAATATAATTAATTCATAATTTGTTACAGTGGTGCTACAGTAACCATCCGCTAATTATAGATTAATATATCTCATTAGATTCGTCTCGCAATTTAGCCCCAGTTAGTTTTATAATTAATATTTATTTAATACTTCTAAATACTGAGATTCTTTTGATGTGATATGAACTAATGTTTAGCTCCTAGAACCAAACAATCTCTCAGACTAGCACTTGAGAATATCCTTGTCCTTGACGTCCTGCCAGTTCGATAATCAACACTGACATACGAGGGTTTCTATTCTGTAGCCGTGCATATGTGTGCATATGGACATGGTGGATTGGTGGTTGCTTAATTAGAATATTCTATGCGTGCTAGGAAAGCTACCAATGCTGCATTTCTTCTCCCTAATCATGGTGATGTTTCTCCTCATGGTTCATGCATGCATGCATTCTATAGCCGCCGGTTGCTCATTGGATAAGGATTTGCAACCTAGAGCGAGGACAGATCGCAGCAATATACTACATTTTATTTGCTGTCAGGCAACAGTCGCGAGTAACGACAGACAAAAAACAAATCTTGGTCCAGCTTGAGTGCTCTAATCAACATGCACCTAGTTCCAAATCTGGAGTATTTAATCGCCCTTTTTCCACATTAAAGGGAGCAGTCCACCATGGACATGGACAGGCACGGAAGAAGAAAAAGGTTATCTATCTATCCACAATTAACAAAACCACACCATGTCCTGATCGACGAACCCAGCACAGCATTCCAAGTGAATTTTGTACTGAGGCCACTGCGGGCCACTGATTTAAAGAAATTTGCAGCATCAAGATTTTATTGCCACTATGCGCCGTCTTTTTCATCGACGGGTAAAGGAAGAACGTGGAAATCTCCGTCAGATTACATGGACAGCAACAGAATCAACTAACAGACTATGTTCTCTTTGTTCCCCTTGCGAGAGGAGTAAGCAAGAGCTAGTCAGATTCTTTTACTAGTAAAATTTGCTTGCGTGTCAGCAGAACAATCATTGTATGTTTAGATGTCAGATATGTGCAGCTGCTCCCCAAGGAAGTCGATCATTTAGCAGCTTGCAGTCTGAACCAGAGCATGCCAAAAAGTCTAAGATCAAATGAGTTTGGGTTCAATGGATCAGACATTTCAAAGGGCTAGCCTAAGCCCTACAGAGTACAGACCACCGGGCTCCGGCCATCTCCTTCCTGAGCACCACGGAGAGGGTTCGCGATGCGCTGTCGATCGATTCCCAGCGGTGACTCGAAATTCAACCCACCACCCAGTTCCTTTCCAGCAAGGGCGTAGACAGGGGGCAGGGGCTGGCCCCCTATGGCTCCCAAATTTATATTGAAAAAATAAATTTGATTAAATTTTTATATAAATTAGCATGGTTGACCCCTCTTAATAATGAAAAAAACAAATTTCTGGCTCCGCCCCTGCTTTCCAGCCCATTATCCCATATCCTGCGAAGATCATGGCAGTACGCGCTCTGAAATGAAGCGGCTGGGGTTCGCGCCATGATCCACGTGTACCAGCGCCACCCGCCGTGTTCCCGGTGGTGGGCGATCATCTGGCCCCGAGCGGCAGCAGGGCAGCGCGCATTTCGCTTTCGTGCGCGATCGTGCACGTCCACCACGATCGGTTGGGCAGTTGGTCAGGGTCTCATGGCCTTCGTTTCCTCTGTTGGGGAGGCCGAACAGCAGCAGGTATCCAGGCATCACCGCCGATGCCGTCAGAGGCTGCTGAGAGAGATGGCAGCAGCCAACGAAAGTGGCACGGCCTAACTACTAACAACCCCGCATGTCTCCGACTTGTCTTTCGTTTCCCTCTGCTCCAGACACTGCTTCGGGTCAAAAGTGACCATGGATGGTTGGATTCATGCATGGTCGAGGAGTGCCGAAGCGTTTGCGTTTTGCCCTTTCGCCGCGACTGTTTCTTTCTCGCATCGCAGTCGCCCCCACAGAGGTAAGACGACCAACCTGACCTGCAGGCAGGCACCCGCACATCTTCAACCGTGCAAAAAGGGCCCTGCCTTTGGCCATTGGGCGGCCGCGCAGGGCTGGCCGTGCGGCTCCGGTCGGGGCGTCCCGCGCCTCCCCTGGGCACCGCGTAATCCACCCGACGACGGTGGTGGTGGGCGCGCCGGCAAAGGCAAAGGCAAAGCGCCCGGCGCACTCGCGCGGGAGCACCGAGCGCGCACCAGCGAGCGGGGGGCTAGTGCGCGCTCGCGCTCCGCTGCTCGAGACACGTGTAACTCGGGGGTCCGTTGGTCTCCCTGACGTTTTTTTACTGACCTCATCGCCGGACGCTAGTGGGTGGGGAAACGATCGCGGCCGGACCAACTTGCCGGCTGACGGCGACGCCCCGGATCGTCGAGACCTGCGTGTGTAATCTCAATACCGAAAACGAGGAACACCTTCCGGTTACGGTGGCAATTAACAAACGCTGGCATCTGAGTGGTGCTCGCCGATCAAGCACCGCATCTACCGGCTGGCCATTTGTGAGTTGCGATTTACGACTAAAATAAACAGGGATCCAACACATGGTAAACAATAATCAGGCGCGTCAGTATCTGTGTTATGAACCTGTACTAGTATTAGTCTAGTACTGCAGATCTTTCTCTGGACGGGCACTCGGTACGGTGGGGGTTGGAGGCCTGTAGAGGCACGGCAAGCGGCCAGCGGAGGCGTATGGGCGTCAGGCCGACGGACGGCCGGCGCCGCGGCGTCGTGGCCAGCACCGGAGCCACCCGAACCCCGGTCCACTTGGGAAATTATTGAGCCGACGTGCTGGGCGCCAGGACACGCGATCCGAATCGCCTGTCCAGACCCCAGCGGTCTCCGTCGCCCGATGGATCGCTCCTCTTTCCATCTCGAAGCAGAGAACCACTGGTGCGAGCAGTAACGTCCCGGTCACAGGCAGCGACGGCCGCCTTTTCGGGCATCGCCTGCCCTGGCCGGGTCAGAGTTCAAACTCCCCGGCGCGCGTGTGGCGCAGCGCGGCGAGCAGGAGCGCGCCGGCACTCCGGTGGACTCGAGCTGGGCGTGCAGAGCCTGGGAGCGACAGGTTCACTGAACGCTCCGGCTACCCCGTAGCTCTAGCGGCGGAGGCGCCGGGGGGATAAGATCTGCCCGAATCGGACGCGCGAGACGGCGACCTGTTGGCATGAAAAGGTCACGTGCGGCATCATTGTGACGAGGACATGGCCGCGGAGGATTGGTGGTGCTTATCAGAAGGAGCTCGCCGGCCGACGTGTCGACGCCGGGATCATCGGCACGGTTGGCCGGATAGAATTAGTGTTCAGCGGACAGACCGGGCCACGCGGGTCGTCGTCGAGCTATAAACAGTTAAACAGGTCGGCCCATATCGTATTTCTTTTCAGGAGGGGTGGTGGCCGTGGCCGCGCCAGGCCGAACTCGGTCTGGGAGCCACGGCAGCAGACTGAATTACGTGGGCCATTCATAAAACAGGCATGGCGATGTATGGGCCTGCATATAGATAAGAAAAGTGTAGAGAATGGGGGGAACCTGCAGCGATTTTTTTATTTTTATTTTTTTTAATTTCGTTTTTTTACAAAAATATATTTTTATTTTCGAAATTTTCATAAAATATATTTTTGTAAAAAACGAAATATAAAAATAAAAAAATAAAAAAATCGCGGAACCTGCATATAAAACAAACCAGTCGAATAAGATCGTGTCGTTCGCATATAGTAGACGTAGAGGCTGGAATAAATTTGTGCTACAATTTTTGAACAATATAAAATTTAATACTCCATCCGTTCCAAATATAAGGCATTCCAGCAATTTTGGAGAATCAAAAAATTTATATTTGACCAAATTTATATAATAGAATAATAATATTTATTATATAAACTAAGTACTGTTAGATTTTTTATTAGTTATATTTTCATAGTACATAATTTGATATCATAAATTTTTATATTTCTCTCTATAATTTTGGTCAAATTTGAGATTGCTTTGACTCTCCAAGATTTTTAGGAGGTCTTATAATTTGAAATGGAGGGAGTACGTTGTTGATTCATCCATGTCAGGGAGAGAGATTGGATTAGTTCGAGACTGACGAGCTGAAGCTCTCCTTTACAGAAAAGAAAAGAAGAGTCGCTGTCCGAACTGAATGAATATCATCACAAAAGGATACCGAAATAAAAATGGAAGCAGCAGCGCTCGATTGAATATTTATTTGATGATGATGATAAAACTGAAAAACTAAATGGAACTTTTGAAAGAACGGGTTGCTTTCAAAACTACAAGATGAAATGAAAAGGAAAGGTTCAGCACTGTAACCAAGGATGAGAGGAAATGAAAACGAATGGTTCAGCACTCCAACCAAGGATAAGGCAATGACACCCGAGACTGAAATTAAATAAAAACCTCAGTATGTATAGTTCTTTTTCCTTTTACGAAACACAGCATGGACGCAAGCACTCACAAACTGCAGTATGTGTAGTTAATACATACAACGTAAAGGTAGTTGTCAAACGAGTATGTATAAATTATAGATTGAACTGTTAATATGTTTCTAGACTCTGATGTCTGCTGGCTCGTTACTGTCAGCCAAAAAACCACATGCAGAGATTCAAACTACGAACAAGGCAATAGCACCACACTCCCAGACCACTGAAAACCCATAGAAATTTATCTGACCCATTTAGATGACCAGTTCTTTCCATCCATTTGCAATAGGAATTGACAAACAAATTTCGGAGGTTAGTATTGCCTCCCAATATAGCTAATAGTTTTGCAAAATATCAAGCAACCACCCATTGGAGGCTCCATTATCACATTAGTATTGTCTTCCAATGTTGCTAATAGCATCGCAAAAATATAAGGAACAACCCAATGGAGCCGGAGGCTCCATTACCACATTATTATGGATTCAAACAGTGACAAACTATTAACTAGCACAACAAAATTCCCCACTCTACGCTGAATGAAGCACTCCATCAGAAACGGTTACTTTCAAGTTTCTCGTTTCTATCTATTGCTGACCTATCCATAATCCATAGGTTGATAAACATACAAAGTGTGCCTAATATTACCAGCCACAACAGTCAACAGTAAGGTATGCCTAGTTGAGACACAGTAAAGTTGTGGCTAAGGCTCAAAGCATGGCAAGATCCAACGTCCTGCTAACATCTCTAGTACAAAAAGGACCCAGAAAAGAAATTGTACCCATGCCTGTGCTAGCAAAAGCTTACAACTAAATAGCTAATGGGTACTCTAGTACCTAAAGATAAAAGATTCAAAAGAATTTTAAAAAACAAGAATTTCGACATGGAAGCTTCAAAAACAGCATAAGCTAAAGACTCATTCACACATACATTTAAGATCATGACTTCAAGGTAAATCCTACCACACAGCCACGCAGGTGAAAAGGACATGTGAAAATATCACATGGGTGGAGCTGCAGGGATGCCTGGGTATTCCCAGGAATACCCAACTTTCCCCCAAACAATCATGTATATGTGAAGTATTTATATGCGTATATATATTGGGCCATATTCTCTATTCTGAGTTAGAATCAGCAAAATATGACCTTAGGCGGTCCAGTCGCCCATGATAAATCCCTGAAAAGGTAGTGGTAAGTGTTCACATGCCAATGACAAAATATTATCATGTAATGTAGGCTAACAGACATGTCTAGAACAAAAGCTTCAGAAAGTTGAGCAAGAACACAAGAAGGTTCAAGATAAGTTTAACATAGAAATCAGTACATGATGTAAACATTCGAATATCCATTTTCTTAATGCAGAAAATCAGAATATACAGTTAATGACACAAAAGGGGAAGTGATCTGACAACATCTGGGCATGAAGGGAGCAATAAAGAATGCTATCAATAACGAATCAAGATCTTATCACCAGAATGGTATATAGACATTAATCTAAAGAATAATGCAAAATAATGGCTGTTATCTACTGGCATGTGGATTGGATTGAGATAGATTGACAGAGGATTGAATTTAGTTGAGTTCTACTGTTAAGAAATAAGAAGAAAAAAAGTCATGAGGGGATGCGACTTCAGCTTAGTAATCAGCTTATACAAATGTGATTCCAAAATTGAGCTTTCACATTCTGGTATATGCAATTATGTGATGCCATGATGCTTCCCTTCAATCTATTATTTTCTTTCCCTTTCCTATTGCAGAAAAATCAAAATTGTCAAAATGTGGCGAAGGGATTTTCGATGTTACTTTAGGTTAGCATATGGCACCACAGAATTGCATATACTGGATTGTGAAAGCTCACTGTTATGTGGTATTTGTATAAACTCCCTAACTCATTTTGTCAGAGTTGGTTTCAGGCATAACACTGAACTTAGGGAAGAAAACAAATACATGGCCTTTAGGAGAGACTAGAACATTCGGCGCGCGTTGCGCGCCCTATCGAAACAACAGCAAAGATAAGACACGGGCAACAATAGGAACATTTGTATGGAAATATCGAATCAGGAGTGGAAGTTAAAAAAAAGGCAAATATACAAAGCTAATATAAAGATCATCTGCAAATTGTATTACAATCATGGTGATTAATTGAACCTTAGCATTTCTGCACCTAGATCGTCCTCTTATAGTCTTCAACATGAGTGTAAGTATTCCATGTTTTTTTTTAAAAAAAAAACAGAGTAACATAAGAGTAATTCTGTGAGCCAGATCTTTACAGAAGTTCCTGACAGAGGGAAGATATAAACTACAGCCGACACAAGCAGCAACCATGTGCGCTGTGCACTACATGTCCTTGTATTCACTATCTTTAGGCAAAACCAATTGTCACATGGCATGCCCAATCACAAGTCACAAGACAACGGATCAAACTATGATCAAGAGAAGAAAAAGATCCCTCAAAATAATATAGGTCACAGGACAACAGTTCCGTTGTTTGCAAGCCAAAATAACATGGTGAATTTGAAGGATCTGAACATGTATGCCAGAAGCGATGAATCCAAAAGTGCCACCAGAGGTGCAAAAGGACTAAATTAAGGAGGTACAAACTGAATTAAGCAACCAACAAATGATTAGCATGCTAAAAATAAAAATAAAAACTGACCTTATCAGCAAAAGGTATAATAAGGGGAAAAAGAATGAACAAAAAAATAGTCTCCTATCAAATCATTCCTGCAACTCAGCCATTGATGCAGGGACAGAATACCTGGTTGTATACTTGGTGCTTGCCCAAGCTTAATGTAAGTTCAACCTAGAGATATCACAATTTCCCTCAAATCAATATTTCTCTACTAAATTCAGAGTTTGATACAGTGGCACTCTGCTCATGCATATATACTGAGTTTGATATGCACTATTTATTTGTTTAAATAAAGAGAATTCTACAAAGCAGAAGTGTCAATCTTGGACCTTCTAGGAATAGTAAAAGACATAGTATCGTTTTCTAGGAACAGGTGCTTTGCTTTCTCAAAGACAGGAGAGTAATTACAGGTTGTCATGGTGAGGAGGCAAGGTAAGAAAAAAACCTAATAATAAACCAAAACCAAGACTGTTCTTCAGTGCAAGAAGTACTGAAAACATCAACACACTTTAGAAGTACTGAAAAGAATCATGAATATATTGATCTTTGCAGAGTCATTTAACCAAAGCAGTTTAGTGAATGGTGAGTCAGTAATTCCATGAATAATATTTGGTTCTTACATGTCCTGCAGTGTCAAAAGAATCACATGATACAACAATGCTAAAAAAAACATCTTTTCCCATTAGTCTTTTCTAACTGAAGCTATTATATTATTTTTTCGTGCCCATAATTGGATTCAGGCCAAAATTGTTTCTCACCTAGCAAGCGCTCAAGCAACATCCTCCTACTACAGGACTGCAGCTCTGAACCATCCCTCTGCCTAACCTTGCAGTCACCAATTTCATGTGCACCGATAGGATCAGACCCTGTTAGCATATACACTCTACATTTTTCTTACTCTGTCTCATTTCTATCGTTCTTCTGTCATATACCAGGCACGAACGAAGGACGAAATGAAGAAATCTATTTTGAACAAACCAGAGGATCAGATATTTGGGGGCTTCTTGACCATGTTCTTGAGGAACATGACACAGAAACGCCTTGCAGCATTGCTCCAACCTAATGACATCCCAGCTGCATATTGACATAGAACACAATCAGGTTTACTTGCACCTATTAGGTCATATTTGCAAAGCAAACAGAAAGATTCTAGAATGTTAAAGCATGTACCTAGTCTTTTTTTTTTGGGTGCTAATCAGCTGCCTATGACTACTATTATATACTCAAAGAAGCATATTCATAGAAACCACAAAAACAGAACCAGCACTGCACACAAATGATCAAACAAAGTCTTATCTCCAGACTAATTCATTCATATTGAAATCCTTGTGTTATAAGCTTTGTAGACCTACTGACCTAGTCCCTTTTTTCCCCGAAGGCCTAGTCCCTTTTTTTCCATGGTGTCAAAGTAAATGCTTGGTATTGAAACAAAAGGTGTACGAAAACATGATGTCAAAGTCGAGTCGTAAATGCAGATATATAAAAAATGTTCTGTCAATACATTAGCTGTTGGATGGATGGCGCATGGTAACTCAATGCCATGGATGGTGGCGCAGCTGCAAAATTACAATGGAGATGTGCAACAATAAGATGAATGTGTGCCACTGATTCACATGGGTTTTCACTTACCATCTGTACTTTTGAGCTGTTGGAGGACGAGGACTGTACCTTGGGCTGCTGGAGGATGAAGATGGAGGAGGTATGCAGGAGAGGTTGAACCGGCGGCTGAGGAGGTCCACGATGTCATCGTCGCACCCTATGCCCCAGCAATGTAGCTGCGTCTGCCCAAGAAACAGGTGATGCGGCCCATGATTCCCCATGACCAGCGCCTCATACTTGAACCAGCCGAACTTGCCAATGGTAAATGTCATGTCGGCATTTCCAGCAGATCACTATGGCATGCGGTGAGGCAGCGTGAAGGGAGGAGAGGGAGACGAAGGTGGCTAGGGTTTTTTGCGCCGCCCAAGTCACCCGGCTCGCTTGCTACCGCCGCCGCTGAGATCTGAGAATGGGAGAGAGAAATGGGGATGAAAGGAGGAAGAGATGCAGACGTGTCGTGCGCGCGAGAGAGAAAGGGGATAAGGTAGGGCACCTGCACCGTCAGGCATTGGTCGCCGGGGAGACCACATGCGAGACCTTGCGGCTTCAGATTCGACGAAGCTCGCCATCGCAGCTTAGTGGGGCACTTGCGCCGGGACGAGTGCCAGTGGGCGAGCCCCAGCCCGCCGCCTCGCCCTCGCCCCAGAGCTGGAGCTGCGCGTCCCTCCCCCACTCCGGAAGCCGCACCGCGCCGCCCATCGAGAGGAGGAGCGCGGGCACGAGGATTGAGTGGAGGCGCACAAGACAACGGGAAGATGCGCTCCTTACTGTACTGTCGACCATGGCCATCACGGAGGCCGGTGAGGTCTGCTCGATCTCATGCCGCCAGATCCCTAACCCTAGAGAGACCCGGATCTGATCCCGTGGGAGAGGGTGGGGCAGTGGAGGCAGGCTGAGAGGGAGAAAGGGAGGGGAGGTGGCGGCGGAGAGCCAGAGAGCTGGGAGGCCCGTGCCGCGCGGAGGAGTGAGGGGTGGGGAGGGGAGCCGGAGAGGAGAGGGGAGGCGGCGGCGCCCGGCGGGGAGCAGGCAAGGAGAGGGAGGCGGCGGCGGGGAGGAGCGGGGAGACGGGGAGGAGAGAGAGAGCGGGTTAGAGTTCGGGGCGGTGGGAGGGGTTTACTGCAAAAGCGCTTTGCGGGGGGCTTTTCATAAAACGACAAGATTCTCGATTTTTTTCTTTTTTGTGTCGAAATAAATTTTAGTTGGAGGTTCTCTGTGTAAAATATTTGACCGTTGGTAGGGGCAAGCTAGGTTTAGTTGCGATTTTCATAAAGTATGAGAACGTTTTTTGCAAAATGACCAAAGCAACGGCTCAGCACCACGCGTCCCGTGGGATGCGGCGGTGAGGGCAAAAGGCAGGGGACTTTAATCAAGCTGATGATCCACGATTACGATGTGCCATAATAAGATTGTCAATATTACAACCTCTTGTCTAGGTTTAGTGAGGGCACAATTTTATTCCCATAAGCGATGGACGAAAGAGTTAATGACAAAAAAGAAAAAAAAACTTGATAGAACTACTGATAAAGAATCAAAGTTCATATGGTTCCAGAAGAGTCTGACTCTGCCATAAACAAAGGTTATTTCAAGAGTAACCTTAGCAGTTCGGTCAATCAATTGTGGGCACGCAGTAGTCCAATTCAAGAAAACTATAACTTGTGTTCAATCATCAAATCAACTGCAATAACACACATCATGTCAAGAGCCTTTACAAAATATCTAAGCAGACAGCCCTTAGAAATCTTCACACCTACACCAGAATAAGTGATGCGGTTGAAGTTTAGTTCCCTTCCCATCCTTTGGCCAGCATTGCCAATGGGTAAGAAAATACTTGTTAGGGATTCTCTCTCAAAAGCATGAAAATCTATGCTCACCCTTACCCAGAGTAAGGCCAGCAACTCTGGGAATGAGCCAAACACAAAGCATGCCCTTTGTCAATCCTTAGATCATTTAAGAGAAGAGGCCTTATAGACTCGTGTGAAGAATCCTCTCTAGGCAAAAAGATCAAACAGCCAAATTGAGCTTTGATCGGAAGCTGACGATCCACAAACTCCTGAATAGTGCATGGGGTATGTATTTAGAAGAATTGTGAAGCCAGGAAAACATACACTTTTCTGTAAAAGGAAAACACATATCTTATAACTAGTCATTGCCCAGATCTGGGTCAAACTCCCCTACCATTGTCCCCTACAATCTATGACTCGTCTTTTCCAAATTGCACTTTACATTGACATGTGACAACTCTAATCATTCCTGGTTGCCAAAAAGAACGAGACACAACAATTTCAACACACCAGGTACAAGGAAAGCAGAGCAGTATAATTATTATTTATGAGTGTACTATATACAACAATTCCAACGTACCAGATACAATGAAAAACAGATAGTACAATTGCAGAAAAAGATAAGACCCAAAAAACAAGACACAAGTACACCATCAAAGAAAAACATTAAACCTTCATGGCACAAGCCAAATATTTCATACATATTACTTCATAGGCATCAAAATGATCCACAGCATACACAAATATATACATATATGGAGCAAATCATAAACTAACACTGTGACTCTATTCCCACAGGTAGGGAAGAAGAACCAACTCACAGTGCATCCTCAAGTCCACTCCACCACAAGCTCCCATTCAATAGTCGCCACGATACTCGCTGTAACCATCCCTCCCAGCAGGTACCACCTTCTCTTCCACCCGCTCTGCAGCCTTCTCCTCCTTGTACTTCACCCCTTCATCGATAGCTAGCCCCCCGAGGGTTCCAGCCACAGCACCCACCGCAAGTCCAGTGCCTAGTCCATACCTTCCACTCTCACTCCCACTCCCACTACCACCGCCCCCGGTCCTCCCTCTCTGCTCATACTGCCTGCTGTAGTCCACCGGTGCGGAGGGTCCCCCGGTGTACTCATACTGAGGCGGAGGTAGTGGTGCTGAGTAGTACCCACTGGGACGGTAATACTGTTCGGATCCGTACTGCGGCGGGGCCGAGTAGGTGGGAGGCGGAGGCGGTGGAAAGTAGTATGGGGAGCTGGAAGGCAGCGGGTACTGCGGCTCAGGAAGCGGCGGCAAGCGCTCGCGGATGGCAACGCGGATGCGGAGCTTTCCCTGTGGACGGCCTGAAGGGCGAAGGAGCGGCAGGCTGACGAGAGTGGAGGCCGCGGAATCGTGGCTAGGGTTAGGGTTTGTGGGGAAGAGGAGGTCGCGGAGAGGCGAGCGGGCGGATCCGACGAGCGGCTTGGGCGAGTCGGAGGGCTTGGAGTGGAAGACGTCGAGGGACAGGAGGATGGAGGGATCGTGCGGTGAGAGGTGGGGCGGGAGCGGGAGGACGAGGCGCTCGTTCCAGACTGGCTTGCACCCGCCGGCGTCGTCGGGGCGGGTGGCGGCGCGGCGGGAGGGGTCGAGGTAGGCGACGACGTAGGCGCGGAGGTCACCGCGTCGCCAGTTGACGTTCTTCAGGTGCTTCCCGGAAACGACGGTGACCTCCAGATCGAGCGCCTTGGGTGGCGCCGCTGGCGGCGGCGGCGGCATCGAAGGCGGCGGGGCTTGGAATTGGGGGTGAGCATTCGGAGGAAGGGGGTGCTGGTGCTGGTGCTGGTGCGGGTGGAGCGGCGAGGAGGGTGACGGCGAAGCCATGGCGCGGCGGCGGAGCAGCGACCTGCTCTGGTTTTGTGAGGGCTCGTGGTTTTGGCACTGGTTCAGCTGGAGTGGGCGAGGAAAGGGCGACGACTGACGAAAGTGATCGTTCCGCGTCCGCCATAAAAAATCTGCCAACAACTACGAAGATTGCGGAGCAGGCTGCAGGACCCAATTATGGCCCGCTACTTTTCTCAGGCCCGCTACTTTTCCTTCTTCAGATGCAGCAAGACAAACAGGGAGTATATCCCGTGCAAATGTCACAAAAGTTGGAAATCTGAAAATTTCAAATATGGACCACTTGATCGTATTTGATACCAGGTGCAAATAGCACAAAACTGAGGGAAAAGTCCGGTTTACACTTGAACTATCACAAAAGTTCAATTTTCAACCTCAACTACAAAACCGGGTAGCAGAGCCATCCAACTGTTGAAACTGACAAATTTGGTCATTTGGGTGATTTTATATTTTTTAAAAATAAAATAATTTCTAATTAGATCTACAAAATCAAAACTAATTCATTTAGCACCAAATTTTCTAAAAAAATTAATCTATCTATTATTTTTCTATTTGAATCTTAGTTGTTCAAAAATGATAGACATAACTACAATCAACCAAATACTATGAATATGAAAAGATTAGATCTGAATAACTGAAAATTATAGTGCCAATAGATAGGTTACATTTTTAGAAAGCTTTTGATACCCCATTTTATTTTTTATTTAAAATGAATTACTTATAAATTTCTTAATTTAAATTTGAATATTTTTATTTTTTCACAAAATGGAAAACCACCTTCTAAACCACACAAAGGGCCGAATTTGCCCGGTTTCAGTAGTTGGATGGTCTCTGTTATCTGGTTTGTAGTTGAAGGTTGAAAATCGAACTTTTGTGATAGTTCGAGGGTGTAAATCGGACTTTTCCCTTGAACTGAATGACCATGTAAATATGTAGCCTTTTTTAAAAAAAAATTGATAGACAAGCACAACAAATTCCAAAATGTTGGGGTGAATGCAATAAATCCTAGCTCCAAAGAGAGGAATTGTATTTAGGACCTTAATAACTCACCAGCAACCAAACCTTCATGTGCAGAATTATTTGAAATACCATGCACTCATTTTCTTTTAGAATTCTAGGGACAAAAACCCTGTTCATATGCACTGCAAAACAGGAGGACAAGTTTATAAGAGTTTGTAGCCTTATTACAATGATCTTGATGAGCTCCTTCTCAACGCGACATCATGTCATTGGGTTGCTTTCATGTTCTAAAACTCACAGAACTCGTAGAGCTCATCAGTACGTCAGGTCCTGTGGGATGAGTGAATTTGTGGATTGACCTGTCCATCTACTCCTACATCCCTAGCAGTAGCTGTAGCTCAAAGTTGCTTGAAGATAGAGGATAATAAAAGATTGGCTAAAAAAAAGGACAAGGGATTTCCAGAGGTATGATAGTCTTCTTCACATCATTTATTAAACGAGTAATTAAGGACATGATAAATCAATAAAGTTATGGTTTGCACGGGTGTACCTGTTGATAATTTAGAGCTGGAAGTCTTCTTGACTCAACTGAGGTAAAAAGGTGTTTCCATGGCACTCTACCCCTATCACCAATAATCACCACAAGAGCATTTTCCATCTCTGAAATGGTGAAAACGGCTTACATCACGGACCACAATCTCCCGTCCAGTTACCTTAGACATCAACTTAATAGCTATATGACAATCATCACACACGCGTAGATTCTTCATAATACGGATAGGAACTCCTTCAGGTAAACTCAGAAAAGCAAATGCTATAGCCAACTTCTCGCTGTGGTGAGCCAAACTAACTTCTTTCTCCTCATCCTCCATATCATGGAACACCATGCTCATGTCTGGTGCATACCCACATTGCCTGATTTTGGCAATCATTTCTTCCAAGCATTCATCAATCTCTTGTTGCCTTGAATGTGATTTATCTCCAGTGCAGAATTGGTGAACCTTACCCTTAAACTCCACCCAGCTAACACCAGGCTCTTTCCTCACATTATGTTTTCTCATGTTTTTTCTTACCTTACTGACGTCCTCCCATCTGCTGCTGGTAGCACGAATATTTGACAGAAGAACATAAGAGGCAGAATCATGAGGATCCAACTCAATGACACGTTCTGCTATCCTCTCAGCCATGTCAAAATTTTTCTGGATCTTACAAGCAGACAGTAGTGTCTTCCATATGACCCCATCAGGACGCACAGGCATTGACAGGATAAGGGCCTCCGCTTCGTCTAGGCGACCCGAACGTCCAAGAAGATCCACAATACAAGTGTAGTGTTTAACACTTGGCTGCAATCCATACGTTTTAGTCATAAGCTCAAAACAATCCATGCCTTCATCTTTCAGACCACTATGGCTGCATGCATATAACAAGGTCAAGAAAGTAATCTCATTGGGTTCTGCCCCTCCAGCCATCATCTGTTTGAACAGATCCACTGCCTTTTGTCCATGCCCATGGAATCCATAAGCTGAGATCATCGCACTGCACAGCACAAGATCTGTACCACTATACCCAAAGAAAACTCTTTCTGAGTCACTTAGGCACCCGCATCGAGAGTACATATGCACAAGAGAAGACATGACGGGCACAACTTTGTCGACTCCAGCTCTGATAGCCTGTGCGTGAACCTGCTGACCTTGTGCAAGAGCTGCCAAGTCCGAGCAGGAAGTAATGGTACTCACGAATGTTACTGCATTTGCTTCCACGCCAACACTTCTCATCATGCAGAAAAACTCGAGAGCACCCTCTGAGTCTCCATTCTGCGTTCTTCCAGCAATTATGGTATTGCATGACACAATGGAAAGAGATGGCAGCACTCGGAGAACAGCCTCCCCTTCTTCAAGAAAACCACACCGCATGTACATGTGTGCCAGTGAGCTCCCAACGCACATGTCCGTGTCTAGTCCAGACCGCACAACATATGCATGGACCTGCCGCCCGGACACAACATCCCTGAGCCCAGCACAGCACCGGAACACGCTCCCGAGGCCAAACTCGTCAAGTTGCATCCCCTCCCTCCGCATGGCGAGGAAGAAGCCCAAGCTCTCCTCGTTAAGTCCGGAGTTGGTGAGCCCGGCGACCATGGCATTCCACGTCGCGACGTTCCTCGTGGGCATTTTGTCGAATAGCTTCCGCGCGGTTTCCAGGTCACCGTTCTTGATGTAACCCCCGATGAGAATGTTCCAGGACATGACATTCCTGCTCGGGATTCTCTCGAACAGGTTGCGCGCGGCGCGGAAATCGCCCAGGTCGGCGTAGGCTAGGAGGATGTGGTTCGCGGTGAACCGGTCGGCGGCGGCGCCGGACGTGGCTGCGAAGGCGTGAAGCTGGCGGAGGAGCGGAAGCGCGCGGCAGGCCCGAAAGAGGTGGGAGAAGAGGCTGGGTTCCGACCAGAGGCCCTCACGGAAGCGGTGGTGCAGAGCATCCTTGAGGCGGCCTCTAGAGCAGAGGCGGATGATCTCCTCCTTGGCACCTGGTGGTCCGGTGCCGAGCTTCTTCAGAGCTGGCCTGGCCATGCGATCGTGCGCAAGCCCGCGATGGTGGCAGGCGCGGCTGCCGCGAGCATAGAGAGCTGGGGAGGTGTGTTTGGCGATGGAGCAACTCGGATCAAGCCATGGATTCAACCATTCGGGGGTGGGACCGGGACCGCGGCGCGGGGAGGAGGAAGGCAGTGAGGCGCTGGGTTTTTTAGGGGGCAGGCGCTGATTTGATGCGACGACCCATGGAGGCCCACTGGCGCAGACGTGAGGAGACGTTCAATCTTCAATGGGCTGGCTCGTATTTCCAAGATGGGCCTCTCATGGGTCTAATTTGTCAAGTCCACAGTTTTTTTTTGAAGCAAACACAGTTTTTTGTGCTGGTGATGAAATTTGCATAGATTCCTCCAATCCAACCGTACGAGTCAAAGACTCACTCATACCTTAATGAACAGGTTTATCATAATAAATCTAACGAAGTTGTCGGCACAGGACAAATAATATACTGTCCGTACGGTCATGTTTTTCTTCGCTCGGCCGGCTACTGAAGTGTGTGTGTGTGTGTGTGTATACTGAGTACTGGTATTCTACTAAATAAATATGCGGCAGGACGTGTTCAAAGTGACGATCCTCTGTGTCATTCTCTCTATGGCCGGAAAGGATGTTTGGGGCCTACTGTGGGCCATATTATTCTGAACCGTAGATGGCGTTGCCATGCCTCTCCACGAACCTGGACGGAAATGTAGTATATTACACCTTGTTTTTGTACGCCTTGCATAGATAGCAACTACGCAGCGGCCACCGCAGGCTTGTTGTTTTCTACCAAAAAAAAAAAGAACTTGCGCGTACAACACACGCTGAAGCTGAAGCATATCTGCCGCTCCCAATCTCCGCCTCGACACGGCGCCCCGGACGGGCTAGCTGCTGAGGCCCGCACCGCGTCAGCCACCGCCGCCCCCGGGGCGGCGAGCGAGACCGTCACCGGGTGCGCCGAGGGTTCACTGCCTCACTGGTCAGGGACTCATCAAGGGTGGGTCAGGGTTTACGTTTTCGTTTTTGAAAAAAATTTCGGTGACCACCGGAAACGGTATACCGGCCGAAATTTCGCGGTTTTCCGGTAATTTCGATCGGAAAGAGTTTTCAAATTCAAAATTCCGAAATTTTGGTATACCGGCCGGTTTTTTCGGTGCATCTCGCTGGTTTTTTCGGTGCTTTTCACCGAAAAATGATGGAAACAGTTGGAAAATGATGGGGGAATTATGTATTTGTGAAAAGAAATTGAAAATTTTGGGGAGTTTGCCCTAATTATATCTATATTTATAGATTATAATACACAACATATAAGAAACTCCAGCACACAATGAGAAATACGAAAACGAAGCACATAATTCATGTCCAAAGTGCACACGTACTTAGTCCAAAGTACAAAGTCTATTAAAATTATTACAATTAAGTCCGTAGTCCAATTAATACAACACATTGCTTCCACAGTAATCGAAAGTATTGTCCATCCATAATCCATGTAGCAAATGCATAGTCTCTGCATACGAAGATTTTGTATGAAATGAATGTAATAACTAGAAAAAACAAAATATAGATATAAAAACTTTTCGGTTGCTTAAGTACCTGCGTTCTTCACTCCTCATAGATGGTGAGACTTAAGCAAATTTTGACCTACCAAATCAACTTAGATTTTGACTCCTCATAGCAAATTCATCATTTTGACCTACCAAATTTTCACTCCTCATAGAAAATTCATCATTTTGACCTACCAAATCAACTTAGATTTGAATGATTTCAAGTGCTATAAGCTAATAAAAATCCCTAGTTTTTTATCATAATTTTTGCCGATTTTTTTGACAGTTATTTATAATTTTTTTTGAAATTTTAAAATTCGAAACGAAAAATACCGAAAAACACCGGTATACCACTTTCCGGTACCTACCAAAAACGGAAAATTCACCGGTTTTTCGCCGGTTTACCGCCGAAAAGTTAAACCCTGGGGTGGGTGGTAGTTGGTCACATCAGGTTCGGCCCGGGGCCGCCGCCCCGGCGTGGGCCGTGACAGCGAGGTCCCGGCCGGGCCGGACACCCCCAACCCACCAGGGTTAACAATTACGGCGAAATTTTGGAAAATTTTCCGTTTCCGCTAGTTACCGGGAAAATAAATTTCGGTATTTTTCGATATTTTTCATTTTGAATTTGGAAAATTCAAAAAAAATTGGAAAAAATATGATAAAAAACTATGTGTTTTTTGAGCTTATTGGTGTCATGCATGATAAAAAACATGGAGATTTAGTCAGTCAAATAAATTTTTTCCCGCAGGTAGTAGAGCATCTCGGCGTGGCGTCGTGACAACTCGAAAAACTTTGAACACGAAAGTTGTTCGTCATTTAAAACTCTATAACATTGGTTTTGGGCAAAAGTTCATTTAAGCCACGGTTTACAATTTATAACCAATTCAAATCATGTTTGTCCCGAATTTAAAACAACTTTCAATTAGATCAACCAATATCTCTGAAATTTTATAGGCATATCCGCAATAACAAGAATAATAAAAGTCTAGTTGAGGCCTAATAGAGAAAATGGAAGTTGTCACATGAAATGACAAGACTTTTAATTGGTAGTTTTTGAAATAATTAAATAACTTTCAAACCATTGCTCAAATGAAAAAGTTCCTGAAACAAAAGTTGTAGATCTCGAAATAATGAATAAAGTTGGTATTCAAAAGTTTTTCATTTGACCTTGGGAACAGTAGGAAAATCACAACTGACATCATTTTCCGGTCGAAAATCACCGAATTTCGGTCGAAATCACCGAAATTTCAGTCGGAATTCATTGGAATTTCGTTTTTGAATTTGAATTCTCTTTCCGTTCGGGATTAGCGAATTTCGGCCGAAATTTCATTTCCGGCAGTTGGCGCGAAAAAAAAACGAAAAGGTAAACCCTGACCCAAACCCGCCGCGCGCGAGAGCTTCTTCAGGCTCGCGTCGCCGCTCGCCATCTCGCCTCATCACACGCAGCGAACGTGAACCGAGCCGCGTCGTCAGCGCTAGTAAACTACTCCAACCCGCTGCAGGTTTCTCCCTTCCTGCCTGCCACGCTGCTAACGTTTCGTCTCGATCTCTGTCGTGCCCAGCCCGGGCAGGCCGTGGCTGGTGGCGGACGCGGACCCTAGCGATTGTTCTCATCCGTCATTGGGTCATCAGCTCATCAGTATCTATATGATCTACCACTACGCCTGTGTGTTAAAAATTGCCGCGACAGGTGACTGAAAGGAACGTCGATCCGATCGCACGCGCGCGCGGGGGGAGCACATCGAACAAAACAATACCGCCATTTCTATTTCCTACCACCGCCAAAGAGCTCAACTCTTACGGCGGCAGCCTCTCGCTCTGCATGCCTGCTACTGTAGTAGTATGTAACTGGTGTGTGATTAACGTGTGGAGACCATAGACAAATCGCATCTCGATCTTCAGCCGCTCGATGACACAACCGGGTCGGCCTACTTTTGCTGCTGTTTTTTTCTCCTTTTTTATAAGAGCATCTGCTGGTTTGGAAGAGGGAAGGATTTTACCTAGCTTTTTCTCGGCTAGGGAAAAGGAATGTGTTGGATTGCCTGAATTCTTAATAGGCCATTAGGAAAAGGAAAAAAAGTGTTGCTACATGTAGCTAAGATATTCCCACTTGTGTGACAGTGCCTAATCAAACCTCTATTTTTGGGGTGCGCACAAAGCAAGCGTGAGAGTGGCCCTCATCAGAGAGGGCGCCAGAGGCTCGGCCGGAAGGAGACGCAAGTGTGTGATAATGGGGATGGAATCTCTCATCGAATGAATTTGCCTTCTCGCAAGGCACCAAGGCAATCATTTGTGTGTGCCACTGTTAAGGTGGTCCATCAGTTAGGTTGGTAATATATGCAGGTGCGTACTCGGACAGCGCTTGCAGATATGGCATCTGCGCAACATTGTAGAAGCACCAAATTACATGCATGCACCGGAATAATTAATTGTACCCTTCGCTAGCTCTTCCTGACTTGCTGTCCTTGCGCAAATTTGGTTATGGAACGAGCACGCGAAGGACAGCGAGGTGGTTGCAGAAAAACGGCTCCTCCATGTGACCTAGGCCCAAGATATGCAGTTAAGTGAATCGAGCAGTTATAATATGCAGTTCAGGGTATACCCTCTGTTCGGCTGGTACTATTTTGGCTGATTCAGTAGTATTCTGTGAAAAAAAAATCGAAAGCACCAAATTCAATAGTGTTCACTAGTAGGAGAAACATCGCTGGAGCTAGATCGCTAGGTAAAAAAAAAACTTATGCTGTGCAGTGCTTGGGTGAAAGCAATCTCGCAGGAAAAAAATGTTGGGCCAATTTTTGTACGATTATTCTTTTAGGACATTTCATTTTAAGATATTACTAAGAGCTAGCATTTTTTTATCTGCTACTGAGAACTTTCTGTGGCTTCGTTCTTACTCCTTACACCCATGTGGAAAACAGCAACGAAACATAAATAAAATTCTAAACTAGGTTTGACAATAACGAATAAGAAATTCTAGAGCAAGGATTAAAGAAGAGAGGAGAAAGCGGGGTTGAGATAAAAGCAGCTGGCAAGGCCAATAAACAAATGCAGGTACGCAAACGCCATCTACAACTACACAAGAAGCTTCCCTGGACATACCTGACCTGGAAGAGAAACTGACCAGTGAAGTCTAAGCAAAGGTAATTGAAGTAAATCTCAAATTTACCAGGGGTCTACAGTGAGAAAGCCCCCCTTGGTTGAGAGTTGAGAGGCCACAAACCCCACCAAGACCCAATCACAGGCATCCACTTCCTTGCTCGCCTTTTCTTTAGGGCCTCCAACGGTGGAGCCGGAATAAACTCCGGCCACTGCGGCCGGCGTCCGCAGGGAATTCGATACTTCTCTCCTATATACTCACGCTACCTTCCACCTCCCCACTTTACTCCCCTCGCCTTCGTCGCCTTCGTCGCCACCAGCCAGCAGCCAAGATGGTGGCGGAGGCGTGGACGCAGGTGCTGCTGCCGCCGACGGCGCCCTGCTTCTCCGGGCAGCCGTCCTGCTTCTGGCAAGACCGGCACGCGGGTTTCGGAGGGAGATGGGACGAGTGGACCGCGGTGGAGAACAAATTGTTCGAGGAGGCGCTGGCGCGGGTCGACCGCAACGCGCCGGACCGGTGGGAGAAGGTGGCGGCGATGCTGCCGAGGAAGACGGTCGTCGACGTGGTGAACCACTACAACGACCTCGAGAACGACGTCGGCTACATCGAGGCCGGGCTCGTGCCGTTCCCGCACTACAGCGGCTCGCCGCCCTCGTCCGGGTTCACCCTGGAGGACTGGGGGGACGGCGGCGACGGCGTGTTCAGGCGCGGCTACTGCCTCAAGCGCGCGCGCGGCCCGGACCAGGAGCGCAAGAAGGGCGTCCCCTGGACGGAGGAGGAGCACAAGTAAGCCACCGTCCTGCCAGGATCGATGGATCCGCTCGCGTTCTTGCCGCTAAAAGTAACGAATTTCCTTTGGTCTCTCGCTCTCAGGTTGTTCTTGATGGGGCTGAAGAAGTACGGGAGGGGGGACTGGAGGAACATCTCGCGCAAGTACGTGACGACGCGGACGCCGACGCAGGTGGCGAGCCACGCGCAGAAGTACTTCATTCGGCTCAACTCCGGCGGCAAGGACAAGCGGCGCTCCAGCATCCACGACATCACCATCGTGAACCTCCCCGACGAGGACCGCGGCAGCGGCTCGCCCTCGCCCTCGCCCTCGCCGCCGTCCGCGGCCACCAACCCCCCCTCCGCCGACCAGTTCGGCGCCCTCGTGGACGTGAAGCCCTTCGCGCCGCCGCTCGGCGCGGCGCGCGCGCACCCCTACGGCAGCGTGAAGCTGGAGCCCAAGGGCGCGCTCGTGGCCGGCCTCCTCGGCTTCGACGACTTGGTCCTCCTGCAGATGCGATGCGCGGTGGCGGAGCAGTTGTGACGGGCGGCTCGTAGCGCGGCGAGAGCCGCGCGGAGGAAAGGACGGCGTCAGGATGGAACGCGCCAGGTCGCAGGCCGTCGTGCTAGGCTCTCGGTTGGTTGCGGTTGCCGAGTCGGTTGCGTCTGGGGTATCAGTCAGAGCTCAGATGGCATGGCGCGTCCCGTGTGAAGATGGCAGTGACGGAGCCGGAGCGACCTCCCAGGAGCTCCGTGCTCACCGCGAATCGAGAGGCGGCCACGGGCGTGCCGTTCCATTCGAGCGTCCCATGTCAGTTCAGTTCAGTGTACATAGATTCAACCGCGAGTACAGGGCCCAAGAAGTCCCACCGTACCGAATAAGCAAGCATCCGATGATGAGGCCTTTTGGGTGTGTTTCCAGCGTCACCGGCGGCTTGGATCAGGATTATTCAGGATCACCGGGTCTCTCAAGATTTCTGTACCGGCCTGTTACTGTAATGTTGGTGTGTAATGGTAGCGCTCCTGTCCGGTGGCGATGTGGGGTGGCACCTGGGCAGAGTGTGTGATGCTTGTATGGTCTCTCGCAAGGTTTTTGTCCGCCAATGTTGCACTGCCGTCAGAAGTCCAGATCTGCTCAGCTCTCGCTGACTTTCCCAATCTTTCGTGTGCTGATCGCCGTCGCTGTAGAAGCAATAGGAACCTGAAACACAGCCGTGATCCGGCTGGGGATTGGTCAGTCTCACTGTGTGTGGACTCTCTGGCTGCCAACATTAAATAACAAATTTTCACCCAAAAATTTTCACCTCCCCTTTGAACACATATATGAAGCACTAAATGTAATTAAATAACAAAACTAATTACACAGTTTGGATGTACACGACGAGACGAATCTTTTGAGTCTAATTAGGGCATCATTAGACATAAGTGCTACAGTAACCCACATGTGCTAAAGATGCGGTCAAAGACCTCAAAAGATTCGTCTTGCGGTTTCCAAGTGAGTTCTGAAATTAGTTTTTTAATTAGTGTTCGAAAAGCCCTCCCGACATCTGGTCAAACGCTGATGTGACACCCAAAATTTTTTGTTTTTGGAACTAAACGCCCCCTAACTACAACTTGTGTCGTCTCCTCCATGTGGAAGTGCCGTACTTGCCGTTCATGTGACCGGCCGTTTAATTTTCACCTGCCGCTCATCGGAGGGGCAAGAAAAAAACATAAAAAAAATTCAGCCGCATGGTTCTTGCTCATGCTGCCCATGCGCAGATGTTGCCCTTGCCCCGGCTCTGACACTCTGCGATCTGGCTCCAGATTGGCCAATCGCGGCAGCAGAGGTTCTGATTGATCTCTCCAGCTCAGCTTCAGCTACGTACAAGAACAAGAAGGGATCACATGCCTGCCTGATAGTGGCTGGCACGCAGTAGTAGGCGCTGAGTTGGAGGTCCACCGAACAAGAAGGCATCACATGCCCCAATAATCTCTTCGCGTCTTCGCCACCGTCTTCTTTCCATTCCAAAGCAAGGCCTGGCCACGGCCCCACAACAGAAGAGGCTCACACCTCCCCCGTTCAGTGTCAGTGGGTGCACACTGTGCAGGCAGCAGGGCAGCGGAGCTGCCAAGATTCACCCGGCGCCCAACTTGCACGCGCCGGCACATGACCGTCGCCGGACGTGCGGATCCACTCGAGGCCTCGATGGCGCACACTGTTAGGACGGGGGCGCCCGTAGTGGGCGCTCTCATCTTCCCATCGCCGGGAATACAAAAACGAGGCCTTTCCGACAAGAGCGAGAGCGGCGGCAGGGCATCGCTCCGTTGATGGTGGTGCCGCTGTGTGCGTGCCGTGAATGGAATCCGAAATCCGTGGCCGGCGTCCTTCGCCTGATTCTCCTTTCTCCGTGTCCAGCACGCCCCACCGTCCACCGACCAGCCTCGGCCGGCGGCCTCGCCGTGTCGCCGGCGATCCCGGCGGAGCGCGCAGCGAGAACGAAGAGGAGGCCGCAGACCGGAAAAGGGGTGTCAGTGCCACTTGCTTCATGTGGCATCTTTTTTTGAACGTGAGCTTCATGTGGCATCTGACTCGGCTCTCGCAGGGAAAAAATCAGTTGGGTCACGTCCCCGGTTCGGCAGCACCTGACCTGAGCAGTCGGAGCCTGCTTTCTCCTGCACGAACCATCATTTGCCCTCGCTCCCACCACGGTCCCAGTCCAGTTCCCCTCCCAGATCGCGCTGCGTTGGGCCGTTGATAGCCCCCGTTCGCCAGCGAATGGGCTGTCTCGTCTTGTCAGGACAAAAGCGTAAAAGCGCCTGAATCCCACACGCCCGGTGATGCTGCTGCATCTCTGAATCCCACGGTGGTGGCGGGTGTCCCCTCGGCCGCTAACCACCCCGGTTTTTTAGGCTGTGTTTTGTTTCGTTTTTCAAAAATTTTGGAAACGGAATCTTGACATTTAGAAGTACTAAATAAAATTTATTTATAAAAATTTTTATATGGATGGGTTGTAAATCGCGAGACGAATCTAACGAGCCTAATTAATTCGTCATTAGAGATTATTTACTGTAGCACGATGTTGTCCAACCATGACCTAATTAGACTTAAAAGATTCGTCTCGAAATTACACCCGGAGATTATAGAATGAGTTTTGCCAGTTATTCACATTTAAGACTTCTAATTAATGATCAAATGTTTGAAATTACTGTAGCACGGGAAATTTTTTGAAACTTTAAGGACTAAACACGGCCTTAATCCCGCTCGCCTTTAGGGTCTGTTTGCTTTCCACCCTGGAAAAGACGCCTGGCGCAGGCAGCGCTCCCAGGCGTCCGATTTCGGTCGCCTGGGGTTGCGATGCATGCCTGGCGACGGTGTTGCCTGGCAGGGCACGAAGCAAACAGGCCCTTACTGCCTCACCCCGCCTCTCGCCGTGCCGATCATGGCGTGTCCCCCTGCCTGCCCCGCGTCCATGCCCGCGCTGCGCTGGCTCGCCGAGGGACAGGGCCAGGCCGGTGGGGCTTGGCTGGAGCCTGGAGCCGCGGGAGCGAGCGGGGCCCCCGGGAGCACTCGCCGCGCCCGGCCGGGCACACGCCAGATTCATGCGAATCCAACGCGACGCGAGGGGGCCGGGGTGCGGTGGCGCCACCCGTGCTCCGTCTCCGTCTCCGTCTCCGTCTCCGTCCGCCCGCCCGGATGCTTTTGTTTCGCGGTCGCTTTCGTTCCACTCTCGCGCCAGCACTGACCACCCCCCCCTGCCTGGCCACGACCCCGGGCTCCGATTTAGGATTTTGTTTTCCTGCGCGCGCCTGTAACACCCCAAATTCGGACCGATCCGACCGGTCTGGGCAACTGGTCAGACCGGTTGGATGTATTTCAATCTATCCTTATCTTCTCCTGATATTTATCTTATTCTCACTCAACTCTCTTCTTCCCCGTTGAGCCAGAGCTCGAGCAGAGCAGGCCGCCGCCGCCCCTCCCTTCGATCTCCTCCCTCCGGTCGTCTTGCTTCGATCCTTTGCGCATAGAAGTTCCCCACCACCTCCTCCACCTTCCCCAACCTCCAGCCTAGCCTCTCCTCGATCGAATCGGCGAGAATCGAAGCTCCAAGCCTCCATGGACAGTAGCTCCGCCCCTCACCGTCGATCCGCCTCTCCGGTCGTCCTCCGCCCAAACAATTCCCTAAAATGGGTTCGTGGTGAGCCCCTCACCCTCCCCGACCCCTTTCTTCGTGGATTCCGACGCCGAGCCGCCCGGGACGCCGCCGGCCATGGCCCTGCGCCATAGCTCGACTAGGACCGGTCTGACCGGTTATAATAACCGGTCTGACCGGTGAAGCTCTTTTATTCATTTGGCGAAAACTTGCAGATTGCGTAACAAATCAAGGAAAAATCCTAAAAATACAAAGTCAGGTTTGTTTGAATGTTTAGATTTAAATCTTCAGGGAAAAAATATTAAATCTCATGAAATGACCTTTTTGCCTTACTAGACTTTAATTGGTGCTTAGACTCGTTTAATTAGTTTCGGGAAATCTATTAGTCTAAAAATTATGGAACTTAGGTAGTAGTTTAATTTATGTATGGATAGCCCACTATAAAAGTTTCTGGCCTAGAAAACATAGTTGGAGGTGTTAGTGGGTTCTTCAGGTGTTAGTATATTTAGAAGTTAAGGAGTAGTTTACGATCAAGAAAAATCATGTTAAATTAAATTAGGAAGTTGTACCAGTGTTCTGTAACTTAACTGGGGTTTAGTTCGGTAGAACCGGTCTGACCGGTCGAATGGACCGGTAGTGTGGCCAGGACAGGTAGGACCGGTCTGACCGGTCGTAGATACCGGTCTGACCGGTCGGGGTTCGGACAGTCCGGCCATTTGTCCGGATACTCCGGGACTTTTTCCAGATACTCCGGGGTTAGTAGGCCCAGATACTCCGGGTATCTGTTCGGATACCCCGGATCTTTGGTCTCAAGTCTGAGCGGTGGTAAATGTAAAATTAGGTTTATTAGCTTTATTTCTCCATGCTAAATGTTTACTATGTACTTTTAGTTGTGCTAGATAAAGTGATTTTTGGTAGTTTATAATGCATAGTTGGAGTTAGGAGAATGCTAAAATATAAAATCAGTTGGGTTAACTTTGTGTAGACTCATGTAAAGTTTAATTAACCTCCGTCGATGTAGTGTTTATAGTTAGGCAATATCGACCTAGTGCTTGTATTGCTTTACTTTTTACTGTATTATTCATGCATTCATGCATATGCATCGTTGCACCTCATTTAGATACGCTAGGGGCACACGTGTGGACGGGAAGCACGCCGTGTGGAGTTGACCCATAAGACTGTGTTTGGCGGATATCTCCAGAAGATGGAAGGACTGCTGAAGCAACCGAAAATCCGGCCCAATGGTCGGAAGGGCCCAAGGCCGGAAATAATATTAGCACTGACTTAGTGTTACCCTCAGGCAAGCCCCGGTGCATGTCCTACTATTTTAAATTATAATTCACTATGTATATGTTTTATCAATTACTTGTGCATTACGTATTAGGAATTGATTGGAACCCTAGCTGCATGATCCCTAAGTTTCCTTAAGTTTTTACTAGTATGTCTAGGTCGATAGCGGTGCCAGGCTAAATGAGTCCGGTAGAAGTCGGGTGACTTCGTGTCACTCGCGAGACACAGGAAACTTTAGAAGCCGAGTAATTGCCGGTTACTCGCGTGATACATTATTATCTTTATACTTCAGTATTTGTGAAATGGATTGAAATAGATATGGAGATGTGAGACCGGGCGGGGATGATGTGTAGGTATGGCAGCAGGACAGGGTTCCTGGGTGCCTTAGCCCCGTCTGAGTCGATTAAGGACCGGTTGTTGTGGCAGTGCTGATCGGGAATTGAACTGTACTAACCGCATGCCGGGAGTAGGAGGTAGTCGAAACCGGTAAGCCTAGTACTGCCTCGCTTCGAAAGTACAGAACTTCGTCACCACCCCGTAGGGCGAGTCGAGTAGTCGCGGAGAATTGGGATGCATGTATTTACTTTTGGTGGTCTCACGTTGAGCTCGACTGAATATAAGTAGGTGGGGCGGTTCTGTAGTTCGAGGCGGGGAGGGGAAGGGTTGGTGCGTGGGGTCCGACGGGGCTTTTGCGTGCCGTGTTGGTTTGGTTCACCTTGCAAGGTTAAATCGAATCGATTCGCCGTGTCTCGCGGTCATGAGGGCCTTGATCTCTTTGCTGCATCGTAGCAAACATGTGGAATGTGAGTTAGGTATATTTATATAAAATATTGAGCTCATTGAATTATTTTGCTTGCATCACCATGATTGCTATAGTGGTCTATGCAAATATTAGATGAGAGTTAATTTATATAGAACCTGAAGCTAAAATAATGAAAGTAAGGAATTACTTTAGTTGCTTTTTCTGCAAAATAAACCACCAGCCAAATGCTTTGCATGTCTAGATATATGGGCTAAGTATACCCAATAGTCGGGTAAGTCTTGCTGAGTATTAGTTGCTCAGGGTTTGTTGTTTACCCTATTTCAGGTTTAGGAGCTAACTAGGTGTCATATCGGTGGGCTCGATGTGGCGCCTTATCTTCACGTCTCGGTAGTTTTCGAATTATTTAATTTGTTTTATTTATTCTCTATTAAACAAGCTCTGTAAGTTAGATTCTCTTCCGCTGCTATCTTTTCTTTTGCAAAGTTTAAATTTAAAGCTGTTTTGTACAAGCTTTAATATTATCTACTATTTTTGTAATATT
The DNA here is from genome assembly GCF_016808335.1 of Panicum virgatum. NCBI lineage: Eukaryota > Viridiplantae > Streptophyta > Magnoliopsida > Poales > Poaceae > Panicum > Panicum virgatum. Next base: position 54,992,149 of record NC_053140.1, on the reverse strand, counting down.
TTCGTATTGCTGGTACCTTCTGCGCTCGCCTTCGTGCGGGACTTTTGGTGTGTTTCGATCGGCCTGTGGGTTGGAAACAGCCTGTCAAATTACACTTAATTAAGCTAATGCGCCAGGTGATGGCGGTTACGCTTAATTAAGCGTTTTAACTCGGCGGGTCTGTCACAGCTGGTATCAGAGCTGAAATGCACCAGGGGGTACCGGCATTATTACTTTTGTGTTTTCAAAACTAAAAATAGATTTTTGGAAAAATACATTTTCTTGCGCTTAAGGGATTAGAAAAGATTAGCTCGTAAGCCCTAAGTAGTGTAGGTTATGTCAGGTGGCTGTAAATAGAATATTAACTAACTTATAGCCATTTATTAGTGTTGTATATATAGATATATATTGTGACTTTTTTGCAGGTACACTAACCCCGTTTATATAGGAAAGATTAATAGTAAACGGCTAGTATATAGGGAGAGTACGTATTGTGCCACCGCTATGATCTCCGTATATTGCCAGAGTTTGATTGGCAAGAATTTTCTTTGGTAAGGACGTATAGATCATGCATGCATCATATCATATATATTGTTGTTGCTTTGAATGTTTATTAGCGTTTCAGTATAAATCTCTTCACACCAGGCATTTCTCCTCTTCAGTAGTTTCAAACCACATGTGGTTAGGGGAAACCTGGAAGTTAGTGCGTAGTATTTGAACAAAAAAAAATTATCTGCTAGATTAAACAATTGAAATGCGAAGTTACGACTCTAGTAGTATGGTCGGTATTCTCACTTCTGAGAATAAAAATCTTTTGATCAATCTTATTCTCCTGGATAGTCAAAGTAAGGATGTTATCTTCATATGAAACTCTGGGTTGATTTTCTTATAGTACCTTTCATTCCATAATCCGCTAATCTTATCCTATCCGTGTCCCAATGACTATTCCAGTTATTCAAATATAGAGGTTCTCTATTAATTGATCCATGTTAATTTGGGATCGTATGTCCTCGTATTTAGATTATTCATTCTAATGCTTGAAGAAAATTCGTCCCAGCCATCCTTAACGGCTGACAACATCTTTCTATTCTTCTACCAATAATATATGTTATTCTAATCGCCTCGGTTCCTATATCTAAAGTGAATCCATTTGCATTTTTGGCTTCTTGCTCAAATAAACATGAATAAATTAAAAGTTTGATCACATACAATGTTGTCATCATGTATGACTAGGGTCGCACGTTTCTTGCATTGCATGATCACATATTGTTTAGTCCTGAGACTGGCATGGGAAACCCGAGTGACCGACTGACTAAGGATAGGACTCGCGGTGTTTTCATAATTCGTTAAGCTTTTTCTGATTACTTGTGTTACTTGGGTTGCTCTCTATGATTTCCTACGTAGTGGTGATTGTCCCTCAGACTATAGTGCCGCGACGAGACCTAGGGCCTCGTTTGGACTGCAGCCATACGTTGAGCCGCTGGGTACGCGCTGGTGCTTAAGTATGTGTGGATAGGATCTGCTACGACTGTATTTACCTGCACCCCTTGTAATGCGAGTCTGTTTTTAAGGGGTAGGCCATATGCAAACAACGGTGCGAATGGGTAGTTAAACTTTGAATTCTAAGAATGTTAGGCCACTAACATGCATAAGAACATATGCATCCTGCAGCATGCAACTCATTAAATAAATATAATAAATATTATTGAGCCAGAATATTCTTGGGCCAAAAACTTTTCCTTGATACTCCAACGATTCATGGCAACCACAAATAAAATCAGTTCAATCGAAGTTAGGCTTTTTGTTGATCTTGTATAAGCAACTTGGAGTTGATTCCTCCTTTGAGTTTTTCTTCCTCCAAGTGTTCCCTGGGTTTTCTTCGGATATCCAGAACTGCGTTTAAGCAAGTGCACACGATGGCTAGCATTTGTTGATTCTACACAAATTTTAGAAGTAAATCTTCGGCCCTTTTGCTTTCTCTTTAAATCTCGGGACGAGATTTCTTTAAGGGGGTAGGATTGTAACACCCCAAATTCGGACCGGTCCGACCGGTTTGAGCAACCGGTCAGACCGGTTGGACGTATTCCAACCTGTCCTTATCTTCCCCTGATATTTATCTTATTCCCACTCAACTCTCTTCTTCCCCGTTGAGCCAGAGCCCGAGCCCGAGCAGAGCAGGCCGCCGCCGCCCCTCCCTTCGATCTCCTCCCTCCGGTCGCCTTGCTTCGATCCTTTGCGCATAGAAGTTCCCCACCACCTCCTCCAACTTCCCCAACCTCCAGCCTAGCCTCTCCTCGGTCAAATCGGCGAGAATCGAAGCTCCAAGCCTCCATGGACAGTAGCTCCGCCCCTCACCGTCGATCCGCCTCTCCGGTCGTCCTCCGCCCAAACAAGTCCCTAAAATGGGTTCGTGGTGAGCCCCTCATCCTCCCCGACCCCTTCCTTCGTGGATTCTGACGCCGAGCCGCCCGGGACGCCGCCGGCCATGGCCCTGCGCCATGGCTCGACTAGGACCGGTCTGACCGGTTATAATAACCGGTCTGGCCGGTGAAGCCATTTTATTCATTTGGCGAAAACTTGCAGATTGCGTAACAAATCAAGGAAAAATCCTAAAAATACAAAGTCAGTTTTGTTTGAATGTTTAGATTTAAATCTTCAGGGGAAAAATATTAAATCTCATGAAATGACCTTTTTGCCTTACTAGACTTTAATTGGTGCTTAGACTCGTTTAATTAGTTTCAGGAAATCTATTAGTCTAAAAATTATGGAACTTAGGTAGTAGTTTAATTTATGTATGGATAGCCCACTATAAAAGTTTCTGGCCTAGAAAACATAGTTGGAGGTGTTAGTGGGTTCTTCAGGTGTTAGTATATTTAGAAGTTAAGGAGTAGTTTACGATCAAGAAAAATCATGTTAAATTAAATTAGAAAGTTATACCAGTGTTCTGTAACTTAACTGGGGTTTAGTTCGGTATGACCGGTCTGACCGGTCGAATGGACCGGTCTGACCGGTATTGTGGCCAGGACAGGTAGGACCGGTCTGACCGGTCGGGGTTCGGACAGTCCGGCCATTTGTCCGGATACTCCGGGAGTTTTTCCAGATACTCCGGGGTTAGTAGGCCCAGATACTCCGGGTATCTGTTCGGATACCCCGGATCTTTGGTCTCAAGTATGATCGGTGGTAAATGTAAAATTAGGTTTATTAGCTTTATTTCTCCATGCTAAATGTTTACTATGTACTTTTAGTTGTGCTAGATAAAGTGATTTTTGGTAGTTTATAATGCATAGTTGGAGTTAGGAGAATGCTAAAAATATAAAATCAGTTGGGTTAACTTTGTGTAGACTCATGTAAAGTTTAATTAACCTCCGTCGATGTAGTGTTTATAGTTAGGCAATATCGACCTTATGCTTGTATTGCTTTACTTTTTACTGTATTATTCATGCATTCATGCATATGCATCGTTGCACCTCATTTAGGTACATTAGGGGGCACACGTGTGGACGGGAAGCACGCGGTGTGGAGTTGACCCATAAGACGGTGTTTGGCGGATATCTCCAGAAGATGGAAGGACTGCTGAAGCAACCGAAGACCCGGCCCAATGGTCGGAAGGGCCCAAGGCCGGAAATAATATTAGCACTGACTTAGTGTTACCCTCAGGCAAGCCCCGGTGCATGTCCTACTATTTTAAATTATAATTCACTATGTATATGTTTTATCAATTACTTGTGCATTACGTATTAGGAATTGATTGGAACCATAGCTGCATGATCCCTAGGTTTCCTTGAGTTTTTACTAGTATGTCTAGGTCGATAGCGGTGCCAGGCTAAATGAGTCCGGTAGAAATCGGGTGACTTCGTGTCACTCGCGAGACACAGGAAACTTTAGAAGCCGAGTAATTGCCGGTTACTCGCGTGATACATTATTATCTTTATACTTCAGTATTTGTGAAATGGATTGAAATAGATATGGAGATGTGAGACCGGGCGGGGATGATGTGTAGGTATGGCAGCAGGACAGGGTTCCTGGGTGCCTTAGCCCCGTCTGAGTCGATTAAGGACCGGTTGTTGTGGCAGTGCTGATCGGGAATTGAACTGTACTAACCGCATGCCGGGAGTAGGAGGTAGTCGAAACCGGTAAGCCTAGTACTGCCTCGCTTCGAAAGTACAGAACTTCGTCACCACCCCGTAGGGCGAGTCGAGTAGTCGCGGAGAATTGGGATGCATGTATTTACTTTTGGTGGTCTCACGTTGAGCTCGACTGAATATAAGTAGGTGGGGCGGTTCTGTAGTTCGAGGCGGGGAGGGGAAGGGTTGGTGCGTGGGGTCCGACGGGGCTTTTGCGTGCCGTGTTGGTTTGGTTCACCTTGCAAGGTTAAATCGAATCGATTCGCCGTGTCTCGCGGTCATGAGGGCCTTGATCTCTTTGCTGCATCGTAGCAAACATGTGGAATGTGAGTTAGGTATATTTATATAAAATATTGAGCTCATTGAATTATTTTGCTTGCATCACCATGATTGCTATAGTGGGTCTATGCAAATATTAGATGAGAGTTAATTTATATAGAACCTGAAGCTAAAATAATGAAAGTAAGGAATTACTTTAGTTGCTTTTTCTGCAAAATAAACCACCAGCCAAATGCCGTGCATATCTAGATATGTGGGCTAAGTATACCCAATAGTCGGGTAAGTCTTGCTGAGTATTAGTTGCTCAGGGTTTGTTGTTTATCCTATTTCAGGTTTAGGAGCTAACTAGGTGTCATATCGGTGGGCTCGATGTGGCGCCTTATCTTCACGTCTCGGTAGTTCTCGAATTATTTAATTTGTTTTATTTATTCTCTATTAAACAAGCTCTGTAAGTTAGATTCTCTTCCGCTGCTATCTTTTCTTTTGCAAAGTTTAAATTTAAAGCTGTTTTGTACAAGCTTTAATATTATCTACTATTTTTGTAATATTTTCGTATTGCTGGTACCTTCTGCGCTCGCCTTCGTGCGGGACTTCTGGTGTGTTTCGATCGGCCTGTGGGTTGGAAACAGCATGTCAAGTTACACTTAATTAAGCTAATGCGCCAGGTGATGGCGGTTACGCTTAATTAAGCGTTTTAACTCGGCGGGTCTGTCACAGCGCCCTTCTCCTCCCCGGGAGACGGCGGCAACGGTAGCCACCACCACCACCATGCGATACGAGCGAGCACTCGCGTTGCGACCGGTACGGGTGCTTGCCGCCTTTGGCTTTGCCGGCGGCGACTTTTGCTCGTGTGAGGTGAAAGCGCCGGCCCGCACCGCGGGTGAGCTGAGTGCGGAGCTCCTTTCCGGTCTTTACCCCCCTGCCATTGGGCGTGGGTGAAAGTGGTGCCAAAGCATCATCAGGGCTCGAGGGCCGTGGGAGCTTTTGGGCGTCACGTCCGCCTTTCCCTCGGCCAAATTTTCGGATTCCGCAAATGGGCGAGATAATCAGGGTTCGTTAAAGGCTGCTGGCTCCTCCACGCACAACCGCGTTTCCCGCACTATTTGACCCCTTCCCACGTCGCCACGTCAACTCGGGAGCCCTCAGCGCACGCAGCCAATGGGGGTGGCGCACAGGTGCAGCTCGGCCCCCTGCCCCCCATAATGGCCCCATCTACTTGTGTGGGCCCTACGGGGCCATATCTTCTCAATTCTCTCCCACCTTTTCTAAACACCCCCCCTCCCCTATGATGGCCCCATCCACTTGTGTGGGCCCTACGGGCCATATCTTCTCAATTCTCTCTCACCTTTTCTAAACATTAACTGTTTGTTTCATATGCCAGACATAGGTTTAAATACATCATCAAGGTCGTATAGGGAATACGATTAATAAGAGTTTAGTCTTAGAAAAATATAATGCTAGAATAGAAAATTTTAGAAAATTATTTTAATACTAATTTCAACGCTAGGAGACATCGACCGTTATATTTTTGCGTATAGCATAGACTGCTATATATAGCCACTCATGCTTTGATGAATGATTTGTAGAATGCACACAAAATTATTTGTGAATGCAATCATTTTTAGAGGTAGGTCAGTAGGTGTCTATAGTGATTAATTAAGCATCTGGGCTTACTCGTGAATGTAATTGTCTTAGGATACCATTTTATATATACACTGAGATGCCTAATTATGCAATCTTTCTACTGCAAAAATACCTTTTACAGTGATCTATTATCTGCTTGTACGAATGCCTTTAACAATAAGATGTCTGATTATGCAATCTTTTTGCCACATAAATGGATGTATCAAATTTCAAGCAGCATACCACCAACTGCAAAAAAATTTGCCTTCCAATTTCTTTCCCTTCATTTTAGGGGCTCAAATTATAACCTGTTAGCACGTTCATCATCATCTCTGTTAGCAGTTATCTTTTCACAGTTTCGGAAGAAGGTTCTTTTTAGGATCTGCTACGAGAGATATGCATAGTCTTACTTCCCTGCGGACAAATGCTTGGAATCATTTATCACGTGCTGACTTAAAATGAAAGTTTTCTCTGTATTAGGTCTTCTGCTAAGAAGTGCAAGAAGTGTCCAATCTACTGTGTGCCAATTGAAGAGCACATTCCTGTATATGATGTTTAAACCTCACTAGCTGTGCTTACACCTCAAATTTTTATACATGTGTGTACTGTGAGCTAATTCTACCAAGGAGCTTGTGGGATAATTGAAACCAGATCTCTTTGATTGAACAAAATATCAAGATTTCACTAGCACTTCTAATTCTGTACTCGGCCACGTATATATATATAATGTTATCATGATAGGGCGCGCAAAGCGCGCGGGATGTTCTAGTTGGGGAAATAGAGGCGGAGCGCCGAGATTCTAGATTCCACACGCCCCTTTCCAGCGCCGGACCACCGGGACGTGCCTCTCGCAGTACCGGCAAAACATCCCATAACCAGAGAGGGAAAAAAATATAAGTAAATGTAAAGAGGAAGAACAGCCATGTGTAATTTGCTGAGGAAAAATGTCATCTCTTACCTAGAACGCACTAGGAGGAGAACGAAGCTTTTTTGTCCCCCGTAGTTGGAGGAAGTGGTGCGTGTACCTGCACCGTGCACTCCAATTTGGTATAGCTGTTGGGGGCATCTTTAACAGGTGCAGCGAACTCTGAACTTCCACCTTGGTTGACATGCTTCTCTTCTCCGTGGTTGACTTGCAGGAAACTACTAAAATATCGCAGTCTTCACATCGGTTCATGTAGAATAGCAGAATTATTGAGCTGGGCAGGTAGACATAAAAGTTTCCTACTGGTTGTTTAGAGGAAAGTGCAATCAGAAAAGTGTTGTAACTTGAGTTTGTCTGACTGGAGCAGTTAGATAACTGGTGAAGTGCATTGCTTAAGAGCAGACATAACAGTATGCATCTGTGACATGCCATTGACGCATCAGATTATTCCGCTCGACCAGTTCTTTGCTCCTCGATGTGTTCTGCTGGTGTCCAGTGGGATACCTGTGGTCATATGCGGCACATCCACATTCTGACGCAACTGACAGAAGCCATCCCTTTGACAAAGATGCCACTGAAATCTCTATCTCCAAATAGCTTGGATTCTAACAGCTCTGATGTCAACCAGTCTGCAACTGAGTTAAATATTCCCAGTAGTTCCAAACTTGATAACTCACAATCCATAGAAGACCTCGCTTTGACACATTGAAACTCCAGAATTGCAAGGTTATAAAATGAGCTGTTTGAAACTGGTACCAAGACAAACATCACAAAGGATTAGACCTTTCCAAATACCGAGGCTGGCTAAATTGGACGCCCGCTTAAAAAACTAGTTGTGAATGTGAATTCAAAAGGGAAATGAATTCCCCATTTCCCCTAAAGGACGTGACAAAGGAGCCATCTACTATCACAATGCATCAGTTAAAATTAACCGCACGTAGAAGGTAAGACTGACGATGGAACCCAATAGTAAAGAGAAAGCTCAGATGTGCAACAATGATAAAATGAGAGGATAGTAAATAGCTTACCTGTTTAAAAGTTCTTTCATACAGTAAAAGCTAGACCTTTTTTCCTTCATAATTTTAGGAAGTAATCCTTCTACCAGTGCTCAAATTTGGTATAGCAGTTAAGAGTGTATTTAACAGGTGCAGCAAACTCTAAACTTCCACCTCAGATGACATGTTTCTGTTTGTGGTTGAGTTGCAAGCTGGTTAAATTTTGCAGTCTTCGCATAAAAATAATGTAGAATAGCAGAATTACTGAGCTGAAGCAGTTGGACATAAGTTTCCCTTAGGAAGCCTGGGAGTTTTTCTTTTAAGCGAAGGTGCAATCCGGATACTGTTATAACTTAAGTACCGGAGAAGTCAGAAAGCCAAAGTGCATTGTTCAACAACAGACATACCAGTCTTAATTTATGAAATGCCACTGACATGTCAGATTATTCCACTCAACCAGCTGGCCATCCATCAACAATCCGCTAGTAATCAATGGGAAAGCTTGGATCATACTCAGCATCTCCATATACTGACGCAACTTGCACAAGCCATCCCTTGGACAAAGATGCCATAGAAATATTTATCTCCAAACAGGAAGTGATTCCTATAGCTCTGGTGTCAACTAGTCTGCAGCAAAGGAGACAAATATTCTCAGAAGTTCTGAAGTGGATAATTAACACACCACGCACCAGATGAACCTTCAGAAGCTGCAATGGTTAAAATATCAGAACTGGTGAAGTTGATGCAACGATAACGTCTCCAAGATTTACACCTTTCTGAATACCTAGGCAGACTAATTTTGATGCTTGCACACCAAAAACAGTAATTAATGAAATTAATAACAAAAATGAGAGTATGCCCTAAAAAAAATTGAGATTACCCTACAGAACGTGGTAAAGGGGCTATCAATCGCACTGCATCAGTTAAAATTAACTACACATATAAGAGGGGGTAGGGAAGATGCACAAGCGGAGGTTACATGAACCCAGTAGGAAAGGGAAAACCGAAAGGGTAGGGTACTATTCTATCACTAGACCCAATCGCATTGTACTATTCTCCCATTTTAATGAAAAAAATCAGGTGAATAATTCTCTCCTCCCACGTTGACCCTAAAAAAGCACCGAAAGATTAACATACAAGTGCAACAATCTTCTGCATAATAAATGAGAGAATGGAACCAAATTTTCCGATAATGGACACATATTACACACAGCTTCATGGGTATAAAAGTTTCTTTTCCCAATGAAATTTTTTCATAAAGTGGATGGTTTTGCCTCCAGAGCTCTGTTCTTTTGTTACTCAGAAGACCAAATTTACTACTCTTGTAGGATGTAGAATCAAACACACTTTATGAAACTGCTAAGCAACACACTGTTTCTATTGATCTATTTCTCACATAATCAAAAGATATACAATCCCATCCTCATGAATATGGAGTGGCCTTATCTAAATAAAGGAAGCACAATCTAATCTTACATCGAGATGAGAAAGTGCATCGTAGGGCCACAAACAGCGCCACAAGATTATTGTTTGGGTGGACAGTGCACCAGCCAGCCTAACACACACCCTGGGCCTGCTTGCACAGACCCTTATGGGCCGTGCATGGCAGCCTACTTCATTATCTTCAGGTAATTTTTTTTGCTCGAACACGCAGGAGAGCTGCGTATCTTTGTATTAATAGAAAAAGGGGGTTGGTCCAAATTACAGAGTCCAGCTCATCTCCTTGGACCAGGGAGAGGGCTGCAGAAACATCAAAGAGCTATTACATAAAAGGGTGACACTAGGACCTGACCACAACTCACTTATCAGCCTACACTTGTTCTACTATCCTTCCTGGGTACAAGGCAGCAAGACCCTTGGCCCCAGAGAACCTCCATATGAGTGATTCATCCCTGAAAGCCTGGAGAGCCTGCTGCAGATTTGGAGACAGCCCATAAAAAACACAAGCATTCCTATGTTTCCATAGGATCCAAGCTCCGAGAATACAAAGGGAGTTGAACCCCTTCCTATGTTGTTTCTGTACTTTCTTCCAAGATCTTCTCCACCAATCAGCAAAGGAGACACTGCTGCCGCTGGGTGTCAGGTGGGTTAGATTCAAGGACTGCAGGACACCAAACCAGAATTGACGTGCAAATACACAAGATGTAAGAATGTGTTGAATATTCTCATCATTTTGATCACAAAGAGGACAGCACTCCGGATGAGGGAGGCCCCTTTTCTGCAACCTGTCTGCTGTCCAGCAGTGATTTCGAATTGCCAACCAAACAAAAGTCTTGCATTTGCTAGGTGCCCAAGCTTTCCAAAGTCGCTTCCAAGGTTCGAAGGTGATGGAGCCAGTAAAAAAGTTTTTATAGGCTGATCTTGTAGAGTAGATACCTGAAGCTTCAAATTTCCAATGGTGAGTGTCGACAGTGGTATTGAGCTCAAGGGCAGCAATGCTATCCCATAAGTCAAGGTACTCCACAAGACCATGCCAGCCAAGTGCTTTTCTAATATCTCTCACCCAAGTATGATCTTGCATAGCCTCAAAAACAGTTCTTGTTCTTCTTATTTTCGGGGCACACAACTGAAAACATTCGGAGTGAGGTCTTCCAAGCAGCATCCATGCAGCCATCTATCAGTCTAAAATAAAGTATTCCGTCCATTGCCAACGGTGCTGATGATTGAAATTTTAAACATTGCCGCCGTGTTAGAACGTACCGGTACCTCAAGACCAGCCCACGGCCGGTCCGGTTTGGTCTTCTCAATCCACAGCCAGCGCATTTGGAGCGCCCATCCCATGATTTCAAGGTTGTGAATACCAAGCCCACCGAGATCAATTGGCCTCATGACCTTTTCCCAGGCTACTAAACAACTGCCCCCATTAATTTCCTTCCTTCCTTTCCATAAGAAACTCCTCCTGATTTTATCGATTGCTTGTATGAACCACTTAGGAACTTTAATAGCCACCAGCAAATAAATAGGTATGCCAGTGAGTACAAAGCGTGTCAAAACCGCACGGCCAGCTAGTGTCAACAGAGAAGCTTTCCACCCTGGCAGCTTATTAGCTATTTTTTCAATCCAAGGCAGCAGGTCACCTCTTCTTAGCTTCTTGTCAGATATAGGCAATCCCAAATAAGTGGTAGGGAAATGAGAAGTTGTGCACTGTAAGGTGTTGTTGACTGTCTCCACAATTTCACCTTCCCAATGGATAGGGATCACACAGCTCTTTTGTAGATTGGTCTGTAATCCTGAGACATCACCAAAAACTTGCAAGAGGTTTTTTGTGAGGTGTAGGTCAGTTTCTTCAGGGCGAATAAAGAGTGCCACATCATCTGCATAGAGGGACAGATGCTGACCAGTGGAGTGCAAAGGGAGGGGGAGACCTTCAGATTCAGCTTGGATAAATAAGCTATTCAAGACATCCATGACCAAAATGAACAACATGGGAGAAAGAAGGTCTCCCTGCCGAAGGCCACGCTGATGAGAGATAATTTCCCCCGGCTCACCATTGAGAAGAACTTGAGTAGAAGCCGACTTAAGGAGGTTAGAGATGAGATTTCGCCAAATATCACCAAAACCCAAGTGTTCCAGAACTTCAAGCAGGAAAGCCCAAGCAACTGAATCGAAAGCCTTGGAAATATCAAGCTTCAAGAATACAACAACAACATAGCCTTTTGTCCCAAGCGAGTTGGGGTAGGCTAGAGATGAAACCCAAAAGACACAAAGGTCACGGTTCAGGCACGCTGATAGCTAGTCTCCAAGCGCTTCTATCCAAAGCTACCTCTTTAGAGATATTCCAATTCTTAAGGTCTCTTTTAACCGACTCGTCCCAAATCAGTTTAGGTCTACCACTACCCGTCTTTACCTTATCGACACGCTTTAGAACCTCACTACGCACCGGCGCCTCAGGAGGCCTCCGTTGGATATGTCCAAACCATCTAAACCGATGTTGGGTAAGTTTCTCCTCAAATGATGCCACCCCTACCCTTTCCCGAATAACTTCATTCCGGACTCTATCCCTTCTTGTGTGCCTGCAAAACCACTGCAACATCTGCATCTCTGCTACACTTAGTTGCTGGATATGTCGCCTTTTTGTGGGCCAACATTCAGCACCATATAACATCGCCGGGCGAATCGCTGTCCTATAGAACTTGCCTTTTAGCTTTTGTGGCACCCTCCTGTCACAGAGGATGCCAGAAGCTTGATGCCATTTCAACCAGCCAGCTGAGATTCTATGCCTAACATCTTTATCAATGTCGCCATCCTTTTGTAGCATCGATCCTAAAAACCGAAAAATATCCTTCTGGGGCACCACTTGCCCATCGAGACTAACATCTCCACCCTCATGCATAATTGCGCTGAAAGCGCACATCATATACTCAGTCTTGGTCCTACTAAGCCTGAATCCTTTCCCCTCTAACGTACGTCTCCACAACTCTAACTTCCTATTAACCCCTACTCTACTCTCGTCAACTAGCATCACATCATCAGCAAATAGCATACACCAAGGGATATCACCTTGTATGTCCCCTGTGACCTCATCCATCACCAAAGCAAATAAATAAGGGCTCAATACTGACCCCTAATGTAGGCCTATTGAAGCGTCCCCTCATAAGAGAAGACTTAAATGTGATACAAACATCAGTCCCTGGAGGCTGATGACACATTTATTACATCAGATGGTTCATCACCGTACAATTCTACACGGTAATGGGCAGAGAAGCGCCACTATCGCGAGGATTACAACCCACACCCATACAACGATATTAATTATAAAAAGAGGGTCATCAGAGTCTTGCGCCATGCGGTATCTCCTGCGGGTGACCCTAATCCACAGGCAAGGTTGGGTGCAGGACGGTACCCTACTCGACGTCGTCAGGAACGAAGTCTGGGTCTTCCTCTGAAAAAAATTGAGAATGGGGTGAGTACAAACGTACTCAGCAAGTCCAACCACACCCACGAAGGGGGAATAACAGAATATAATGCATAGGGTAAATCAAGGATAGGGTTAAGGTTTACTTTGCGAAAAGCTAGATTTTATGCAGGGGTTCATTTAAAAGAAAGCATTTTCAAAACCAGTTTTCTTGTGCCGAGTAACACGAAGGGTTGATCCACACAGGATCCAAGTTTTAAACTGCTACCGGACTCCTCATCAGCCGTAGCACACGGCACATCTGCCGGACACATTTCCAAAACAACTCACGCCAACCCATCCCAAAATAAACACTAGTTATGTGACCACACTGTAACTCGCTCAGTACCGTGGGCACGGCTATTCGAATAGGTTTTAACTCTGCAGAGGTGTGCAACTTTACCCACAAGCGGGGTACCGCAACTCGATCACCTTAGTGTCGGTGCAGATCCCAACAAAGACATTACCCACCTTAGCTAGACCTGACTAGCCATCACGGGATGCACCAAGGGGTCATTGACCTATCACAGAGGTTTTAACCGGGGCATAAGTCACACAGAGCTAATCCCTTCTCCTTGATCACCCGTTGCTCTCAGCTCTCCTGATGGCTATCAGACTAACTAGTGGGGTTTATGCTAAGTCGTTGCCCATTCAACGGTCGAGTGGTTTGCACGATAGTGGAGTTAGGTGAGATGACACACCAACTCGGTCCTTAGGTGTGACAAGATGGATATCTCCCTTCCTTGCTCTGCCACACAGGCACGAGCACACCAATCGGCAAATCACACAGAAATACCATCTATCCCGTCTAAACTCATCTTTCAAAATTCCATATTTTTCCCTTCCCACACACGCACACCTTTTCTTTATAAAACAAGTTGTATTGTGTATAAAATCCTAAGCGTTCTAGCAGCGATTAACGTCCAAACAGAACACATTCAGACATTAATCTAGGTGGTCAAGAAATGGTTATAACAAATCAAGGGGTGGCTATCCAACCGTGTTTTCAGCAGGCAAAACATATACAATTTTTTAAAACAGGCCAATAGGTTGTGTTTATAAAAACTAGGACAAAAGCATGCATCAAAGGGTGGGATTGAACTTGCCGTCTTCAAAGCCTTCGGAGAGGTCCTGATCGAAGCACTGTCCTTCGGGTTCGGGGTCGCGGAACTGGTCCTCGTTTGCCTGCTCACAGTATTGCTCATCGACGGGTTCTCCCCCGTTCACACCGTGATCTACGACGCATACAAACATGCACACAATCAAGAAACAGAAATAAAAGTTTAATCGTTGAGCTCGAATCGGAAATAATTAAGATATGGAGATGGAAGTGATATTTTCGGGTGGTTTCTTAATGGCACGGCCAAAACTATATTAGAAATGGCGTGGTAGAGTTTCGGGTCGATCAGAGATGTTTTGGCGCATGAAATGATAGGTTTTATAAAGGCCTAGGGGTTAAATAAGGGTCTAGGGACCTGCTTGTAATTAGTGAAAGGATTTGTTTAGAATTTTGGGAAAGGTTCGGGTTACTCGGGAAAAAGGGTAGGGTTCTATTTATAAATAAGTTTATGCGGTGGAGGTTTTGTTTGTAAATATCATAAAGGATAGGGTGTTATTTGAAAGAAACCAAAGGGTGGAAGGGTTCTTAATTAAATAGAATAGAGGGGAGGGGGTTATGGGCAAAAGTGCCCTGTCTTCTTCCTCCCCTCGCGCTGAGGAACAGGGGAGGGGGGCACGGCGGCGGCGGCCCTAGGCCGGTGGCCTGGGGCTCGAGGGCGGCCGGGACCATGGGGAAAAGGGAAGTGGGGCCCTGGGGGTTCGATTCTCCTCTCCAATTTCGGAGAAGGGGGCATGCAGGAGTGGGCGCGGCGGCCATGGTCGCGGCGGACGAACTGCGGCCATGGGCGGCGCGGGTAGGGGCGGCTCGGGGTGAGTGGTCGTGGGGCAAAGGAAGAGGGGGAAGGGAGGAACCCAGCGCGTCCCCTACCTTGGGCCGGGGTGACGCGAGGAGTCGGGGCGACGGGAGCGGCGGCGCTGCGAGCTGGGAGAGAGGAGCTGGAGGTGGCGGAGGTGGTCGTGGGGCAAAGGAGCGGTGCGGGGAGGCCCCTTTATAGCCGAGGAGAGGTGGTGGCGAGGCTGGGCGTGGGTGGAGGCCGGCGAGCGGTGCGGAGCGCCATTAATGGCATTCGGCCGGTCACTCGTGTCGTGACGCGGCGTGCGGCGGTGGCGTGAGCGTCGAGGTCGTCGTCGAGCACGTGGAGGAGAGGAGGCCGGTCGCTGTGCGGGCACAGGAGCGACGACGCGAGCGGCGGGGGCGGGGCGCTGCGCGCGGCCGGCTTGACGACGGGCGGCGCGGCGAGCAGTGCGGGCACACGGTGCACGCGCGAGCGGGTAAAGGCGGTGGGCGGGCGGCTTGGCACGGATGCGCGTGCGGGTGGGCCGGGGCCGCAGCGCGCATGGCTCGGTGCGCCGCGACGCGGCGAGCGCGTGCGCACGGCCCGGGGTCGGCTTGGTGCGGCGCGGCGCTCGGCCAGGGAGGGGGAGCAGGTGCGCGGGCGCTGCGGCGAGCGCGTGCGCAGGCAGGCCGAGAGCGGGGCGCAGGGCAGGCCGGGAGCGTGGGCGTGCGGCAGAGGAGGGGCCGGGCCGGGTGTGCGTGACAGGGGAGGAAGGAGAGAGAGGAGAAAGGAGGGAAGAAAAGAAGAAAAGAAAATGGGAAAAAAAGAAAAGGAGGGGAGAGAGAGAGGAAAAAGGAGAGAGAGAGATGGAGAGATTCGCGCCGCGATCGCGGCGCCGGTCGGCCACGTGCAACGACGCGTGCGCGCGCGGACAAGGCCACAGGGAAGCAGTCGGGGGTTGGAAATCGGACGTTTGGAACAGAGAGAGATTCCGGGAAATGGGGTTCGGGTTTAGGAGGATTTTGAGCTCAACGATGAGAAGTTTTTCAAATAATTATTTTAGCACGTTATTTAATTTTGATGGATTTTCGGGATGTCACAAAACCTACCCCACTTAAAAATGAATCTCGTCCTCGAGATTCGGCTGGTTCCTAAAGAGGTGGGGAAACTCCTTCTTCAGAGCGTCTTCGCGTTCCCACGTAGCTTCTTCTACTCCGTGTCTGCTCCACTGAACTCTGCAGATCCGTACTTCGGAGTTTCTGGTCCTCCTGGTGACAGTGTCCAGAATCTTGACCGGTACTTCCTGATATCGCAGGTCTGGTTGCAGATCTATCGTTTCTACTGGTACGTGTTCTGCCTCGGGTACCCTCAAACACCTTCTTAGTTGCGAGACGTGGAACACTGGGTGTATATCCGACATTTCTTCTAGTGCACCACCGCGTGCCATCCATGCTGCCCACGTGCAGCCTGCGCCACCGCTGCTCGCGCTCCGCTCACACGCTGCCTGCGCCCGCGCCGCTCCACTCGCGCGCCGCCGCCGCTGTGAGCCTCCGCATCGCCCGTGCGCCGCCGCCGCTGTGCGCCTCCGCACAGCAGTCACGCATAGAGCCGCCGCTGCCGCATCTCACGCAGTTCACCACGCAGCCGCAGAGTGCGCGCAAGGTGTTCGACAGTTTGCCTGAATCGAGATGGGTCGCGAGAAAAGGAAGGGGAAGGAGGTCGTGGTCGAGAAGCCGGTCGGAAAGCGGACCCATGCAGAGAGGGAGGCCGAGAGGGCCGAGATGGTGGCCAAGGCCGCCGAGGAGCAGGCGTCAGGCCGTGCTCGTCCGTTCGCGATTCGGGAGCAGCCAGCCAGGGGCAAAGGCAGAGGCAGAGGTATGGGCAGGGTCCGAGGTGCCAGGGCCACCAGGGCCACTACACAACAGATAGAGGGAGATTCGTCTGAGGGGGAGCCGGCAGCTATAGAGTCAGATCGCTCAGTTTCAGATGTAGCACAGTCAGAGCAGTCCCCAACAGCAGAGTCTCCACCAGCGACCGAGCGTCGCACTGGACCGAGGACACGAGGAGGTCACCAGCCACAGGAGCTTCGCAGGTCGACAGCAGCAGCAGCTGCTGCTCACAGAGCCGAGGCCCTAGAGGCCGAGCGCGCAGTGCTCAGGATGGATACTGTTGTGCATCTGGAGCCAGGTGTGCTACTCCAGAACTTGACCAAGGCCAATGCGGCGAAGGTCAAGAGTCTCAGGTGGAGTGTGACAGAGGAGGACTGGTTCCCCGTGACCCGTGATAGCAGAGTTGACTATAGGTTCTGGACGCTCCTTCAGGCCAGTTTCTACGAGACCTATAAGAGGCGGGGACATCGGATCTTTCCGCACAGAGTGCTCGACTGGGTTTCACTGAGGACAGCCGCAGGGGGAGCGGACGTTAGAGAGCACTTTGCACACTTCAGAGGTCTGCCCAGGCTACTTGAGATGGAGCAGAACAGATACATTGAGGACTGGGTCAGAGTATTCTATGCCACAGCCTGGATTGCTCCCGAGCGCAGAGCCGTGCACTTCATGTTTGGAGGCCGGGTCTTTGGTTTGTCCAGGGCGACGATTGCAGGGGTCCTTTGAGTCGACTTGGTCGATGTCTCCCTGCACGAGAGAGTATACGGAGATGCAGATCCACCTCGCAGGGCAATGATTGGTGGGATTGCACCTTCTCACGAGGCGATCTCTCAGTGCTTCCGCCAGCCATTTCTAGCCTCGTATGCCAGAGTCCCCAGCTTGCTGACCCCAGAGGCGTACGCAGTTCACATGGCACTCCGGAGGACCTTGTTACCGAGGAGTGGCTACCCAGAGGGGTTCACAGGTCTGCAACAGTTACTGCTTCTCCACATCCTCACTCATGAGCCTTTTGATATTGTCGACTTCATTTTGGCTGAGATCGAGGATGTGATCACTGACGGGATGGGGGTCGTGAGGCAGTTCCCTTATGCACACTGGATCAATTATATTTGTTCTATGATAGTGCCAGCTGAGTCACCCATCAGCAGTGTCTACCGTCAGGATGAGACTCCTAGGTTCCCAGTCTACCGTCCCACTACAACATAGGACCGGAGGAGGGATAGACAGGCAGACAAAACTGCTATGGCACGGCTGTCAGCTGAGGTGCAGGCCCGAGTGGCAGAGGAGGACGAGGCACTACTAGCAGCAGAGGCACAGCTTCTCGGAGGAGATGATGAGATTCACTGGTCTGAGCTTGAGACAGACTCCTCCGAGGATGACGAGTACTTTCCTGCAGCACTAGCCAGTCACGACCACAAGGCAGGACGGTCCATAGAGCCACCTCCATCGTCACCAGCAGCTGTTACTGTCTCAGAGTCCCAGGTGACTCAGCCGTCCGAGCTCACCTCTCTCCTTCAGCAGCTTGTCACTCAGCAGAGAGAGGATCGGATCGCACAGGAGGAGGCCAGGAGAGCCCATGAGGCTCAGCTTGCAGCTATTCAGAGGGAGGCTGCCCGAGAGCGTGCTGCAGCCGAGGAGCGTTTTGTCGGGCTCATTGACCGAGTCTCTCATAGGACAGACGCTCAGTTCCAGCAGATGCAGCAGGGCATGATGGCGATGTTCGGGATGATCACACAGCTTTACACTCACACCGGACTGGCCCTGCAGCAGCCAGGACTTCAGGGTGTTGGAGCACCTCAGCTTGCAGTCACTCCAGCTCCAGCCCCTACTGCAGCTCCAGCTTCTTCGATGACACCGGAGATCACGTTCTCGATGTCCGCACTTCTTGGGTCTGCCGATCGTCCGCTCTTCTCGCCACTGCCAGCGACTACGCTCTTTCAGGACTCACCGTCAGCGGTTCAGTCAGTCGCCCTCCCCGTCGTACCACAGGCGCCACCTTCAGGGGGAGGAGGAGGAGAGGAGTCTATACTTCCGCAGTCGACGCAGCCGGTAACCTCAACTGTCACGACTTCAGATGTTGACACCTCTTCTGCTGACCCGGTTACCACTTCTACGGACCCTCTCCCAGGCAGTGCCAGCACGAGAGCCTCCACGACCTCCAGTCAGCTCGGACCCGCAGCTCCCGTCCGTCACCGAGGGTTCTCCGTCCGACGACGACGACGACGACGACCTGGACCGCTTCCTCGCCATGCCGCGACAGCAGGACCCGTAGCTCACCTTTTTGGTGCTTTGATGCCAAAGGGGAAGAGAGTTAGGGGGAGTTGGAGTCAGGGGGAGGGTAGAGCTAGAGAGAGCTCGTAGTTGCAGGACTTTGATGTTTTATATCTCATTTGATGTTAGTTCATGGATATGTACAGTTGACTCTTGCGTATGCTGTGTTTTGAGACATATCTATGGATTCCGTTTGAGCCGTTGAGCTATTTGGTTCTTTTTCAAGTTTGCTTGAGTCTCTCCTGTTTACCTTTCTCGCTCTCTCGTTTAAGTTATTGTTTGTGTTGTCATTAATCACCAAAAAGGGGGAGATTGTAACCATCTAGGCCCTCTAGGTATGTTTCGGTGATTAATGACAATCATTATTGTGACTAATGAGTTTGTGCAGCTTAATGAAATCTTATCGCTCATTGGATCATATGTTAAAGAGGCCTCTAAGTTTTCATCATTCAAAAAGACGATCTTGGTATTCAACTCAAGTATATAACAAGACTAAGGATCTTTCTAATCCTAAGTGTCGTAAGGTTGAGAAGGACACTTAGGTTAGTATAGGTTTTATAGTTTTGTAGAGATCGCACTATTAAGAGGGGTTAAGGCCAAGTAACTTTAGCATGGACATGATCAATCAAAAATGGATGCACACTATGGTGACTCAGGTTCCTAGAAGTTCAAATAAGTGGTTTTCAACTTATATCTCAAGAATATTTGGATTTCATTCAAGACTCAAATCAGAAAAGACAAAATCAGAAAAAATCTATACACCGGTTTAACCGACGACTCCAATTTTCTATACGTCGGTTAAACGCAGTTATTAAAGTGTAGACAAGTACATACACCGGTTAAACCGACGATATTTGAAATCAACGTCGGTGCAGTTGTCTAGAACATTGGTTTTCCCAGGAATTTCTAAGGTTATACTCACCGGTTAAACCGACGATGTTTGAAATTAACGTCGGTGCAGTTGTCCAGAACGTTGGTTTTTCCAGGAATTTCTAAGGTTATACTCACCGGTTAAACCGACGATGGATTTGAGTTAGCGTCGGTGCAGTTGTCCAGAGAGTTGGTTTTTCAGTTGATCAGTGGACAACTACACTCACCGGTTAAACCGATGATACGTCGGTTAAATTGCCCGAGTTGTAACGGCTAGTTTTCCAAATGGGCAGTTTACATTCATCGGTTAAACCGACGATGACTTTTGGAGGGCCGTCGGATTAACAGACGTTGCGTACTTTTCTGGCAGCTTTTCTCCAACGGCTCTATCCGCGTGAGCTGCCTATATATACCCCTCCAATGGGTCATTTTGAAGTCTCTTGACACTAGGCAACATTCATACACTCATACTATTGTTGAGAGCCACCTTGAGCTTCATATTCCACTCCTTTGATCATTCAATCATTCAAGAAGCAAGACTAAGGACTTGAGTAGAGAGAAACTTGTGTGCATCCGTTCTTGGTGATCGGTTATTGGTCAAGTGAAGACCCTAGCTTGTTACTCTTGGTGATTGGTAGCACCTAGGCGATCTTGGTGATTGAGGTGTTTCTTCCGGAGCTTGCCAAGTTGATTGTGGGAGCCCGAAGAAGTTTGTACGTGGCTTGAACTCCACCACACCGGGATGGTGAACGGAGACTCTTAGTGAGCACCCTCGTCTCGGTGACTTGGGAGGTGACAAGACTCTTAGTGAGTGTCACAATGTTGATTAGGGGTGTGTGCTAACACATCGACACCACGGAAAAATATCCGGTTGTCTCTTGCCCACTCTTTACATTCAAGCACTTATTTTCATGCAATTATTCATGTGCTTGACTTTAGAGATCATAACTTAGCTCTACCTTGCTTAGTTTCATATCTTGTTGTATCCTTCATAGCTTGTGTAATTTGCTTAGTTAGCCGGTTGGTGAATTGAACCTTACTAATATTGCATGGGTTAATATTGCTTTATTTTATTTTAAAAATTTGAAAAAGGCCCGATTCACCCCTCTTCATCTGTTCATGATCCTTACGAATCGTAGGGCAAGTGCCGGCGCGATGGTGTCCGTCAGGTCGCCGGGACTGTCAGCGACCACCGACAAAGCCCGCTCGGCGAGGGCCGCTTCCCGCTGAGTGATGGCGACCGAACGTCTGAGCACATGGCCGCCGATAGTGGCCAGCAGCCGCGGTCAGGCGATCGTCATCACTCGAAGCAGGGGGAGGAGCGTCACCAGAGCCGCCAGGGGATGGGGTTGTCGCGCCATGGTTCCGACGCCTCTTGCGATGTCGGCGCCGCCGCCGTCCAGAGTCACCGCAGCCGCCCGGCAGAGAAGACGCAGCAGCCATATAGTGGCCTGAGAAGGGGGCACTGACGTCGGAGAGACGGCAACCGGCCGCCAAACCAGCTGATGGGAAGTGGCACCCAGGCGTCCGGTGCGGCGAACAGGGCAGACGTAGGAACGGTGGCCCGTCGCACGGCAGTGGAAACACCGCGTACCAAATTTGCAGGACGCCGCCCGGTGTCTTGGCGAGCAGCAGTTAAAGCATCTGCCCCGAAGATCAATCGGGACGGGGCGAGGCGCCCGGCGCTCGAGCCGCCCGGCCGCCAGCCGCTGCTTTCGGCTGAGAACGGGACGCCAGCCCTCGGCATCAATGCCAGCGAACCGAGCTGCAGGTCGCCGAACCTCCGGGTGCATCACGAAGGTAATTTTGAATTGTAAGGGCTGTGGATGGTTTTGGACGAACAACTCTTTCTCTTTTGCTCACAGTTAACATATTTCTCCTTATTCTCAACAAGAATAGTAACAAAACCCCCTCAATGAAATCTAAGCTATGGCACACAGAAGTACAGAACTATAGCACTATCTTGGGGACACTTTATTAAGCACCAAAATTCTTATTTCCTAGCAACTAACATGAATGTGCCCCGACTATGCTCTAGAACTGGACCTAACAATAAACAACGCACTGAAAGTTCTAACCATGCTAATGCATAATGTTCGCAATTAGAAAACACTAATCATCAGATACATATTGATTGATACCAGCAAGAGTTTTGGCTTACCATAGTATTCATCCCCCTTGCCTTGATACTTAGCTACCGTCCATTTCCTGCACTGCCATCTAATAATACCAGCTTATATTTATGCAATGAGTAAGAAACAAAGTATTATCCATTACCTTATAGCCATGTATAGTGGAGAAACCCTTCAAAAAAAATGTATAGTGGAGAAGAATTAGAAAATGGGGAAGGACAGCCTGAATCACTCCATATACAGAGTTCAAGTTTTGATTTCGCTCGACAGAATCATCAAGTCATCACAACACGATATGTAACTAGGTAAGACACAGCACTGACCACAGATTGGTCAGTAAGATATTGCAAACATCCGATGACTGCAGATTGCATTTTGTCACAACGCTGAGAAACTGTATACCCTTCAGTCCTTCACGTTCGAGCAGTATATGACTTCATTGCAGTACAGAAACAGAGCCTTGTAGCATGCAGAACCTGTCAGCATCCATAAACCTTGGTTGGACAGCCCTAAATATGAGAAATCCAACAAAATCGAGAATTCAGTCACATCATATGCTTGCGTCTCATCACATTGTTAAGCAAGCTCTACTACTTTAACCAGTTGTCCCTTCATTCACCACACACACCAATACATTACCACAAGTATTAAATCCATCCGAAAGGGCACTTTAAGAAGCATGGATAGCCGATCACCCATAGTTCCATACTTCCATCCACCACCGATCCCTTTGCCACATTGAGTGTAACAACACCGCTGATGATGATGCTTGGGCGCAGTTAAGGCAAGCACATTCTCTCTGCAGGGGACACGAGCACATTTCAACAAACAGGTTACAGGCACAATCTACGGACGCAAACTGTATGTCTTTACCAACAGATTAATGCTGGTGATATACCTAAGAGGCAATCATGCGTGAGCCAGATGTTGATCCGATAAGAATTAGAACCCTAATGGGCTTCCGGCGGCGTAAAGGCCCATTAGTGGGGTCTATATAATAAGAGGCGGGGCTATGGGCGGTGTGATGAACACGTGCCATAAACCCTAGCCGTCGTCGCCGCTGCCGCCTCCTCTCCACTTCCCACGAAACCCTAGCTGAGCGCGTGACACCAACGACCGGCGTTCTCGCCGCGCACATGTGGACTTCAAGGAGGCGCTGTCGTGTTGCTGTGGTGCTGACCGATGGGATGAGGAGAAACCGCGAGCTGCGATCTGCTTCATCTTCACCGACACGCGACTATGTTGGGGCGAGCTACCCTAACTCCTCTACCTCTGTGTTGCGTATCTGGTGGTAATGATCCATAATCATTTACTTACTTGAGATCCTTAGTGAACGCGGTAGAATTATAAATTTGCGCTAGCGTAGCATCTCATGGCAGCTGCTGATCAACATCCCATAATGTTGTTGCACGTTTGAGCTCAGCATTATCCTGTCCAACTTGTCCACATCGAACCTCCAATCTAGGGGTCTTTCTGACTTGCCCAAAATTCCAGAGGTGTAAATTGGTGATCTTTAGGTGTACTTCCAATCATCTTTGAACTAAACATGATTGATTGAAAGTGCACGGTCACCAGTTTGCACCCGCTACGACATTCTGTCCAACCGAAGGAGATGGATGCGAATGCGACGGTAGCTGATACAGTAGCTCTGAAACTTCTGGTTCGGTTTAGAACTCTGATCAGCGCAACTCCATTGAGGCGTTTCCTAAACGGTCACGAATTCAGAACAACCGGCGATGTTCTTCCCGGTTTTCCTCTTTTTCGCGGATCACTGAGCCTCCAGCAGAAGTCCAGATACTGCATTCGCCTACAGTTACATTGGTTACTTCAGAGGCTGCTGGAGGCTGGAGCGGAGAGGAGGGGATCATCTGTTCATCACATAATCAGACTGCACGTCTGCACCTCGAATCTTGAGCACCACATGTGTACAAGGAATCTAGCAGCTAGCAGCTTGTACAAGTAGTAGCTAGCCTCCCTTCTCGTCGTCTAGTCGTGAACATGCTGTTGTTTGCTGATTACAACTTTGGACTCTGGAGTTTGCATGGCCTGCCGACCAATCTTAGCAGACGACGGCAAGCAGGACTGCTTGGTCAAGAACATGATCCAGCGACATGCCTGCCGCCAGACTCCTCCCTCCATGGATGGCTTGCCTTGCCTAGTTGCCTTTGCAGCTCCGAGGTGCCGCAGGGGCTGACAATAATGGCAGAGAACGGGCTGGTAGGAGGGGACAAAGCAGGACGAAACAAGCGGGGAAGAGGAGATCAGCAGGACGAGCGCGGGATGGTTTTAGACGGCGGCGGAACATGCGGGTAAGGGGAAGGGGAAGGGGCCGGAGATCAGCAGGAGGAGCGCGGGATGGTTTACGGCGGCGGCAGCGCCGAATCTGCACGGTAAGAGGGGGCAAATCCACCGACGAGAGATGGGATACCTACCCACAGTACCCGGGGGCTTTCTGAAAATATTCAGATCGCGCAATTATTATTAATCATGATCCAATTTAAAGGTCTTTGTAAAAACGGTGAGGATGTTTGTATAAATATTTGGAACGCAATGATTGATCAGAATCCAATCTAGGGATCTTTTTGTTGTAGGGTTACTAGCGGATCCGAGGTTACTAGCGGTCTCTAGAAGAGCAATAGGACGCCTCTACAACTTTCAGAGCTGCCGAAGACCAGCCAAAGTCGCTCAGAGGTAGGTAGGCTTGCCCCGTTGGAAGTCAAAATATTAGCATATCAAAATGTTGGCAAGTTCACAAATTTTGGCATTCATTTGGTTCAAGGCTAAAAAAAACTATCCACCTAGTCAAATGCTATTCTAAACTTGCCAATGTTTTGGTTAAAAAAATTGGCATGCCCAGAATTTGGTATACCAACATTTTGACATCCAACCAAACAGGACGTGAAAAACACATAAGAACGAGCCAGAGGTTACCTTTGGTACCATGAGAGAAATATCGCTCAATAAGAGAGTTCAAGTTGCACACTCCAAGCAGTAAAAAGACTCTTAGGGTTGGAATATTCGCAGAATATTCCGGTGGCATGGGGGTATTCTTGAAATTATGTAATCTAGTCTCAAGTATAAATATGCCCTCCTTTTTATTGTACGGGGAGATTTTTTTTTGAGATTACAGTACACATTTTCGTATTCCATCCTCGCAGGACTGTTATGGCCTGTTTGGTTCGAGCCTGGCATTTGAGGCTTATTTGCTTCGTGCCCTGCCAGGCAACACCGTCGCCAGGCATGCATCGCAGCCTCAGGCGACCGAAATCGAACGCCTGGGAGCGCTGCCTGTGCCAGGCGTCTTTTCCAGGATGGAAAGCAAACAGGCCCCTGCCTGGGAGCAGCTGCCTGGCTCAAGCCTCCAACCAAACAAGCGCTTAGTGCTTGGGTTTCGCCGGCTCGAACCCAACACAAATCATCCCCAAGCTCACCCGCACTGGAATTCTGGAAAGAGAACGGACGAGGCGAGAGAGATGCATGCAGTGGCTATGGATTTGCACACCACACCACACCACGAGGTCCAGTCAGGCCGCTACTCCGCTGTGCCGTGCCGCCGCGCGACATGACCAACGGCGCCATGGCCGTGGTCCTGTACGCTACCGTTCCCTCGCATCCGTGGCGATTAGCATGCACGGCATTTCTGAAACGAATGCAACACTGCTCACCAACAGCGCCTGAAACGGCCAACACCTTCAGAGCATGATGGGTTTTTTTTTTAACTTAACTCAGGAGCACGAGGTTTTTTCAGAAATTAACTCAGGAGCATGATGGTTAATGTAACTCTGTTCAGGCAGGCACGAGGCGTGGCGGCTATTGATCAACATCCATCCCATTATGTTGTTGTCACACGTTTGATGAGCTCAGCAACATCCTGCGCAACTTGTGCGCATCGAACATCTCAGCCAGGGTCTCTCATTTTGATTGGACAAACTAAAAAGAGATGGATTCGACGGCAGCTGGCACAATAGCTTTGAAATTGAAACCACCAGCTCTTGGTGTAGCTGGGTCATACTCATACGGGTATCTCTGAACTGAATACGAGGAGGAGGGCACAAGCTTCACTCCGGAGTAGCAGTAACTTCTGGTTTCAGTTCAGACTTCAGAACTTTGATCGGCGTAGCTCCCTTAGGCTTCTCATCTTTCGCAGGTTCTAATCTGAACGGTCACGAATTCAGAAGATCCGGCGATGTTCTTCTCATTCACAGACCTTCACTGGCGATCTCCTCTAGTTTTGGACCAGCCAATCACCTTCGCCTTGATGCTAGTCCACATGTTTCTCCACCTGCCCCTCTTGCCTATACATGTTTCTTTACCGAATTCTTTCTTTACCTGCTGATCTCATCAACGTGGATCAGCCGGCTAACATTCTAGAATCCTAGGTACAAATTATACTATAAGACGCCTTTCAGTTGGACTGTTACAGAGGCGGACGTAACAACTAAGAACAGATTGCAGCTGCTCCTAACCCCGGATCCGCTCTTGGCATTTTCAGATCATCAACCGGGTTTTCCCCATGCAATCATGCCCCCAGAATCCCTGCTTGTGCAAGCCGACAGAAACGTCCTTTTCCCGACGAGGAAAGCCGCCCCCAGATGAATAGATGATCGATTCAGCGGCAGGGCTCAGGCCAACGCTTTTTGTTCGCTAGCCCATTAAACTACTGGTCACCAAGACCAAGCCAAGCAGTGGCTGGGTACGCGACGCTGTCGCCGTCCGGGAGCGGTGGCCGGCACAAATTCCCCGGCACTCCGCGACGGCTCCGCTCGGCGTCCGCCCGCTGAACGCCGAGGCCACGTACTCCACGTAGGTGGGGGGTCCAAGTGGAGAGCGTGGGGCGCGGCCTGCCGTTTCATGGTGGCCGTCGCCTTCCTGGCGCTGGATATGGACGGGAGCTTCGGAGTCCATGAATCCTATACGCACATCCAGTGCGTCCCCCCTTGTCAAACTTTTGAGGATGGCAAAACGTAGTTGCTGTCAGCTCATCTTGTGCGTGCAATGCACCTCTCAGATACTTCATTTCGACTTGTTTTGCACAGGCAAAAAATGAAACATTTCTGATATTTACAGGGGGAGCAGAGTACACTTCCAGGGAAGAAAGCACAGCGCAACTTAGCATACATCCTCCTAGGATTAGATAGCAGTACTAGTGGTTTACTACGTACAAGCGACAACTGCATCTTATTGCACTACACCTCTACACTACTAGTAGAGTTTATTACGACGGCACACAGGCTGCTAACAATATAGACTGGTCACTGGTACGATAACCATACTCGCGGCTTACTTATTTACAGTCACGCAGGATGCAATGTAACCAGCCACTGAGGGCAGTCTGGCCTCCTTCCGGCCAGGGAGTAGTATGCAAGAACCTGAGCTTGGTTATCAACACAAGGCTGTCCATCTGCCATCATCCGATATACGTTCTCGGGGCTGGGAGGTGCAAACTCGATGTTCCAGAAGGGCCTGGCCATGAGCAGGAGGTCCTGTCCTGTTGGAGAGGCCCTGTACCCCTGCACCCATATGTACCTCAGCGAGGGCATCTGGAGAACGGCGACTGCCAGGGCTCGCTCGCTGAAGCAGCAGCTCCTCAGCTCCAGCTTCCGCAGGTTGGTGCACCCCATTGCGAACTGGATCAAACCATTGTCCGACTCACCGACGTTGCCTAGCAGCATGTACTGGATGTTTCCACTGTACTGACCAATGTAGCCAAGGCCTACATCAGAAAGCCCTCCCGGTCTCAGGTAGAAGGCAAACCTCCGGAGCTTGGTGCAGTTCCTCAACAGAGCACGGACACCATTGTCAAGCGGTAGGTCTGTTATTTCCTTCTGCTGGTCAAGTAGAACAATCCGGAAGTCATAGAGATTCTTGCAGAAAGTCCCAATGGATTCCAGGGCTCCGTTGGTGATATCAGATACATAGGCAGCTATGTACTCCAGTTCACGGCAACCAACAGCTACCGCTGTCAAGCCTATCTGAGAGACTCCTCCTTGCTCTTCTTGACCTGGATCATCCTCACCCCGCTCAATTCGTAGTCTTCGAAGCTTCTTGCACGTATCAGCAACAACTTCTAGTCCTCTGTCCCCAATCACATTCCTCACCTGTTGAGAGTGTCTATCTTGTCAGTTGAATGAAATATTTGCTATTTTCAGATGCAAATACAATAGAATATATGTGCAAAAGCATTACCTCAAGAACCAGTAGGTTGGGGCATTTAGCAATAATCTGGCAATGATCTTCAGTGGTGAGCAAAGTGTACTGCAAATCCAGTTTCTTCAGTGTCGCAGAAAAAGGAAAGATAATAGGCATCTCATTTTTACCCATGAAGGTAAGTCCCCCCAAGAAGCATAGTCTGGGTGGGAATTTAACCTTTTCATACTTGGTGTACTCTCCTACTTCAGAAAATGATCCTCCAGCAAATTCTTGTAATGCTTTGGAGGTTTGCAGAAAACCGATCAGATCCGAAAGATCGCAATCACTAATCTTCAAAGAAAGCAGTGATTTACAGTTCTTTGCAAGAAGCTCCAGATCTGATGGCTCCACTTTGAGCTCAGTCATGTAGAAGTTTAGTGTCACAAGAACAGAGTTGTTGACAGCCAGTTCATGGAGCCACTCACTGCCCTTATCGTCAATTATGCATTCTTCCAGGAATAAAGTTCTCAAAGATCTGTCGAGACAATTTAGAATGACATGTTACGTTGATAATCCCAGGCAATCATAGCAGCTAGAACGATGTATTCACTGTCAGCAGGATTATAACATTAAAAAAATGCTAGAGAGACGTAGGTATAGAAAAGCAAAGGCAAGATGATTGAGCAAATGACATGCAACCAGAGAAGTCACCACAGTTTGTTGCTTCAGTATCTAAATGGAAATTACTAGTTTCAATACACAAAAGTAATGGTTGACTCCTTGAATATGGAGCCATATATATCAAATGCAAAACATTCATGTGCATTCATTATTCAATGTACTTAGTCAACTGGTTCAAAATCATCACTACAGAATTCTAATCAAAAAATAAAAACCATCTTAGATACTTTGGGCATAAAGAGAAAGAAGGGAGAGATGCTGCTTGAAATATAAGACACCGTACCATATGAATGTGATCATGGTAGAATTGATTGATAACTGGAACCAACTACGTGCAAAGCTGCCACTGAATTTTTGCCAAAAATATGTTTCATTAAGGACATAGTAGTCCTGTTCAATTCCAATCAGCACGGTACCCGAGTACCCATGGGAACGATAGATCACCCGCCAGTTTGGCGATAACTCAAACTAGCTTGCTTGTGCAAAACTGTGTTTACTATGAACTTCATGTGTCCAGACCAAGTACATATTGAGATGGGGGGAAAATACTGGGCAAAGAAACGATCAAGCCACAACTACTCTGAACTGTGCATATCTAATGCTCATACCAATTTGTTCAAGAAATTCTTGCGTGTCATGACCTAAGATTCTGCATCTTGCCGTATTCGAACATGAACACGGTTCAGGCTTATCTGTTACTCCGTTTAGGAACATCCCCGCCGGCCGGATAAATCACGATTTCTCTAAGAGGCGCCGCAGATCACCAGAGCAGGGAACCGGAAGAATTGCTAGTACCTGCAAGAGCGGGCGATGAGGCGAAGGGCGTCCGTCGAGAAGTCGGAGCACTTGTCGAGCTTGAGCACCTGCAGCATGTGGCCGCGCGCGCGGACGAGCACGGCGACGTCCTCGTCGGTGACGGTCATGCGGCGCAGGTGGATCGCCTTGAGGCACTCGAGCGGCGCGGCGAGCTGGGCGAGCCAGGGCGCGGCGTAGGCGCCCCAGTCCTCGGGTATGAGCCCGTACATGGCGGCGCGGGGCTTCCCCTTGAGCGCGAGCGACTCGAGGCGCGGGAACCTGGCCAGCAGCCGCGCGGGCTCCACGGCGTAGCAGAAGCCGACGGTGACGTGCTTGCGCGAGAGCGCGTCGATGCGGTGCCAGCGGCGGCACACGAGCGAGGCGGCCTCCCGGTCGCGCGGGTCGTCCACGTAGCCGAACACGAGGTGCAGCGCCTCCTCGGGGACGCCGCCGCCGCCGTCGAAGCTGAGCGCGCGGCTCAGCCGGCGCGGCTCCGGCACCTCGCCGCCCATCGGGCCCGGATC
Source organism: Panicum virgatum (assembly GCF_016808335.1). Taxonomy (NCBI): domain Eukaryota; kingdom Viridiplantae; phylum Streptophyta; class Magnoliopsida; order Poales; family Poaceae; genus Panicum; species Panicum virgatum. The sequence goes on along the minus strand of NC_053140.1, from coordinate 54,962,147 downwards.
GGCTACCGCGCGGGGCCGGCTCTCCGGAGATCCAGGCCGAGCCGGGGCATGGAGATTTTTGCTGCCCCTTCCTGCTTGGGATTTCTGTGAGAGGACGGGAGGGGGAGGGGAGGGGAGGAGAGGCGGAGGGAATTATTGGAGGGAGAAGGGGGGGATTGGAGAAGGCAGCAGCGTTTACTTCGTTCCTGCGCCGATCAGCCGGTGGTGCCGCGCCACGTAAGCACCGGAGTGGAGGTGATAAATGGCGTCGCCCGCCGGGCACGCCACAGTGCTCACTGAGCTGCACCACAACCAGCTCAAAAGGCTGTTGGGGGGCTGGGCCCTCTGTCTGTCGCAAGAACTGACCCTTTTTTTTTTGCGATTCTTCTTTCCAAATTCTCGCGAAAAATATCGGAGTCGATTGCACTCAAAATTCAGCAACTCATGGGCCAGACGTATGGTTGAACGAAACGTAGAAGAATTTCGTGTATTGTATATATCTTGATGAGGTGAAGGTTGGAAAAAGGACAAAAAAAATAAACAAGAAAAAATGGTACGAGCTAATCATGTGGCGTGATGTCTAGCGGGCGGTGGATCTGGTCTGCCATCAGCGGATAAACCCTTCTTTTCTTCTGCAAGATTGCGCGGCGTACCACTGCTCTTAATGGAGCCCATCGACGCCTTGTTGGCTCTTACGTGTTCTAGTAGCCCGACCGTCTAAAATTAATTTTACAGGTGTCGTTTTCAGGAGGGCACCATTGGTCCATTGCTAGAAATGACAATACACCATTTGAAGGAGACCAGTCTACAGGCTATGGGATAAGTAGATCACACAATTTTTTCAGTAGCAGCACTACAAAACCGAAATTTGTGAAAGAAAATATAGTAGTACAATACTACGCGGTCGCTTTGTTGCTAACCGTATTCGGACGGGTGCCTAACTTATCGCACCAATTTTTTTTATTGTGAGTTGAGACTAAATATACCTCCGGTATTTTCATTAACCAGCTACGCCAATGCCTATCAAAGTCTAGCTTGTTTTCTAGTAAACTCTACGTCGTCTACGACTCAATTATTCATGCATGTGTCCCCGTCCCACACTGACAGAGCCAAATTTGGAATAGGCTCCCACCCAGTCTGCTCTTAAAAGCTCAAGTGGCCTCTCTTTTTTCTTTTTCTGTTGCTGTTGTGAACTTGTGATACTTGAACAAGTGGATGCAATTTTTTTATCCACTTTTTTCTTAAAAAAATAAAAGTCTGCACGATATTATTGTTGGAGTAATGGGCTTGGCCCATTACTTCTAAAGCATTAAAAGAATTTAAAGCCCACTATTAATGCTAGGGAATCAATGCTTAATTCCGTACCGGGAATTGAGGAGAATCTCAACCGACTTAAAAGGTGGACTTCGTGTACACCACTTGTGAAGCCGGTAAGAGGAGGACGGTGAACCACGCGCGCGCGCGCTCGCTCGCCGGGCCGGGCCGGGCCGGGCCGTGGTCGAGACGAGGCGCGGCGCGGCGCGGTGCGGTGCGGCCGGACGGGCGGTGCGGTGCGGTGCGGTGCGCGTGCGCGGCCAGACGTGACGTGCAGGTGCCGGTGCGGTGCGGTGCGACGTGATGTTCGTTGAACCTGAGGCACATTAACTGCCGCTCATCAAAGTCATTCATGATGTCCAGGTTCGTTGAACCTGAGGCATATCGTGCCTATATAAACCAGCACCCTCTCCTCTCATCCTCACTCATCTCAAGCACTCATCCAGGTACTCCTCTTCAGGAGACCTCTCCCTTCTCCCTCAGCTGCTTTCTGCCTTCCCCACCGCTAGCGAGAGCAGGGCCTCCGGAACCTCTGCTCGCTGAAGGTCCTGCACGGGATCCCCACCGCTAGCGAGAGCAGGGCCTCCGGAACCTCTGCTCGCTGAAGGTCCTGCACGGGACGCGGGCAATTAGGTTGACGCGACTGCTCGCTCCCTGAACGACTCCTTCGTCTACTTCCCGGCGTAGCTGTAGCAGCACCGTCCAAATTAGACCGGCTTAAATGCACTAACCATCATCTTAATACTTAATCCAGTTACTGTGCACTTAAAACGGTGTAACCTGACAGGCTGTCGGGTAAAATCCCGATTAAACTACTGTACTCCAGGATCACAATTGCACTTAGACCCGTACGAAGACGAGCACAGGTGTTACCCGCATACAAAAATCTTCAAATTAATTTACAACACCAGTTTTACATAAAAGTCTTAAATACAAACAACAGAGTTCAAACGCACAGCGGAAGTTTAAAACTGAGTTCGAAATACAATACGATAGCTACGACGACGATTAAAAGGTGAGCTCCACATCCTGCCCACCGATGTGACGCCAACCTGCCCAATCTTCACGGGGAAGACGGGGCCCACTCGACGGTCCAACCTGGAGGAAGCGGCTGTCCAATCCAGGACGCACAGATCTCCTCGAAGTCCGCAGGGACACAACCTGCTCAGAAGGGTTACAACAACAACCCTGAGTATACTAATACTCAGCAAGGCTTACCCGACTCTGGGTATACTTAGCCCATTACCTAGACATGCAAGGCTTTTTGGCTCTGGAGTTCTTTTGCTGAAAAGCTGCTAGAAGTGAATCCTTACTTTCAATATTTTAGCTCCATTTAGTATACCAAGTATTTCTGAGTTTGCCTATTCATCTAAAACACACATGATGGAACAGATTATCTTTTAGTAACTTCCAAACCAGTCTTTTCCATTCCGTTTTCATTCCACTTTCTTACTACGATGTGACAAAGTGGCCAAGGTTCTCTTAACCGAGAGAGACGGCGAATCGATCCGTTTTAACCTTGCAAGGTGGACCTAACTCACACGACACGCGTAAACCCCGTCGGGCCACACACGTCAACTGTTCCCATCATCACCCCGACGTCTGAATCACGCCTGCCAAAACCCGGGTGAAGGGTCCCTCACAGCGAACTCCCAGAGAACTAGGAGGCGACATACTCTCCCACACCCGCCATCATTCCACTCCCAGAGTAGCAGGTCGCGATTCAAAGAATCGTTGCAAATCAGGTAATTAGCTTACCGGTTTCGACTACCTCCTACTTCCGGCATGTGGTTAGTACTGTTCAAACTCAGTCATCACTGCCAACAACGGAACGGTCCTCAATCGACACAGGCGGAGATTTCTTTTCATCCATTCTATACCATTAATCCAACTCACTTCCGCCCGGTCTCCAATTCTCTTACTTAACAAAACATTTCAAAGCCAAGGCTAAGGGATCAAGATCCTAAACTCGCGAGTGACAGTAATCACTCGACTTCTACCGAAATCCTAATTAGCAAAGCATTTCTATCGACACCTGCATACTAGTATAGGCCCACGGTACCTAGGGAAACATGCATACTATGGTTCCATTCAACTCCTAGAACATAAATGCACAATACTCAAATAAATATTGAATAATTTAAATTAAGGTTATGCTCCGGGGCTTGCCTTGCAGGTCAGCGGGGTTAACTAGGTCTCCGGGGGCGTGCTCAACGGTGTCCTGCTGCTGCTCCTCTGCTCGTGGCTCCTGGACCGGCTCAGCAACTAGCTCGTGGATAGCTTCGTTCGCGGCGTCTACACGAATAAAATATGACATGCAACAGTTAGGATACGGTGCAACGCATGAGCACTTAATGCGATGAAAAGATTAACTCAAATTAGCCTGAACTGTTTCCTTCGAAAACAACTACTAAAACGACTTAGGTTAGCATGGATTAACAGGAGTTTGCTTTGCATGCACGAAACAATTAACTACCAACATTAAAATAAGGAAAGAGCATGGCTAGGGGCAAACTATAAGCAAAACCCTAACTTGCCTACAAGCTCTAGCACAAGAATTAACCAGCTTCACTTCAAAGCAGTAAGCATGCCACCCAAATTTTTCTAACATTTATTGATATAGAAACACATTTCTTTTAGCCCTAGAAAAGGAAAACAAACACTAACAGATGCACAATCAAGGACATAGGCTATGCATCTGAAAATTTTACTGAGGACTGCACATACAAGAAGTAAGCCACTGTGAATTTTTCATAATTTTTAGAGTTATAGAACAAGTGGTACAAAATAAACTAGGTTAAACACAAATTGAATTTTTATCAGACCAAAAGTGACAAAATTCATGCTTAAGTATTTTTCCTCTGAAGATCATGATTTTAGAAACCTAACAAAATTTGTTTTGCATTTTTCTGAATTTTCTACGAATTTTGATGCCATTATGAACTTTTCAGCCAAACTAAAGAAAAACAACTGAAAATATTAAAAAGGGGGGGGGAGGCTGACAGCCGGGCCCCACTTGTAAGGGAGCCCAGGCCCAGCTCCAGTCGCCCCCATCCCCTGCTTCGTCCGTGCCCGCGCGCCACGGCCGTGGCAGGCGCGGCGGCCAGGGCAAGGCGCGGCGGCACCCTTGCCGGCCCACGCCCAGGGCCAGCAGGCGGCCCGAGGCTCGCGGTGGGGGGCGCGGAGTCCCGCGCAGGGCGGCCCCGTGGCGGGCGCGCGGCGCGCAGAGCCGCCCGCGGTGGCGCGCGGCGGGAGCGGCGGCGGCGTTCCGGCGGCGGCAAGGCCAAGCGGCGGCGGGATGGGGCGGCGCAGGCTTCAGTGGGGTTGAGCGGCTGCGGGGCGTGCGGCGGTGGCCCGCGAGCGGGGGCAGGGAGGCCCGGCGGCATGCGCGGGCGGCGCTCAGCGCGTTCCGCGGCGGCGCGGCTCCGATTCGACGGCGGCGGCGCCGATTCGGATGGGGAAAAGCTCGGGAAGATAGAGGAGGGCGCGATTGAGCTCACCGGGGGTCGATTTGGGGCGGAGGATGGCCGAAAGGTGGTGCTCGACGTGGGGGTGGCGAAGCTCGGGGCGACGGCAATGGTGGCCACGGTCTGGTGCTCGACTTTGGCCGGGGTAGGGCACGGCCGCGCTCGTGGAGGGATGGAGGAGCTTCGGGGCGGGGTCGCACAGCTCGGAGTGCGACGGATTGAGGTGGGGCGGCGAAGGTTGGCCGGAGCGACGAACGACGGCGATGTCGCTCGGTTCTGCTCGCTCGAGCTCGACCTAGCTCAGAGGAAGGAGAATGGGGAACGGAACGGGAAGCTTCGAGGTCGTCTGCGAAGTGAAGAGCGGCGCTCAGACGCGATGGCCGACGCGTGGAAGCTCGCCGCCGTTCACAGTCGCCGGTATGGCGTCGGGGCACAGTGACGAACACAGTGGAGACACTGTTTCTTCGTTAAACGATTTTTGCCCGAGTTTGACCAGGTAAAACTCAATTTTTCATATGGGAACATGAAATTTGGCCAAAATAAAAGTTGTAGAGGAAAAGAAGATCTACAACTTTCGTTTTGGGCGGAAGTTGATTTGGAGCTCGGATCAAGGACAAAAACGAGATCGAACACTGCTAACTAGATGTTTGCTAAGCGAACGCGATTAGCGTTAACGACGAATTTGAGTCCACGATTAGCGAAATAACTCGGGATTAGCAGGACGATTAACACAGGGTGTTACAGCCTTCCCCCCTTAAAAGAATCTCGTCCCGAGATTCAGGCATGAAGGAAAAAAGATAGATGAGAGGGTTCGAAGGTGAATTACCTGGATGAGCGTTTAAAAACTCCGGATACTTGGATCTCAGGAATTCCTCCTTCTCCCAAGTAGCTTCATCTTCGGAGTGATTACTCCATTGAACTTTGAAGAATCGGTTGGTTGTGCGGCGAGTAACTCGATCCTTGCGATCAATAATCTTGATAGGATACTCAGAATAAGTGAGATCAGATTCTAATTGAATTGAGTCACTTGCCACAGCTTCAGTCGGAATTCTAAGGCACATTCTGAGTTGCGATACATGAAAGATGTTATGAACTGCAGAAAGATTTGCTGGAAGATCCAACCGATAAGCCACAGGACCGCATCGTTCCACAATTGGATATGGACCGATGTAGCGGGGAGCTAGCTTTCCTTTTATTCCAAACCTTTGCACGCCTTTCCAAGGTGATACTTTTAGATAGACGTGGTCACCGACTTTAAAGACAAGTGGATCTCTTCTTTTATCCGCATAGCTCTTCTGTCGGGACTGTGCAATCTTTAAGTTGGCTTGGATAAGGCGGACTTGTTCTTCGGCCTCTTGAACCATGTCGGGCCCAAAGATTGTTCTTTCTCCGGTTTCAGACCAATTGAGAGGTGTACGGCATCGACGACCATACAGGGCTTCGAATGGTGCCATTTTGATGCTCTCTTGATAACTATTGTTATAAGAGAATTCAGCTAACGGCAAACATTGATCCCATTTCTGTGGATAGGTCAAAACACATGCACGAAGCATATCCTCCAAAATTTGATTTATCCTCTCCGTTTGGCCGTCTGTTTGAGGGTGATATGCAGAGCTACGAATAAGATGTGTTCCCAAGCAAGCATGTAATTGCTCCCAAAAACGAGCAACGAACTGAGTTCCTCGATCGGAAATGATAGTCTTTGGCACACCATGTAAACATAGTATGCGATCCATGTACAATTCCGCATATTGTTTGGTCAAGTACATCGTCTTAACTGGGAGGAAATGTGCCGACTTGGTTAATCTATCCACTATAACCCAAATAGAGTCGTAACCCTTTTGAGTTCGAGGTAAGCCGACGATGAAATCCATACTTATATCTTCCCATTTCCATTCTGGAATATTCAAGGGTTGAAGAGTCCCAGCTGGTCTGAGATGACTGGCTTTAACCCTCCGACAGATATCACACTCCGACACATACTTGGCTATATCTCTTTTCATCCGAGTCCACCAAAATCGTTGCTTCAGGTCTTGGTACATCTTGTTGCTACCCGGATGAATTGATAATCGTGACTTATGAGCTTCATCAAGGATCTGTTTTCTGAGTCCAAAATTCTTAGGCACCACTAATCGGTTCTTGAACCATAATACATTCTCAGTATCCTGGTGGAAGCAATTCACTTTAGGGTCTCCTTCTGATAGTCTTCTCTGAATTTCCTTCACCCCTTTATCTTGCTTTTGTGCCGCTATGATGAGATCGCGAAGAGTAGGAGTAAGCTCTAGATGAGCCAATGTGCCATGTGGTACAATACTCAAATTCAGCTTTTCCATTTCAAAGCAAAGAGATTCGCTTAATGGTATAGCTGAAATGCAATGACAGTGAGCTTTGCGACTTAGCGCATCGGCAACTACATTCGCCTTGCCAGGATGATAATGCACTTCGAGTTCATAATCTTTAATCAACTCAAGCCATCTTCTTTGACGCATGTTCAAATCAGCTTGAGTGAAAAGATATTTGAGACTCTTGTGATCGGTATAGATGTTGCACAATGAACCTAAGAGATAGTGTCGCCAGATCTTCAGTGAATGGACCACAGCTGCTAATTCAAGATCATGAGTGGGATAATTTTCTTCATGCCTCTTGAGTGATCGAGAAGCATAAGCAATCACTCTATTTTCTTGCATCAGGACACAGCCGAGTCCTGTGCCTGAGGCATCACAGTACACATCAAATGGTTTTGAAGTGTCTGGTTGGGCCAAGATTGGAGCAGAAGTGAGAAGTGTCTTCAATTTCTGGAAAGCTTCCTCACACTGGGCACTCCAATAGAATTTGACACCCTTCTTAAGAAGTTCGGTCATTGGCTTCGCAATTCTGGAGAATTCTGGGATAAATCGTCGATAATACCCAGCTAAACCCAAGAAACTGCGGATTTCCGGAACTGAAGTTGGGGCTTCCCAATCGAGTACATCTTGTACTTTACTGGGATCCACAGAGATGCCCTCAGCAGATATGACGTGACCGAGGAATGGTACTTCCTTCAGCCAGAAGTCACACTTGCTGAGTTTGGCATAAAGTTGGTGCTCTCTCAGACGTTGAAGTACGATGTGAAGATGCTGGGCATGTTCTCCCTCATTCTTGGAGTAGATCAAGATATCATCAATGAAGACCACGACGAACTTGTCTAACTCCGGCATGAATACCGAATTCATGAGGTACATGAAATAAGCTGGAGCATTGGTTAATCCGAAAGACATTACCAAATACTCGTAGAGACCATAACGAGTAGATAAAGCGGTTTTTGGTATATCTACCGGTCTGATTTTGATTTGATGATAACCAGAGCGTAGATCTATTTTTGAGAATACTTTAGCTCCAGCTAGTTGATCAAAAAGAATATCAATACGAGGAAGTGGATATTTGTTTTTGATGGTCACTGCATTCAGAGGTCGGTAATCCACACATAACCTCAAACCGTGATCTTTCTTCTTTACGAACAGAGCCGGGCAACCCCAAGGTGAGGTGCTCGGTCGGATATAGCCTTTATCCAGCAACTCTTGTAACTGGATTTTTAATTCGGCTAACTCACTGGGAGTCATTCTATATGGCCTTCGAGATATGGGCGTTGTGCCAGGCTGTAACTCAATGACAAACTCAATATCCCGATCGGGAGGCATGCCTGGCAAGTCCTCCGGAAACACATCGGGGTATTCACAAACCACCGGAATTACTTCTAGAATTTTTCCCTCAAGATGGTATATAACAGTGGCTGGAATTGCATGCTTGGAAAGATGAATATCCGTAGAACCATATGTGGGGGAGTTAATCCGAATGACACGAGAAGAAGTATCAAGGATAACACAGTGTTCCTTCATCCAATTCATTCCAAGTATGATATCTATCCCTTGGCTTGGAAGGACAATGGGCTTAGTTTGGAAGATTTTTCCACCCAATTCAAGGGACACACTCGGAATTATTCGATGGGTGTGCAACCGTGCACCCGGTGTACAAATAGCATAAGGTCTTTTTATTTGAATTTCTTGCAAGTGGAGTCGCTCTACGCATGCTTGACTGATAAAGGTATGGGACGCTCCCGAATCAAATAGCACAGTAACAGGGCAGTGATTAACGGAGAACGTACCCGCCATCACTTGGGCGCCCTCCGGAACTTCCTCCAGAGTGGTGTAGTTCACACGACCAGTCTTGGCAGGTACAACCTTCTTTTTCTGATCTTTCTGGCTGGAACCTTGACTCAGTGCTGGAGTCTTGTAGATGTTCTGCCGAGGTGGCAGACGGCAGTCTCGTGCAAAGTGCCCCAGGTTACCACAATTGTAACAGGGGTAGTTGTTGGGGCGTGGAGCTTGTAGCATTAGGGGCCTCTGCTGCTGTGTCGGAAAACGAGGTACCCACGGTTGCTGTTGCTGGGGTGGCCTAGCGACCCAACGGCCATGCTGTGGAGGACGGTTTGAAGCCTGTTGATTCCCTGTCTGAACCAGCTTGTATTTCTGGGGTGCATTGCTGGAGGATCCAGCAGGTGCCTTTCTCTTCTTGTCAGCTTTGTGTGCCAGCGTGGCATCTTCCTGCGTGATGGCCTTATTAACCAGATCAGTAAAGTTGTTGCACGTGGTGAGAGCTAGCTTGTCTTGAAGCTTTGTGCTGAGTCCCCTTCTGAAGCAATCTTGTTTCTTCTCATCAGTGTCCACATGAAAACCACCATACTGGGATAGCTGGTTAAAGGTCTGAGCATATTGAAGTACGGTGTTGTTCCCTTGCTTCAGGGCTAGGAACTCTGCCATCTTTCTCCTCATCAAGCTTGTAGGGATGTGGTGGGCTTTAAAAGCTGCCACAAACTCATCCCAGGTGAGACGTGTACCAGCGGGAAGTAGAGCCTTGTGATTTACCCACCATATTTTCGCAGGTCCCCGCAGCTGTTGCGCCGCAAAGGCGGCTTTGTCTATCTCTGTGCAATTGAGGATACTGAACTTATCCTCAATGGTGCGAATCCAGGCATCAGCCTCAAGGGGATCATCGGCCTTATGGAACAGAGGTGGCTGGGTGGCCAGAAATCCGACATAGTCAGTTTCTGCTGGTGCTAGCGGGGGAGCATGTCGACCTCTGCCGGCATTGACTTGGGATTGCACCAGTTGCCTTATTAGCTCAGTCTGCTCATTGCGGTCCGCGATAAGAGCTGCAACAGCTTGAGCCAAAGAGGGAGGTTGCTGGGGCAGTGCCTCGTGATTGTCATTGTCATGATTATCACCCATCTGCAAAATAGTCATTCCCCTGGTTAGCCATTTCGCTATCAGGACTAATTCATGCAATATAAAGAATGTGCATATATAATATGAACACACGGCATGAATCATTTCTCTCGCGAGATGGTTCACCAAGGGAATTAAATTTACTTGCTTTGGTTGAAAATGTATCAACACAACAAGTTTTCGTCCAGAGTAGTTCTAACGTATGCAAAACTAAACCTCGCCCAACAATGTTTCAGATTCGAAGACGATCAAAACACAACTCAAATCTGAAATTTCACACACTGACAGAAAAGATTATTACGGAAGTAAAATTTACAATAAGCAGCCACGCTGCTTCAGCTAGAACAAGGTTCAGTACAACCAAGCCGTGCTACGGCATCAAACTAGCATGGGAGAAGGGTTCACAAACGACCCTACAACACACCACTACGGGGTCTTACACGACCCGGCTACACACCACACTAGGAGGGTTATCCTACATGACTCGAACTACTGAGCCACAAAAGAATTCTCAACCCAAGGTTAGCCTAAAGCTCTATGTTGGTCATCCTACCCAACTATCCTACAGTAAGGCTACACTGCAAGGGGAGAATCAACACTATCCATCCACGTCCTCACGGAGTCCCAGGTCCCGACTCGACTCCAGACACTCCCTCGATCTCCTCAGGGTCCTCTTCCTCTTCTTCTTCTTCTGGCTCCTCCTCTGCTGCATCAGCCTCCATCTCTGCTGCTGCCTGCACCTGAGCCTGGGCGTCCTCAATCCACTCCTGGGCCTGCTGAAGCTGCCCCTCAAGGTGCTGCACCATCTGAGTCCTGTTCTCTAACTCCTCCTGCAACTCCTGAATCCTGATCTTCCTTGCTCTAGACTTGGCCTTCAGGGTCTTGATCTTGTCCTGGGTACCAATCATGTGCTGCTCATGGAGGTGAGCCTCTCGAGCCTTGCTCCTGCATATCTCATTCTCCTCACGAAGCTGCTCATACATGTTGCTCAAAGCTGAGGAGTAACTGAACGAGAGTGCTGTCCTGACGCTGTAGTCGGGCATCATGATGTTCAGGTTGCGGTTAACCCGATCTGCATAGGCCTGAGTGGTCTCATCCTTCAGAGGAAACACACTGTAAGGAGTATCTATCACCTCTGCATTATGCTTCTCTGAGAACTCCTCAATGGCCCTCCTAGCTGCAATCTCCCAGGAGTCTGCCAGCTTCCTACCATAGACAGTGAGCTGCCACGAGTCCCAGTCCAAGCGAGCGGGGCAAGCAGGAATCTTCACAATCATCTGACAGCGCTCGGTGCCCAGCAAGCTAGACTCGTGTCCGGAGTACTGTGGGGGCTCAGTGTAGTCAAACGCCCTGAGCATCTGCCACAGCAAACGAGGAAAGTGGCCGGTGTGGAGGGCATTGGAGTGCGCCCAACCCTCAGCGTCCACGATCACGTGCGTGAAGCTAGCCATCTGTAAGAACACACATAGCGCTGACGTAAGTGACAGTTTTCAAAAGAAACAGATTTAAACTGGCAACACAACACAAATAAATTTTTAAGAACACATAGTAAAAACATGGTGATCCAAATAAATTTTGTGAAGCGCAACCGAAGTAACAAGACAAACAACAACTCAGGAATGCAAGATGCAAGATGCATGCCACGTTCTAGCGTATCTCACCCAAACAAGTACCAAATATGGTATACGAGGACAATCGGTGACACATTTACGTACTCTCCCTATATATAGACTAGTCGTTCCTACGATCAAGGAGTTTATAACGCGCTTAACGTGGTTAGTTTCCTGCAGAAGAGCACAGAGACAGATATAATATCCACTTCTGGACCCTTCGTGCCAGCACACACGAACGGCCCCCATGTGTCCTACGCCACACGGGTAACGCATATGCAGTTTCCCACATATTCACACATACATTACCATCCACTATAGAGATGGCACCCAGACGTTCGACGCTGAATGGGCAGCGCTGCATACGTCATAACAACGTATTCACTTCCCGTACACTCGCCTTACGGGACATCCAAGGGTAGACGTGTCCCAAGGGTCACGGTCATGGCCAACCGCATGACAGGTTTACATCTCGTAACATTGCCTTACGAAATGGCCGTGATCACAATCACACGGCATGAAATCCGCACTCCATATCAGGCGGCAGATAGCGACAGGCTCATTTGAATTGAGCCTCATCACCTCCTCGTATGCTCAACATACGGGACCCGCGCACGTATGAAACACGTGGGCTATTCTAAGGACTACCAGAATGCTTACCTTGCTTACCTCAGCGGAGGTGCGTCGTTACAGAAGTAAGGTTTAACAAAAAGTAAAAGCTGGAAGTGCTGGAATAAAATAGATACTTAGTTGCCACCTAACTTATATACATAATTAGGGCATACGAACTATCTATTCTATTCCTTAGCGCATCTAGCGTCAACTTTTCGAAAAACCCAAAATCGTTGCAAGATAAACACCCCAGTGCAATTTAGAGCTCTGATGCCAGCTGTAGCAGCACCGTCCAAATTAGACCGGCTTAAATGCACTAACCATCATCTTAATACTTAATCCAGTTACTGTGCACTTAAAACGGTGTAACCTGACAGGCTGTCGGGTAAAATCCCGATTAAACTACTGTACTCCAGGATCACAATTGCACTTAGACCCGTACGAAGACGAGCACAGGTGTTACCCGCATACAAAAATCTTCAAATTAATTTACAACACCAGTTTTACATAAAAGTCTTAAATACAAACAACAGAGTTCAAACGCACAGCAGAAGTTTAAAACTGAGTTCGAAATACAATACGATAGCTACGACGACGATTAAAAGGTGAGCTCCACATCCTGCCCACCGATGTGACGCCAACCTGCCCAATCTTCACGGGGAAGACGGGGCCCACTCGACGGTCCAACCTGGAGGAAGCGGCTGTCCAATCCAGGACGCACAGATCTCCTCGAAGTCCGCAGGGACACAACCTGCTCAAAAGAGTTACAACAACAACCCTGAGTATACTAATACTCAGCAAGGCTTACCCGACTCTGGGTATACTTAGCCCATTACCTAGACATGCAAGGCTTTTTGGCTCTGGAGTTCTTTTGCTGAAAAGCTGCTAGAAGTGAATCCTTACTTTCAATATTTTAGCTCCATTTAGTATACCAAGTATTTCTGAGTTTGCCTATTCATCTAAAACACACATGGTGGAACAGATTATCTTTTAGTAACTTCCAAACCAGTCTTTTCCATTCCGTTTTCATTCCACTTTCTTACTACGATGTGACAAAGTGACCAAGGTTCTCTTAACCGAGAGAGACGGCGAATCGATCCGTTTTAACCTTGCAAGGTGGACCTAACTCACACGACACGCGTAAACCCCGTCGGGCCACACACGTCAACTGTTCCCATCATCACCCCGACGTCTGAATCACGCCTGCCAAAACCCGGGTGAAGGGTCCCTCACAGCGAACTCCCAGAGAACTAGGAGGCGACATACTCTCCCACACCCGCCATCATTCCACTCCCAGAGTAGCAGGTCGCGATTCAAAGTATCGTTGCAAATCAGGTAATTAGCTTACCGGTTTCGACTACCTCCTACTTCCGGCATGTGGTTAGTACTGTTCAAACTCAGTCATCACTGCCAACAACGGAACGGTCCTCAATCGACACAGGCGGAGATTTCTTTTCATCCATTCTATACCATTAATCCAACTCACTTCCGCCCGGTCTCCAATTCTCTTACTTAACAAAACATTTCAAAGCCAAGGCTAAGGGATCAAGATCCTAAACTCGCGAGTGACAGTAATCACTCGACTTCTACCGAAATCCTAATTAGCAAAGCATTTCTATCGACACCTGCATACTAGTATAGGCCCACGGTACCTAGGGAAACATGCATACTATGGTTCCATTCAACTCCTAGAACATAAATGCACAATACTCAAATAAATATTGAATAATTTAAATTAAGGTTATGCTCCGGGGCTTGCCTTGCAGGTCAGCGGGGTTAACTAGGTCTCCGGGGGCGTGCTCAACGGCGTCCTGCTGCTGCTCCTCTGCTCGTGGCTCCTGGACCGGCTCAGCAACTAGCTCGTGGATAGCTTCGTTCGCGGCGTCTACACGAATAAAATATGACATGCAACAGTTAGGATACGGTGCAACGCATGAGCACTTAATGCGATGAAAAGATTAACTCAAATTAGCCTGAACTGTTTCCTTCGAAAACAACTACTAAAATGACTTAGGTTAGCATGGATTAACAGGAGTTTGCTTTGCATGCACGAAACAATTAACTACCAACATTAAAATAAGGAAAGAGCATGGCTAGGGGCAAACTATAAGCAAAACCCTAACTTGCCTACAAGCTCTAGCACAAGAATTAACCAGCTTCACTTGAAAGCAGTAAGCATGCCACCCAAATTTTTCTAACATTTATTGATATAGAAACACATTTCTTTTAGCCCTAGAAAAGGAAAACAAACACTAACAGATGCACAATCAAGGACATAGGCTATGCATCTGAAAATTTTACTGAGGACTGCACATACAAGAAGTAAGCCACTGTGAATTTTTCATAATTTTTAGAGTTATAGAACAAGTGGTACAAAATAAACTAGGTTAAACACAAATTGAATTTTTATCAGAGCAAAAGTGACAAAATTCGTGCTTAAGTATTTTTCCTCTGAAGATCATGATTTTAGAAACCTAACAAAATTTGTTTTGCATTTTTCTGAATTTTCTACGAATTTTGATGCCATTATGAACTTTTCGGCCAAACTAAAGAAAAACAACTGAAAATATTAAAAAAGGGGGGGGAGGCTGACAGCCGGGCCCCACTTGTAAGGGAGCCCAGGCCCAGCTCCAGTCGCCCCCTTCCCCTGCTTCGTCCGCGCCCGCGCGCCACGGCCGTGGCAGGCGCGGCGGCCAGGGCAAGGCGCGGCGGCACCCTTGCCGGCCCACGCCCAGGGCCAGCAGGCGGCCCGAGGCTCGCGGTGGGGGGCGCGGAGTCCCGCGCAGGGCGGCCCCGTGGCGGGCGCGCGGCGCGCAGAGCCACCCGCGGCGGCGCGCGGCGGGAGCGGCGGCGCTTGCGGCGGCGGCGTTCCGGCGGCGGCAAGGCCAAGCGGCGGCGGGATGGGGCGGCGCAGGCTTCAGTGGGGTTGAGCGGCTGCGGGGCGTGCGGCGGTGGCCCGCGAGCGGGGGCAGGGAGGCCCGGCGGCATGCGCGGGCGGCACTCAGCGCGTTCCGCGGCGGCGCGGCTCCGATTCGACGGCGGCGGCGCCGATTCGGATGGGGAAAAGCTCGGGAAGATAGAGGAGGGCGCGATTGAGCTCACCGGGGGTCGATTTGGGGCGGAGGATGGCCGGAAGGTGGTGCTCGACGTGGGGGTGGCGAAGCTCGGGGCGACGGCAATGGTGGCCACGGTCTGGAGCTCGACTTTGGCCGGGGTAGAGCACGGCCGCGCTCGTGGAGGGATGGAGGAGCTTCGGGGCGGGGTCGCACAGCTCGGAGTGCGACGGATTGAGGTGGGGCGGCGAAGGTTGGCCGGAGCGACGAACGACGGCGATGTCGCTCGGTTCTGCTCGCTCGAGCTCGACCTAGCTCAGAGGAAGGAGAATGGGGAACGGAACGGGAAGCTTCGAGGTCGTCTGCGAAGTGAAGAGCGGCGCTCAGACGCGATGGCCGACGCGTGGAAGCTCGCCGCCGTTCACAGTCGCCGGTATGGCGTCGGGGCACAGTGACGAACACAGTGGAGACACTGTTTCTTCGTTAAACGATTTTTGCCCGAGTTTGACCAGGTAAAACTCAATTTTTCATATGGGAACATGAAATTTGGCCAAAATAAAAGTTGTAGAGGAAAGAAGATCTACAACTTTCGTTTTGGGCGGAAGTTGATTTGGAGCTCGGATCAAGGACAAAAACGAGATCGAACACTGCTAACTAGATGTTTGCTAAGCGAACGCGATTAGCGTTAACGACGAATTTGAGTCCATGATTAGCGAAATAACTCGGGATTAGCAGGACGATTAACACAGGGTGTTACAGCAACCGCTCGTGCGAACGACTACTTCGTCTACTTCCCGGCGTAACCGTTCGTGGGACTGCACTGCGAACATCTTCGTGGGACTGCACTGCGAACATCTTCCTGCATCGACATAGTTCGGCTACTTCGAGCAAGACCAGTCGAATAGCATGTCTATTCCAGCTGGTAACGGCGCAACTGGTGCCTCCGGCACTGGTCCCGCCCGCCTTGGGGTACTTACTAAACCTACTCTGGTTTAATTACTACTTCGTCTACTTCCCGGCGTAACCGTTCGTGGGACTGCACTGCGAACATCTTCCTGCATCGACATAGTTCGGCTACTTCGAGCAAGACCAGTCGAATAGCATGTCTATTCCAGCTGGTAACGGCGCAACCGGTGCCTCCGGCACTGGTCCCGCCCGCCTTGGGGTACTTACTAAACCTACTCTGGTTTAATTCTTTGTTCATGCTTATTAGTGAGAATAACATGAACACATGCACATATCTTGTACACACATTATCACTCATCTATATCATGAAATTGATATTAATATTTGGAATTAAAATATACCGAAAATTGCCTAGATATCTAACAATCAAAAAACCTAATAATGTTAATAGGCTTTCGGTATCTAGCTTTGCTGCATCAATCAAACCACCACCTTTTGATGGTTCAAATTACAAACGTTGGCAAGAGCGGCTTATACTGTGGTTAACACTATCGAGAGTGATCCATGTGAAAGAGGGTAAGCCTGAACAATTCTCTCCAGAGGAAGGGAGTGCGTTCGATGAGGCTGATATTCTCTTTCGAGGCTTGATCATTAGTGTTCTCGGTGATAACCTGGTGGATTCTTATATCCGGCTGCCAACTGGCAAAGCATTGTGGGATGCTCTTGAGGCTCAATATGGAGTATCTGACGCCGGGAGTGAGTTGTATATCATGGAGCAGTTCCTTGAGTACAGGATGGTCGAAGACCATTCTGTAGTGGAACAGGCTCATGAAATACATACTCTGGCAAAAGATCTCAAAAATTGCAGCAAAGAGTCCCTATATGTGTTACCCAATAAGTTTGTGGCCGGAGGTATAATCTCTAAGCTGCCACCTTCTTGGAGGGACTTTGCTACTTCTCTAAAACACAAGAGACATGAGTTCACAATAGATGGACTCATAGGGACTCTTGATGTTGAGGAGAAGGCGAGAGCAAAGGACATACGTGGGAAAGGAGTTGTTGGTGCTTCAAGTGCCAATCTTGTTCAGAAGAACAACTCCCACAAGAACAAGAAAAAGCCACCGCAGAACCAACCAAAGACTAAGAAGACAACCACTTTTAAGAAGAAGAAGAAGACGGAAGCTTGCTATGTGTGCGCTAGTACGGATCACTTTGCTGCAAAGTGTCCGAACCGCAAAGGCAACGACTCCGCCAACATGGTTATTAGCGAGCCTGGAGGAACTTCGGGGTACGGTAATTTATTACCTACTGTTCTTTCAGTCTTTGGTTCACCCGAGTGGTGGGTTGACACTGGTGCTAATATTCATGTTTGTGCTGATGCTTCTTTGTTCTCTTCTTACCAGACCGGCGGGACTTCCTCCTTGCTGATGGGGAACGGATCACATGCACGTGTTCTTGGTGTTGGTACGGTAAATCTGAAGTTTACTTCGGGGAAGACCGTGCAGCTGAAGAACGTGCAGCATGTCCCCACCATCAAGAAGAATTTAGTCAGCAGCTCTCTACTGTGTAGAGATGGTTTCAAATTAGTCTTTGAGTCCAATAAATGTATCTTGTCTAAGTTTGGTACTTTTGTTGGAAAAGGTTATGAAAGCGGAGGCTTGTTCCGTCTTTCTTTGTCAGATGTTTGTAATAAAATTGCATACAATGTTATTAACGTTGATGAAACAAATGTTTGGCATTCGAGGCTTTGTCACGTTAATTTTGGTTGTATGATGCGCTTAGCTAATTTGAGCTTAATTCCAAAGTTCACTTTTGTCAAAATTCTAAGTGTCATGTATGTGTTGAATCAAAACAAACTCGTAAGCCTCATAAGACCGCGGAGGCAAGGAGCTTGGCACCCTTAGAATTAATTCATTCCGATTTGTGCGAAATGAATGGAGTGTTGACAAAAGGTGGTAAAAAATATTTCATGACTTTGATTGATGATAGTACTAGATTTTGTTACATCTATTTGTTGAAGTCAAAAGATGAAGCTTTACACTACTTTAAAATCTATAAAGCTGAAGTAGAAAACCAACTTGAGAGAAAGATCAAAAGAGTTAGGTCAGATCGTGGTGGCGAGTATTTCTCAAATTTATTTACTTTATTCTGCGAGGAACATGATATTATTCATGAAAGGACGCCTCCTTATTCACCTCAGTCAAATGGGGTTGCCGAAAGAAAGAACCGCACTCTAACGGATTTGGTTAACGCCATGTTAGATACAGCGGGACTTTCCAAGGAATGGTGGGGTGAGGCTATATTGACTGCATGTCATGTCCTAAACCGTGTTCCTACAAAGAATAAAGAGATAACTCCATTCGAGGAATGGGAGAAGAAAAGGCCAACACTGTCATACTTACGTACATGGGGTTGTTTGGCAAAAGTGAGTGTGCCAATAACCAAGAAACGTAAGCTTGGACCTAAAACTGTGGATTGTATCTTTCTAGGTTATGCCATTCACAGCGTTGGATATAGATTTTTAATAGTGAAATCTGGAGTACCTGACATGCATGTTGGTACTATAATGGAGTCCAGAGATGCTACATTTTTTGAAAACATTTTTCCCATGAGAGATGAAACAAGTTCATCTAGGCAAGAGTTTATCGAGGATGATGGCTCTGCTGAGCCGATAGAACACAATGAACATACACTTGTAGAAAATCCTGAGGAGGATAACAATGATGCTCCGAGAAAGAGCAAGAGACAAAGGACTGTAAAGTCTTTTGGTGATGATTTCATTGTATACCTCATAGATGATACACCCAGAACCATTGAAGAGGCATATTCATCTCCTGATGCTGACTATTGGAAGGAAGCAGTAAGGAGTGAGATGGATTCTATTATGTCTAATGGAACCTGGGAGGTCGTTGAACGTCCTTATGGATGTAAACCGGTTGGATGCAAGTGGGTGTTCAAGAAAAAGCTTAGGCCAGATGGTACTATTGAAAAGTACAAGGCTAGGCTTGTGGCCAAGGGTTATACCCAAAAAGAAGGAGAAGATTTCTTTGACACTTATTCACCAGTTGCCCGATTGACCACAATTCGAGTGTTACTTTCCCTGGCAGCCTCTTATGGTCTTCTCGTTCATCAGATGGACGTTAAGACGGCTTTCCTCAATGGAGAGTTAGAAGAGGAGATCTATATGGATCAGCCGGATGGGTTTGTATCAAAGGGTCAAGAAGGAATGATTTGTAAGTTGTTAAAATCTTTATATGGTCTCAAGCAAGCGCCTAAGCAGTGGCATAAAAAATTTGATAGAACTTTGACCTCTGCCGGCTTTGTTGTGAACGAAGCTGACAGATGTGTGTACTATCGCTATGGTGGGGCTGAAGGAGTGATTTTGTGCTTGTATGTGGATGACATACTGATCTTTGGCACTAGCCTTAATGTGATTAAGGAAGTCAAAGAGTTTTTATCTCAAAATTTTGAGATGAAGGATCTGGGAGAAGCTGATGTTATCCTTAATATAAAACTGGTAAAAGAGATCAATGGTGGGGTGATTCTTACACAGTCTCACTATGTGGAGAAGGTGTTAAGTCGCTTTGGTTATAGCGACTATAAACCTGTCTCAACACCATATGATGCCAGTTTAATTCTTAGAAAGAACAAAAGGATAATGCGAGATCAGCTGAGATATTCTCAGATCATTGGTTCATTAATGTATTTAGCGAGCGCTACAAGACCTGACATCTCGTTTGCTATAAGCAAACTGAGCCGGTTTGTTTCTAACCAGGGAGATGATCATTGGAAGGCTCTTGAAAGAGTAATGCGCTATCTGAAGGGGACAATGAACTATGGAATTCACTACACCGGGTACCCAAGGGTACTAGAAGGGTATAGTGATTCAAATTGGATTTCTGATGCTGATGAGATAAAGGCCACAAGTGGATATGTGTTTACACTTGGTGGTGGAGCTGTTTCCTGGAAGTCTTGCAAGCAGACCATCTTAACGAGGTCAACTATGGAAGCAGAACTCACAGCATTAGATACCGCCACTGTTGAGGCTGAGTGGCTTCGTGAGCTCCTTATGGACTTGCCGATAGTTGAAAAATCGTTACCGGCAATCCTAATGAACTGTGACAATCAAACGGTAATTGTCAAGGTGAATAGTTTAAAGGATAACATGAAGTCATCTAGACATGTGAAAAGGCGGTTGAAATCTGTCAGAAAATTGAGAAACTCCGGAGTTATAGCCCTGGACTATGTTCAGACGGCTAAAAATCTGGCAGATCAGTTTACAAAGGGTCTTTCACGAAATGTGATAGACAATGCATCTATGGAATTGGGCTTGAGACCCACGTGAGTCATTCTATAGTGGAAACCTGTCCTATGTGATCGGAGATCCCGTGAATTAGGATGGTGAAACAAACTAAAGTCTAACTGTGAGAAGAGAACCTTTGTGAAAAGGGCTCATTCCGTGTATAAGGTGCATTTCTCTTCTAATCTGTATGGCAGGTTGGTCTATACCTTAATGTGTGCCAGGTGGTTTCTTTTAAACAAATGAGTTGTTTTCTTAAAACAAAGATGTTGTCCTACAGAACATCTGAAAGGAACACACCTATATGAGTTTGACCACTGGTCATGGTCTATGAGAATTGGGTATTCTCTAGAAACTCATGAAGGGCCTGGAGTATGACTTATAAGCTCCAAACCGCGGGGATTCTTTTGCAGCCTAGTACCAGTGTAGGGCTCTGGTCAAACTTGTTTGCACAAAACTGGCAATTCAAGGCATAGTCCATTGCACAGTTGTGAATAAGTGTAGCCTTTGTCTTAGATAGAAGTTCAACTTAACAGTCTCTGTCGAATACTGGTATATCAATGAGGGAATAAGGGTATTTCTAGTGTGGCTTGAATTTCTTGGTGGGGATTGTTGGAGTAATGGGCTTGGCCCATTACTTCTAAAGCATTAAAATAATTTAAAGCCCACTATTAATGCTAGGGAATCAATACTTAATTCCGTACCGGGAATTGAGGAGGATCTCAACCGACTTAAAAGGTGGACTTCGTGTACACCACTTGTGAAGCCGGTAAGAGGAGGACGGTGAAACGCGCGCGCGCGCTCGCTCGCCTCGCCGAGCCGGGCCGGGCACATTAACTGCCGCTCATCAAAGCCATTCATGATGTCCAGGTTCGTTGAACCTGAGGCATATCGTGCCTATATAAACCAGCACCCTCTCCTCTCATCCTCACTCATCTCAAGCACTCATCCAGGTACTCCTCTTCAGGAGACCTCTCCCTTCTCCCTCAGCTGCTTTCTGCCTTCCCCACCGCTAGCGAGAGCAGGGCCTCCGGAACCTCTGCTCGCTGAAGGTCCTGCACGGGACGCGGGCAATTAGGTTGACGCGACTGCTCGCTCCCTGAACGACTCCTTCGTCTACTTACCGGCGTAACCGCTCGTGCGAACGACTACTTCGTCTACTTCCCGGCGTAACCGTTCGTGGGACTGCACTGCGAACATCTTCCTGCATCGACATAGTTCGGCTACTTCGAGCAAGACCAGTCGAATAGCATGTCTATTCCAGCTGGTAACGGCGCTACCGGTGCCTCCGGCACTGGTCCCGCCTTGGGGTACTTACTAAACTTACTCTGGTTTAATTCTTTGTTCATGCTTATTAGTGAGAATAACATGAATACATGCACATATCTTGTACACACATTATCACTCATCTATATCATGAAATTAATATTAATATTTGGAATTAAAATATACCGAAAATTGACTAGATATCTAACACTTGATGAGAGAAAAATAATCCACACAACATAAAAAAACTTAAAGCTTGTACGTATAGGGGTATTATGTAGCAGAGCAAATATCTTGTGCAGTGAAGTGAGCAGCGAGTGGTTTGTGGAATCGGACCTCGATGGGCGAGAATCCAATCCACTAGACGGCGTCACCTCTCAGGTGCACCAACCACCTCGGCGGGCGGGTGGTCCCCATCCGCCCTGCTCACCAAGCCTGCCATCGCCGCCGGTCGGCCCACGGGAAGGGAAGGTGATGCTGGTGCCGAGGGCCTCCTCTTCTGTCTTGTGCGAGGGACGGGCCTCCTCGTCAGCATTCACGCTGGCCGACACGTGGGATCAAGGCTATTTCAAAAGCAGGGAAGCGCTGCGGTGCCGGCCGCGGCGGCGCTCGCGGCCTGGCGCGACTGGGCACGTGGCGCTCCGGTGCCGGCGCGGCGGCACTTGGTCCAGCTAGCGCGCGGCGGTAGCGCTCCCGCAGTGGTGCGTTGCTGGGCGTGGGTGTGGACGGCGGCGCCCGCGGCCTTGGCGGCCGGGGGGTGAGCGACGGCCGTGCTCGGCGCCCGGTTTGCGGCTGCATCTCGGCGGAGTTTGGTCTACCTGCATTGCGGTGTGTCGGCGGCGTCGTGATGGCGTGTGCCGACAACAGTTTTGCTCGGGCGTATGCTAGCGTCGCCGTGGTGGCGTCATTGGCTGCGGCCATGTGGAGGCTCGCTAGCTACACCATGGTGGTGGGTTGGTGACGCGGACCGTCTTTTCATCGTGGTGACGATGCGGGTGAAAACTCATCCCTCCTTAGGATGGCATCGATTGATCGATGGCGTCATTTTCTTCCTGAAAGCGATGTCATGCATCGTTGGCTCGGACCTGGCTCTCGTCTGCGGCCATTATTATGGGCATCGGTTTTCCATGTCGGATGTGGCGGGTGAAAGCCAACCCTTCTTGGGTTGGCATCGACGATGTCTTCGGCGGCTTGACCTTCTTGAAGGCGATGTCAGGCTTTTCCGGCATGGAGGTTCCTCGGCGTTGGCAGCTTCCGAAAGGGCTTTCTTTCTCTTTTTCCTTCTTTTTTCACTTCTTTAGGGTTTTGGTGACTCGTGTCGATGTCCCAATCCAACCGGGCGGAGTGTAGGTGGTGGTGGCTCATGTCGATGTCCCAATCTGACCGGGTGGAGCGTAGGTTGTGGTAGCTTGGGTCGATGTCCCAATCCGGCCAGGTGGAGTCTTTTTCTTTGTGGCTCATGTCGATGTCCCAATCCGACCAGCCAAAGTTGAGCGAGGCCCGGTTGATGTCCCAATTCAACCGGCCGGTGTTGCTAGTTGTAGGTGTTGTAGTGGTTGATTTGTGTTTCGATTGTGCGGTTTTTGGGCCCGGTTTACCTATAAACAGGGTCAACTCTCTTCTTCTTATTAATGTACGCCTTCAAAAAAAAGTTCTCTAGTTTCTACAGAAAGTGGAAAATATCTTATTTTTCATGCTATTTTCATGCAGCATTCAAATTTTCCGTATCCTAAGCGAATCACTACGCTTAAAGAAAATTCCATGTACCGCTGCGAAATGCTTTCCAGACCGTCTGACTTTACACTAGGTCGCCATCATTTTCCAAGCTCCTGTTCGCCTCCCATCATATCATGACACCTCTTTCTTATTTTCAAAATAAATACATGTCTTTCTTCATTCGGTTGGGCAAGAAAACAAACACAATACACAAAGGACGCAATTACCGACAACTATGACTTCACGCGATACCGATCTGTTTACTTATACATATTTATACTATATATATAAGTCCTACGAGACGCGAAGTCTTTGCACCGTAAAAGGACAGCTAGGCCCTGCACGTACGCCGTACTGGCCTACGTGTTTACCCGAGCGTTTTCTGTTGCTGGAATCGTACGCGCGAGCTGTACGCCCCCCGGCTGTCCCTGTCGGCGGATCGCCAGCTCCCCTTTCTCTCTTCGTGTTTCCGGCCATTGTTGACGTTCTAGAACCATTGCGGTGGGGGGGGGGGGGGTGATAACACGGCACGGCCGATTGGCGTAGCCGTTTCTTCTCTACTCAAATCGTATCTCGCGCTGCGTGTGCGTGCCAAGTCGACCGCAGCGACGGTGCTTGGGGGTTCAGGAAGAACCCACCCCACTGCGATGATTAGCGATGAATCCAGCCGACGGCAGTTGCGTTCACCTGCAGGGAAGAAAGATGATGCTGGGTTGCCGTTGCCGTTGCCGTTGCCGGGCAGGAGGCTAGAGTGGAGAGCTGTGCGTCCGCACGCAGCCCGTGCTCCGGTGGCGCCGACAGCGACGCGTCGAGCGGCCCAATTGGCAGTATTTAACCGCGCCGTCGGATTACCGGAGGCATTGATTCCCCCGGAACCGATAAGCTCGAGCCGCCTCCGCCTCCGCCTCCGCCTCCGGAGCCCTCGGCAGCTGCACGTTCCCCTGCTTGCGGCGTTACTCCTCCCGAGCCCTGGGGTCCTGACAGCGGAGAAGGGAATGGGCATGGCAGTAGCAGGACACCGTGCAGGCCGCTTCCCGGTGTCTCGAGGACGCGGGGCGCATGTGTCGGGCGGGGCCACGAGGATTCAGCACCTAGAACGCCGATGCGACGTGGGATCCCTGAGGATTTGCTCAAGGGAAAAGGATTCGATTCGCATCGCATCATGTGGGCTGTTCAGCACCAGTGCGCAGACACAGAGCATCATTTGCGCTTCAGAGGTTGCATTTGTTTTTTTTTTTTGCAGAATTACGCTAGGTCAGGATCGTTTAGTCGCGCAATCATGTGGCTGCAGATCATTGCGTTGAATAAGCGAGCCCCCGGCAGACGAATAAAAAGGAAGCGCTAACCAGTGGCGCTAGGACAGATCTCGTTTCCACTTCACATACACGAGTCAAAAACGCCAACAATAATTCATCCCTCGGGTTTTAATTGGTGTGGAAAAAACCCCGGCTTTGATGGTAGAAAGAGGCACGAAGCATTTCATGCTATTCTAGAATTAGCGGGTGAGAGGTGACATCGAAACCATGCCTGTTCCGCCTAACAACCAAAAAAATGAGATGGTACGAGTTTGCTCCTTCAATGATCAACTCATCAACATGATGGTGCTCTTTTTTTCTTTTTTTTTCTTTTTTGAGAGAATCTCGACACAATTTCGGTGTCATTCCACGAGCAACCGATTGGTCTACGTCACTTGCAAGACACCATGCGTCGGATCAGCCGATCCAACGGCCATCAGCACACATCATGCGTCGGATGCCATCAACAACCCTTCCAGAGGAGTCGGGCAGGATCATCACTTCGTCAATCGTCAGGCTCCGCGCGGGCGGCGCCTCCACCTTCGCCTTCATCGCGGACGCGACCCGTCATCGCGTGAGGGTCCGCCGTGGGAGGGCCATCTCGTCCCAAGGTCTCAGGGCTTCGCTGGCTCGCGTCGGTGCTGGAGGAGGCAGCGCCTCGGCGTGCGCACTGCGCAACGGTGGCTGTGCTCACTGCTCAGACACGCATGGCGGCTGATGGTGCAACGCATGACGGTGCGCGCGTCGCAATATGCGGAACTCCAGGTCCAGCACGGTGGCCGCAGGCACGGCGCGCTCTGGTGGCTAAGACTGTGTCACGCGCCAGGGGACGCCATGAGGTCGTGACGCCGCGGCTAGAAAGTGTGGCCGCAGCCAGGGCCGCGCCGGGCTCCTCCCTTGCAGCGGCGACCTCAAGGAACAGCACCGGCATGGTGCCTGACTGCCTGTGTCAAACATGCGCATTGCGCTTCAGCAACAGAAGGAGCTGCTGCAAGACGCTATGTATGCTCAAGAGCCGCACATAAGGTGCTCGACAAAATTCCACTTCTGTTTGAGCAGCCTGCTGCCTCCTTGTTCAATACCCCTCTCTATCCCTCATTCAATCCACAATGGGAAGTCGTGGTCAGATGAGCCTAATCATACATTCTTTGAAAGAATATTTTGCTGTGTTGCTAGAAGTTAGTTAGGGCAGCCACTAGCAAGTAGCAACCTCCCTTTGGTTCCTTCCTGCAATAACCTGAAGGTAGCTTCAGTGCCTAAATCATATTCAGCTGCTCTCAGAGAAATACTCGTACATTCTTTTCTGAATATAATGCTTAATTTATTTTGCAAGAATATGACAAAGTTAGTAGCAACCTCCCTTTAGTTCCTTGCTGCAATAACCTAAAGGTAGCTTCGGTGCCTAAATCATATTCAGCTGCTCTCGGAGAATATTCTACAATCTTTTTCTGAATATAATTCAAAGCCACCCATGACTGAAGCTTGTTATGGTTCTTAACTATTGATTTCAGGGACATTCATCTGGCACGTAAATTCTGTTGAAATAGTATGTCCAATCGATCATAGTAAGTACAACTGATCATCATGTACAAATTTAAATTGAAAAGTTTTACATGCAAACTATTACTTCTCTCAATTGATCTTACACATTTTGTTGTGTATGATAATTAGTAGAAAATTTTGAAATGCATTAATCCTGAAAATAGGTGCCATATTGAAATATGCCTTGCCTTGAGCGAGGTAAAATTTAATGCACACAGTATACATGTATCCAGTAATCCTATCACATGTCGGTTTGGAATATTACCATTTCAGTAAGCATACAGTCTGTTTCGATGTGAAACTTATCGTGGATCTGCAGAGTTCCTCCCATCAACGAAAGCAAACAGTTTCATGTAAAATGTTGCTTGATAGTAGGATATAGATGTTTGAACCATATAATGGACATATGCAAAAAGGTATTGTGATGCTCCATATTACTGTCAACGCCAGTAATTTCAGATTTATTTTGCGAGAAGTTACTGCTGACTAATCAATGTCATCTGATATAAGTCTAACCTGACAATGTTGGTTAGAACTAACCGATTTTTTATTATATTCACTGAATGCCACCACTATTGTACTATATATAGAAACTATTCTCATCTCTTGAATTAGCCAACTAAAGCTGAATATAGCATTGAGGAGATTGCCTCAATCGGACTTGGAAGGCTGTAACCTGTTTCTTCCGGCTCGCATAGTCAGACAATTTATAGTCACTTGTATATCTACTTCTGACAATGACTTCTCCATGTATGGCGATAATCTTTTCATTATCAGAATTAAAGTTTTAGTCTCAAATATACTCAAAACTAGGCCAATAACGTCCTTGCGCGGCAATGCCGCGCATTGCTTTCTAGTCAACATGATGATGGTGCTAGCGGTCCACTTGTACGTGGTCATTCATTGCGGCCCAGCTATCACTAAGGACTTGATTGGGCCCATGATGCCCGACTGCACCTATTTCGGCCCGATTCCTGACTTCATGGCTCCTCTCGTGGGGCTCGATATTTTCTGCCGCTTCAACTGGATTACTGGACAACAGAGGGTAATCTCAAAAAAGAAAAAAACTGGACAACAGAGGGGGTCCACGTCCTGCAGAAAGTGACAACGCATGGACCTGAGGGAACCCAGCACGCAAGGGCAATTTGGTCCTGTTACGCAACAAGGAAAGGATATGGTTCCCGGGCTTCGGCGACGAGAGGTAGGCAGAAGAAACCAACCCACGCAAGACATTTTGCCAAATCAACACCAGCAACAGCAAAGGGTCTGCGGAATTACGAAGAGATGCTTACTCTTCATACCATTCAGACATCCCTTCCCTCGCTGCACAGATCCTCCCCGTTCCAGCGTGCTCTGCTAGGCAGGAAGAGATCTTTCATCTGTGCAGGCAGCTCTGAAGATGCCGAATCCGGCAGTTCTTCGCCGCTTGGTGGCGACAAACGCCGGCAGGAGGTTCTTGCGCAGATCGCTATGCTTCAGGCACAGAAAGTGCGCATCACCGACTTCTTGGATGAGCGCTCTGCTTACCTGACCAAGTTCGCCAAGGATGCCGACTCCGAGTTCGACCTGATTGGGCAGAACGCTATGAAAGAGCTTGATGCCGTCGGAGACCAGGTGAGCGTCTCTTGCAAGGAAATGTTGAACAGCTGCTTATTCACTGTTTGACAGAGAATTGCGGTGTATGATGAGACAGATACTGGAGAGGCTCGACAGCAAGATGCAAGCCTTCGAGGAGACGGCAGAGGTACAGAGGCAAGAGATAGAAATGAACGAAAAGGTGTTAGAAGACTTTGAAGATTGGATTGAGAAGGAGAAAAACGAGGGAATGTTCTTCAAAAGTCTTGGGAAGGTCAAGCCTCGGAACAAGAAGGAAATCAAGCTGAAAGCAAAGGTGGAAGCACAGAAGGTCAAAGAAATTGCCAAAGAGAGTGCAGGGTCAAAAACTCGGATGAATATTTACCTTGGCCTGATGGCAATACTTGGGCTTACAATTGCGAACGCCATCTTTGCTACACCCGAGGTGGAGTGGAGGAAAGTTGCTGCTCTGGGTCTGATTTTCATTGGTCTGGTTGCTCAGGTCATCTACGAGCAGGATATCTCACCACCGAAAGCTGAGAAGACAGAAAAAAGAGAAGAATGAAAGAGTTTCAGACATAACAGTAGGGTGTAATCTTGCATAAGTAATGTAAATGTAAACTGTATAAAGTTAGCATGAATGGATACACTTTTTATACTCCAAGAAATTGATTAACATGTAGCTTGGCCAATAAACCACAGGTTTCTCAAACCTGAGATCTGATAAACTCAAGCTGTATTCAATCTTGCATCAGAGATATGTTTCAGCAATGTTTCAACAGCGAAAACATGGTAACAGCGTTACCTTCTTTGATGCGTGAAAGAAATGTTGATATGGTTTTTATATAAAAAATGTTTAACAACATGTAGCTTGGCCAATAAACCACAGGTTTCTCAAACCAGAGATCTGATAAGCTCAAGCTGTCTTCACTCTTGCATCAGAGATATATCTTGGCAATGTTTCAATAGCCAAAACATGGTGAAAAGTGTTAAATTCTCGATGCGCTAAAGAAATGTCTATCTAATTTCAATCAAAGTGAATATTTTTGAAGAAAAACAAACAAACATGCCTCTGGTAACAGAATCATGTGTGCAAGTAGCAAATAATATCCACAATATTCACGACTTGTGTCGTGAATGTTTGCAAGGTTAACTAATCATACAGTTTCAACTATTTTAGTAAGCATAAGCTCACAACTCGCTAAACAATACTCCCTCCATTCTCTTTTGATAGCTATATTTCAAAAACTCAAATGTTCATAAATGATAGCTATATTTGCTATTGGCATGGGTTGTGGCAATAAATAGCACTAGTAACGAGGAGTTCCCAGTTAAAACATTGGAGGACCAACAAAAAAGTCTCTGTTGCATTTATTTATGATAAGGTTATTTTCCTTAGTCATTATGTCAAGGTGAAATATAGCTATCAAAACAGAATGGAGGGAGTATCAAAAGAGTTTTTAAAAAAGTGGGAAAGGTAAGAACCGTCAGAAATTTTCAGTATGAATGCACTAATCCATGATTAGTTTGACTAGATTGATAAAAGGGAAAGGCAACAAAACATGAAGTGAATGTTCCTGAAGGACAATCTAATTTGAAGGAATCATAACGTGTACCCTAATATCAAGAAATAGAATTTGGCTACATCTCAGTCCTTTGTCTTCTTTTCTTTGGTTGGTGAAATATGGGGTTAAAAGTGTCATTTAGACTTTAGTCTAGAAAGCATACCGCTGATCACGGAAGTGTAGGGCATACTATTGTGGGGATATGGACATTGAAGCCACTGTCGGCTTGTTGCTATGGGTTCTGAGCTCATCATCACTCTTTCATCACAAGAACCTTGAGTAAACTTTCAAGGTCAACTGAGAGGAACTGAAAAGGGAAACAGCAAAAATTACATCAAATGGTGTAATGCAACTGAAAAATCTATCAAACAGAAGAAAGGAAGGAAAATGGATACCATGAGGAATTTCCAAGGGGGTCATATCTGAATAGGGCCATATTTTATTACAGCTCTTACTAATATGTTCCAGGTAATGACAGTTGGTAAAATACCTCTTGCAAGCACCTCATCCAATAACAGGACACCCTCAGGTGTCCTATTACAAGAACATAGACCCTTAATCCTTGTATTATATGTAACAATATCTGGTTTCAACCCAGTATCCAAGATGGTGGTCCAAAGTGATGCTGCATAATCAATTGAACCTGCCTCATAAAATCCATCCATTAATGTGTTATAGGTCACTAGATTGGGGGAACAGTTCTTTTCTTTCATCTCCAGATAAAGACGAAAAGCTTCATCTACTTTCCCAGCAGAACAAAGACCATGAATTAAGATGTTGTGCATTATTACATCTACCTTAAGACCCACATCAAGAATTTCATTCCAAATACTAAGCGCAGAATCAACCTTCTTATCTCGACAAAGACCACGGATCAAAGAGCCATACGTTTTGATGTCTGGTGTAAAACCTCTCTGTACCATTTCCTTAGTCAAGCTTGAAGCTTCTTGATACTTTTCAGCCTTACACAAACCATCTATAAGAGTGTTGTATGTGACAATCGTTGGAGAACAACCATTGCCTGCCATTTCAGTGTAGATTTTAACAGCATCACTAATCTTGCATGCCCGACAGAAACCATTTATAAGTGCATTGTAAACATGAGAATTTGGTTTGCAACCATCCTTCACCATATTCTCATACACCTTATTTGCATCATCTGTTCTACCATCCTTGCAGAATCTATTTATCATTGATGAGTATGAGAACACATCCAATTCTTTCCCACTGGTTCGTGCATCCTCCAAAAGTTTAAATGCCTTGTTAGCAAAGCCATTCTCACATAGCCCATGGATCAGTGTACCAAAAGTCACCTTGTCAGGGGAGCATGAAGCATCATTCTCCAATTGCGCCAACAACTCTGTAGCTTCATTAACCAAGCCACTGTCGAACAATCCCTTCATCATTATATTATAAGTTGTTGTATCACGAATGCCAGAAAACCCTGTGGAATCCCAGAATTTCCAAGCTTCACTTGTTTTCCCCGCTTCACAGAACCCCTTAATGAGCGAATTATACACTGCAACGTCAAGGACAAGCCCAGCCTTGACCATCTCCGAGTAGACCCGGGTTGCACCATCCACATCCCCAGATCGACACAACCCGTGAATCAAGATCCCATGAGTAACCGTATCCGGTTGGTGATTATTAGCCACCATTCTACTCCATACCTCCCCTGCCTCCTTAAACCTCCCAAGCTTACACAGGCCATCAAGCATCACTTTGTAAGTGGCATGGTTGGGGCTTGCACCTGGATCCCTCACCAGTTGCTCCCAGACCCTCATTGCGTTCTCGAACTTGCCATTCTTGAAACAACCACTTAGCAATGCATTGTAACAGACGGCATCAGCCTGCACCCCACAGTTCAGCATTTCGTCGAGCAGGTCGAGCGCGTTGTCCAATTGGTCATACTTCGCAAGCCCCGACATCAGGGTGGAGTAGGTTACTCGGTCGGGCGCCATCCCACGGCGACGCAAGGTACCGAATAGCGACACTGCGCGATCAACGTCCCCGCGAGCACAGAGAGAGCGTAGAATGATGTTGTAAGTCTGGAGGTTGGGGGCAAGGCGGCGGCCGAAGGCACCGTGGGAGAGGGACGCAAAGAACGCGTCCGCATCGGAGAACCGGCGGGCGCGCACAAACGCGTCAAGGAGGGTGTTGTGGGAGCGGATGCCGGGGTTGCAGCCGAGGAGGGAGGGGAGATCGCGGAACGCGGCTAGCGCGGCGTCGGGCATGAGGGCGCGGGAGAAGGCGGAGAGGGCGACGAGGGCCGCGGACTCGGAGAAGCGCGGGCGGTGGCGCATGCGCGGTAGGAGGCCCAACAGCCGCGGGAGGTGCGACGGGGCGGCGGTGGCGAGGCGGCGGAGGAGGTGGAAGATGAGCGGCTGCGGCGTGGGGAAGGCCGGGCGGGTGGAGACGAGGAGCTCGAGGTGGGAGAGTGCGGTGGCAGGGTCAGGCTCGGATTTGATCAGCTCCAGCAGGCGGTGGATGGGCGGCGGCTCGGGATCGGACTGCGCCGGCGGCATCGCGACGTGACGGCCCTCGCCGCGTGCGGCGGCGTCCGCGCCGGCGGGGGCGCGGCCGTATTTACTTGGGATGGCGTGGGACTGTGGGCAGTCGAGCTGTCGGGGACTAGGGCTTTTTGGTTTTTTGGCGGTAGCCGCATGTATTGAGGCCCAAGAAAATAAGCCCGCCGAGCACGCTTTCCCGAGGCTTTTTTATTTTTATATTTTTTAAAAACGTTTTTTACATAAATATATTTTCGGTTTCACATTTTACAGTTTTGTACCCCTACTGGGCGGCGGCGGGGGGCTTGCCGTCCGGCAGGGGGGCGGCAAGGACCTATATGTAAACAAATATAAATTATTTTTGCGCGGAGGCCTCTAGTGGGAGCCTGCCGCCCGGTGGAGGGGCGGCAGGCAGCCTGCCTCCTGGCCGGGGGGCGGCAAGCTCCCCCCGATATAAAAGCTAAGCCCCTTCTCTCGCACCCTCATTTTCTGCCCATGAGATCCAGAGAGGGGAGAGGGAGAGAGGAGGGGTGAGGGAGGTAATTCCACCGGCGAAACCCTGCCGGATTTTGGATCCGAAACACAGGTAACCAATATTTCTCAACTTTCTCA
This sequence comes from Panicum virgatum, assembly GCF_016808335.1. Lineage (NCBI taxonomy): Eukaryota > Viridiplantae > Streptophyta > Magnoliopsida > Poales > Poaceae > Panicum > Panicum virgatum. The sequence goes on along the minus strand of NC_053140.1, from coordinate 54,929,567 downwards.
TTGAATTTTTTTTGTATATTTAATTCTATGATTAGTATTTTTTATTATTGCAAGCACTTAGGGTTCGGATTAGTGGTTATAATTGAAGCCAAACCATGTTTCTAGATATTGGATTAATTAAAATAAAGTCTTTGGATGGCCAGATATGTCGAGCAAGGTGGTGTTTCAAGTTCATTACGGTGACTTCTATAGAACCAGAACCACAAGGTTTAGCAGATGAAGGTGAGCAGATACCTGGAATTGTGGAGGACATGGAGAAAGAAGACCAGGATGTGCGAATAATGGAGCAATGTGGGGACTCATCGGACGATGAGCGCTTCCCAGTGCTAGGTGAATGGCGTGAAGAGGGTTTTGGGAATCCAGTGGTACAAGATATTAGGAGTTCGGAGTTTGAATACAGAGTGAATGAGGTTGTACAAGGGGCAAAGTATCGTACCATTAAAGATGTGAAGGATGCTGTGAAGCTCTGGGCTGTATCTCTGAGGAAGGAATTTAGAGTACTGAAGTCTAGCAGCAAAGAATACGAGGTGACGTGTGCAGATAGAGACTGTATATGGCGAGTGCATGCCTACAAGGGAAAGTTCAAGACACACTGGGAATGTTCAATTATTACACCACATACTTGTAGATTGACAGGTGTTGTGGGACATCATCGTAATATCACATCAACTTTCGTGGCTAAGAAGATGTATGGGGTGATTCTTGACAAAATGGATTACGAGCCTGCATTGATAATTAGGGACATTGAACAGAATTTCCAGTACGTGATCAGCTATGCAAAGGATTGGCGGGCTAAACAAAAAGTATTTGAGATGAGGTTTGGCACTTATGAAGCATCATATGACAACCTACCTCGTATGCTTGAAGCAATTATGCACATAAATCCTGGAAGTGCTTTTCATACATACAGTATACCGAGCTTGTCAGGGAGGTCAAGCATTCTGCTGCGATCTTTCTTCTGCATTGGAGCATGTGTGAGGGCATTCATTTACTGCATTCCTGTTCTGTGTATTGACGGCACTTTCCTGATAGGAAAATATAAGGGAACAATATTGACGGCAATCAGAATTGATTGCAACAAGCAGATAGTTCACATCGCCTTTGCCTTTGTTGAGAATGAGAATACAGAAAACTGGTACTGGTTTCTTGAATGTCTGAAGAATCACGTTGTTATTGGAAGGCCTAATGTTTGCCTTATCAGTGATAGACATGCAGGTCTCCTTGCAGCTAGAAGGCAGCTACAAGAAGGTAGTCCATTTTTACCTCCTATATGGCCAGATGCTGTCAGTAGGTGGTGTGTGAGGCATATGACTGCTAATTTTTATGAGCGGTTCAAGAACAAGGATCTGATGAATTTGTTCAAGCGATTGTGCGCTCAGAATCAGCAGAGGAAGTTCGATGCTTTGTGGGGTATAATTGATGATATGAGCGCCGTATTGCTTAAGAGACAGACCTCATCATCCAGCAGGAGACGTTCTACAGATTCAGTAGTTGGACATGCTAAGCCATTTTCACAATGGATTGATGGTGCGCCTAAAGAGAAGTGGTCACTTCTGTATGACACAGATGGGAGGCGTTACGGAATTGAGACTAGACCTGGGCATCCTCCGGGCCGGGTTGGGTTCGGGTCGGGCCAAAAAAAGCCCGGTGTTTTTTCTAGCGGCCCGTGCCCGACTCGACCCGGTGGCCGGGCCGTAAAATTGAGCCCGCACCCGACCCGACAGCCAGTCGGGTCGGGTCGGGTCGGGCCGGGCCTATGTAAAATGTCGGGTTCCTTCGGGTTTTTCGGGTCAAAATTTTTAGCCCGTGCCCAGCCCGTCAGTCATACCGGGTCAAAAATTTTGACCCGAGCCCGCCCATCAAACTCTTCGGGTCGGGTCGGGTCGGGCTATTTTCGGGCGGGTTGGGTCGGGTCCGTCGGGTCGGGCAGCCCATGCCCAGGTGTAATTGAGACGACCAACCATGCTGAGTGTTACAATATGGTAATGCGTCGTGTTCGTGGATTTTTTCTTATTGGCATTGTTGAGTTTATAATGTATGTATGTATAAGGTATTTTAGGGAGTGGTACGCATTAGCCGCTTCCTTACTTCATGATCCAGGAGTGCGTTTTTGGAGAAGGGTCAATGAGTACATGGAGGAAAAAATTGAAAAAGCTCGATTTCACTCAGTCATATCGATGGGTACAAAGGAGCAAAGATTTGAGGTATCATGCAGGGACAGGACCGAACAGGGTGTCTGCAGACAAAGGATAATTCAAGAAGTCTTGATAACCATTGACGGGAGGGTGTTCTGCTGATGCCAGAAGCCAAAGGTGCATAACTTACCATGCTCCCATGTCATCGCGGCTTGTTCTGTATCTGGGTTAGATGCTGCGTCATATGTTTCAAAATATTTCACAAAAGAAGCCGAAACACAAACTTGGTGTCATGAGATATACGGCATTGGTATTCTAGGCCCATTCACTCAAAAAAATCCCCATCCAATGCTCATCCCTGATCTAGCTACGAAGAGGGGCATAGGCCGCCGGCAGACACGTCGTATCCGGAACGGAATGGACGAATCCGAGGCTGGAATGAAGAAAAAACGTTACAACTTGTGTGGAGTGGACGATCACACTTACAAGAAGTGCCCACAGCTTTTAGTACCCACTGCTGCTGCCGAGGCTGGACCTTCCGGGAATCCAACGGATGGGTCGGCTCCACCTACAAGAATTCGCCGCATGTAGTTGTGCACGACACACCTTCCAATGTATATGTTTGTACAAAACTAAGTATATTGTGTATGTAGTATGCCTAAATGTCTTGTTTAATTAGTTGACAGTGCGTATTTCTATAGAATTTGGTTGTAATGAATGAAACCTTCAATATAATATCTTATGTGGTATCTCGTTTAACGTTCAATTTAAATTTCATTCATTGTATCAAATTGGTCAGCCCCAAATGCTTGGACACATGGAGGAATTACCTCCCTCACTCCTCCTCTCTCCCTCTTCCCTCTCTGGATCTCGTGGGCAGGAAATGAGAATACGAGGGAAGGGGCTCAGCTTTTATATTTGGAGGGGGGAATCCGGGAGGCAGGCTGCCTGCCGCCCCTCCACCGGGCGGCAGGTGGCTGCCGCCCGGCAGGGGGGCAGCAGGCTCCCACCAGGGGCCTCCGCGCAAAAATAATTTGTATTTATTTATTTATATGTAGGTCCATGCCGCCCCTCTGCCGGGCGGTAGGGGTACAAAACTATAAAATATGAAACCAAAAATATATTTTAGTAAAAAACATTTTAAAAAAATATAAAAATAAAAAAGCCTCCCCTTTCCCGGGCTGGCCAGCCCAACAAATTGGGCCTGGCCTAGACGGTAGACTACTAGACCAGCCTTGGCCTAGTCTAACTGCTATTCATGGCTGTGCCGCAGATCTGGAGCCGTAGAGGCATGACTTGGGCCCTGTTTAGTTCTCAAAAATTTTTAAGATTCCCCGTCACATCGAAATTTTGGATACATACATGGAACATTAAATGTAGTTTAAAAAATAAATAATTGTACAGTTTAGCTGGAAATGATGAGAAGAATCTTTTGAGCCTAATTAGTTCATGATTGGACATTAATTACTAAATAAAAACAAAAGTGCTACAATAGTCAAATCCAAAAAATTTCACGAACTAAACACGCCCTTGGTCCCAAATGTTATGTAGTAGTACTCTATACTCTATACAGCGTGGAGAGGGAGCCCTGAGAGCACTCTGCTGCTCGTGGAGCGATGCGTGTCCCGTTCCGTGTGGGGGGACACCAGACGCGGTCCGTGGATTTGCTGCAGCGAACTCCTGCGGACGCGCCGCTTCGGGCCCACTGGGGCCTGCCGCAACGCCTCGCCTCCGTCTCAGTCTTGCCGCCGGGAGCCGCTGCGCGCCGCCTGTCTCGCCGCCACGCGCGAGCGCAATTAAAAAACTTGACAACCTCGCCGCATTCCGATCCGGTTCGTATCCGCCGTCTCCCAGAAGCAAAGCAAGAGACCAGCCAATCCGCCACCCTCCCCTCCCGCCATGTCGCCGCCGCGGAGGAGGAAGGCCGGCGCGGGAGGGCTGCCGGGGAGGACGGCCGTCCGCCTCTATGGCCTGCGCGGGCCTCGACCGCCGCCGCCACCGCCGTCGCAGGCCCCGCGCGGGCCTCACAGGCGGATCTGGCAGCCCGCCATGGCCGCGAGGAAGAGGAGGGAGGGGGCGCCGGCGTGGACCCGCCATGGCCGCGGAGGGAGCTCGCCGTCGCCATGGCCGGGGAGGGAGGCCCGCCGCCGAGCTCGGAGCTCCCAGCGTGGCCATCGAGGAGAGGGAGGGCGCGGGGAGCTCGGCCACCGGGGAGGGCTGCTGGCGGGGAGGACGAGGGCCGCAGGCGGGGAGGACGAGGGCTCCTGCTCCTACCCTGGCCTAGCAGCGCCACCGCCTGTCGGGGCCCGGCCACGCCGCCACTTCGCCCCACGCGTCCTAGCTTGGATGCGCGGCGGCCGACGGTGCCGCTCGGCCCACTCCGCCCGCGACGGCGTCCCCGGCTTCCTTTCGCCCATGACGCTCCCCAAGCGCTGCTCCTGCTCCCGGCCAGAGAGAGAGAGGAGTTGACGGGAGAGGCAAGAGAGGATAAGGCACGGTGAGTGCCCTCGAGGACACAAAAAAGAGACTTTGAAGAACTCAACAAGCCAAGAAAATATTTTAGTCCTGGGGGGTGGTTTTCACTGGGACCAAAAGCTGCCCTTAGATGGGGACACCACCTGGAATAGAAAAGAAACCTGCCTTTTAGTATCGGATGGTGACTCTACTCTGAATTAATAGGAGATCTGCCAGCAATGGTCAATTCGAACTGGGCGCGGCGGAGTGCGCTGTTGTCCTAGTTGTTTATTATCGGCTGACCTAGTTTCTTTCGTTCTAAATGTTATTTTGCATTTTCTATGTATATAGTTTACTCATACTTGCTTTCAATCCTCAACCGGCAATTCTCTAATGTCTCAGCCCACGGTTAGCATAGCCGAGCATACGGATGGTACTTAGTTCAAAGAGAATTCAAATCTCATATATAGTTTCAGTAGAGGTTCTGCTGAAGCGTAGTATTTTTATTTTATTCTTTAAATTAAATTTATATAAGATAGAGGTTTATTTAGAGAATCCCTTCGCATAGTCTCGCTGCCCACAGACACGACGGCAGGCACACACCACCATAGCACACAGGGGGTCGTGCGCGTCGTCGGTCGGTGCCTCTGCCTCAGCCGTGTCGCGCGCGCCCATGTTGGGCGCGGCCGCCTCGTCCGATTCGCGCGACCACTCCGATGGGGTGCCACCACCGCCCGTGAGTGCTTTTCCTCCTCCCCTCTCCCCCCGTCGTCCTCCCCCACGCTCCCTCCTACCACGTTCTCTTCTGGTCTGACTGCTCTGTGCCGCATCCATGGCGGAATTGCTGAAGCTGTCGCGTGAAACTCTAACTATCGATTTATAGTTCTTCTGAAGTTTGCATCCGGTGCACCAGAATCGCGTGAGCGCTAATCATGATTAGCCTTTGCAGTTAGCAGCTTAATCCGCTGGCAGATCTGAATCTGTTAGGATTAGATTATAGCAGCAGTTCCAGAGATTTGAGCTTTGGTTGGTGCCCGAGCTCGATTCGAGGGCCCTTGGACATGGAGTCCGCTCGGCAGCGGCGGCGGCGGTTGACCGTGCTTTTTCAAGGTCCGGTGGGATTCCCCCACACTGGTTAGTCTGGCGAATCTGCGCTGACATCCCAGGAATCTTGTTTAGGAATTGACCATCTTCTTTCGACAGGGCCCTAGATACTACTACTAGTAGCCTAGTAGGTCTAACCAATCAGATCTTGCGGGGCGTCCGCATCTGATTGAACTGCTGCTCCTGCCAATTCCCCTCATGAACAGATCCTAGTCGCAGGATAGAACAGCGGTGGGTGGTGTCGTCAGATCGTGCCACGCTCGTCCGCGCGCTGTTGCTGTCTCCGCCGCTATTTGCCGTCCTATTGGGGACGTTTTGGACGGTTAGTTTCAGCTCGCCATTAATCCTTTGACAGGGAGTTGTTGGGCATTTAGAGTTTCAGATGTTTACGAAGAACTGACTGAACATCTCATGGCCCGTACTCCTTTTGCTTTGTCTTCTCCGAGGTCGTTGTCAAGTCTTTCTGTACAGTATTTGCACAATGGGCCAATGCACAATGGGCCAATGCCCAATGACAGTGCTGAGTATGTACGGACTTCAGGAACTCCATTAAACCATGCTCATTCTGTCCGTAATGCAGCTTCCGTGAAAGCACAACTATTTGAAGTTTGATGAATGCTTCCAACGAAGTCGGAGTCCGCGTCCATGGAAATAGTATGCGGCTTTGTCTGCAGGAGGCGCCAATCTTCAAATGGAATCTCAGTAGTGTTTTGCGGTAGCTTGTTTTGTGGATGCTGTCGTAGACTCTTCCGTTTGTGGTGTTGTAGAGACATTTTTCGTTGCATAGTTTTGCACTGATTGCATAGAGAAACAATTGTACCCTAAGGTTGTTCTTTTTTGTTGTCAAACTAATTAAGAAACAGAATATCGCTACGCTTGTGCAATGGCGATTGCAACGGATGGCACTTGCGACATTTAAGGTTTAGGTTGAATTTTTTAAGAAACGGTTTAGGTTGAATTGGTTGGGTTCATGTTTTCTCATGGATGTGGAAACTATGAAGGAGGCTAAGCTACCATTGGAGTAGGTGACGCTCGGTTTGGTTAGAAGTGAGAACGGAGCATGATGTAGCAGCATTGCTAGTGACAGGGGAGACGGCGATATAACCAGATTCAGATTGTTGATATTACTAGAAGAAAGAGCGAAGGTACACGGGAATAGATGCTACTCTCTCGGTCCCAAATTAATAACAGCGCTCAACTTCTCCGCTTTTAGCTGATTCTAGCTTAATTAATAACAGCGTTCAGCTTCTCCGCTTTTAGCTTATTTCAGCTTATTCTCCCTCACAGAGCACTATTAAATTAGTCGAAACTAGTCAGCTTATCAGACTAGTCGTTTTGACTTTTCCATGTGTAAAGTTTTTACTATGCATCTCTAGATATATCATATATGTCACGTCTAGATGCATAATAAAATTGATGTATTTAAAAAGATCAAAACGTCTAATAATTTAGAATAGAGGGAGTATTATAAAGTAAGATGAAACTCTCATCTCCGTCTTTCGTAATTCTTTTTTGGCCAATCAAGCTTTGAGGCTGACATGAACACTCCATGTTGTGGTCCACGTTAGCGGCAAGAAGTTACCTGATAAAACCATTTTTTTTTGCTGAGATAGTAGTTACAAATTAAGCAAACAAATCATACTCCTAAACCCTGATTATAAGACATGGAAGAAGAATTATTTGGGTTTTAAGCCATTAATATATTGGAACATTCAGGTCTAGTACCGAGTGAGCATTGATGGGTGGGAGCAGCTGGTCGCACCGTTAGTCCGTTGCTTCAACTCAAGTATACCGCTCTGTTTAGTTCCCAAAAAATTTCCTACATCTGTCACGTCAAATCTTTGGACACATGTATAGAGTATAAAGTGCTGTTGAAAAAAATAAATAATTACACAGTCTAGTTGATTAGTACGAGATGAATCTTTTAAATCTAATTAGTCCATAATTAGACATTGTTTGTCAAATAACAATGAAATGTGATACAATACAAAAATCCAAATTTTTTCACCAACTAAACACACCCTAGTCACTCGCCTGGTACTCGCCTGCTTGCTTCTGTTGCAAATGCCGACGCGAAGACAGATCCCCGATTTAGGCACTGCTTATGATTTGGCTAAATCCGCTTATCGGAGAAGCTTGTGTTAAGCAGATTTTGCAAAATCATAGCAAAATCATAAGCTGTGCCTAAAACAGGGCAAAACGTAAGCGGATTCAGCGGTTTGGCGTATGTATGGTACAGTTTTTTTTTCTTCTTCGAAATCTAAGAACAGTCTTGCTAAATCCAAATCATTTCGTGTGAGCTAACGGTTCCGCTAACTGACAGGTGGGCCCATCAAGCTTACCTCCACCGCTCGACGAATCCCATCGCTAACCCAGAACATTCGGTCCCGAAATTTACAATTTACAGCTATCAAGCGCGGAGGCGGGAGCAGCGAGCAGCGCTCGGCCGGCGACCCCACCACGATGGCATCAGCAACCGGCCGCGCGGCCGCGGGCGCGTCCGGCGACGGCGGGGTCCTCACCTCGATGGTGGGGATGTACCAGCACCAGCTCCGCGACGACGCCTTCGGCACCCTAGGCGGCGGACACTGCGGTGAGCAGCCACGGCTCGCCGGCGGCGGCGCCCCGTCCTCCTCCTCTCCCTCGGCTGCTCTCGCCCCGCCCCTGGCACAGGCGCATGGCGGCGATCAGCCGCGGCAGCTGTTCGAAGTGCTAGTCGGCGGGGGGAGCCTGCTGCGCGGCCCGGGAGGCGGCAAAGGCAGCGGCGCGGTTGGGGATCTGGGGGTGCTGGTGCGGTGGATGCGGGAGCTCGCAGCGGATCCTGTGGCCCCGCTGCCGGCGCCGTCGGAGCACAGGGCGAGGAAGCGGCACGTGCTGGCTTTGCGGCGTGCACGCTACCTCAGATTGGAGGACGTGGCGGACGCAGAAGAGCTCCCCAGCTTCTCCAAGGTGAGTTCTTACGGCGCAAAACTCTCGTTTTATCGAATTGTGATCTGTTGCTAAAATTATTTGGAAACGTGGTTTTCGGTGGCCTGTTGCTTGCTCTCGGCGGGATGTGGGACTGCATCTGCCGTACCATTTGATTTTGCATTCGGGAAATAGAGGATGCAGCTCGGAGAATGGTAGTGACAAGTGTCGCACGTTGGTAGGATCACTGTCACTGCATAAGTATCATGTCCTTTTGCCTTTTGTCAACCAGTGAAGCTGCTGGAGCTGGGCTATAGAAGGTTCCAGGCTGGGATATGGCGAACCCTGAGTAGGATGTCACAATATCTGAGCCAGGGGGCTGTGGTGTCACCGTGTGACCTGCCCTGTTTTAGGCACAGCTTATGATTTTGCTAAATCCGCTTATTGGAGAAGCTTGTGTTAAGCAGATTTTGCTTGTTCTGCTATCTTAGTTCTGCTTATTGATAAACTGCTGCTTAGCCTTTGACACAACTTCTGCATAATCTGTGGAGAAGCAAGGGAATAAGCTGGGCCAAACAATGGCCATATTACATGGCAGTGGCACTGCACACTAGCTGGAAAATATTACTTCCTCCATCCACAAAAGGATGCAATTATGGGATCCATGCGGATCAAACTAGTTTAAGTTTGACCAAATTTATAGTAAATAGTATTAGCGCTTATGTCTCCAAATAAATTTGTTATGAAAATATATTCTATAGCTAATCTAATGGAACTTATTTTGTATCATGAATGTTATTATTTTTTTATATAACTTCAGTCAAAGTTGAACTTGTTTGACTTATCGAAAAGCGAGAATTGCATTCTTCTGTGGACGGAGGGATTACATGCAGCTTTTTTCCATAGGCGCTAGTGCACAGGGCATCCTAAGGCGTGTTGATAATGTAAAAAGAGGCAGGGTAGACCAAAATTTGACATGGGAAGAGGTACTCCCTCCATTCCGAATTATTGTTCATTTTAGCTTTGTCTTGAGTCAAACTTGTCTAACTTTGATTATTTTATAGAAAAGTGTATATAATATAATAACATCTACAATACCGAATAAGTGCAATATGAAGACATATTTCACAGTAGATTCAATTCAATGAAACTAATTTGATGTTGTAGATATTGTTGTTTTTTTATAAACTCGGTCAAAGTTAGAGAATTTTGACTTAGGACAAAACTAAAGTGAACTATAATTTGGAACAGATGGAGCAATGAAAAAGGTCATGAGAGAATGGAATATAACTAATGAACTATTTTCGGATAGGGCCGTGTGGAAATCAGTGATCAACGTGTCCGAACCATGACTTTTGTTTTATTACTGTTACTGCTACTTCTTATTTATGCTCTTTCTTGTTTGATCTCTGGCCCGTCCCAAACTACTTGGGAAAAAAAGGCTTTTGTTTTGTTTTTCTGTAATTCCTGGTGGATACATACACATGCACAGTGTTTTTGAAGATACCCAATAGATTCATCATTTTTGGCTTACAAGTATAATAACTGATAACATTCAGCATCATGACTCAGTGTTCCCTTGGTCATAGACAGCATATTAATGTTTCTTAGTTGAACACATTTGTTGATTATTAAATCTATTGATGATATGTTAGCATAAAAAATATTTTTTAAAACTAAAATTTGAAGAGATTCATTACGATGATGCCAAGGCAAACTTGCAAGAAGCGCGGTGGTAGATCCATAGACAATATATTAAACTTAGTAGACCCCTCCTGTTGGGAGGCTACCTTCCCCTATATCGAACCCTGCATTTCACATAGAAAAAGGACCCTCTTTGTGTAACAGCTTTCATAGTTATATGTGATTGCGTCCTGGGATGCCATCCTTCCTGACCTTTCTCAGCCCTTGTAGTGGGTCTTCTCCTACGTGCAATGCCTTGGGGGAAGGTCATTCCTCCCAAGGTCGAGTTTTTCTTTTCTTTTGCCATCTTCTCCCTCTGTCCCAACAAAGAACGCAATTCTGGCTATGCACCTGGACATTAGGTTATCCCGATTCATAGCCAGAATTGCGTTCTTTGTTGGGATGGACAGAGAATGTCTTCTCTCTTTTTTTTCCTGCTATGCCCTTTATACTAAAAATAGAGAAATTGGGGTGATTGACAAGAAGGCTGCAAGTCTTAGGCAGGGGCGAAGCTGGAGCCAAAGGTAGGGGGTGCACCACTATGCATACAATTTCTAAATGAGAAAAACTGATATATGTCTATAAGGAGCAACAAAAATTTATATGCACAAAATAGAGGATGGATATGGATAGAGTCTGATATTGATGCTACTGTCACACGGAATGTATTTTTGCTCCTCATGTGCCTCAATACATGAAACTAAACAGCACATGGCAGCATGAGACACACAAGTATAAACATAATATTTTCATAAAAAAAATAGTAAACATAAAATAACTAATTTGCCAAAGAAAACATAACCACATCTTTGATTCCTTTAAAACAAAGAAAATATGCACATACACTAGCAATTCCAGAACCTAGATTAAAAAGATAACTTAAACCTACCAAGGGAGGGTACAAGAAATTTAGTTGTCATCAATTTTTTTGGTAAATGTTTATCTTTTTTTTTTCTCTTGTTTGGTAAATGTGAGCAGATATTGAAATTGATGAAGGAAAATGTGAGCACCCGTGCCAAGTCGAGGACTGGAACATGGGCGGACAGGTTCCACCACAGAGAACCTATGCTCAGATTTCTCATATGTTATCATGTTCTACCAATTTGAAATCATAAGTCTCTCTGCAGCCTATAACAAAATCAAATTGGAAAACTAGAGTAGGGAATTATTTTAATTGTTCAAATGGAATTAATTGATATACAACAAAATCAAATCGAAAGAATGAATGGCCTCCATGATCCATGCTATCCTCATAAGGATATTGATAGGTGCTTTGGCCATCATATAGGGTGCATCTAGCATCTAGCATTTTTGCTTCAGGGCATTTCACTCGAATAGTCTTGCCTGTTGGCCTTTCCTAATTCCTCCGATAATAAGAGTCTTGTTGGCCCGTGCGCAGGGGAGGTGGGTGCTGGGTGCAGAACTTTGAGCCGCGGGGGTGGGGGGGGGGGGGGGGGGGGGGGGGGTTGGGGGCATGAAGGGTGAAAAATGGACTGCTAGCAAGTAAAAGTGTTTTTGGACTGGGTGCATTTGCACCATACCCACACGGTACATGGCTTCGCCCCTGGTCTTAGGGGGAGGCATGTGTTAACTTACAAAAGAGAAACATGTTTAAATGCATGTCCAGCTAATTTATTACATCTGAACTAAATAGAATTTTAAGCTTTCCATTCCCCAAGGGTAGGCTTTCTAGAAGGCATGTATCCTGAAACTTTAAATGCTGTTGTGAATCCATTTATGTAAATGAAGGCCGTATTTTGTTTATTGAAATAAGAACAGTATTAAATACGATCAGTTACCAACCAATACTGTTTCTGGATAGTCTTGCCTTGACATATGATCATGTCTGGTGCTTATGCCCCTGTCAGTTACTCAGAACAAAAATGGTGAAAACTGAAAGGGCAACGCTGGGAGAAACTTGGAGGTTGCAGAGGGGTCGTTGTGAGAGAGAACTAGGACAAGTGTTAATAGTATGGCAGGCTTATGTTGGGAATAAGCAAAAATTTCCGTCCTAATGCCCTGAGCCTGTGGTTGATACCTGATTTCAGGTTACAGTGAGTAACAGCCTACAAACTTGTGGTAGGTAAAAGGCAGTTGTAGATCCAAAATCCATTCACATGGATCAATATTATGTGGTAGGTAAAAGGCAGTTGTAGATCCAAAATCCATTCACATGGATCAATATTATGTTGTATCTAGTGTGCTAGTCTTGTATATATTCCAATACATAATAGGGCTGCATGCAAACTGTTTGTGTGGTCATGGCCCTTATTGGCCTCTGAGCACTGCCTCCGGAAGTATGTGGAGAGAAGAGAACTGCCTCTAGAAGTAGGTGGAGAGAAATATATTTGACAGGTACTTTATAGAAGTTGATTTTTTTTTTTGAGGATTTAGAATGTTTTGCTAACTTTTATGTGGTTTGCATAACTGGGAGCAGCGGTACTAAAATGATTATTTGTTATTGATATGCATACGACCTATTTGTGCAGATCCTTTAAACCATGAGATCAAACAGTTAAATCACTATGGTGGTAGCTCATTTATGAAGCAAAGGTTGTAACAGAGTTGCACAAATGGGTTCTATGTGGAGTATTTCCCTTGTTATGGAATAGCTTTGCTGGCATTATATCAACAGGAACCTAGTGGTTATTTGAGAAAGCAAAACCATCATTCTTGCTAGGAGTATTTGTTATATGCGAAAGTTACTGGAGAACTGTGCAAATTTGCATGATTTGTCCTTTCAATCCAAGTAGTTACAATATCCTTAAACTATAGGGATAAATTGCTTTCTGATAACTGGTACTAAAACAATGGGAACCTAGTATTTGGTTATTTTTTAGAAAGCAAAATCATCGGCCTTGCTAGGAATTAGTATGCGATGATTACTGGAGATTGGTGCAACTTTGCCTGATTTGGACTTCCAAAGGACCAGAATGCTATAATGCTAGGCATATACATTGCAGCAGTAAAAATGGATTTGTACCAAAGAGTAAAAATGGATGCTCCTTAGTCATAATGATACTATTCATTGCTTCTTTGGAAAGGATTATGAAATTGTGAGACCCCTGGTAAAGTTCTTCCGTTCTTGTTTGAACAATAAATCCAGGGAGCTTGCTGCTTTTATATACTTGGCAAGCATGTATCTCTTATGCACTCAAGTTTTCTTCAGTCTGTGTTTTGGAAAACCCCCATGCTTAGAATGCCTCAAAATTTGATCAGGTCCCTTTATTGTCAGTTTTGTTACAAGATTGTGCTCGCATATGTTTTCAAGTCAGATTACATTTTGCACCTAGATGTCTAATGCAGTTGCCTTTTCTTACCATTTTAGACCTTGCTGCAATTTTCATTTTGTAGAAAAGGAAGCTCCACTGGGACAAACATAAAAAGAAAGGGTGCTTTAACATGCCAACAAGGAAATCGGAGAGACTAGCTAAGAGAATGAAACTCATGGCATCATTGCTCCTCACACAACGGAAAAAGATTGGAGTAGGTGAGCACTTTCAGGCAGAGATACCTGAATGGACCGGGCAACCTTCAGGGAAAGAGCTTTCATGTTACAGGAGTGACCCAGAGACATCAAAGATGTTAGGAACTACAATTTGGCCTCCTGGAGGTGATGTTAACAAAACCGATATTGTAGCTGTTGGGCGGGGAAGACCAGAATCATGTAGTTGCTCTTTCCCAGGATCCTTCTTCTGCAGACAGCACCACATAAATGAAGCAAGAGATCGGCTGCGATCTGAACTTGGTCAAGCTTTCACAATATGGCAGTTTGATTCAATGGGGGAACAGGTTTCTAAGTTTTGGAGTCATGATGAGCAACTAAAGTTAAACACACTTGAACTATTGGTTCCTGTTATGGACCAAAAGACATATTGGGCAGTTGCGTCAAAAAAATTTGCTTCAAAGCCCAGGATAGATTTGATAAAGTACTACTTGAATGTGTTCCTGATGAGAAGGGTGTTGAGCCAGTGCAGATTGGGTCTTCTGGAAATTGACAGTGACGAAGATGAAGTGGAGGAAGAGGAGGATGAAGATCAGCCTGAAGGCTCCAGCTCTCTTCAGAGGTACTGGTTTGTACACCTTTTTTTTTATGACAACATATAATTGTGTAAGAAGGTGTAATACCTCAATATTTGCGTTTTCTCATTATTGTCAACTGTATATCTTGGAAGTCTCCTTTTGTATTTGGATGCTTACTGATTGAGTTACCATTTACTCATTTCTGTAAGAGCTGTATTAACTGACTTCCTGCAAAAGCATTCGTACTCTGGTTAGGATAATGTTGAGTTTTGCTGACTATAGATACGTTTTATTTTTTCAGGACCCAAGATGAAACGACCCGGGTTTCCGAACGGAGAACCCGAATCCCTGTATCGTCGTGATAGTTACTGGATCAGTAGCCATCACATACAGAACTCATTTTAGACAGTAAATCTGGTCATACTCACTTAAATGATTCAAACATGGGTTTAATTATTACAAAATCCAGAGGATTTGCATTACAAATCTTTTTATTACAAGCACATTAGGCTAAACTGGAACAAACAAAAAACGGTAGCGGTAGCTGGTCTTCAGGCCATCCTTCAACTCGAACTTCATCTCCACAGGCAGCACTTGAGCGTAGCACGGGCTTCTAAGCTTCAGTCGTACCATCCACCGTTGTTGGCGTTGAATTTCTGCTCGGATCCTGCATCTTGCCAAACTATCCCCAAGGACGGGATAGGTTCACGTCACCATCCGTATGCAAGCTTTAAGTGGATGTAAAGGTATAAAAAATAACCAAAGGATAGGCTTATATATATATATGACAGGGCTAATCTCTACCCTGGGTATGAAATATTTATTCCATACCCGAGACGACCCACCCCGAGCCCACGCATCGTGCTGGCGCTAGGCGTGCGCCTGGTTTTTTTCCCCTCACGTTGGTTTTTTCCCATAGCGGTTTTCCTCCGTCCCTCAAGCGCACATCTCGGTCAGTTGCAGAGAAACTCATCCTCGCTCCTCGGGCCGACGGCGCTGCCATTGGACGCGACGGACGGGGAGCTCGCTGGCTTCTGCGTCTGCAGCGGCGTCCTCTTCGCGGGCGACGCCACGCTATCGCACATGATGGTCAAGTTCGCCGGCTTCTAGCTCCACAACAGCGTCCTCATCCCGGACAACGCCAACGCCTACACCAAGACGGTGAGGAGGAAGGACGAGCTCATCGTGTTCCCGCAGGGCCTGCTGCAAATCCAGGTCAACACCGACACAACCGCCGTGGCGTTCAGCACGTACATCAGCGCCAACCCCGGCCTGCAGATCACCGACTACACACTCTTTGCCAACCTCCTGCTAGAGGATGTGGTGACCAAGGTGACCTTCATCTGTGAAGCTGAGGTCAGGAGGCTGAAGGCGTTCTTCGGCCTCGTGAACAAGGCTGCCTTCTTCATCAGTATCCCGGACAACGACGCTCCATCCTCCCATTCCCGACGCCGGAACCTGCGATCGTGCACGGGTGCCCGCCGCACGCCGCCGCCGGCTGAACAACAACGACGCCCAACCACAGTAGCAGCAGCAGCGAGGTGATGTCCTGCTGCTTCCTGCTGGATGAGCTACTGATCGCCGCCGGTGCCATCATGTCAATTAACAAGCAGCTCTATCTGCTTGATCGATGGGAATATGAGATGATGGCTGCTCCAATTTGATCGATTTATTTGCAGCTAGAAATGGAGGCCATAGTACTGGACAAATTTTGGAGGTTAGCTAGATCGTTCGCTCGCTTATTATTAACTAACAGGGGGCTGGCAATAATTTGACCGGCAGCAAGTTGCTTTTAATTTCAACCGCGATGACTCCTTGCTGTGGAACATGCATTTGTTTCCTTCCATCCAATGGTCAGCTATCTCTAGTACTAGCTAGTATCTATCCTTCTTATTAATTGATATAGTCGATTGCAGAGACAATAATACAGAGACAAAGAGCAGCATATAGGATCACATGGAATATTCCTAAATAATTTACTTGTACAAGCCACATCGATTCCTGTGGTTCTTCAGAATTTCTGGTACAGCTGTAAAGGTTCCTGCAAATTCTTACATATTGTATTCCAAACATGCCCTACATGGTTAACACAACACTAACAAAATTTTGCCTGCCATATCATTGTTCCGTGTTTCCACCAGACATCTCCATCAGGCGAAGAACACTTGGAACAAAATAACTAAGAGAGATTTAATTTCTCTATGCTCTTTGGAGCTCTTACGGAATCATGACGCCATCAAGACATGTTACAAGTACAAAGATGCAGCGAATACTATTGCCTCTTGATCTTGCTGATGGTCAAGCTCAATTATGTACTTGTTCAAATAAGCATTCAGCCCATTCTGTTCCAAGTACCTGACAATAAAGGAATGTGACAATAATTAATGCTGATGCTTCAAAAAGTTCTGCAGATATAGCAGCAGTAATGGTCTCATGACAGAATATATCAGCAGATATGAACAAACGTATCAACAAGTAAATGTGCCGGCATGGACTAAAAGTAAACAACTAATTAATTTCCAGAGTATAAGTTCACTCAAAAACGAATAGTCCAAACTGTTGTTTCTGAATGCAATGGGACTAAGAGTGACAGATAAAACGATGTTACTGGATAGATCACATGGGAAACATAAGCAACATATATAGTAGAAAGATTAATAAGAACCTAACTCAAATTTAGAATGAAGGGATATATTTTTTAGAAAGAGTTTAAGATCGCAAATGGAAATTAGGAGCTGAACGAGTGGACATGATTACCCCATATGCAGGGACATGTTTCTGCCATGTGAAATTAAATTCCACGATAGCATAATAAATTGCAAGAACAGAATGAACACCGCAATACCATAGCCCTAATCGACCACACAAATCCTTCACCTGCATCCCAAAACTTTCTTCACCTATAGTAAGTAATTTGTAGCCTTGCAGCAGGGAAGGAATAGTATCATAGCACGGAAGTCGGAAGAAACAAAAAGAAATGAATTCACTCATATCTAAGCATGAGCAGAAATATCTACTGGAAAACGCAACATGAAAATTAATAAATCCAAACCAAGAACCCCTACTGCTCAACCACGATATACCTTATGGATGTGGATCCTTAAGTCTAAAGCACATACACTAGCCAGTATGTCTCTCCTCTCCCTTACCGCTGTCGCTGCTTCGATGCGCCTCTACAGAGTCGCACAGTTGGATGAGGCGCCAAGGTGGCATCGTCAGCACGGCAGTGGAGAAAAACGAGGAACTAGGTGTCCAAGAGTGGTCCGCTGACGCGGGCGAGATCGAACACGGGTACGATAATGACGGCCACCGGCAAATCCAACACTAGATGCTCAGATTGGGAGATTATGCTCACAACTAATCAACAGATCAGCTCCTTCTATTTTCGGAGAGGGTCTCTGACTGCAAGCGACAAAGAAACATTAGGATTGGAAATCCATTTGTCACTCGTAGGATCAAAGAATTCCTCTCTGCAATTACCTTCGGTCGATGCTTCCTTCAATTCCAAAGTCTGGAACAATGGGTTCTGATGCAATTAACCTGGATCTAGCTGTCCTGACGGCGGTGCCGGCAGGAGAAAACGGAGGCAGTGCTAATGACGCCACAATCGCCTAGCCGCCGCAGTCGAGGGCTCGAGGCGGAGTTGGGTGACTAGCTATAAAAAATATGCGCAAACAACTGAACCATCAGGGGCAGGATCTACCTGACGAGTGCCAGACTGCCCATGGCTGGGGCAGCAGGTGGAGTCCGTGTAGACGAGATCCGTGCGTTGCTTCCGCGGGTCCAGTGCAAGCAACCGGAGATGCAGCGTGGTGAGGAAGCTCGATGCACGCAGCGCCGATTCCGGCGGAGCGGTGTCGCGAAACGGATCGCGAACTGGGAGGAGGGAGCTCTGCCGGAGGAGGGGAGCGCCATCGGGAGGGAGGGGCAACGGCGGGAGGAGGGAGTGTGCCGTCGGGAGGAGCGGCGGCGTCGGGAACGGGAGGAGGGAGCGCCGTCGAGATCTGCTCACGACCTGGGGGCACCCTGCTGCATTGGGCGAACGCCCGGGTGGAGGCGGCAACGGTGGATGGCCGGCTAGGGCCGGCGGGAGCAGGCGCGGCAGCTCGCCGGGCGGCACGGACGCCGACGGCGCAGCGAATCGCGCTGGCCGGCGATGCAGGGCGGGGCGGGCACAGGGAAACACCCGGCGGCGCTGTGCATCTGCGAGCTGGGGAGGGGGGAACTGCTCGGTCGTGGGGGAACCGCTCGCTCGGTCGTGGGTCGAGGACGGCGCGAGCGTTCGGGTCGGGTGCGGGGGTCGAGCGCGGTGGGCGGGCTCGGGTACTCAATAGTTTATTCAGTACCCAGGTATCTAATAGACCTACTATATATATATTCAAAAATATGTCTCTCACTCATTTCAGGTCGGTGCAGGAAACTCCCTCTCCTTGCACCTCATCTGACTCCACAGGGGGAAGTGGACTAGAGGGAGGTAGAAATACTAAAGTTCACTACTCTATGAAAGTGCAGCCAGATCAAGAGTTGTACATGACCAAGTACGCGGCTATACGTATAGTTTTCACCCTGCAGGGGTTATACACATGTACCCATTCGGGCTGCAAGCCGGGAGCGACCCAACTGAGACACAGCCCACAACCATGACTCCATAACCATGACAGTACCATCCTGCATTCCCGGGGTGGGATACATTCGCCGCTACGAATGTTCCGGGGCTGTGGATCTCTAACCTGGACATTGGCTTCGAGAATCTCGGAGACTGGGGTCGGAGAACCCGACCAGGCCCCCGCACCCCGAATTGGGCGTGCGCGGTCTACCCTCTCCTGGAGACTAGGTTCGGAACACCCGACCGGGCCCGACGCACCCCGAATTCCCATGGGCGTGCTCGGCCTACCCTCTCGTTAAACACAGCCATAGTCTGGTACCGCACAGTTAGAAATGGCTAGAACCCCTGCCCATACGGGGGTAAGTGGTGTGCACGTTTGACATAGTTCCGTCACCAGAGGCACTATCTCGAACTATATTGCCGGGACAAGCGTGCAGTCCTCCGCAAAGGTCCTCCAAAGGCACCCATAACAGGTATCGCCTCTCCTTGGGCAACCACACAGGTACAACCCTCCTCATCCCGCACCCACCACAGGTGCTCCTTAGGATGTGCCCGCCACACATCCCCGGCCATTCACTTGCCCCCGCTAAAAGCCCTATCACTGGCTCCTCACATGGTGGATCTCTCGCATGCCAAGACTATCGTATCATGGATTCCCATACCCATTCACTCTTATGGTAGCCAAAGCATCCAATAATCAATCAAGGTATAGGGATGCAAGGAATACGGTAAACAAGTAGGCCATGCAGGCTTACCTCACACACACAAGTAAAGCAATAGCAATTCTAGCAAGCAATGTCTAATAGGAATTCAAGTCGTAGATGGGCGTGAACCTGACAGCTCTTCGTAGTCTTCCGGGGTCCTCGTGGTCTTCTCATAGTCCGGGACGTCCTCCTGGGTCTTCTGGGCGTCGGGGTGTCGATCTTCTCTTTAACAGCAGGACCTATTCGTAATTACGAATTACTATAGGGGCCAAAGTGCAAGAATGCACAAAACTATCCAAATAAGATCCAAATCACAACAAAACCTACTCTAACACGTAGATCATAATTTTAGAAGAATTATGAAACTGGTTTCATAATTTTCGGAGCTCCGGTTGATTTATTATCAATTTTCGAAGCTTAAAACAATTTCTGGAATTAATAAAAAGTTTTCAGAAAGACAAAAACACACAGGCTGACATGTGGCAGCACCAGGGAGTGCCATGTGTCCTGCTGACGTCAGCATGATGTCAGCACGGGGTCCGCCAAATGCTAACGTCATCATGGCCTGTGATAACATCAGCGTTGACCTGGTCAACATTGACCAAGTCAATGGGTCCACGTGTCAGCGGGGTCAGCTGGGCCCACGTGTCAACGAAACAAAATCACTGACGATTGGGTCCCACACGTCAGGTCCGGGTTAAAAGAAAAAGAAAAGGAAAATAGGGTTATTGGGCCGGATGGTGAACGGGTTGGCTCGGCTCGGCCCAACTTCTTGGCTTGGTTAGGAGTGCGGCTCGGTCCGCGATGGAGCAGGCCGGCTCGGTGCGTGGCTCGTGGGCTGGCTTGGTTGAGTCGCGGCTTAATAGGCTGGCTTACGGACTGGCTCGCTTGTGGCCCATGAACTCGGCTCGGCTCGGCGACTTGGGCTTATTGGCGTTTGGCGTTCTGGGCCGGTGGGTGAAGGCGGCCCATCTTCTCCTTTTCCTTCTTCATTTCCTCTCCTTTCCTTTTCTTCTTCCCCTGCTGACGACTTGGTCCCGCGTGGCTGCATCTTCTTCTCTCTCTGGTTTGTGGGGTCCGCCGGTCGGTGTTCTCCTACCTTCTCAGCTTATCTCGCCTCCTCTTCCTTCTTGCTTCTTCTTGCCGGCGGGCGGCTCCGACGGGCCAAGGCAGGGGCAACGACGACGCTTGGACGGCATGCGCGCAGGGCGGATCTGAACGACGGCGAGCGGCAGTGCGACGAAGGTGGAGCGACAGTGAGTCAAGGCAAGGGAGCAATGGTGAGGCAGAAGCAAGGCGGAGCAGAGCAAGCAGGTCGACGACGATGGCGACGGTGTCGGCAGCGGCGGTGAGGTGGCTCCAGTCCAAGGCGTGGCGCACGGACGAGGCGCGGCCACGGAACGTTGGTGCGCTCGGCCGCACACGGGCACGTCGTGGCGAGGGTGGCGTCATCAAGGCGAGGCACGAGCAGCGTTCTACATGTGCGCGGGAAACCACAGCACGGCCGGCGGCGCTCGGCGAGGTCTGGCAGTGGCGCCGACACAAGGATAAAGCCGCGCGGCGGCTGCGGCTCGAGCACGGCCTGTACGGGCACGGCGAACCGAAGGCTGCGGTCAACTTGGCTTGTGCGGGTGTCCAGGGTGCGCGCGAACACACGGGGCAAGGCCCACGGCGGTGGCTTGGGGTCGCGCATGCGCGCGCAGGGCTCGGGAAGCCGAGTCCGCGGCGCGGCGGCGAGCAGGACGAGACGGCCAGGGCGTCTCGTGTGAGTGGTGGAGGCAGGGCTGGGCACGGGCTTGTGGTGACGAGGCCAAGGAAAAGCGGCGGCCAAAGGCACAGCACTGGGTACACGCGCGTGCCTGGCATGGTCGTGATGCGGCGTGGTGGTGGCGAGGCCAGGGCCGAGGCGGAGGTGCGTGCGCGGCCGGGGGCTTGTCCGGCGTGGGCGCGGCGGCGGTGCGGTTCGGCGCTGCAAGGCAGCGGCAGCGTGGCCTGGGCGGCATGGAGGTCTTCTGCGCGCGTCCGACGCGGCCATGGCAAGACCGTGGCGTGGCGGAACAGCGCCGCGCGTGCGGGCGCATGCCAAAGGGCACGACGCGGTGGTGAGGGATAGGGCGACGGCGGCTTGGGCGACGCGCGTGCGGGCAAGGCCAGCGCGCGGGGTCTAGATGGGCGAGGCGACGTCGTGCGATGTGCGCGCAGCCACGGCGAAGCGTGGCGCATGGCCAAGGCCGGCGGAACGGCGGCCAGGCGGGCTGGGCAGGCTCCAGTTCTAAATAGGGGCGAAGGCACGAACAAGGCTCGGCCTTGCCCTAGGCTCGTGGGGGTGCACACACACGCGCGGCACCTTGGCCTTCCGAGGCCGCGCGCGGCCGCGCGGCCAAGTGGCCACGGCGGCGCTGGGTAAAGGAGGCGGCGGGCTGCGTGGTTCCTTGGCGGCGCGTCGACGGGCTCCTGCACAAGACGGGCGTGGGTGGTCCTAGGGGGCTTGCTATGAGGTTCCTCGGCGGCAGAGGCACACCGGCAGCACACAAGGGGAAGGCGAGGAGCGGCGGAATGGCGGCCTACCTCTCGGATTGGGGAAGAACACGGCGACGCAGAGGCGAGGTGAGGCCGTGGCGATTCGACGCTGTGCAGGCAGCGCAGGATCATCGGTGTAGTCGATCGTGCGCACCGGCTTGGCGACGTGCTCCAGCAGCGGCGGCGTCCTTCTCCTCCTGGCGCTCCTCTCCTCCTTCTTCCTCTCTTCTTCTTCCCCCTCTCCGAGTTCTCCTCTTCTCCTCTCCCTTGCTCTGTTTCTCTGGCGGCGGCGGTAGGAAGGGGAAATTCCCCTGGCTCTAGGGTTTAGGGAGTGGCGGCCACAGGTTTTATAGGAGCTCTGGGGCTAGGGCTTGTGCTCCACGGTGGCACGGACGCCGAGGGCTAGGATGGGATGGCCGCGGCGCGGGGGGTATGTGGCGCGCATCAAGGCGGTCCGCGGTGGGGGCTTGGTGCGCAAGCAAGAGGGGGACAGGGCAGGCAGGGCAGGTGAGGCCGGCGGACGACGCGGGCGAGGCGGTTTTGCTCCGTTGTCGCGGAGCGGGGGCGGCGTCCGCGCGACGCAGTGGAAAAGGCGAAAGCAGAGCAGGGACGGGCGGCGTGAGGCGTCGGGAGGAAGGGGATAAAGGAGCAGTGCTCCGGTCCCAGCGGCCAGCGACGGAAAAAGGTAAGGGGCGGCTTGTCAGCGAGCGGGTGAGGGAGCGGCGCGCGTGTGGGCGGGTTAAGCAGGCCATTCGCGCGGGGAAGGGTAGGTGGTTTGGGCCGCGGTAGCTGGGCCGTGCAGGTTTAAGCGGGTGAAGCGGATCGGGCCAGGAGCGGTAGCAGGCCGATCGGGCTGGTGTCGGGTGACGGGCCGGCTGGAAGAGGGTTCGGGCCAGTGGCGTGGTTAACGGACCGTGCGACTGGGGCGGCCGAAACGGGCCGGGCTGGTTTGGAAAGCTGGGTTAGGCTGGACTGGGTAAGGAGGGATGGGTTAGAAGTTGGTTGGGTTTTGACCCAAGGCAAGTTAGTGGCTTAGTTAGTAAAGTTAGGGGTTAGCATTTGATTTCAAATTTGAATGGCTCAATTCAAATTTGTAATCCACACAATTCTCAAACAAGAGAAATAAATTCAAATCAAATTCAAATAAACAAGGTAGATGCAATAAAGATCCAGTAACTCCAAATGATTTCACACTAGCAAAATAATTTCCTTACTTCAAACAAAGTTTTTAATTTACTTGGAATTTGAGATAGAAGAGAAGACATTCTTAAATTATTCTAGCTATTAACACATTCACACAAATTTTTTTTGAAAACTCGCATTTTTAGAGTATATAACATTCCGTAATTTTTACGGGACGTTACACAAGATGTCCAGGACGTGAAGAAGGATCTCATGATTCTGCCAGCAGTAATCTGACATTGTTTTCTGCATGTGCGCTTTGTTGAGACGCTCATTCATCAAATGTGTACCATTGGTCCAAGTGATCGCCAGTCTGAATTTTTGCAGATTTTTTATTAGAGGGCTCCGTTCACTTAGGTCCAACCATCCTTTGTGAGCAGAAACCAAATCAAGTGTCAAATCATTCTCCGTGCGTCTCTCTAGGCAAGCAAATCAATATTTGCAGCTCGTCTGACCCACATTGTTTTCCATTGTACAGGAAAATGGTAAGAAAAATTGAAAGCGGGGAGGGCGGGGTGTGTGTGTGTGGGGGGGGGGGTGAAGGAGCTGTTTTAGTTCCCTTTTTTATGCTAGACCTGTCGATGTAAGGCTTTTAAACAGGCCACCATCTCATCCGGTGCTTTCAACAAGCATCTGGCATCTGTGTTTACTGCCTGGAGAATTGACGCTCCCTCTTCTGGAATTCTTTCTGGGGTTGACATGTTCTTTTGGCATGATAACATTACTCTTTCAAAATTCAGTTAGTTTATTCAGCTCATACATGCACAAAGACGATGCACCTTTCGCTTTTGCTGCTTAGCTTAATTTGTTGACTGCTAAATCATATCTTCGTGCAGAGAGGTATGCAAATACTCTTTATGAAACAGAAGCTACCCCCTGCGGAATAATTATGCATCTATTTCCCTTTTGTGTCAGCAAGGTTCATGCTCGTGCTGTTATATTGTCTTATCGAGTATAATTTTTCCCTTCATGATTTGGTTGATAGTAAAGAAATAAGATTCCTTAGGTAGGGTCTGGTCTTTCACCATTCTCGCAAAAGAGAATGTGGATGATTGATATGCCACAATTTTCCAATCCAGGACCTAGAATCACCGAAGGTGATGGAGAATTCAAATGTTCCATCTGAACCGTTATTTTCATGCAAGTCAATGCCTTTTTTTTTTGCGACAACAGCCTATGTTTGAAGGACATAAACGGTTGTTTGAAGGATCGAAAAGTCGACCAGAGAATAGTGAGTATGAACCGGTAGAAGTTTTCCGCCAAGAAAGATGCCGCCCTAGGGGAGAAACAAAGAACTGTTTTGCTTCAACTGTGTTAACTTCGAGATTTCCTCCATATCTGCAGCTGGTTTGGCATAACAAAACATCACAATTTGTCTATGAAGTGGTTCTCCAGATGCCCACTTACCCTCCATAAGCTGCAGAAAGATGCAACTTTTGCTTTTTTTTGCTCAGCTGAATTTGTTGACCAGTAAATGATATCTCAGGCGCAGGGAGGCATACAAAATTCTCCTTCTGAAGTGGAAATCTGCATGCCTCCTGCGGTCCTGCCTAATGATTTATACACTTCTTTTTTCTTCTTTTTCGAGTAAGATTCTTGCACGTGTTGGTATGCACAAACCTACAATCTGCGTGCCTCTTATCTGGCGAGTTCTTTTTTTTTTTGAAACATATCTGGCGAGTTCGTTGGGTCGATGACAAGTTGGCACGCGACCAGCCAAGGCACCACGTCACCTCCGCGCGTGCCTCTGACCAGCGCGCTTTGGCCTTTGGAGGAGGAGGAGCGGCCGGCGGGGCGCCCCACCTCCGCCCGCCGGGACAGCGCCCCCGCGATCCAAGCGGGGCGGCAATGATTAGGCAAAGAATTCGGAAAAGTTTTTTTTTTCGCCCCGCGCATGAATATTAGCATGATGATTCGGTGCGAAAAACCGGTCGCTGATCATCATCAACCCCCCGTCATTATGCCAGATTAGGTGCCTCGAGATGCGAACCCCTCCGCCCGCGCCTGCTCTCGCCGCGCACCACCGCGGCGGCGCCCCCCGTGCGCCCGCCGGCGCGTGCTCGTGTGGCGGCCTGGCGGTTCATCAACCGTGCTGCTCTGCAGCGGCCGGCCGGGCCGGTGCAGCCTGCCTGAGCCTGGCTACCTGTATGCGACGCCGACGACGCCGTCTTCTACGCCGGCCGCGCTGCAACGCCCCGTCGCCACCGTCGTCGCCCGTGGGTGCCTGTAAAATCGAAAAGGAAAAGAGGGCGCGATTAATAAAGCTGCGGAGGCCGTTGCTTTCTCCAGCGCTTGCTGGGCGATTTGATTCCCATGCATTGCAAAATGCTACTGCTACCGCGCCCAGGCCCAGCTTTGAGGCCACAGGAAAATAAAAGGATTTGTTTTTTTCTCGCCCGCCGGGCCCTCCTACCTGCCACTCCTCGCGAGCTTCGAGGCACGCCGCCGCTGCTGCTGGATGGCTTCCTCCTCCTGCTCTCCCCGTCTGATCCTGAGCCGTTGTTTTCAATCCGAGTAGTAACTTTCATGCCAGCGAAGCCTATGCACTCTTATCTCCTCGCTCGCCTGAAGTTAAATGCTTTTGGTTCTGGATGCTCGTTCTATCTCCCACTGGCCTCGGATTCCCTCCTACGTGGCGTTTCCTTGCTTCAAAACGAGATGAACAAATAGCATGTCCATGCAGGCTCCAGGCTCCCAGCTGCTCGATCACGATCCAATTGCTCCTGCACCGTTGAATGCTGGCGCGATTCAGGACACCCAGATGGCGGACGTGGTCAAACCTTGGTGTTACAGACAGCTTACTGAATCTGAAAACACGTGGTTACAGTGAACATTTTTCTGTCAAGAACAATGCCCACACAAGTAGTAAAACTAGCAAGATGGCGCGCTAATAGCGCGGGTAGCTAGTTTGTTTTTCGTCTACAATTATTTTGTTTTTTTACTTTAACTTGGTATTTTGTTTATCTCTGATTTGCTCTAGTTAAATACTATCTGCGGCTTTGTGTGTATAGCTGTTCATATCAATCATCGATTTTTAAGTTGCTTTATTCCATATCACTTTGACATTTTTAATACTTTAATTTCTAATATCTAAATTTGAGGATTGAATTCTATATTGGGTCACTTTAACTATTTTATTGTAGCACACAATACCTATGTTTGATGGTTTGATGATTAACTGTAATAAGGAGTCACCTTGAATAGACGCTTGTCTTTTCCAAAATCTATATGTGTTAGTGGTGTTTTTGAAGACTACAACTTGTAACTTAAACAGTGGATTTTTATTTGTGCCTTGAATATCAAATCTCTAGCCTAGCTGTTAGAGCATCTTAGTATCATCCAATAGATCTAGATTCGACTCCCTGCGAGAGCAAGTTAAAATGACATGCATTAAATAAAAGGTTATATTAAAATATAGGTTGGGACCTCAAGTCAAACAATATTTTGTTTATTTTTTCATCTGTTGCTGTTTTCTTATGTTTAGGTACGCGATCTTCTTGTGCCGGGCAATCTTTTAATTTTATTTATAATTTATAGATTATTTGAAAAATGACATGTCTGAATGGACTAAACCTAAAGTTTAGTCATGGCTAAAGTTTAACCGACTAAAATTAGCACTATTCTGTTTGGATATATGGGCTAAATTTTAGATGCATTACTGAATAAAATCACTTATACTCTTGTGCCATGCGCGCGACAATGTTTAGAGGAGGATATTTTGGTATTTTACAATCAGATACCAGGATTTAATCCACATTAGCTGGTTTTAAAGAACTACTAATAGACTAAGCTTTAGTTAGAAGGTTGACTAATTTTCCCCACGTTTACCCCTCCTATTTAGATTATCTACAACTAAAATTTTATGTAACTAAAAATTGGTCTTTGAATCCAAATATGCCTGTAGTAGCTCCAATATGTAGGCAATACTGCTTTGTTTGCCATACATTTTATTGTTCCCTTCTTGGAAGCCATGACCCATTTCAAATTCGAACAAAATAAGGCCTCTCTGTTGTTTATTTTGATAAAATATCTTGTAGAGTAGAATTTATCATTACTCGCATGCTTTGGACCCCTTTGGTTTGCACATTACAAAGATTTCTAACACCAAATAGATATACTGTAAAAGTATATTTAAGAAGAATCTAATGATACTTACTTGGTATCATAAATGTTAGTACGGATCAAACTTAAAATATTTCGACTATCCAAAAAAATTAGAATAGCTTACAATTTGAAACAGAGGGAGTAGAGTCTATCCTTACTCGTATGCTTTGGACTCCCTTTGGTTTGCACCAGCGCGGCTAATCAGCATGCCAGCACATCTACATTGAACATCAGCATTTTTACCTGGCTAAACTATTGGATGTATCCTTCTATAGTTTCCAAGAATCTCTTTCCTCTCTAAATTACGTGAATCTCTCCTTAATTAACTGCATCTTCACCAGAGATAAGAACAATCTTCTCTATTCTTTCCCATGCACCATCATCACCATCGTAAGAGCAAGGTTAATAATACAGTTGGCCGCTGGATGTGAGGATTAGCCTACCTCTTAGTCCGCTCATATAGTAGTTAGCCTTTCACCATTAATATATGGCTTATAACCTGTTATAATACTTGCTCTAAGCACACAGTTTTCTCATCTCCATGCTCATAGTCACACCAACATTGTCTGTGTTTTAACACTCACCGTTGCACAGCTGTGCAAAGGAAACAAATATGCAGGAGTTTAGATAACGCACTTTGTCTTAAGTACTGCATGACTACCCTAATAATCAATTTTCTAGTTCACGGATTGGAATTTTCTTTCTCCTTTTGAATAGTTATTATATCCGTGTAATATCGAGCCGCTCCATACCTAAATTATGATCCTCCTCGAATGAGTTTCACCACATACAAATCGGTTCCCGACCTTGTTGCCATATTGACCCTCTCCTCGCGCTCAAATAATCGTGCAGCCTGTACGGTTGATCTTCTCCTTACCCGCCCAACAAAAGCGATTCCATCGTCATTGTATTGAGCTCACACTCATTGAAATCAAGGTGGACATTGGCACATGCATGTGATGGAGATTTTCACGGCAAAAAGCCGCACGGCAGGCAGCAGGAGACATCAAACCGTGAGGAAACCATAGCTTGATGGCCCATGTCATAAGCAGTTCAGACCTCTTTTAATTTGCTAGGCCTACTACTCACGCTCGTTGACTCTTTTTTCTTGCGAAGAGTGGAGATTATATCAAACGTGAGCAGCGCAGACTCATTTTACACAAAACAGCTGAGCACATACTCATGGACCCTATGATGTAAAGGTCTAGCTAAAAGCATAAAACAATTAATCTTAATCCTTTCACGATTCTATTAGCTATTTCCATATATATCTATTAGAGTTGTACTTCTATACTATTGCAATATATATAACAAATCAATATATTGGAGGATTATTTGAATAAATCTAGACTGTTAGATCTTTATAAAATCTAACTGTGCAAATTCGTCTTTTTTTAGATTAATGTGATAATTTCTATATCCTCTCTGCGAACGTGGTGGCTTTTTTTAACACTATTGTATTAAGATAATATATTGTTTTCCCCCTTGCAGTACAATAGTAGTGACAGCCTGCGTCGCTGCAGCCAAGAGGTGTAAATTTGGTTCAATGCAAACAAAAGTCGTAGCGAGGTAGAGGGACGCTGTCAGCGGTGCCCCTGCTCTACTGCCGCCTGCGTGCCGGCTCCAGGCTGCAGCGACGCTGCCACAGCAGCGGCTGCAGCAGCCTCCAGTCCAGCAATTTCCTTCCTTTTTCAGTCGATCAGTTCGCCAGCAGGCGGCAGCGCCAGGACCACCGACCAGCAATCCCGCAGCGTACACGATCTAGGAGTATGCAAGAAGGGCATGTCCCTAGACCACACGCTCCAGCCTCCGGCCTCGTGGCCTGCTCGCGCCAAGCCACGAGCCGTCGAGCACAGCAAGCTCCAAGCCACACCCGGTCGCGGCGGGTCGCCGGCCGGCGCGGCCATTGCGAAAACAAGACGCAGCGCGATAGCTACCACGCTGGCATCAACCATGCCAAAGCGTCGCTTTGTGGTGCCTGTGCTGTGCAGCCTCCTCCCTGACTCCCTCCCACACTGGTGCTACCTCTACTCTACCTCGCCACGGACTAGGGATCCGCGCCGCATGGAAGTAAGCGTTGGGAGCACAAGCGGAGCAAAAGAACAGCGGCGAGGCGCGGTGAGCTTTGCCTTTACAGGCGAGGCGAGGCGACGGGCGCCGATCTCCCGAACCGATCGAGCTCAGATTTTGGTAAAGCGGTCGCCCCCGTTCCCCTCGCCAGGACCAAGAACGCGTATCTTTTCCACGCCCGCTTTGCAGACTTGCAGCTACGCGCGACGGCGACACGGCCACGCGATCTCGAGGGGAATCCATCGATCGGATCCGTCCATGGCAGTCGATCGATCGAGCTCGAGGGGTTCCGGAAAAGCCGAGCCGAGCGAATCGTTTCTCCCATGTTACCGCAATCATGGTATTTTCTCGTGCCCGCCGTTCGTCCCTGCCCGTCCGTCCTTGCACAGTTGCACTGTACGCGCGCCCTGGGTGTTTTTCCTGGCGCCTCGGACGGCAGCCTTGCAGCCGCAGCGCCAGCGATCCGGCTGACGCCGAGCCGTGCCCTTGCGGTGGCCGGTGGCCCTTTTTGCGGGAAATGGCGAGGGGGAAAGGCGCCGCAGGAAACGGATCGAGAAGAGAAACCCCAGCGCCATGCCACCATGATCGGCTCTTTCCTGCTCGCCTCTGGCTCCCGTTTGAACGCGGGCGGTTGAGGTCTAGTTTTGTAGGCAATCACGGCTTGCACAAGGTCAAATGAGGTGACACAAAATAGCTATCTCTACATGTCCGAGTTGTCTGGAAGAAAAAAAACATGCGAGCTGAACAATTAAAAAAGAAGAAGAAGAAGAAAGGGACGCTCTGAAGTGAAGAAATCGGGCCGCTGCTCATCAAAAGGGGGATGGAGAAACCACGTCGCCTTCTGAGATCGAATGTTCGGACACATACATGGAGCATTAAATGCAGTTGAAAAAAATAACTAATTATACAGTCTAGCTGATTAGCAGGAGACGAATCTTTTAAACATAATTAGTCTATAATTAAATATTAATTATCAAATAACAATGAAAGTGCTACAGTGTCAAAACCCAAATATTTTCGCGAACTAAACGGGCCAGCCATTATCCCGCCGGGAACGATGTGATCAAGTACAGAATGAAGACGACATAATGTGGAACGGAGCGTGGCTTGTGAGCTCGACAGCATGCAACAGTTGCGCCCCCGTTTTGCTTGCTTCTGCAGTATCTGAAGCTCCGAACAGAGATATACCACCGGCCATTTTCTAATCCCTCAATCAGGTAGACTAAATCCCCCAACCTAGCTAGGCTCCTCTCAACTCTTTTCGAGAAGGTGGCAACACAGCAGTGTCTTGCTGCCTGCCCATTTCATATTCTTTAATTAATCTCGCTAGTATCAGACGGACAAGTCCCCAAAGTCTCAGAGAAAAGTAGAAAACAAAGCGGCAGATACACTTGGATTCAGGCAGGCGCATCACACCACCCCACATGCGTGGCGCATTCTGAATTTCTGAATTCTGATCGACCGAGAAGGCAGCGCGGGAGCAAAAGCGAACAAAAGAGGAGGCGGCACCATGGTTTATTAGCTTCCCTAAGCTCGAGAAGGCGACAACTCCGGTCTCCTGTCATGTGCCTAGAGCGCCATGATCAAAGCAGCTAACCCCCTAGGGACCGTGGATCGGACGCCATGGTTTAGCGGCAAAACGCTCAGTAATTCTGGGTGCTTCCTTTTGCCAGGCTAGTAGGACAAATCTTGAAGGGTAGGGGATGTGCGCTGATTCTATTCTCTGCTTTGGCCCGTTGCATGAGCCGAGCTAGCGTTGGGTGGGAAATGACCGATTAGGCCCTGCACTTTTGGCCCTAAGCATGTGGGAGCTGGGAAATGAGGATAGAAAGGGAAAGCTGGGAGAAAGCGCAGCTCACACCCAACTTGTCAACAAAAGCTTCTTAGAGATGCTAAAATGCTTTTCCAACAGCTTTGACTGGATAAGGTAAAATTGAACTGGCACCGGAAGTTCATGGTGAATCTTTTATCTTTGTATCCTTGGGGTCAAAGTCTTCTCCCACTGATAGCGCGGCTGCACTACTACTAGTAGGGAGCTCAGTTGACAGTACAGCAGCAGCTGCCGCTGCCTGGACCGGCTCATTCTGCATCCCACGAGTTGACACTGATCTAGGATGTTGGATGAACAGCTCTTCCAAGTACCAGCATCACATTGCACAAACGCACGGAGTTCATGTAAAGAGCAGTGGAACACGTAGCTGCAAGGAGCGGCTGTCAAGTGCCAAACTGCCAGTGTAAGAGAAGTATAACGACATGCTCGTTCGTCACTGGTTGTGGTTGGGGAAAAAAATCAGTGACGAACACTGGACCGTCAGGCATCCTCTGCCGTTTGCCCGTTGCTTGATGCAAAGTGACGTTTTTTTTACCACACGCGTGCAGATTATGCCCATATAATCGCCTTTTGGATCAGGCAAATCCCGATAGGACGGACACCAGCATCTACAGATTGCAGGATGTGTTTGAGAGCGAGAGCAACAGGGTGAGCGAGCAAAGCAACACCATGCCACGAACCCCAAGAACGGCAGAGCTGCAAAGCAAAAGGAGAGAGAGGAGTGAGGTGAGAGTGAGCGAGAGGTCTCGGCCTCGGCCTCGGCCTCGCCGGGGCCCGTGATCCGCCTTTAACTTTCACTTTCCTCTCTCTCTCTCTTTCTTCCTTTTACCACCCTACCCTTTTACCCTGTCCGAGACGGCCTACTAAAACGCGAGGCCTCGCGCACCGGCAACTCCCCTCCCTCCTCCCGCAGCAGCACGAGTGCAATGGTGCAACGGTACTAGCCGCGCAGTGACGTCGGGGGGTGTGGGTGTGGGGGGTGGGGGGAGTGACGCCCGGGAGGGAGGGGGGCGATGACGACGCTGCAGATGGACCCGCCGGCGCCGCCCGCGCGGCGGTCGGTGTCGACGAGCTGCGACCTGCACCCGGGCGAGACGTTCACCGGCTTCTGCGCCGCGTGCCTGCGCGAGCGCCTCCAAGGGCTCGAGGCGTCCGCCGCCGCGGCCTCGGCGCCGGGGCGCAAGTCCACCTCGGCCATCCGCTCCCTCTTCGCCAGGCCGTTCGCGGCCGGCGGCGCGTCCGCGTCCGGGCCGGCCGAGCCACCGGACCTCCGGCGCAGCAAGTCCTTCTCGTTCGGCCGCGGCGGGGACGCGCTCGCCGCCGCCGCCGCCGCTGCGGCCGCTAGGGCGGACGAGCCGCAGCGGCGCTCGTGCGACGTGCGCGGGCGCAGCACGCTGTGGGCGCTGTTCCACCAGGACGACCGTGACCGCGTCCGCGACGGTACGGCGTTCGGCGCGTTTCCGGCCTCGTCCTCGACCGCAGCGGCTGCGCTCGCCGCCGAAGTCCAGTTCCCGCCGCCAGCACCGTGCATCCCGGACGATTTCCTGGACGAGGACATTCCCGTGGTCATGGAGCCCGACGAGATAATACCGGTGGTCGAGGAAGAACCCGTCGTCGCGATGGACATTTCCGGCGAGGTGGAAGCCGAGGGCAATGTGACCCGGGAAGGTAAGAACATCAAGGATCACATCGATCTCGAGTCGTCGCAGAGCAAGAAGGCGTCGCCCAAAGACCTGAAAGAGATCGCCGGGAGCTTCTGGGTCGCCGCCTCCGTGTTCAGCAAGAAGTGGCAGAAGTGGCGGCGCAAGCAGAAGCTCAAGAAGGAGGCTGCCGTGAGCAAGGCCGCGGCAGCGGCAATGCCTCCTCCTGAGAAGCCCTCCAAGCCGTCGTTCCTTCGGCGGCGTCTCCTCCGCGGGGAGGCCGGCTCCGAGCTTCCCGGCGGCCGGCGCTCGTGCGACACCGACCCGCGTTTCTCCCTCGACGCGGCGCGCATGTCCGTGGACGACGCCGGCTTCTCGTGGGACGAGCCGCGAGCGTCCTGGGACGGGTACCTGTTCGGCGCCGGCGCCGGCATTGGCCTCGGGCGCGCGCCTCCGCCGCTCTCCCGCCTCCCTCCCATCCTGTCGGTCCTGGAGGACACACCGGCCGACATCGTCGAGCGCTCCGATGGCCAGATCCCCGTGGAAGATGACTTTGACCCCGAGCCGCCAGGTGGCTCCTTGCAGACAAGAGACTACTACCTCGACTCCTCCAGCCGGAGGCGCCGGAGCCTGGAGCGCTCAAGCTCCGTCCGCAGGCCATCCTTCGAGGTCCCCGACCCAAGACCGGTGGCCACAGCTGTGAATGGCAAGGAGTCCCCAATCGGCGGCTCGGAATTCTACCACTTCCACCACGCCGAGGACCTGCTGGACCGCGGCTTCAGCTCCAACTCCCTCATCGAGGACATCTCGGCGAGCCTGGAGGCGGCGCTGTCGGGCCCCGCGAAGAAGCCGCGCCGGTGGCGCAAGGCGTGGAGCCTATGGGGCCTGATCCACCGGCGCGCCGCGGGGCGCAGGGGCGGCGGCCCGTCCGACATCGCCGACCGGTCCTTCTCCGAGCCGTGGCCCGACCTGCGCGTCCGCGGCGCCAACCCCAAGATGCAGCGGTGCAACAGCAACCTGAGCGCGCGCAGCTCGTTCAGCAGCAACAGCGGCGGGCTCGGCAGCTCCCGGCGCAGCTACGTGGACGCCAGCGGCAACGTCCGGCGGAGGGAGGAGCCGCACGCGCCGGCGCTGGAGCGGAACCGCAGCGCGCGCTACTCGCCCGGGCGCGCCGCCGCGGACAACGGCATGCTGCGGTTCTACCTGACCCCGATGCGCAGCGGCAGCGCGCGGCCGCGCGGCGGCGGCCTGCCGAGCAAGGCCCCCGGGCCCGGGCGGCCGCTGGCCACGCAGTCGTTCGCGCGCAGCGTGCTCCGCATGTACTAGGCCACGACGCACGCACGGACGACGCCGGCACGGCCGGCAGCCGGTCAGGTTCCTACTGTGCCGATCTGCAGGTTCAAGGAGAGAGCGGGGGTTTGGTTGGGGTTATAGCCATAAATCTTCACGTATTGTAATGTAAGCTGCTTATTTTGGGGGATTGGATAACACGCATCTCGTATTCTCGTCATGCGTATCCGCACCGCACCTTATGAATCATGATCCTATCGCCTCGCATGTTCAATCACCAGTGTTTTCTCCATGAGTTGTAGCTCCATCGGCAGCAATTTCGCAGGGTTTCCATCTGAATTTGGGCCCTGTTCTCACCCCATGAACCCCGTAAAAATAAAAAAAATGTCACATCGAATGTTTCGACATATGCATGGAGTACTAAATGAAGTATATTTACAAATTTTTTTCACAGATGGGCTGTAAATCGCGAGACGAATCTAATGAGTCTACTTAATCCATGATTTACAACAGTGATGCTACAGTAATCATTTGCTAAATATTAATTAATTATAGATTAATTAGTATCATTAGATTCGTCTCATGATTTACAACCCATCTATGTAAAAAGTTTTGTAAATAAACTTCATTTAGTACTTCAAATTCGTAAGATTCCATTACAATCTTTTTTTTTGCAAAACATCTAAACACGGAATTGGAGGGAAACACATTCTAATTCTGGTGCCGGGCAGCATTGGCTTTGTGTCAATCGAGAGGGGCCCTACCGCCGGTCACACCCGCTTGCTCTTTTGGACCGTGGGGAATTCCTTCCCGCGGAGGCACGAGCACAACCCGAGGAAGAGCTTGACACGGACGCGCCGCCGCCGTAGGAGCGGCCGGCCGGCCGGCCGGGCAGGGCTCACGCGGCCCCGACACCGGTGGTACTAGGCTCGGGCCCGTCCACTGCACGTGATTGGTCCTTAAAGGAGGTCGTGCTTGCCGCCGCCTCGGAAACCGTTAAAGGCGGCTCCTCCCGCATTCCTCCGGCTGGCCCCCGCCGGCGGAAGAGGGCGGGCGCGCCCACCGTCGGTCGCGGGCGGGGTGCGCGGCCTCCTGCTCCTGCCTGCCCTCTCAGGGGCGTGCTGTTGCTGTTGGCCTTGTGTTGGCGCCGCGGCGCCCACCGGCAGTGGCAGCAGCACAGGCGTTGGCGTTCGGCTGGGACCCCTGCGCTAATCCATCTGCATTCTCACTCTCAGCGTGTCGCTCGGCGGCAGGAGCGTTTGGACTGTGGAGCTGTGTGCTGGCTGACTCTGACCGATGCTGGCCCGCCGGCCGTGCTTTGTCCCAACCGGCAAGCTCGTCCCTGCAACGCCACGAGACTCTGTTTGTGTCCATACACCCTTCCAGCATGTTCCTGCAACGCCACGAGACTCTGTTTGTGTCCATACACCCTTCCAGCATGTTCGGCAGGCTGGAGCTGGAGTGGTGTGAGAGAAAAATACTGATGTTTGAGATTGGACCTTCGGGTCAAGCCCTCACCCTCGGAAATGCTCCCTAACCTGTTTGCAGGGCCACAACGAAATGTAGCCAAGCGTACCCGAAGATATCGGATGAACACTAAGGAGCGCAAGCTCGAAGACCATGACCTTCGGGCCGAAGGATATCACGTTCTGAAGGCCGAAGGTAACGGAAGGCTGCCCTGAAGCGCAAGCGCAAACACCTAGGCCTTCGGTCCGAAGGATACCGTCTTCACCGCGCCGAAGGTGACGA
The DNA here is from genome assembly GCF_016808335.1 of Panicum virgatum. Classification (NCBI taxonomy): domain Eukaryota; kingdom Viridiplantae; phylum Streptophyta; class Magnoliopsida; order Poales; family Poaceae; genus Panicum; species Panicum virgatum. Next base: position 54,893,565 of record NC_053140.1, on the reverse strand, counting down.
ACGGCCACCCGGAAACATAAACTCGAAGATCAAGACCTTCGTTGATGGAATCTTCATGGCCGAAACCCTCGGAGGAACTCGAAGGTTATAGCAACCTTCATCGACGGAAGACATGTGAGTAAAACGTGTATATGAAAGAAGGTCGGAGTTGTACACCTTCCGAATACGTGAGAAGGTCGGATTTGTAAACCTCTCATGTTGTAATTTTACCTCGAAACCGGCTGAGAGTGGGCTGTAAATGAGCTGGGAGGGGGCAATTTAGGAAATCTTGGCCGAGGGCTAGGGGTATAAATAGCCCTCTCTCTCCACAGTGTAAAGGGTTGAATTTTCTGATTATTATTGGAGAGTTCGACACATACTTTCACTTTCATCTTACTGTTCATGCTCCCTGTTTGGGCATCTAAGAAGCAAAGATCCCAACAGCGGCGCCCACCGTTCCAGCACGTAAGACAACCCTCGATGGCGCCAGCGAAGAAGAAAGCCACCGCCGGCACCACAAGCACCTCCACTGAGCCTAGCCGTGCCCTCAACGGCCCCCAACCACAGCACGAAAGAGCCAACCCACAAATGGAAGACATCAACAACGAAGTTGCTCCTGGAGACCTGTTTGATAACACTGAAAACACCGAAGCTCATCAACTCACAGAAACAGCGCTCAAGCTTAAAGCCCTCGAAATGAAGAAAAAGAACATCGAAGCCCAGCTTGCTACCAAAAAGAGGGCAATGGACCAAGCCAACAAGCTAGCCGAGGCCAGGCGCAGGCTAGCAGAGATGGAGGCAGAAGTTGAAAGCTTACAGAGGGCATACCAAGAAATGCCCGAAGGTTCCTCCCATCAAGAAAACCGCATCATCCTACAGACAGCCTTCGCTCATAATCAGAACCAAAGGCCACCGCCGGTCAACCTCCCATTTGACCCGACCTCGCCACTCTCAGTCGCTCTGCAGCGAACGTCATGGCCGCTCGGCTACAAGCCAACTCAGCTCCCCAAGTACAACGCCACAACAGATCCAACTCAGTTCCTCATGGCCTACGAAGCAACCATCGCTTCTGCCGGAGGCGACGACTCCACCATGGCCAAGTCCTTCGTGATGGCCTGCGAAGGTTCGGTGGCTAACTGGTATTCGTACCTGCCTCCGCAATCAATCAACAACTGGTATCCGCTGAAAGGAAGGCTCCTCCAGGACTTCCAAGGCTTCAGAAGGCTCACTACCAACACGGTCAAAGATTTCAAGTGCCCCCAGCATGACCGCGAGCCTCTCTATGACTACTTCCGGAGGTTCGTCCAAAAGAAGGCTCAAATTCCAAACTTCCCAGAGAAAGATGCGATAGAAAAATGCATCGAGGGACTCTTGCCTGGTCAGCTTGCCTCCCACCTCATAAGAGAGCCTCCGAGGACTCTAGAGGAGCTTTATTCAGAACCAGAAAAGTACGCGAAGTCAGACGCCGACCACCGTAGAAGGGTTGAGCAAAGAAGAATCATGCGTCAGACTGAAAAATACAACCAGCAAACATGGAAGCAAGAACAGCAGCCAGCTCACCAGCTCATCTTACCTCTGGAAACTTCGCACGAAGATGAGGATCAGATAACCTTCGATCCCTTCATGACACCACCAGAGCCGGAGCCCCAACGCTCAAACGACAAGCAGCCTTCGTCCGGGGCACGAGACAGAGGTCGCGGCAGAGGAAGGGGCCGAGGTTGTGGACCTTTGCGTGATCCCAAAAAACCCTTGACAGAATGGAGGCCGAGAAAAAGGCCAAGCTTGTTGGGCACACTACATGGCCACAGACGCAACAATCTCAACAAATTCAGTACACACAGCCTCCGTTCGTTCCACCTCAACCATTTACACAAGCATACCGCCCACCCATGTTTAACTACAACTACAATCACAGTTGGCAGCCGCAGCCAAGCCCTCCAACGCAAACCATTCAACCCACAACCCAAGCTCAACCCACTCAGGAGCAGCTACCACCACCCCCAGCTCACCCACCAAAACAAGAAAACCAAAATACAAACAGCCAACCCGCGGCACTACCATCCTTCGGCATGATCATGCCCATCTCCGGAGGTTCTACCCTGGACTTCGAAAACAAGAGGCAACGCAGGGAATACTTCAGGCAAGTCCATTGCATCGTCTCCGAAAGTCCAACAAAGAGAACCCAGTGGTCACACTCTCCGATCACCTTCTCTGAAGAAGATGTCAACCTCATCAGCTACCCACACACAGACGCACTTGTCATCGAGGCAAACATTCAGGGCTGGAGGATTGGCAAGATACTAGTTGACACCGGCAGTTCTGCAGACATCATCTTCACCGATACCTTCGATAAGATGGGTATCGACCGAAACCTGCTTCAACCTTCGGAGATCCCTTTAATGGGATTCGGAGGAAAGAGAGTGAATGCAATCGGCAAACTGTCACTCCCCATGTCCTTCGGAGATACGGCCAACGCAAGAACATAGCACATCAACTTCGATGTGGTAGAAATGTCGTACCCTTACCGCGCAATCTTAGGAAGAGGAACAATTAACAAGTTCGAAGCTATCGTCCATCAACTATACTTGTGCATGAAAATGCCAGCTCCCGCAGGGGTCATCACCGTTCGCGGGGACCAGCAACTTGCGCTGGACATTGAACGGGGATACACCCCAGGACAGAAAAATGTGCACAATCTTCGGACTGAATCCAAGCCAGTTACAGTCGAAAAGCACCAAGGGGACAGCGAGAAAGCAACCTTCAAAGAAGACTGTGAAGTCAAGAAGCTCCCCCTCGATGAACACCTCCCAGACAAAATGGTGACTATCAATGCAACACTAGAGCCTGAAGAGGAGAAAGAACTTCTCGAGTTTCTCCGCAAGAATCAAGATGTTTTTGCATGGTCCGCCAACGACCTTCGGGGAGTCAGCAGAGACATCATCGAGCATCGCCTGGACACCAACCCAAACATCAAGCCGAAGAAGCAAAAGCTTCGCAAAATGGCAGATGAAAAAGTCGCAGCAGTCAAGGCCGAAGTCCAAAGACTGCTAGATGCAAATGTCATTAGAGAAGTAAAGTACCCAACATGGCTGGCAAATACTGTGCCGGTCAAAAAGAAGAATGGCAAATGGCGCATGTGCATTGACTTCACTGACCTCAATAAAGCCTGTCCGAAGGATGATTTCCCATTGCCAAGAATCGACAGAGTCGTCGATGATGCGGCAAACAGCCAACTGATGTCTCTACTGGACTGTTTCTCCGGATACCATCAGATCTGGATGAGGAAAGAGGACGAAGAAAAAACAAGTTTCATAACCCCCTTTGGCACCTACTGCTTCGTGAGGATGCCCGAAGGGCTAAAGAATGCAGGACAGTCTTTTTCAAGAATGTCTTCTGTAGTCTTAGAGCATCAACTTAGAAGGAATGTCCTGGCTTACGTTGATTACATAGTTGTAACCAGTTCAATAAGAAGCAACCACGTGGCAGACCTGGCCGAATCCTTCGCAAGCTTAAGAAAAGCAGGACTGTCCTTGAACCCAAGCAAGTGCATTTTTGGAGTTCACAAAGGAAAGGTGCTAGGATGCCTTGTGTCCACCAAAGGCATCGAAGCAAACCCTGACAAAGTAAAAGCTCTTTGGAACATGGAGGAGCCAAAGTCCATTAGGGACTTACAGAAACTTACAGGGCGGATTGCAGCCCTAAACAGATTCATCCCACGCTCTGCAGACCGAAGCCTACCATTCTTCAAGGTCCTTCGCAACGCAAACAAATTTGAGTGGGGCCCTGAGCAAAGCGAAGACCTCAAGGCGCTCAAAAACCACCTCTAGAACATGGTCAAAATGACCTCACCTGACCCGAAGGATGTGTTGCTCCTATACATCGCAGCATCCTACTCCGCAATCAGCGCAGCGCTCGTGCTCGAGAGAGAGAACGAAGGAAAAAAGAAGCAACTACCGGTTTATTTCGTATCCGAAGCTCTCGCAGGCTCGAAGCTCCTGTACTCAGAGCTAGAAAAAATCGCATATGCAGTAGTTATATCTGCCCGGAAGCTTCGACACTATTTCGAAGCTCACAAGATAATCGTGGTCATAGATCAACCCCTGCATGACTTGTTCAGCAACAGAGAGGCCTCAGTCAGAATTGCAAAATGGGCTTCGGAGCTCTCGGAGTTCTATATAGACTTCGAAAGAAGAATAGCCATTAAATCACAAGTACTAGCAGATTTTATTGCCGATTGGACATCCCCAACATTCAAGGAGGAACCTTCGACTGAAACTTGGATCGTGCACTGCGATGGGCCTGGTGTAACGACGGAGCGGGCATTGCTGCAATCATAGAGTCTCCTTCGGGAGCAAAAACAAGATACGCAGCACGACTTACCTTCGGCAAACTAGAATCATCTACCAACAACACAACCGAGTACGAAGCCTTGCTCCTGGGACTTCGCAAAATGAAAGCCCTTGGCCACCAAAACTTCATAGTCAAAACAGACTCCAAGGTTGTCAGAGATCACATCGAAAAGGACTCAGAGGCAAGAAAACCCGAGCTTATCGAGTACCTTGATGCAGTTAGATCCATGGAGAAATATTTCGAAGGCTTCGACATCGTTCATATCCCGAGGCACATGAACGACGAAGCAGACAAACTGGCAAAGGCAGCATCAACAAAAGAGCAGTTACCATCAGATGTATTTTTTGAAGAAATCACAGAACCTTCGGTCAAGCCGAAGAAAGAAAAATAGATCTCAGTCATCTCAGCCGAAGATTGGAGAACACCTATAATGGAGTACCTTCGGGGAAACATTGAGCTGCCAAATGAGAAAGAGGAAAAGAAAATGTTTCAAAGAGCGAGGGGCTATGTTATCTCCGAGGGAGAATTGTTCAAGTCAGGTGTAACCAGCCCATGGTTAAAGTGCATCTCAACGACCGAAGGAATCGAGCTCTTCAAGGAAATTCACTCCGGGTCTTGCGGATCCCACATTGGCTTCAGACAACTTGTCTCCAAAGCCTTCAGGCAAGGATTCTTCTGGCCAACAGCCCTGAAGGATGCTCAACACATAGTGAAAACATGCCAAGCATGCCAAATGATGGGCCCGAAGTCCACAAATCCTTCGGAGCCAATTCAGCTGATACCCCCCACCTGGCCTCTTCAAAGATGGGGAATTGATCTAGTGGGCCCCCTACCCACAGCTCAGGGCAATTACAAGTACGCAGCAGTTGCTGTTGAGTACTTTAAAAAATGGATCGAAGCCAAGCCACTCATCAACATCACATCAGAAACAATTAGAAAATTCTTTTGGCAGAACATCGTCTGCAGATTCGGGGTCCCAAAGGAGATCACTGTCGATAACGGAAAACAGTTTGATTCGCAGCTCTTCAGAGAATTCTGTTACAGTCTGGGCACGAAGGTAATCTTTGCTTCTGTGTACCACCCACAATCCAACGGGGCCGTCGAAAGGGCCAATGGCATCATCTTCGGAACCATCAAGAAATGCCTGTTTGATCAGAAAAATGGTAAATGGGCAGATGAACTCCCGAAGGTCATCTGGTCCCACAACACCTCAGAATCAAGAACCACCAAGTTCACCTCATTCAGGCTACTGTATGGTGCCGAAGCAATGACACCAGAAGAGCTTAAGAATCGAAGCCTAAGGGTGACTCATCAAATCGAGGGCACACCCTCGGAGGAGAAAGACCTCATAGAACTAGACATCCTACAAGCTTCGGAAAATCTAGAAAAGTATCAACAAGAAATAACGAAGTGGAGAGACAAGAAAATAGTGAAAAAGGACATTGCAGTCGGAGACTGGGTCCTAAAAAGGAAGCCAAATGCCGAGACCTCCGGCAAACTTCAACCTAAGTGGGAAGGACCATTCCTAGTAATCAAAAGCAACAGGCCAGGGTCGTATCACCTGTCCGACGCCGAAGGCAATGAGCTGCAGCATCCTTGGAATGCCGACAGCCTGAAAAAGTACTACATTTAAGTTTGTAAAAAGGACGCATCGCGAAGCTATAAGCGATCTCGGACCTTCGCATCTATTTTCAGTTATTTCTTACATTGTAAATGGGCCGTACTCTTTTCCTCACAAGGGGAAACTCCGCACAGGAGGTGAGGTTTTTGACGAGGCGGACCCAGTGTAAACAATCTAAATACAATGAATTTTCCCCAAATAGTGTCACTCTCGCCTAAGCAGCCAAAATGGCAAGCTTCGGCAAGCATCTGCATGCTAAACAAAACAGTAAGTTAGCAAAGTATGCAGAACCCGCAAACTTTGCATACTTATCAACGCAAATGCACAATAAGTGCAAAAACGCCAAGGGGCTTCGACCTTTCAAAAGGTCCGAACCAAAAAACCTTCGGCAAAAAAGCAAACGCACAATAAGTGCCAAAATGCCAAGGGGCTTCGACCTTTCAAAAGGTCCGAACCAAAAAACCTTCGGCAAAAAAGCAAACGCACAATAAGTGCCAAAATGCCAAGGGGCTTCGACCTTTCAAAGGGTCCGAACCAAAAAACCTTCGGCACAAACGCACAATAAGTGCCAAAATGCCAAGGGGCTTTGACCTTTCAAAGGGTCCGAACCAAAAAACCTTCGGCACAAACGCACAATAAGTGCAAAAACGCCAAGGGGCTTCGACCTTTCTAAAGGTCCGAACCAAAAAACCTTCGGCAAAAAAGCAAACGCACAATAAGTGCAAAAACGCCAAGGGGCTTCGACCCTTCAAAGGATCCGAACCAAAAAACCTTCGGCACAAACGCACAACAAGTGCAAAAACGCCAAGGGGCTTCGACCTTTCAAAGGGTCCGAACCAAAAAACCTTCGGCACAAACGCACAACAAGTGCAAAAACGCCAAGGGGCTTCGACCTTTCAAAAAGTCCGAACCCAAAAACCTTTGGCAAAAAAGCAAACGTTCAATAAGTGCAAAAACGCAGGGGCTAAGACCTTACGAGTGGTCCGAACCAAAAAACCTACGGCAAAAAAGCGACTCGAAAGAATCGAAAGACGGATGCCAGAAAGGGGGGAGACGTTTTTTCTTTCTGAGCCCTCGGCATCCGTCATTCGACAAACCAATGAGACAACGCCGCGCAGGTAAGGGGGGAGACGTTTTTCCAAGAACAAAATTTGCGCGCATTGCCTCTTATGGCAACAACTTGTTACCCGAACTAATCACGAACACCAAAGCAATAACGCACCAAAAGCACAAACCCCAAACCTTCGAAATAGGGACACCAATGAACCAAGTGCGAGAAAGGGGGGAGACGTTTTTCTTAAAATTCCTCTCGCACTTAACTCCTCGGGTCCTAACACCACTAACGAAGCCGAAGAATACAGGAAGCGTTTTTACCAAGTGTAACAAAGCACCTCGAGGATGCACATATCAGAACATCCCGAAGGATGAGAACAAAGCATCTCGAGGGATGCACTCATCAAAGCACCTCGAAGGATGCACACATCAAAGCATCTCGAAGGATGCACACATCAAAGCATCTCGAAGGATGCACTTATCAGAACACCCCGAAAGATGCAAACAAAGCATCTCGAAGGATGCACACATCAAAGCATCTCGAAGGATGCGCAGATTAAAGCATCTCGAAGAATGCGCACTTCAGAGCACCTCGAAGGATGAGAAGAAAGAATCTCGAAGGTTGCATCCAGAAGGACAAATCGAAGGATACACACATAAAGGCAACCCGAAAGGCGCAATAATAGGCATAGAAAGAATTTTATACACTTTGAAAAGATTTGTGATGGTAGCGTTCAGACAACAAAATGAAAGTTACAACGAATCACGACCGGACCAGCATAAGTACTCCGCAACGCTGCATCCAGGATGAGCAAGGCTGAAAGCCTCCCAGCTCATCAATACCCTAGCACTGTTTGCGTCCTGCAGTACGGGAATATTTACAAAAAATTCCAAGTCCTCAAAACAAATCCCCACAAGCTAATCTTTAGACCTGAGCCCCGGAAGAACCAGCAGCAACATTCCCCGAAGGAGATCTCCGATCCTCGGACCTTCGATTATCCTCCGAAGGCCGATCAGGAGACGCCTCCTGCACCAAATAGACAAAACCAATCAAAAAACAAACAAAAGACAAAGCGAAAGGTTGCTGAAAACAACCCTACCTCAGCAGCTGCGGCCGCCAGAGTCCGAACAGCAACCTTCCCGGAAGTTTCCCAGAACCACTCAAAAAATGCAGCCTTTAACTCTTGGATTTTTGACACCACCACTGCCAAGCCTTCGTAGGGCACATAATGAAAACCATCGAGTCGGGCAAGATCAACTGCGCCGGCACGAAGAAGATTCCCAACAAGCCCCTCGAAGGAAACAGAGGCTGCGTTGTCATTTGCCACGCTCATCACCTCACCAAGGCCCTCGAATTCCGACATCAACCAGTCCAAAAGCAGAAAGAAAACTTGAAGACCTTCGACCGGCTCAGGCAAGGGCAAAGGGTCAGCACCAAGGGCACCAATAGCCTTCTTGTACTCTTGGTACACTCCTTCGACCCGTCTGGCAACCTCGGGTATGACCCGCTCGAGTTCAACCATTCTAGTCTGAACCCACTCCAACTCCGTGATCCTACTCTTAAGGTTAGCCTTCTCGTTCGCATCACCCTCCACGGTCCTCCGAAGGCTCTCCAGAACCTTCTCATTATCCGAAGCAACAGACTCAAGCCTCGAGCACCTAGCTTTCAGTTGCTGGTTCTCGTCCTTCAAAACGAGAATTTCAGCCTCAGCCTGCCGGAGCTTATCAGCCAAACCCAGTCTCTCGGTGGCACTCGCCACCCGAAGGTCCGCATCCGCTTTGGCCTTCTGCATCAAAGCTCGGCTGGCGTGGGCAAGCTTCTTGCTCAGCTCAGCAACAATGAGAGCAGTGTCGAAGGTAGACGCCTCTGCCACGACTGCATCAACTCCTGAATCAAAAACAAAATCACCTTCGGAAACACTAAAAATTTATCAAGAGACAAATAAAGCAAGACCCCAAACCTTTCTCGGGAGGGAGAATCCCAGTCGAGCCAGGCCCTTGGATCACGGCCAAAAGCTGCTGCATCGACGCCGATACAGCTGCAACAAATAACATAAGCAAAAACCCCTCGGAAGCGGCGAACGAGCCAGGAAATCAGGAAAAGCCAAGTAGGTGAAACTTACCAGACTCGTCGAAGGGCATCCCCTCCAAAACCTCCACCTCTTTGTCCGAAGGTGGAACAGAGGAACCTCCATGAGCCTCCCCACCTCTGAGCGCCATCAGCGTCTCACCTACCAAGATCTCCCCCTCCTCGATGTTCACCGCAAGAACAGGCTGCGCGTCCTTCGGCGCCGGAGCCGAGTCCTTCAGAACATCGACCGTCGAGGCAGCCCCCTTCGGCACGGGCAGCTTCGGAAGGTCCGCAGGCTTGGCCCCGGTCTTGACGAGGCTCTGAATCCTCCGGCGTTTCGTCGTACCTTCGGATGAACAATGAAGATTAATCAACGCTTTCGCCACCTCAACACGACGGCCGGAACCGAAAAGCATGGTCCCGTACTCATCGCTAAATCATAACGGGATCTAAAAAGCCTCCCTTCGGGAACTACAATCTCCCCGCCCACCGTCCCCATGAGCTCTTCCATAAATGAGGGCGTACCGCTGTCGCCCGAAGAAACCTCCTCATCTTGCGCCTTTCTCTTGGCGCTCTCAGCCCGCGCAACAGAAACTTTCGTGCTCGAGGGCTTCCGACCGCGACCGCGCCCCCGCGTACTGGTAGCCCCGGAGCTGCCCGCCACCTCCACCTTAGCCTTCCCTATGGACTTCGCCTCAGGAACCTCCGAACCCACGTTCCCCAGCGGTGTCATCCTTGGAACGGCGTTAGCCGGGACCGGCCGAGGCTCGTAAGCGACGCCCATCTCAGCTAGGCAACGATTCAACCGAAGGTTCCCTCTGCACACCTCCACCAAAGAATGGTACTCGTTTTTGTTCCATGGCCCCAAAATCTCCGCAGCCCGACGCTCTAGCTCATCAACAATAACCTCGTCACTGGCACCTTCGGGTCTCCGAAGTCCAAAAAACGGAGAAATCACATCGTACTTCAAGCCAACAAAGCGCTTGCAGTCGAACCTCAACGGAGACCAACCAGCAGCCAGTGGCCAAACCTTGGCAGCCAAAAATTCCTCGACAGCATCCCGGCCACCACAAACTAGGCAAGCTGTCATGAAAGCTTCCAGACACGACTTGAAGCCTGGTCCTCGCTTGCTGAAGGCAGGCTGATAAACGTGATCGAACATCTCAATGTCCGAAGCAAGAAGATACTTCTCCTCGCTAGAACCTTCGGGGTCGGGGAAGCCAATCTTCGCGTAAAACCAGTATCCCAACCAGTTCCCCTCCCACTTATTCTTGTAAGCTGTCGAGAGCATAACCTTCAACAGGCCGGTCCTTTTGTTCGGCTTACGAGGAACGAAGGTGCAGCAGCCATTCTGAACCTCGCTAAGCTCGGCATCATCATCTACATAGACCTTGCGAGGCTGGCAGTGCAACTGAAAAAGCCTGCAAAACGCATCCACAGACACCTCCCCTCCGAAGCTCCGCACTACCCACAGAAATTTGGACAGCGTAACAATCCCATTCGGAGTAAAATGGTGTAGCTTTGCGTTGAATGGCTCCAAAAGCTTCGGCACTATTGGGTCCATCGGAAGTCTAAGTCCCGCTGTAAAAAAGTCCTTAAAGACCACAACCTCGCCGGTCTCCGGTACAGGAATTAATTCTGCACCCGGGGCGACAAACCCCCTCGGCGAAATAGCCCTTCGTAACGTAGAAGTCTATCATGCTCCGAGATACGACAGATGGCTCGAAAAGCAGAGTCTTATGTTTCTCCGGAGCCATCAGTTCCGACACGGCCGCAGAAACAGCAGAAAGGCTCTCGCTGGACAGTTGCTGAGAAGGCTGCGAACCACCCGCCTCTCCTTCGGAAGCTGGACCAGAGTCTGTACGGAGAACCGCCCTCTTAATGAATGCCATAACTACAAAAATAAATAAAAAACAAAGTCAAATTATAAACAAATACTCAAACGAACCTTCGATCAACCTCGCTGTCTGCTTAGTACGAGCCATGAGCCGCAAAGCTACTTACACAGAGGAAAACAAGCAGCTTCAACGCGCACGAAACAAGAACCTTCGGACAAAACACTTTATAGCAAAAAACGACGAAGGATAGCAAAGCTCGAGAGGGCACAGGTGTTAACCCCCCCTCCTCCGCTTATATAGGCAGTGAAAAGGAACAGTTCCAGCGGTAAAAACGAGGAGACGGCAGCCCAAGCGACGCAATCAGACAACGACACGTACACAACAAAAACCGACCATTGCAGCCGACGGTTCGGGAGACGTTTTTCCTCGGGAGCTTCCCGAAGGTTACACACAATCTTCTTCATTAACAAGGGTTCAGACCATCGGCTTCGGACCTCGCCCTCGAGGGGCTACTGTTGGAGATTGGACCTTCGGGTCAAGCCCTCACCCTCGGAAATGCTCCCTAACCTGTTTGCAGGGCCACAACGAAATAGAGCCAAGCGTACCCGAAGATATCGGATGAACACTAAGGAGCGCAAGCTCGAAGACTATGACCTTCGGGCCGAAGGATATCACGTTCTGAAGGCCGAAGGTAACGGAAGGCTGCCCTGAAGCGCAAGCGCAAACACCCAGGCCTTCGGTCCGAAGGATACCGCCTTCACCGTGCCAAAGGTGACGAACGGCCACCCGAAAACATAAACTCGAAGATCAAGACCTTCGTTGATGGAATCTTCATGGCCGAAACCCTCAGAGGAACCCGAAGGTTATAGCAACTTTCATCGACTGAAGACATGTGAGTAAAACGTGTATATGAAAGAAGGTCGGAGTTGTACACCTTCCGAATACGTGAGAAGGTCGGATTTGTAAACCTCTCATGTTGTAATTTTACCCCGAAACCGGCTGAGAGTGGGCTGTAAATGAGCTGGGAGGGGGCAATTTAGGTAATCTTGGCCGAGGGCTAGGGGTATAAATAGCCCTCTCTTTCCACAGTGTAAAGGGTTGAATTTTCTGAATATTATTGGAGAGTTCGACACATACTTTCACTTTCATCTTACTGTTCATGCTCCCTGTTTGGGCATCTAAGAAGCAAAGATCCCAACAACTGTTACCTGACTGGAGGCTGGAGCTGGAGTGGTGTGAGAGGGAATTACTATAGGGCTGGAGCCCTACCCACCAGCCGAACACGGGATAAAATTAGAGTTGGCACGGATTCTCCGATTATCCCAAGTAGTTTGGTCGGCTTACCGATACCAAATCCTATTCCATGCCGTCATACATACTTGCTCACGTTTGTAATCTAAATTTTATTTAATTTGGAAATCGTAATCTATTATTATCTTATTATTTGGCCAACAAACGGAGCCCCCTCTACGTTCGCTCTCAAAACTTAGAAATTTCCATGTTAATCGGAAAAAATAGAAAAATAAAAATTACCCACCACTGCCATTATGATAAAAATTAGCCTAATACCCCTGTGCCTAATTAAAAATCACCCACCAATACCATTATGAAAAATTAAATATAAAATACTATTTAGCTATGTATCAGTTACAAATATATACTATTAATAAAAACTAAAGCTAACAATAATCAATCAAAATAAAATGAAAATAAGAATAATTATCTACATAATATTATTAATGCTCAACAAATCAAATTGTTATTATAGGTAGATCATAGTTGAATTGGTTTAATCAACAATAAGACATAATTTACAATAATGAACAGGATGATGTATGGTAAAAAAATAGTATAATCTTTAAGTAACGATACAACGACATGCAAATTTTTGAATTTTCAATAATAGCCGCGCAAATGCGCGGGCTATACCCCTAGTTTCTCGTAAAAGGTCAGCAATTTTTTGTTTTTTTTAAATTTAAAGTCATGCATGTCCAAATATACAAAGTTGCGGATTAGCATCACAATGATGCCTCCTGGATTAGCATCACAATGATGTCCAAATAGTTGATCAAAGCTTTGAGAAATATGTGTCAAAGGGAATGAAACTTAGTAGGTAAAATTGTAAGAAAGTAGTATATTATGAGCGGTGAGAGCTTTGGGTTCAAGATTTTAAACTACAAATGAGTCAGGTCTAGAAAAAAAATACCTTTCGTTCTACAAGTGATTTGCATTGTTCTTCCGTAATGACAGCCAAAGATTAAAGAGTGAAGAATAAATGGTGTAGAGTGACATAAGCACTAATGAGTGCAATTGGTTAACTTTTATGGTAGCTGTTGAAGATTGGTGACTTGGATTTTTTGGGATGCTATGCATTCATGTATACATCATCTACCGTTATAGTCTAAGTCCTCTACCGTTACAGTCTTGTTCCGGCAAGTTCTAAAAAAAATTCTAGCTCGACATTAAGTGTGCATCTTTCTTTTTTATGCTGAGTCTACGTTATCTTCGTGATCATTACATGGGGTAACATCCCCCCCCCAATCTACACACGCACAAAAAATAGTCCCCATACTTGCATTCTTTTTTCCCTTTCTTTGAACAAACTAATAAATATGGAATAACTTCATAAAAATATGTTATCGTTTATCAACAAAAAAATTTGTGCCTATCATCCAAAATGAACTTTGGGATGTTTCTTTTTCGAAATTAGGGAGAAAGATCCCCATCTGAATTAGCTTTGAGATGTAATGACTAGCACCACATAAAAAAGTTGAAACATTTGATGAAAAAATGGTGGAGATTGCGCAACCATGCACCACTAAGCTACCTACTTAGAGCAGTCTCAATGGAAGTTTTATGGCATTAAATTATATATCACATCATCAATTTTACTGACATGATAAGGAGTGAGAAGAAGGGAGTTTCATGGGATGTGAGAGAAGTTTCATTACTATGAAACCCATCATAATACAGTTACTTAGTTTTCACTTGATAACCGCGCTATAAAACTGTGCACATACATGGCAACTATCAATCCCTCCAGATGGTAAACCATGCCAACGGCCTGGTAGCAACGCGCGCCACCTGTAAACCAGGTTGTTATCAGACTGATGGCTGGACCAAAACACTCTCGTCTGATAGCCTGCGGCATCTACCTTGCGCGGGCCGGAAAAACGACCGCTCTCTTCTGCTTCTGCAGCGCACCGGTCGCGGCAGCGGAATCGGAATCGGAATCGCGCGCGTGATGATGGTGGCGAGCGGCAAGCACGAGGCCTAATCCGTCGCCGGGGGTTGTCAAATAAAGCGCGACGGGGCCGGAAGCGGAGACCGACCGGCCGGCCCGGCCCGGCAGGCGTCGCGTCGCCGGGATCACATCGGCGGCGCGGCGCGGCACGGCACTGCGCCGCCGTACCCGCCCCCGCGGGGCGTGCCGCGAGGAGCGCGGACATTTCGCGGGCCGAGACAGCACGAGGCGCAGGCGAGCGCGTCGCCGTTCCCAGCGTGGTGCGCGCGTGTCCCCCTCTGCCCCCTACCGGCCTCTGAGCCTCGTGCCCTCGTCCTCGTTTCTGCACTGGCGGTGGCGGTGGCGGCAGCGCGCGACTCTGACAGCGGCCGGTCACCTCCGTCGCCCCCGGTGCTTGTGCCGCGCGTCCTTTTGACGGACGTCGTGGCTACTGGCTGGCTGGCTCCTCGCTCGCGGCACGGCGGCGGCGCCATGGACATGTGCTCGTCGGACCGGAGACACGTGACAGGGGCTCACAGGGGCACACGATATTCGCCCGTACGGGACACGGCCCTGGCACGCAATTATAATTAACCGTAATGGCCATCATTTGAACACATCGGACGTATTAACTTAACGGTTTAATTTGACGATCCTTTCTCAACCCACGTCCCGATCGAAACAACATTGGTAGGCCCACGCAAAGGCGAGCGCAGATGGTACAAGCATGACAAATACTTGAAAATAAAACAACACGACATAAATACTACATAACTTTTACAAACTAAACTCCAACTACAATAGTTTTACAAAGTTTACATAAATAGAATAATTTACAACTTTACAATAGGATAGCCAAGTTTAAACGAAAAAGATCCCACAACACCTCTAGTGTTCAGCCTTTAGACAACCGGTCAGACCGGTCTGTATGAAGCTCCCCACGTAGCCACCGGTCAGAGCGGTCCACAGACCGGTCAGACCGGTCCAACAAAACAGACAGGGTGCGCATCTAGCCCACGCATGCGCAACCCCACAGCCTCCTAACCTAATGGTTTCGGTCCATCACTTCCCACTCCTCTGCATCTCTGTGGATAAATTTGACGCAGCAGGGGCAGAAATCGACGTCTGGGTGCCCTGAAATAAAATATGGCGGCAACAAACCCTGAACAACTAATACTCAGCAAGACTTACCCGACCAGTGGGTATAACTTAGCCCACATATCTAGACATGCGAGGCTTTTGACTGGTGATTATTTTGCAGAAAAGCGACTAAAGTAATTCCTTACTTTCAGTATTTTAGCCTCAGATTATATATGAATTCAATTAACTCTAATCTAATATTTGCAGGGATCAACTATAGCAAACATGGTGGTGCAATCCAAATATCTTAATGTGTCCAAGATTTTATATATATATATACATATATATACACACACACACATAAATAACTTACATTCTAACATTTTGCTACGATGCAGCAAAGAGATCAAGGCCCTCATAACCGCGAGACACGGCGAATCGATTCGATTTAATCTTGCAAGGTGGACCTAACCAACACGGCACGCTAAAGCCCCGTCGGACCCCACGCACCGACCTTTCACCTCTCCGCCTCGAACTACAGGACCGCCCCACCATCATATGGTCAGCCGAGCTCAACGTGAGACCACCAAAAATAATATATGCATCCCCGTTTCTCCGCGACTACTCGACCACCCCAGGAGGTGAGATGGAGTCCTGTAATTTCGAAGCAAGACAGTACTCGGCTTACCGGTTTCGACTACCTCCTACTCCCGGCATGCGGTTAGTACAATTCAATCCCCGATCAGCACTGCCGACAACAACTGGCCCTTAATCGACACAGACGGGACTAAGACACCCAGGAACCCTGTCTTGTTGCCATTCCTATGTATCCTCATCATTTCCTGTCCGGTCTCAATTCTCCATTTATTCCATGTCAAATTCAACATCTCATATACTGGAATATAATTATATCTCATATCTCGCGAGTAACCGGAAATTACTCGACTTCTAAACATCCTATATCTCGCGAGTGCAAGAGATCACTCGTCTTCTACAGGAAAACCATTAAGCATTGCACTTCTATCGTCATATACATACTAGTATAACTCAGGGAATCATAGGGATCATGCAACTAGGGTTCCAAACCATTCCTAAGCCTAATGCACAAGTAATAGTTACGTATATAGGTGTCATAATTTAAAATAATAGGATGTGCACTGGGGCTTGCCTTGAGTCTGCGGCTCAGTGCTAGGGTGAGATGGGCCTTGGGCCGACTCCCCACGATCCTCCTGCTGCAAGGCTTGCCCCTGCGGCTCCTGTGGCTCCGCAACCACCTTGTACACAATCTCCTCCGCCGCGACTGCTACACATATGCATATGCACATGACATGAGAAGGCATGCATGATTTACAAAAATTATGAGTAACTAATAACCCAATTAATTTCTAACCATTTGTACCAACTACCCCGCATTTCACCCACTCACCCAATACCCCACCAGTCAGACCGGTCACACTTAATTCAACCATGCCACCGGTCAGACCGGTCACTCCGACCGGTCAGACTGGTCCTACCCAGAACAAAATCTAAAATCCATACCGTGGTGAAACCCGGCCACTAATCCTAAAACCCTACTAGGAACCAGTTCAGGGATACATTGGAACGTATTTGACCGGAGGGAATCACCTAAAACCATCTAGAAGAGGAGATCGACCATCCCTAGCAAAATACCTTGAATGAGCCTCTTCCCCATGAAAAACTCGGATTCCACTTCACTCCGGGAAGGAGCACATGGCAGAGATGATCCCCCACGTGGATTTAGAGCTCTCCTCGGCCTTGGATCAAATGGAGAGGAAGGATTTGGGGAGTAGGGTTTGGAGAAGAAAAATGAGAGGGAGAGAGCTCAGCAGGCGAGCTGAGCATGTTGAGGGTGAAGGAGTCGGTGAGGGAGAGAGAGTGTGTGGTTTAAATGCTGTGGGGCCCAAAACGGTTGAAACCCAGTTCAACCGGTCAGACCGGTTGTCTCGACCGGTCAGACCGGTCCGGCCCAGGCTGACAGGAGAAGTTTTGGTTTTGTGCTTTGGCGTGTGAGTTTGAAACTAATGACCTTAATTAACTTAATTACCGAGGATAAATACCTGCGGGTTACATTTTCCTGCTGGGACTCCGGGCAGCGTGCGTACCCGACCCATCGATTGTGCAATCAGCAGCCATCGATCAGCAGGCGCTTGGACGGTAACCTGGAGGTGGCGTCGGTTCATGACGGAGTGCATGGTCCGGGGCTCCGGGCAAGGCTGCAGTGAGCCTGCGTACTTTTTGTTGTGCACTGCTTCTTTTTGTCTACGTGTACGTGCTGACAAGAGAGGACTGTTACGTACTGTACCATGAACGGCACTGTAGTTCCGTGTACCAATCTGTCTGAACTAGCTGCGTCCTACTACCATGCATCCATAGGCCTGACCCTGACACGTCTCCTCAAAAAGGAACAATGGGGCCGAGGAACAAGAGGGTCACAGGTCAGGGTCCGTAGTCTCGTCAGGTTTGCAACACTGGGATCGTTTGTTGGTCTAGCATGTCTCTCAAGGGCCGTGGCCCCAAGCCAAGTGCCTGCTCGATCGACCGACGTACTCAACGGAGCTAGTAGTACTGTTTCTCTTCGACAGTCCACTCCACGGATCACAGTTCCAGTATGGCAGCAGAAGAAACATTGGGGCATGGACTCTGTTGCAGACCTACCATGCACGGCAGCATCGAAAGGAAATAAGGCTGCGTGCAGGGACGCGGATTGCCCGGCGAGAGCTGAGACATGCAGACACATCTGTTGACACTAGTGCTGGTTGCCATGCATGAATGCATGCACATAAACTGTATGCAAAAATTACTTTGCAGGAGAGTTCTACAAGCTCATCTGTATAGGCATCACCAGATGGATTCAAAATGGCGACACGGTGTTGCACACATCGCAGCAAAAACTCAGGCGGCCGCGCCGACGGTGGCGCCGGCGGCGAGCCTGGACGAGCCGTAGAGGGTCTCCTCGAACCGGATGATCTCGTTCTTGGAGCCGTAGGCCACCTGGGTGCGCTCGTCGAGCTCGTTGATCACCTTGTCCAGCACCGACTGCTTGCCGTCGCTGCTGTGCCCGCCGGCCTTCTCGACCAGGAGCCCCAGCGGCGCCACCTCGAAGAGGAGCCGCAGCTTGGCCTTGGCGGACGGGGACGTCACGTTGGTGAAGATGCCCTTCTCCTTCACTATGATCTGCGTCATCATCGATCACAGGCATCATGCATGCGTCCGTGGTCACGGTAGTTCTGTACGCTAAAGGCAGTGTTGGAGTGGACCTAAAGTGGACTCGGTGCACTGTAGGGAATTGCTGTGTGCCTGTGTTGGCGTGGCCTTGCTTAAAGCAGACGCCGGTATGTTCTCCCCAAAAAAAGAAAAGAAAAAAGACGCCGGTACTGTTCCAGTATGGGTTTGCAGTAGCACTACAGTTCCAGTCTTCCAGACATTTACTGGCACGCGCCAAACAAAATTCTTGTTCTCGAAAGTTTGCTTTGCCTTGTCAGAGAAATGGACTCTTTGGTGTGAAATTGTAGAATTGATTGACAGTTTGATCATCATGTCACTGTTTATTGTTGGAACTTCTAGTACTGAATAATGAGTACGATGAACTACTACTGCCACGGCATTTGAGGAGTACCATGCAAGCGAAGCAAGCGAGTCTGATGATGTATTATTGATGTTTGCTCGGTTTCGGGAAGAAATATGTTTGTGCATTGTAAGATGCGAACCATAATTGCTGAAGCTAAAGATTTTCTGACATATACATACCTGGTTGACATCTGGTACCATTCCCCCAGTGTAACGCAATGTGTACTTCTCCTTGACGTAGTAGTCGATGAGCTGCAAAGACACATTTTGCACATGTCAGACTGACGAAAGGCTGTTCTTATTGATAGACAGGTAATCAAGAGATCTATCAGAAGAAAATGAAAACAGTAATGACTGCTCGGAGAGCACACCTTGCTGTAGTCAGGGTTGTCAAATGTTGCCCTCAAATTACCAGGAGAGAACATCTTCCCCTCCCCAATGGAGGTGGTGTCCTTGACATGCTGCCATTTGCCTGCAACATTTCGTGAACACCTAGGTTACACTTGCGTCACACACTGCAACTCTGAAAGTCCCCAGTGATTGCAAATTCAGGGTCACCTTCGTCGAGGAGGAGGAACTCGTGTGTCCCAGGGCAGTCCTTGAGGGCGATGACGTAGGTCGTGCGGGGGCCGTAGATGCCCATCGCAGCGGCGACCTGGTCGCCGCCGGTGACTCCCGTCAGCTTGTCGCCGGGCCAGACACCGAAGATGGTTCCGACGGTGAAGTTGGTGTCGACAATGCTGGAACCGTCAAGGGGATCGAACGCAACGCTGAAACCACCTGCGGGATTGGATGAAAAATTATGCCGGTCTGAATCACAACCCTTAATTGCTCGGTTGCTTACTGTTCAGCATGTCTAGTACAACAAGGTGAAAAGTTTAGAGAGATCAGAGCGTATTAGAGTTTGGTGATTACAATCTAGAAGCATCTAGAACTAGAATCCAAGAAGACAGAATGCTACTTTTTTGTTTTGTTTTTGACTTAGACAGAATGCTACTTTGGTAAGGCGTAATGCTGCTGATTTGATTTGCAGTTGCATTTGCTGAGTAATAGCAGTGCTGGGCACTGCACTGCACGTCTGCAACTCTCTAATTGAGGCAAAAACATATCCAGTTTTGTCAGGTTACAAATGCTGGAAGCTTTGGTCTGGTCATGCACAGTGAGGGGAAGAAATGGCGGTACCGGCAACTGGGCCACCCATGTCTTGCAGCTCGGGGACTTCCTCGGAGCACGCGTACTTGCACACATGGGAGTACTCCAGAGCCTGCGGGCAGAGCGAGAGCAGGCATGAGCGAAGTGAAAAGAACCGTTCGGTGCGAGGCAGACACATACACAGTGCGGGATCAATCGTTTCGCACATCGAAGAGGAGCTTGTTGGCGAGCATGTCGACGGCGAGCTGCTCGTCGCCGAAGGAGTTGACGCAGGCCGTGCCGCCGCAGGACGCCGTCCGGACCTTGAACGCGATCGTCCTCATGGCCTCCCCCATGCAGGTGAGCAGCCTGATGAGGTTCTTGTCCGGCGTCGCCTTGGTCAGGAACTCCTCCTGCCACACACACCACAGCACAAACCCCAGCAGCAGCGTCAGCCTCGTTCGTCGCCGCATGGCACGACACGCACGCACACAGCTTGTCCTGACAACGACCGATCCACACGCACCAGGCTGTCGCCGATCTCGCACCGTGCGCTGAGCGCCGCCCGGCTCGCCGCCTTGGTCTGCCTCGCCGCGAGCGGCCGCGCCGTGCTCACCCGCACCGACTCGCCGTAGAACGCCGTCGGCGGCCTGGACGCCTGCCGAGCGCGCACGCGACAACAGTAGCCATCAGCAAAAGCTCTCATTCTTTGGTTCTAAAAAAGCTTTCATTCCGCACGTGCTACTCCTCCCAGTGGAGCGAGAAAAAGGAGCGACGTACCTTGGGCCTGGACGACTGCGAGAAGGACATGGCGGCGCAGCACGCCGGGGAGCGCGTGGCGCCGGCGGCCGTGCCGGCGTAGCTCGCCGCCGCGACGGTCTCCATTGCTCTCGCCGGTGTGGTGGTGGCGGCCCGGACGCTCGCGAGCAGGGGGGGTCTGGGGGGCTCTGACTGAAGGTGTTAGACTGTCCGCGTGCGCCAAGGTTTCGCAGTTCAGCTGGTGCGTGCTTTCAGGTAGGTAGCGAGCGCCTAGCTAGCACGGCCGCGGGGAGGGAATGGATCACACGGGGGATGCACGTCTGGACCAGATAAACCGGCCGCCGGCGCGGCGCCACGTGGCGCCGGAGAAGATAGAGCGCGGGGCCGCCGCCGCGGCTGCGGTGCACGGCGGACCGTTCGTGGGTTGTGTGGCCACGCCGGGGCGAGCGGCGGATCGGCTCGGCCCCGTCGCCGTAGTTTGCCGTTTAGGTTGGTTCGGTCGAGGCGTGACGCCAACCGGAAACTGGCTCCGCCTCCGTTTGTTTCCTGTTGGGACTGGCCATATTCGATTCCGACGTTTAATTACAAGGACCTGGCTACGAGGAGAGAGCTTTCCCCGATAACGATTGGTGAAGTCACCATCTCATGAGTCCGTTGTATATGAGCTATGATGAGCATATGGCCATATGCACATAAATTCAGATTTTTAAATTATAGTAATTCTACAAGCATACATCCAAATCAAAATTCGAGTATACCATTATATTCATTTTATCAAAGCATAAAAAAATCACACTTGTGTATGTTTTACTCAAAGTGATAACGTTACGTTGAGTTACTTTTTAAAAATTAAATAAAAAATTATATTTTCTAAAATTCACATGCTACATGTTACTTTTTTATATTTTACAGATTGTATAAGTTACTTTCTTAATAAAAATACATATTAGAAAAAGTTACATTTTCTAACATTAATATACTATGAATTTATTTTTTCATAATTTTCAGGGAGTATAACGTTACTTTCTCATCATTAGATCCCTTAAAGTATTCTTAAGGTAAATATCACAACTTTCCTCTTTTAGAAAACCGATGGAATTAGACTTTACATTTTAATAAAGCGGCTTCTCCTTTTAAGACTAAATAGAATTTATCAAATTAGCAAATATGCCAGTGTGTTGCTACAGAAAGCCATATAAATATGTTAATTAGTATATAAATGCATATATATTATACACCATATGTATTTTGTAATAATATAAGACGTGTCAGTTGAGGACTTCAGTCTTTTCCATTTTACTTGCCAAATGCTATTTCTAAACTGTTTTGGACCCTTGACTCAACTTACGGTGACCCGGATTTCAATTAGAACTCCGATTGATGGAACAAAGAATTATTGCTTGCTTTAGTAGTAAAAAAGTAGAGATAGATATTACAATTTATCGCATTGTTTCATATGTTGTTCTTTTTTCAAAAAATATTTTGCCATTGTGATAGTTTAAGTCATGTTTGGTTTGTGCTACGCTAGGAACTATAACAACTTTGACCGCTAATTAAGAATATTAAATGAAGGCAATTTACAAAACCAACTCCAGAAACCCTGAAGAATCTAATGAGGCCTTTGACCTCATGATCAGAGCATGATTACTGTAGCATCACTGTAGCCAATAATGGATTAATGATGGTCATTAGATTCATCGCGAAAAGTTACACTCATCTCTAAAAAAATTTTGCAAATAAAATTTATTTAGTAATCCATATGTGCAAAAGAAATCCGTGCTAGGAACTAGCGTGAAAAAAACCAAACAAGGCCATAGCATTCCGCGCATGCTTCAGTATTGAATAACTTCCATTTCGAGATCCATACAGGATTTAAAATTTGCGAGATAAAAGAATAAAATATAGGTATGGAATGTGAAACAATAACAAAATTGATCGACCAAAATACTGGCATTGAATTGAGTATGGCCATGTCCGACGTCTCCGCTCACGCATTTATTATGGAGAAAACTCTCTAGATGGTTGTCAACAAGGCCTAAATCGAGCCTTGGCTACGGCCCAATCGAACTAAGCACTCTCAAGCCCAAAAGCCCCTTCAATGGTTTTGACTACAGGTGGTATATACCTTTAAAATAAAAAGTTAAAATAATTGAAACTCTTTCTCATCAAAATTGAGCCCGTTGTACCTCTCACGGAGGCCTCATTTGTCAGTCCAAAAGATTTGATGAAAGAGAAGGGGGGATTGGTTTCATCAATGTTTCCCACCAAAATCTTAATACTTTTTACACCAGTAATTTCCTATATCCACCTCTTATATCCGCGCATTATTTTTCTTTAGCACATACTTTTACTTTTCTTTCCACATGCATTCACCTATAATTCATGTCATTATTTATTTTGAAAGAATAATAATTGACATTATTGTTTTTGGAAGGAAAAAAGACGTGTATTATTTTTGGAAGAAAAATAAATAACATATTGATTGATGAAAAAAATTAAATACGTGCCATTATCGAGGCCTTATAAGTTGCTATTGTATTTATATCAGTTGCTATAATACTTTCTAAAAAACTACTATAATAGATAAAAGTCATATAATATAAGATGTCACTATCTGTCTATAACTTACATAAAAGTTGCCACAAAAAATATTTATAATTGT
This sequence comes from Panicum virgatum, assembly GCF_016808335.1. NCBI lineage: Eukaryota > Viridiplantae > Streptophyta > Magnoliopsida > Poales > Poaceae > Panicum > Panicum virgatum. Next base: position 54,870,210 of record NC_053140.1, on the reverse strand, counting down.
CATAAAAAACAAAGTTGTCACAAAGGCATAATCTATTATAAATATAAGTTGTCACAAAATAAAATCTATCATATATATAAGTTGTCACAAACACAAGAGGTCATACGCATAAGTAGTAAAAAAACAGTAAGCTGTCGCACCCATAAGTTTATATACAAATTATCATAAAAATAAAAGTTACCACATATTTAACAAAAGTTGCAAAAAGAAATAGAATCTATTATACACATGAGTTCACACGCATATAAGATATAAGTTACTACAAACAAAATCTATATACATTCATCCATATAAGTTGACACAAAACAAAAGTTGTTACTACAGTAAGCCGATATACACATAAGTTGCTAAAAAAGAACAAATTGTTACATAAGTTACTGCCAGTTCACAAACATCATCAAAACATATGTAAGTGGGATTTAGTTTTGTTCGTCTCGTCGCATAAAATACAACTGTGTAATTGGTTCTCAAAATGGAGATATCATAAAAAAATAAAATATTTTAATAGATAAGTATTATTAAATAAAAAACATGCCAGAGGAGGAGGGGGGAGGACACGAGGGAGGCAGGGGCCAGGCTGCCCGCCGCTGTTATTGCGGTTTTTTTGGATGAGGGGAATAAAGGTGGGGCGCTCTCCTATTGCGGGCTATCGGAGGAGGAAGCCCATGATGTATCTGTTGGGCTGTCTAGTCGCGTGATCACGCACGAGCGCGACTAGTCGCCAGTTAGATTTTTCCAACTTAAATGCCGTGGACGCCGCAGTCTGGTAGTGGTAGTGGCCCAACAGCCGTTTGACTGTGCAGAGCCCAGGTATAGAAAGCCTGGTCGATCTGCAAGACTGCAAGGGATGCGCCCAACAAGCCCAGCTCCTCTCTTTCTTTCTTTCTCTCAAAAAAAAAAGCCCAGCTACGCATGCGGTTAAGCGGGCGGAAACCAGACTGCCAGCGCAAGTCCGCAACAATGCAACGCCGCCCGAGCCGTGTCGTCTCCTCCCTCCTCGCCGCCTTCTCTCTCCGCCACGGCCGCCTCCTCCGTACCACCACCACCACCACATCACCTCCGGCCCGCTTCGACGCCGAGAGCTACCTCGTCGCCACCTGCGGCCTCACGCCATCGCAGGCCCTCAAGGCGTCGAAGCACCTCTCCCACCTCGAGACCCCCGACCAGCCCGACGCCGTGCGCGCCTTCCTCGCCGGCCTCGGCCTCTCCAAAGCCGATGTCGCCGCCACCATCGCCCGGAGCCCGCGGTTCCTCTGCTGCAGCGTGGAGGGATCCCTCGCCCCGCGCGTCTCCCAGCTCCGCGACATGGGCCTCTCCCCTCCCCAGATCGCCCGCCTCGTGCCGCGCGTCCCCCACGCCTTCGTCAGCCCGGCGTACGTCTCCCGGCTCGCCTTCTTCCTGTCCTTCTTCGGCTCCTTCGACAGGCTGCACGCCGCCATCAGGAGGGACGCCAAGCTCCTCACACGCAGCGTCGAGAGGGTGGTCGAGCCGAAAGTCGCGTTGCTGCGCCAGTGCGGCCTATCTGTTCGTGACATTGCCTATGTGGTCTCCCTGGCCACGCGGCAGTTCGCCGGGTCCCAGGAGCGCCTCGAGGCCGCCATAGCGCGCGCCGAGGAGCTCGGGGTGCCCCGGGGCACACCCATGTTCCGCCACGCCCTCGTCGTGGGCTCGTGGCATACACTGTCCGGTTGGAGAAGGCCGCCTCCAGGATGGAGCTGCTCAAGTCTCTCGGCTGGTCCGGCAGCCAGGTGGCGATGGCGGTGGCCAGGATGCCGGGCATACTGGGCAGTGCCGAGGACCGGCTGCGGCGCGCGATAAGTTTCCTGACCAAGGACGCCGGCATGGAGGCGGAGGCCATCGCGCGGAGGCCAGCGCTGCTCAAGTTGAGCATCGAGCGGAGGCTGGCGCCCCGGCTCAAGGTGCTGAGGCTTCTCAAGGAGCAGGGGTTGCCGTCGGGCAATCGGGCCTTCTACCCCGTTGCCTGTATGAGTAGCGAGGCGTTTTTCAATACATTTGTGCGTCCTCACGCGACGATCCTCCCACCCGGCCTCATTGGTGCCTGTGCCGATGCTGCTGCCCGTGCTGGGGAAGCGCCGGCCGGAGCTGCACCCTGAGAAGACTGGATGCAAATGGAAGGAGTGTGGGGATTTGCCGCTGTCGCAGGACTAGGGAGATCTTACTTTCACCTATTCTTGAAATCGATTGGTATGGTGAGTGTAGTGTAATGCTATTTTGCTGCTGTCTTTTACAGTCCATGTTTTAGCATCGGTTACTATTTTCTGAACCTCGGTGAACATGTGCTAGATTTGCTTGTTAGTTAGTATTCGACATTGTTATAAACCAGGAGGAAAGCTATAGTGATGATCCACATGAACCCTTTTTTGTTGGAGTAATTGTTCAAGCTTAGTTTCCATATATCTTTACTCAAGTAGTATCAACTAATTTCTTGCTTGAGGCCTAGATTTTCTTATCTAAGTCTTAGTTCCGTTGCCTCAAAAAAGTGTATTGCTCCATGGGAAAGAAAGGGAATGCACGTTGCTGCCTTCATTTTTTTTCCTCTGACACAATTCTACTTGGTGCTGTACGGTGCCCTCCGTAAGCAACGCAGCTGCGTTCACATGGTTGGCTTAAGATCTCACGATTTTCAGGGAACAGAGTAAACATAAGTCTAGGAATTAAATCTATCCTTGAAATAAAAGAAGAAAAAACAACAAAAATAACAGAATAATAATAAGTTTCACGGACCCTAATGGGCTGATCGCCCTTGTATTTTCGGCCAGCGTACAGGAAAGTCACCAAGGTGGCAAGGCCGCCAATCCTCATCCGCTCCACCCCGTGCGCGGTGCGCCTGTTGCCTCTGCCATGGCTGCTGCTGGTGCTTGACGCCGCGTGCCGCTGGCGGGTCCTCCCGCGCGCGCCGCCGCGGCCGCTCATGGCGCCTCCCGTGCACGACGCCGCTCGCCGTGCCTCTCGCCCGCGCCTCGCCGCCGCTGGTCATGCCTCCCGTGCGCGTGGCCGCCGCTCGCCATGCCTCCCATGTGCGCTGTCGCCGCTCGCCATGCCTCGGTGCCTCTGCTCGCGCCGGCCCCTCGGCTGCTGGGGTTGCGGGCATGGCCGCCGCAGCTGCTGCTGGGTCGGGGGGCACAACCGCCGCCATTGCCTAGCGCCGTCAGAAAGGAAGCTGAAGAAGCTACCTTCGTTTTTTAGAAAAAAATGCTGAATTAGGTTTGGATACATGTTGAATCTTTTATGCTGAAATGTTGAGATAGCTTATAAGAAATGTTGAATGTAGTATTTTTTCAAAGATTGTTGCATTGTGCTTCTGGAAAATGTTGAATCCATTATTTCTAAATGTTGAACTATATTTACGAAAATATTAGATCCAATTTAAATTTTAAATTTTAATGAACTTTATAGATATATAGCTTATGCATGTTACATAAGTTATATAGGAGGCCCCCGACAAGGCCCGCGCACTTGACACGTCACTCTACCAACCCACTTCAGCAGGATCATCACTTCCACTCTGGGGCTCTACCCTTTCCCTTGTCCCCCGTGAGTCCGTGACTCCGCGACGGAGAAGACAAACGATGATGCCTTCCGGCCAACTGCTCCCCCTGACCCGCCCGCCTCCGCCGCCTCCGGCTCCTCCAGTCCTCTCCAGCCGCCGCAGCCGGCGCCTGCCTCCCGCCCGCGCGCACGCTCGAGGCTTGCCTCCGCCTCTATGGCGGGCCCACCGCCTCCACGACCGCTTCCTGCATCCTCCTCCGCAGTTCCGCGCTCCGGCCAGGGCTCCTCGCCCTCCAACGCCTCCAGGGGTTTCGGCCGCCGGAGGAGGCGAGGCTCAGGCGGCGGCGGTGGCGGAGTTCGTGACGTCTGAGAGGGTGAAGGTGGCGGCGATGCTGGGGCTGGCCCTCGCGCTCTGCAACGCCGACCGTGTCGTCATGTCCGTCGCCATCGTGCCTCTCTCCCAGGCGTACGGTTGGACCCCTTCATTTGCCGGCGTCGTGCAGGTACCCGGCTTCCGATTATTCTGATGAACTTTGTTTGGCCTCGCCTGAGCTAGCGACTACTGCTAAGTAGTACTGAATAGACATTCTCATAAAATTGTCTGGTTTTTAGAGTGCTCAATTGCAGTGATTACCGTATTAAAGATGTGGTGTTAGAAATATTGATTGAAATGATTAATTCTGAGTGAGAGTGTGCTTGCATGGCTCGAGATGACATGTTTGCACTGTCATATTAGTTCGTTTGTTCTAGAAACGTAGAAAAGCACTGAATATGGTTGATAAGGTTTGAATTTTCACACAAAAGTTTTGCAGCACTCAAATTTTCCTGCTTATTTCCCACTCAGGCTGCTGTAGTGCAAGTAATTTACAGAGAAATACACATAAGAAAGTGAGAGCATGAGTTTGCACATTTTGTTTGAACAATATGGTGACGCCATTGTGTTTCTGGCACTGCAAACAGTCATCCTTCCTTTGGGGATATCTGATGTCGCCGATAATTGGCGGAGCGCTTGTTGACTACTATGGTGGAAAACGAGTCATGGCTTATGGTGTAGCCTTATGGTCCTTGGCCACATTCCTGTCTCCTTGGGCAGCTGGTCGCTCTATATGGTTGTTTCTCTTTACTAGAGTTCTGCTGGGTATTGCAGAAGGAGTGGCACTCCCAAGCATGAACAACATGGTTTTGAGGTATCTTCTTTTGTAATTCTATTCCTTTTGATTAGTTGTATTCATCTCCAAGCTTTTCCCCACGACATATTGCTGTTTGGCTGGGGCGTCATTTCTGTTAAGATTTATGTAACTGCTTGCATTGGGCCTTTTCGTACAGGTGGTTTCCTCACACAGAGAGATCTAGTGCTGTGGGTATTGCAATGGCAGGCTTTCAGCTTGGGAATACCATTGGGTTACTTCTATCCCCAATTATCATGTCACGAACTGGAATATTTGGACCTTTTGTGATATTTGGATTATTCGGATTTCTGTGGGTGTTGGTGTGGATACCGGCTATATCTGGCACACCCGGTGAACATGCACAAATATCAGCATATGAACTGGAGAATATAACCAAAGGTCAGAAATTGGTGAAGCCTCAAATTGGAAGTGCAAAAACAAAAAAGGTCCCCCCTTTCAGCAAACTACTTTCCAAATGGCCAACATGGGCTTTGATCAGTGCAAATGCCATGCATAGCTGGGTAACTCCTATGAACATTTTATTTTCCCCAATTCTCTATACAGTTATGCCATACAAAGACACATTTTAGGGACAATATCTTGAGTGTCGTAATATTTTTCAGGGTTATTTCGTCATCCTTTCATGGATGCCAGTCTATTTCAAAACAGTAAGTCTTCATTCTGCTTCAGTTTTCTTTGAATATATAAATTAATACTCCCAGTATTCAGTTCGATGTTGTTTTCACATTGATCAGATATATCATGTCAATCTGAGAGATGCTGCATGGTTCAGTGCACTCCCCTGGGTGATGATGGCAGTTTTAGGTTATGTGGCCGGTCTTGTCTCAGACATGCTTATTAGAAATGGAACAAACATTACTTTAACACGGAAGATAATGCAGGTATGTTGATTCCATATAAATAGTAGAAGAATAGTTAGCAAAGTACATTTGTATTATTCATACAGTCTTGTGCACCCTCCACATTGTTACTGTTGCTAAATGTGACTTACTTCCTGGTATGCTGTGCTTTAACAACTGGTAATTGGTTTCACAAGATACATCAACCAAACATATGTTAAGTCTTAATGAACATCGGCAGTTTACTCGTTGATATCAATTTCTTTTTGAAGTTTGTCATTTCAAATGTATGCATTAACTGCTGGGATTGAAACTAAACCTGACTTTTTGATATTTCTTCCGTCAGTCAATTGGCTTTCTGGGTCCTGGTATTGCTTTACTTGGTCTGAATGCAGCAAAGAGTCCAATCATTGCTTCAGCTTGGCTTACAGTTGCTGTTGGTCTGAAATCCTTCGGCCACTCAGGTTTCTTAGTAAATCTACAGGTAGTTAAATTTTCATACCTTAGTTCAGTGATGGGATATAGTCAAATTCTTCTCAATTGGATCTTCTTTTTCCATCTGATTCATTGTTAAAATATATCAGGAGATTGCCCCACAATATGCTGGAGTCCTACACGGTACTAAATAGTAAATATGTTCCTTCCTCGCTTCAGCTATAGATTTTTATTTGGTTGCACTAACTTTAATCTACAATTGTGCTGTGACAGGAATGTCAAATACAGCTGGGACATTTGCTGCCATTTTAGGAACTGTTGGAGCAGGGTTTTTTGTTGATCGGATGGGTTCTTTCCGTGGATTTTTGATATTGACATCACTCCTATACTTCAGTAGTGCTCTTTTCTGGGATATATTTGCTACTGGAGAGCGTGTTGACTTTGATGGCACTGGCTAGCACCTGAGAGGAACTCTACAGTTTCTATCGGGCACAAAATGATGATTCAGGACGGTGCTTTACTGCCCTCTCTGCGAAACCTCAAGTTCTATGCACATGAAGATGAAGAGCTTAAGTTATGACTGTACAGCATTGGGTTTTGACTTTTCAAAGTATCCAATGAGTTTATCTTGGAAGTCAGATATCAGTGGTGGGTGAACACATGGAACTGGCTTTGAAGAACATGCTAGATTTTCTTGTAGGGTAAGCTCGGAATGTATTGAGTCGGTGAAACCTGAATATGTAACTTAGAATAAATAACAGGGTAGGAGCCCGACCATTCATGGCAGATGGCACCAAAAGTAGTAGAGATCTGAAACTAATTTGCAGGCTAGTTGGAAGCTGGGAAACACGGGGAACTTGGGTGCAAATCCCACGCAATAAGTCATGAGCTTTAAAATCATAAAGCCTCATGAGGGTCGGGGGATAATTTTCCTTATTCAAGTATAAAATGCATGCAAAGAAATTGGGAGAAGACCCTTGACGAGGAACAAACAAGGATCTGTACATTGATGAAACATTTGTAAAATTCCAATTATTCAGTGTTGGGAATGTGAGCATATATATCGATGCCAGTGCAAATTGTTTCTTCGAGACTGATATGTAATCAAGACCAGAGTCCACTGTTCCAATTCGTCAGAAAAGGAAATATTCTCAACAGTTCCAATGACATCAAGAAGAGAACGCTTTAGCGCAAGCCCGATGCCATGGTCCATAACCTCTCTGCCTACGGAATGGAATTGTGGAACATACTTACATACCTACTCCGAGTCACTGATATCCTCCACCAATAAAATTATTGCAACTGTAGTTGTCATACGCACATTTACTCAAGTCATAACTCCAAAGCTCATTGGCTTGGCCTGAAAACCCATTTCAACTACTCTACCTCTTTATGATAATAAAGATGTATGCACCCAGTCAAACTTGAATCAGTCCCCAAGTCTACAAAACCTTAGAGCCAGAAGAACATGGTACCTGATTATGCGCGAGCAGCTATGCAGGCAGCTCGCAACCGCGCATCCGCATCCCCCACCAGCCATGGAGGTTTCTCTGGCTTCAACAGCGAGTTTCAGTCGGATCCTGGGTTCTCTTGGACTTCCACCTATACACCTCGTTCCCGTGTGGTCAACAAGAAGGTAAGAAGCTCAAGATCAATCTGGGGAAAAGCTGCAGCAATTGCAGGGTCATGCGCAAACTGCTTCGCTCCTCCTCGGTCTGAAATCAACGAAGCGCATGAGAACCCACCAATCAATGGCCAGGATGTGTCTATCAGTCCCAGTAAGCTCACCTTCTTTTCTTCATTCATCCATCCATCATGGAGTAGTTACTAGCTAGTCCTGAAAATAATCTTGCATTGGGAAGTGAATATCTGTCTTGTGTCCTATTCAGATGAGCCATATCAGATTATCAGGTATTTAAGATTTTATCCAAGAAATGATTTTAATCACGATAGCGCAAAAAGGAAAAATTCTTCATTAATCAACAATCCTCATCAAGCTTCAACTTATGATATAAATATCACAGTATAGCCTGATGTTTATTCAACCTACCAGTAAATTAGAGATTACAGGGACTCCCGTTCTACAATCTGGGTTTTTACTACCCCTTCCTGTTTCCAGTTTTCACATCACATAAACTAATGAGAATTTAGACTCGTTGAAGTTAGCATTGCTGTTCAACCGTTGACATTCTTGTGGTCAATCCTGAACTTCCATTCAACTATACAAGGCTCAACAACCCCCATATGGGCATATATGGCCATTCATAGTCCTAAAAAAACATATGTAGCTGCTCAATGATGAATGCTGTGTGAGGATGTATTCTTAGTCAACTGTTCAATTATTCAAGCAAAATTGAGTTCTGATTAGGATGGTTTCCAATTGTTTCTTGCAGTCTCCAGAATATCATCAACAAGTAGCACAAGCAATAATATATCCAGACAGAGAGGCGATAGCAGCCAAACAAAGGCATGGCAAGAACAATTGTCATTTCAGGAAATTTGCATCGCTACTTCAAACTTTCGTGAGCAAAACAAAATTGGATTAGGTAATTTTGGCACTGTGTATAAGGCAAAGCTCAGGGATGGATCCATCATAGCTGTAAAGCGGGCTACTAAGGTTTGTAGGTGAATTGCTGCAACAAGAAAGATTGTACATATTTACTACAATGAATTACTTGCAGTAATCAAATCAAGAAAAAGTTTCCATATAACATCTGTAATTGGCAGAACATTCAAGACGGGCACCTATCTGCAGAGTTTAGGAGTGAAATCCAGATGTTATCAAAGGTCGAGCATTTGAACTTGGTGAAGTTTCTTGGGTACGTGGAATACGACGATGAACACCTAATTCTGGTTGAGTATGTAAATAATGGAACACTCCGTCAACACTTGGATGGTACGTCAAACATGTGCAATAGACATGCTTGAATGTTTACTAATTTTGTTTTTTAAAGTAATGTAGCAATATTGTCAAGATGGTAAAAAAACTGTAAAGTTATAGAATCCACTTATTTGTTTCAGCCACCAAATAGAGAACTCGGTGGAATTAGATGCATTGAAGTATTGTTTACAAATATGAAAGTCACTCGTGAATCGTGATCTCCTAAATGCTAATCTACTGAAAGAGATCTAAAATCGTGTGCATGCTATTCAGATTAGCCCTATGGTTTTTCATTCTGTGTATTTTAACCATGTTTGCATTTATATTCCTAGTTCCAATCGTTTTTGTTTTGGGGATCCGAATTATGTTGTAGGATGTAATGATATCAATCTCATCTACCCATCAGATTAAAGGGAATTTAGAGATACAATTTGCCATCATGCAGGATCACAAGGGGAACCATTGGAATTTGCACAGCGTCTCAACATTGCTATTGACACAGTTCATGCCGTTGCCTACTTACATGGTTATACAGGTACCCACACTCTATAAAATCTAAATCACCCTCCAGACATAACATACGCATGTATATATATTCATTTTTGGCATGACCCGACAAGTGCATATATAGTCAAGGCCTTGAATGTTTATACATCAGTTCCCTATATGCTACAAGCAGCATCAAAGTCACCATCTCATAACATTATTGACCAGAACTGTGTCTGACAGCCACGCAACGTATCCATCGACACCTACAACAGATTCTAATTTTTCAGCATCCTAATGTCGACAAATATTTTCCTACAATGGGCATGCAGATCATCCAATCATCCACCGTGACATCAAGTCATCCAACATTCTCCTAACAGAGCATCTGCGAGCAAAGGTTGCCGATTTTGGCTTCGCACGCCTAGCCCCCGAAAACCCAGAAGCGACCCACGTCTCAACGCTAGTGAAGGGGACAGCCGGATATGTGGATCCTGAGTACCTGCGCACGAACCAGCTCACCGACCGCAGCGACGTCTACTCCTTCGGCGTCCTCCTTGTCGAGCTCATCACGGGCCGACGTCCTATCGAGCGCGGCCGCGGCCGCAGGCGCCACCAACGCCTCACAACCGAATGGGTAAAGCAAGCACACCTAGACTAGCGCTTCTTCTGACACTGAAATGTACTGCACATGAGGTGTTTGACGAAATTACCGTGTTGTTGGCGCAGGCGCTGCGCAAGTGCAGGGAGGGCGACGCGGTGGTGGTGATGGACCCCCGGATGCGGCGGACCAGCGCGGTGGTGGCGGCGGTGGAGAAGGTGATGGCGCTGGCGGCGGAATGCACGGCTCCGGAGCTCGCGGCGCGGCCGGCGATGCGGCGGTGCGCCGAGGTGCTCTGGTCCGTGAGACGCGACTTGCAGCAGAAGCAGCAGCGGGCGGCGGCCGCGGCCGCGGCCGCGAGCGCAGGAGCGAGGCGGCGCGATGGCTCGACGTACGCACCGCCGTCGGCTACGAGTTTGAGGCAGGAGAGGTTCGAGAACTCGAGATGATCTGTGGGCTGCGTGCGGCACGATGGTAATTTGAAATTAGTGCCAACTGTAAATTCTGGTCGACTTGCCGAAACAGAGTACCGTGTCACTGTTTTACTGTTTGAATTCTCCTAAATGGCAATTGGTTATGCTTTCGCAAATGTATAATTTAGTTCGTCTTAGTACGAGTATATAATTTTGAAACAGTTCGGCCACTCTTAATGGTTGTTTCCAAGAGTGAAACATATGTAAAAGAGCAATTTAATTGATGATTGGAATTTTGGAATAGTTCTTCAAATGTGCTTGTTTTTTTTTATGTTGTTTCATAGGCAAGGCATAAGAGTATATTTGTATTGAAAATGGTGTCTTGGTAGTATTGTGATCTCATCTAGATGAAAACTCGTTTTCAATTCTCTTTTCATTGTTTCTTTGGCACCTCATAAAAGCAAAGCATTGCCATGACACGATGTTTAATGAAATTGAATTTTATTGGGACGGGTCTTATACAACATAATATCACTGAGTTGGATCGGGTTAGAGCAAATATTCAAAACCCGATGGATTTTTCTTTTATCTATTAGACATGTTGGGTCGAGTCTTTTACGAGTTACTCCTCTCTTCCAAATTATATTTCGTTTAACTTTTTAATCCAAAGTTTGACGTTGTCTTATTTAAAAAAAATTATGCAAATATAGTCAAATTTAAATTATTTTTAAAGAACTTATATTAATAAAGTAAGTCACAATAAAAAAAGTGATATTTTACAAAAAGTTTGAATAAAAAATAGTCAAATGTGAGGTTAAAAAAGTCAAACGAATTATAATTTAAAATGAAGGGAGTAAGATTATCTTGGATTGGACCGGATTTTGTGTCAAATATGAGAGCCTAGGTGACAAGTTAGTGATTGCGGCGGGTGAAATTGTAGGTCATTCGTGTCGGGGACTCCTATATATCTTCTGAAAGATAGATAAGACATTCATCTTTAAAGCCCATTTAGGCCCAATTATTTACTGTAAACATGTTCAATGTTTTGGTAGAATTAATTCAACATGTTGTTAAATTAGTTCAACATTTGACCATCAAAATGTTGAAATTGTACAGATAAAATGTTGAAACTAAAAGCACAAAATGTTGAAATATTAAATTCGAAATGTTGAACGGCGAACATCATGGTGCTTCTTCACCGGTGGCGGCGGCGCGAGCGATGGCGAGGCGGTGGTGGCGCAGCACGTGTGCGGGGGCTGCGTAGAGGCAGGCGGCGGTGGCGGCGCAGCGCACTAGAGGCGGCGGCGGCGGCGTAGGAAGCAGCGCGTGGCGGCGGAGCGGGTGCGGGCGGCGGCGGAGCGGGGTGCGGGCGCGGGGCAGCGCACGGGGTGGCGTCGGTGCAGGCGGTGGAGAGAGAAGGTTGGGAGTGAGAAGAAGCTAGGGTTTGAAGTGGATCTAAAGGCTGTTATTATTTGCACAAATCTCAAACATTGGAAGATATGTTGAAAAAAAAACTTTCGGAAGATGGATAGTTTTTCTCATTCGCGTCGGGTCGGGTCAAGTTGAGCAGGCCAGGTGGCCCATCATTAGATGTGCTCTATTTTGACGGTCGATACTCACTGGGTCAGATTGTGGCGGGTTGAAGGAACGAACCGAACACTGCACATGATACTTTGTCGTCGACGCGTCACCGTCCCATACGATAGCTCAGTGAACGGGCAGCAGGCACGGACCCTGCGCCAACCGCCAAGACGAGATCGACGTGACACCACGCATGACGCACGGGTTGCAAGCCCCAACTCCCCAGTTCCCCTGGCTGGCTGGCTGCTCGGCCTGTCCAGGATCGGAGACGGAAAGCTACGCGTGTGGTGGCCTCGCCCTCATGGACCACGAAGGCGGGTCGCTGTCCTGCTGCAGGCAGCCACCTCCCGCCTTCAGGAAAAAGCGCCTAGGATATTTAAGGCACCTTCGAATCCAGCGAAGGCACCGCACGGGCAATTTCAGCAGCGCATCCAAGATTTCAGTTGCCACCTCGCGAGTTGCGACACGCCGCCGATCACATCGCCTGCCTGGGTGCAATTTGGTTCGGAAGAAGACCGGGACTCGTCGTGGCTTTGGGTTGATGCCAGAGTTTGAGGACGATTTTTGTTATCTCTTCTTCTTTTTTTTAGGGTCCTCGATCAATGCGATGAGCAAACACTTTCTATTGGTGTATAGATCCCTTTCTTCTGCTTTTGCCGTCATTTGGTGTCCAGACACGTGATCAGTTCAAGTAGCGATGCAAGTTCTAATTTTTTTTTCACTAGATAGGTCCGTTTGGGAGGGCTCCGGCTCCAGCAGAAAAAGGGTGGAGCCGGAGCTGGAGCAGGCGGTGCTGGTTTTTGTGGCTCCATCTGCTCCACTTTCTTGCAGGTAAAGCTGTTTTTACAGTTCTCACATGCTACAAGTTGGAGCCGCTGCACCTCCAAAACGTTTGGTAGGACTTAAGCAGAAGTTGCCGCTGAAGCCGGAGTTGAAGCCATGACAAACAGGCCTAGATTGACACATAGCTCATCCAGGATCACTAGTTCGAACTTCAAAGTATAAAATGTACTAGAAGGAAATGTCGTTTTAGAAGAAAAAAATAGAACGAAATAAACTAAGGTGGTTCGCCTAAGCATACGTCGTCACTTGTGACGTACCTAGATCCAATCGAAGCATTGAGCCACAATTTAAGCTCTCGCCTGTAACATTCAGATAGTCTTCTCCATGTAGCAACAATCTATTATCATCATGAAATCCTTTCATTGTTATTTTCACATGGAGCATCGGCTTGTTTTCGATCGGGTCGTATGAATGTACGCAACCATCAGATCGCGCTCATGGTGTTACAAGTTGCCAGAAGCTGAACGATGAACTGGTAGCAGTCGTGTGGCGGGGACGACTGGCGAGGCCAACCAAACGGAACCGATTCCAGCATGGCAGCATGGATTTCAGAAAAATTCAGATCTCTTTCAGAAAATTCAGATCTCGCAACATGGTGCCCACCGGGTATGATGATAAAACCGGGGACAATCACCTGGTTGCGCGCACGGTGCCCGAGGGCAGAAGATATCATTCTCAAATAGGAAAGCTGGTGGAAAAGGCCAAAGCACCGCTCCTGCCCGATCTGGAAAATTTTGCCACTGCCCGAACGATCCATCCCCACCCGATTGAGGGCCTGTTTGGCTCCACGAGCCAGGAACGCGCGTCGCGTTTACGCGAACGCAGCTCCGCGGCCGCTTTTCCAAATCACGGGGCTCCAGTTCATTTTTGCCCACTGCATAACACGGGCGACTGTGAGTCGCGCGTTGGCCGCGGAGCGTTCGGCGGGATTATTCCGCTTATCCCGCTCAAACGCCGTCGCCAACACAAAAAACGCGAATCCAAACAGGACCTGAACTGATCCACACCCTCTCTTGCAGTCTTGCTCGCTCTCGGTTTACTCGTTCCACGTGTGGCGCTCCAGGCCAACCCCTGCCACTTGGGCCTCCTGAATCCGGATCTCTGCATTCCGATAGGTGTCTACCACTAATCCACCATGGATTATTCCCTCTCTACCTTGGCTACGCAAAGGAGAAAAAGATGTGTTCGCTAATCGCTAGATATATACACTTATTCAAACAAAAAACTAGAGTAACAATACTAGACGAATAGGCCAAGTATATTTCAAAATAAGGGTGCAAATCATGGTCAACCTATTCATAGGTACTTGCACTTGGAGGATGCAACTCTCTGCCCATCCCGCCAAGATGAATCTTGTGATCAAACATGTTCTTGTGCGAGAATTATGCCGAAAATTCAATTGATATCTATAAATGTAAATTCAAATTAGCACTCCGTATTTTCTTCTTCTAAATATTCTTTTTTTTGGCAATTTGGTAAGGCACATATTTGATTCTAAGAATATGCATTTAGCGGTTGCCTCCAAAAAGAGCAAGAGAAACGATCAAAGGGGCGGGTACAGAACTCTCGACGCCCCCTCATTCTCTCCTGCCTTTGTCCCCTACCGCGAGCTAAAATATCTCTCCGCCCCTGCATTTCCCCCAAAAATTCACGGTCTCGCCCAATTTATCGGATCCGTCGCCCTCCTCACGTGACCCCTCCCGTCTCCTAGAAAAGGCGCCCCGGCCTTGCAGAGCTCTCCTCCCATTCCACTCCATCCCACATCCCCCTCCTCTGCCACTCGGTGCTTGCCCGAGTCCCGGAGAAGCCTTATCGCATCATCCTCCTCGCACGCCAACTGCTCGACGCAACCCCCCCACCGCCCACCCGCCGGGTGCCCGCCATGCCGGGGAGCAATTGCGCCGCGGCCGACAAGGTGAAGCCGGCGGCCAGCCCCGCGGCGGATAAGCCCGCCGAGATCGCCGGCAACATCTCCTACCACGCGCAGTACAGCCCCCACTTCTCGCCGCTCGCGTTCGGGCCCGAGGAGGCCTTCTACGCCACCGCCGAGAGCGTCCGCGACCACCTCATCGAGGTGAGCGCGCGCGCGCGAGCCCGATCCTTAGAATTCCTTTCCCGCGGTGTGCGTGCCGCGCCGTGGCGGGGGTGTGATCTGTGTGCTTTTTCCCTCGCGCGCCCGCGCTTGTGCAGAGATGGAACGACACTTACGTGCATTTCCACAAGACGGATCCGAAGCAGACGTACTACCTGTCCATGGAGTACCTGCAGGGCCGCGCGCTCACTAACGCCGTCGGCAACCTCGGCATCACCGGGGCCTACGCGGAGGCGGTGAAGAAGTTCGGCTACGAGCTTGAGGCCCTCGTGGGGCAGGTGAGCTCGATTGGAGTGCCTCCACTCCACTCTAAATTGGAGTGTGACTTTTGTGGTTAAGGCCAATTTCGAAGTACCTGGTAGTGATTATTTAAATGGGATGGTGCCTTGTTTGACTGCGACTATAGATGAGCAAACGGGCCGCCCGGCCCGGCCTGGCCCGGGCCCGGCCCGGCTCGATCGTGCCGGGCTGCCCCGGGCTTCGTGCTTGGCCGACGGCCCAGGCCCGGCCCAAATGGCCCGACCAAAATGGCGTGCCGGGCCGGCCCAAATAGCCCATAAACATATGAAGATATCAATTTCACAAATGTTTAAAGAATCGTATAAGCTAAATATTATTTCTCAAATATTATTATGTTCATAAATATTAAAAAACACATAAGTTACACCTATAAGTTAACTTATTGACAAATCACAAGTTATAAGTTCATATATAAGTATATAATTATAGTTATATATAAGCTAACAGGCCTTTACCGTGCCTTCCACTAATTGCGGGCCGTGCCGTGCCACCCGACGGGCCTGCCTAGCGGCCCAAGCCCGGCCCGGGACCCGTGCCGTGCCTAGCCCAGGCCCGGTGTCTTCGGGCCCGTGCCGTGCTTGGGCCGTGCCGGGTCGCCCGTGCTTGGGCCTGGCTACTGGGCCTCGGGCCTTCTGCTCATCTATAACTGCGACGTTGCCTAATGGGATTGTCGGTATCTCTGGATTAAGGTACCCCCTCTTGCTATGTCAAGACTCGCGTAGTTATCCGTAACTACGCTCTGAGGAGCTGAGCCGGACCCCTGGGGTCCCTCCATCTCACCGGACCAACAGTCCCGGACCCGCTTCCCGCTCGGGGACGGGTCCGGTGTCACCACGTGTCCCGGAGAAGGGAGCGCTCAGCCGAACAGCCGGGGGCCCCGGACCTCCCACGGGGTCCCGGACCCCCATATACTATCCGGACCCCTCAGCGGGGAGGGAACAGACACCCCGCCTGGGGGGTCCGGAGCCGCCACGTGTCCGCAGGCGCAGGCACGCGCGCGGCTACCAAGCTTCCTTGGGAAGACTCGCCCACCTACCACATTCAATGCGGGAGACATTAAGTGCGCTCTGCCACAGCAGAGCCCGAGGAGGCTTTTGCCAGGCTGTACTGTTGATCGCGCGTTACCAAGGCGCACTGTACAACCGCTGGCGCCACCCACGCCACACGCGTCAGTCTGCTACGCCAGTTAGACACGACAACTCGGCGACGGAGTATCATAACGTCTACGCGGTAGACCCAACAGTCTACGCCGCAACCTACACCGTCTCAACGGGCGCCTCGCCGATGGGACAAGTGAAGACTCACTTCGGTCAGAGAGTCTACAGTGCGATGAAGCATATCCGGGAAGAGATTCTCAACCACTGAAGCACTGTTAATGTCTTTTGGATAGTATACTATACAACTTTGTTGGGCCCACATGTCGGGGTCCAATGCCTATGTACGCGTCCTCCTTGCGCTATAAAAGGGGAGACGCCCGCTAGAGAAGGACTCAGGTCCAAGGACTTGGAGGCAGAGGATAGATTAATCCACAGACACAAGAGCAATACATCTCTCAGTGGACGTAGGGTATTACGCTCCGGCGGCCCGAACCACTCTAAATCCTTGAGTGTTCTTGTGTTCTTGCTTGAGGAGTAGGTCTGAGGAATCGCTTGCAATTCCCCGAGTAACCACCCTCTGGGATTAGGCGGGTGCTCTACGCCACCCGGCTGTGGCTCTCCTTCTAGAGCCACGACAGGGATCAACGGCTTTTATCACTTGTTTAAGAAACAACTGAGGTGCTCCATGGAATAAGCTTAGATTTGATTCACTATCTTACCAAACCAGGAAAAGGGAATAAATTCGCACGTTTTGTAGAAGAATCTCTGTAGATTCCAGATCTGAACTGTATATGTGCCAACTTTATCAGAACCCATGCTATCAGTGTGACTATTCTAGACAGAAAATTCGATACCCATAGCACAAGTGAAGCAGATCTTCTCTCGATCAAAAGTGAAGCAGATCTGGAAATGAGTTCCAAGCTGAATGAGTTGTTTATCTAAAAAGCAAAGCTCCAGGATCAATGCGATTTTACATGTTTTCTCTTTATCTGCTTGATTGGCAGAATTTGGCTTATATACGAACCTAAATGTTGCCAAGGAACTTATGTGTGCTGAGTATAACTTTATAATCTGATTGAAATGTCAGCAATTTCCTCATGGATAGTGATGATGAAAATTATAATTGAACTGATTTTTCTCAGGAAAAAGATGCAGCTCTAGGAAATGGTGGCCTGGGTAGGCTTGCATCTTGCTTTTTGGATTCAATGGCAACATTGAATTTGCCTGCTTGGGGCTATGGCCTGCGATACCGATATGGACTATTCAAACAGCGCATTACCAAGGAGGGACAAGAAGAAATCGCTGAAGATTGGCTTGATGTATGTGCACCACATCTACACATATGATTTTGCTGACATTTTTTTTCCCCTATAGATCTCTATAATCAATCTCTTTTTTTTCCCCAGAAATTCAGCCCCTGGGAGATTCCCAGGCATGATGTTGTGTTCCCAGTCAGATTTTTCGGCCATGTCGAGATCTTGCCTGATGGCTCGTAAGTACAAACCGTGCACCTATACATTTCCTTTTTGATGTTATTTATTTTTCTGATTTTTAGTTCAGCTTGAACTTTTTAAGGCTTCTTATACTTTGTAGACTAAAAAAGAGAATCACATTCCATATTAACTTGGTTTACCTTTCTAAACTCCTATTTCTAAACTCAATGGTAGAAGTCCCACATACATGAAAAAAAATATCCATTAAGACCTCTTATTGCCCTACAGCATCTAGCGGGGCAGTCCTTATGTGGATGCCCTGTAACCCAAAAGCTTTGCTAAATTTGCATGGCTGAAACAAATTTTGGCTTGGCAAATCTGTTTAGGCTTTAATGATAAATACATACATAAAAGTTACCTAGATCTTCTAGGACCCTTCTCCCAGTATTTTTTTATTATTTATTTCATATTATGTGTGGTTATTTGTGGGCCTTGATGTAATTTGTCATATGATTGTTTTCTTTCTTGCCTGATAGTCGGAAATGGGTTGGAGGAGAAGTCCTAAAGGCATTAGCATATGACGTGCCGATTCCTGGATACAAGACAAAAAATGCAATCAGCCTTCGTCTTTGGGAAGCAAAAGCTACTGCTGAGGATTTCAACTTATTCCAATTCAATGACGGTCAATATGAGTCATCTGCCCAACTTCATGCTAGGGCTGAACAGGTGATATTTCCTTTTTAACTGAATACTATCAATTTTCATAATTTCCAAAAACTAAATAAAAAGTGATGCTTTTAATTAATTGAATATTGATAGTTATTGATGGTTTTGCATGCTGAAACTGTAATACCACATTGCAGATATGTGCCGTTCTCTATCCTGGTGATGCTACAGAAGAAGGGAAGCTTCTAAGGCTAAAGCAGCAGTTTTTCCTTTGCAGCGCATCACTTCAGGTAGTTAAGCAAATCATTTCTCCTGCAAGGTTCCATTTGAAGGAAGCAGACATATATGCTCACGTTATGCTTTTCTATATGTTTGAGGATCATGTATGATATAATTGCAAACAATTGTTTTGTAGCTTTCTTGTATTTTTTGAATCGTCAATATTATTTTTTTATTACCAGGATTAACCATGTCAGTAGTGTATAGTTATATGCACAACCACCTTGATATTTTTCAAAATGTAGTAGGATAATTAGATTTTACTCTGTTTTATTTTAGTTCAAGTGTCCTTTTATTATGGTTCTAGTTTGCTAGAGATTTGTCAATATCTTAAAAAAATATCTCTGTGATGAATACTGATGAGCATAACTAACCATGGATTATTTCCAGGATATGATTGCCAGGTTTAAAGAAAGGAAAGCTGACAGAGTTTCAGGGAAGTGGAGTGAGTTCCCTTCCAAAGTTGCTGTTCAACTGAATGACACCCACCCTACTCTTGCGATCCCTGAGCTAATGAGATTACTCATGGATGAGGAGGGACTTGGTTGGGATGAAGCTTGGGATATCACATACAGGTGAGGTTAAATTTTATTTGTATAATTGATCTTTTTAAATCTTTCTTGACCAACATTTTAAGCTCCATTAAACGTTTAGAGGTGTTCGTACTTGAACTAATTACAAAATTATCTTCCATGGTCCAGGACTGTTTCCTACACCAATCATACAGTTCTTCCTGAAGCTCTTGAAAAATGGTCACAAATTGTAATGAGGAAATTGCTTCCAAGACACATGGAAATTATTGAGGAAATTGACAAGCGGGTAATTTGAATGCCACATTTACTCTTTCTAGGCACAGCAGTTATGGTACAAGCTCACAAGTTGGGCCACTGGTTTTGCAGTTCAGAGAAATGGTAATCTCCAAACATAAGGAAATGGAGGGAAAGATCGATTCAATGAAGGTTTTAGATGGCTCGAATCCCCAGAAGCCAGTAGTGCGCATGGCAAATTTGTGTGTGGTGTCTTCTCATACGGTAAGCCTTTTTTCTTAAATTCCATGCCCATGTGGCAGTATCAAGTGCTAAGATCAGACTTTCTATGAGCTGGATTTGCTGCCCTCTTAATGTTACATGATGGCATATGATTATCAGCATAACCACAATGCCCTTGAACTAGTTCTGGGTTTCTCCAATCCTAACGTTATATTGAATATTCTAATATTCGTTTGTCTTCTAATATCATTGAGAATGTACTGACATATTCAAACTTTTCTGACAGGTGAATGGAGTGGCTGAGTTACACAGCAACATTTTGAAGCAAGAACTGTTTGCTGATTATGTCTCCATATGGCCTAACAAATTCCAAAACAAAACTAATGGAATCACGCCTCGTAGATGGCTCAAGTTCTGTAACCCTGAGTTGAGTGAAATAATCACAAAATGGATAAAGACAGATCAGTGGACAAGTGACCTCGATCTACTTACTGGACTTCGCAAAGTATGTATGAATTATTCTTGCATCTACTTGTTATTGCTCATCATATCACATTATAATTGAAAACCTTCAACAGTTTGCAGATGATGAAAAACTTCATGCTGAGTGGGCAGCAGCTAAGTTAGCTTGCAAGAAGCGCCTGGCCAAACATGTCTTGGATGCGACAGGTGTTACGATTGATCCAACTAGCCTTTTTGATATACAGATTAAACGCATCCATGAGTATAAGAGGCAGCTGCTAAACATATTGGGAGCTGTTTACAGATACAAAAAGTTAAAGGTAGGATTTCTTTGAGTTGCTTCCATCCTTTTTTGAGTGGTGCTCATACCCTTTTTGGTTTTACCATGTTCAGCTACATCTTTAGATGCATTTTTTTCACATATCCCGTTTTGAAATAGACCTATGATTCTTGTAGGAAATGAGCGCAGAAGAGAAGCAGAAGGTTACACCACGCACTGTCATGATAGGGGGGAAAGCATTTGCAACATACACTAATGCCAAAAGAATAGTGAAATTGGTAAACGATGTTGGTGCTGTAGTGAACAATGATCCTGAAGTTAACAAATATCTGAAGGTATGAACTTCTCAGATCTCGGTATAATATCACATTTATATTTTGATGGTTTTGTTCTTAGAACCCTTCAGAAACTTTAATATATCCATCATAAAAAGTATCACCACATGATGGTCCATATCATCCCTATTTAAAGTGTGGTTCTCCCTTTTCTCCCAGGTTGTCTTCATTCCGAATTACAATGTATCGGTGGCTGAAGTTCTTATTCCTGGTAGCGAACTGTCACAACATATTAGTACTGCTGGTATGGAAGCAAGTGGAACAAGTAACATGAAATTCTCTCTGAACGGTTGCGTTATCATCGGCACCCTTGATGGAGCTAATGTTGAAATAAGAGAGGAGGTAGGAGAAGATAATTTCTTCCTTTTCGGTGCCAAAGCTGATCAAGTTGCTGGGCTGAGGAAGGACAGAGAAAATGGCTTGGTAAGATGTGTCAACTTGAATTCACTGCTATTTTTTATTCAGTTTATTTTCTTTCATGTGGATGGACTGTTATTGACTTATTTCTTACAATACAAACAGTTCAAACCAGACCCGCGTTTTGAGGAAGCCAAGCAGCTTATAAGGAGCGGCGCTTTTGGCAGCTACAACTACGAACCCCTCTTGGATTCCCTTGAAGGGAATTCTGGATTTGGCCGTGGTGATTATTTCCTTGTTGGGTATGACTTCCCAGGCTATATAGATGCACAAGACCGGGTGGATGCAGCCTACAAGTAAGAAAACTAAAAAAAAAAAACTTTCTGCATTAAGTCCACCTACAAACTCTTGAACAAACATGGTCCTGCAGCTTAAATTTCACGCATACTGATTTCTTTGGTTTTGTGACAGGGATAAGAAGAAATGGATCAAGATGTCCATCTTGAACACTGCTGGGAGTGGCAAGTTCAGCAGCGACCGTACCATCGCCCAGTATGCCAAGGAGATCTGGGACATCAAGCCTAGCCCTGTTGCGTGAAAGAATAGGTCGATGCAGCCAACACCAAATGCCGTCCGTCGGATGATGCTATAATAATAAGGTTGAAAAATGACCCACGGTGCATGACACCGGCTTCCGTTTGTAGCTGGGAGGCAAGGAACGGCGCACGAAGCCTGTTCTACCGCGCGCTGTGCTTATTTCGAAGTGCGTGCTATACGCAATTTTTTTTTTGTTTTTTCTTTGTCTGGGACAAGATCATTTTGCTCTATGTTGGAATACTCCGTCATGAAATAAAATAATTCAAAGTTCATTACTATTTGTCAACATATTGTGCTTGAAAATGGGTGTTCGTGCCTGGCATTAGCCAGCAGAGTCCGACTCCACATGGCAACATATTCTGGTTTTTCTTTTTCAGAGTCCGACTCCACATGGTAACATATTCTGGTTTTTCTTCTTCTTGAGTGGAATAAATTCCCTTAACCAATAGGCAGGCCAGAACCAGGAATAGATCTTTCGGAGTTACGGATCTAAATACAGTTCCTGTATACTAGACTGACCCCAACAACAAAAGGCAAAGCTATATTTGCACCTCCGTTTACACTGTGCATGACGAAATCCGTCTCCAACGGATGAGGCAAATGAGAAGACATTTTCCATCGCGAGGAGAGAGGTGAGCTAAAAATGGATTCCCTCTCTCCTCGCAGGCAAATCCGTGCGGCGGCGCGCAGAGGAGCTGCAGCAGCGCGTGGCTGGGCGGAGGCGGAGCCAAGCGGCGGCAGCGAGCGCCGGAGCTAGAAGGAGGAGGGTCGGCACGGTGGGGGAAGGGGAGGGAGGAGGGCCGTCGGGATTCGGCCGGCGCCGGCGCCATGGACCACCGGCCGCTCGCGGTGGCGCGGAGCTCGCCCGCCCGCGGCGGCGCGTGGATCCACAGAGGGACGGAGCCGTGGACGGCGCCTCCGCGTTGGCGCGTGGATCCGCGGAGGAGGTGGCTAGCGGCGCCGGAGCTCGAGCGGGCGGGGAGGGGAAGGGAGGGGCGGCGCCGGCGCCTCCGCGTCGGCCGCGGCCACCGGCGGGAGGAGGGGAGGCGGCGGCGGCGGCGGCGGCAAATGGAGGGGAGGGAACGGGTGCCGGCGGGCCGGAGCCGCGGCGACGCATCTCCCTCCTCTCTCCGCCGCGACCTCCGCCGGCCTCGAGCTCACCGGCCAAGTGGAGGCACGGGCGTGGCGAGCGGAGCCGCGGGCCCGCACTGCCCTCCGTGTCTGGAGCTCGAGCGCCGGCCTCACGCGTCTGGAGCTCGAGCTCCGCCAGCTCCGGCGGCATGCGGGGCGAGCAGCGGCAGCACGCAGGCGGAGCGGCGGCGGCCGTGGTGGCGCGGTGTGGAGCGGGTCGGCTGGGACGGGGAGGCGAGGAGGTTGAGGAGCGGTTGGAAATGCGCTTGCTGTTGGAGACATCGCGATGAGGAGGAAACGCAAAGCACTGTGTATGCGAGGCAAAGGTGGATTTGCATCTGGAAAATGGCTCTCCTTGTTGGAGTCCGTCTAAGATGTAAAACTAACGCCTTTTCTACTTGGCTTGTCGGTCGGTGTGCGTTTTTAAGCTGCTGAAATGGGGATTTTCGGGCAGGTGCGGCTCCTATAATACTGTATCCAAGCTCTTTCTTTTTTAAAAAAAAAAATAGTTTATGTCCATTGTCCAAAGGAGGCTAATCTTACAGCTAATACTTCAGCTAGTGAAGCCGGCATTTATCGGATTGTATGGTTGAAGAATGAAGAACCACCAAGCTTCATTGTATTTTTGTTGGTGATATTCCTAATATTTTCTGCCCAAAACTTGTTATTTGCCAACCCCTCAAATAGATATGAGAAGGCAAAAAAGAGTCCATCTCCAATAATTTCCTACTTTTACTCCAAAAAATGAGAAGTTGTGACCCCGTAAGAATAATTTCATGAGAAACATCCATGGATGACGGACATAGCTGGCAGACAGGAGCTTCTTGCAACCCAGATTGCTGATAATTTAGGGCACGAGAGGGCTTGAAATTTGGGAAAAAAGAAAGAGGACGATGAGAGAGTTCTGTTTTACCTCTTACTTACTTACGCTGGTGATGCACCGTGGCGGCTAGAATCGGTGCGGGAACAAGTGGCGGCGGGCACAGTCCATGGCGGGTAGGCCAACGGCGGCGGCAGTTGCAGCGGCCACAGAAACTAAACCCTAAATCCTAGAACGTGGGAAAAACTAAAAGAATGGATTGAATCCATGGCGCGAAGGAAGGATGTGGCGCAGGGAAAAAGATGGCGCGACAAAAAAGGTTGTGAGGGATGGGCGACGGGGAGTTGCCAATTGTGAGGAGATAGCGAATTATGATGGGGAATTATTGGAGAGTGTTTTTTTTACCATTTTTCAAGAAAACCGAGAATATGGAAGAGAAATAGGGTATCTTGCATACGCTAGGAAGCCGGAGGCGGTTGCGATCAGCGCCAATTTCACCGGGATATGAAGTCCCAGCGCCGGTATATATATACTCCGCGAGGAGAACGGGTCTTCAGATCAGAATATCAGATCGAGATCAGAAGCGAAGAAGTTGGGACGCATCATGGCGAGCACGCCGAGCAGGACCAGCAGCCGGTGCGACGCCTGCCGCGGCGACATCGGCCTCCGCCAGGCCTCGTTCACGTCGGAGTGCGCCCACAACTTCCACCTCGGCTGCGTGTCCGGGGCCGCAGCCTGCCCGGTCTGCGCCGCGAAGTGGAGCGACACGCTGGTCGCGGTCCCTGCCGGGTCGCCGGCATCCCCATTCTCCTTCGCCTCGCCGTCGTTTGGACAGACGCCGTCGTCGAGGGGGAGGCCATTCTCCATGTTGGCCGGAAGGCCACCGGCGAAGCAGAATCCCTTCTGGCTCGGCCATGCGCCGCCAGCACCGCGGCCGTCGTCGTGCACCGTGTGCCAGGGCGCCATCGGCCGCGGCCAGGCCACCGTCACGTCCGAGTGCAAGCACACGATCCACCTCCGTTGCATCTCGGGCAGCGTCTGCCCGGTCTGCAGCGCGCGGTGGCGTGACGAGGTGACCGTGACGCCGTCGCAGCCACGGCCGTTGTGGTTTCCTCTGCCTACCAACTTCAATTCGCCGCCGTCCACGCCCAGTTCCTCCCCCGAACCACCGATGCCTCGACCGCCGATCAGCGCATTCAATGACGATGAGCCGGTGGTGGAGCCGCCGCCTCTCGACGACGGCTGGGAAGTGGTCCAGGAAGCGACGAACAATGGAGTCCTCGTCCTCACGACGCACTGCGAGCACCCGGCCGTCGCGAGAGACGCGGCCCAGGAAAACTTCGCGGTGCTGGTGCAAACCAAGGCCCCCGACGCGGCAGCCGAGGCGTCGGAGCTCGCGCCACTCGATGTCGTCACCGTACTCGATGTCAGCGACAGTATGTCAGGCTCCAAGCTGGGCCTTCTGAAGCAGGCCATGGGCTTCTTCATCGACGACCTCGGCCCCGGCGACCGGCTCAGCATCGTGACCTTCTCGTGTCGAGCTCGTCGCATCATCCGGCTCACACGCATGACGGACGGTGGGAAGGCATTGGCCAAGGACGTCGTGGAGTCCCTCACCGCCAACGGCAGCACCAACATCGGAGATGGCATTCGCGTCGCCGCTGAGGTACTCGACGGCCGCCGGCACGGGAACGCCGTCTCGGGCGTCATCCTTTTCTCCGACGGCCAGGACAACCATACTCTGCGACAAGGCGGTGATGGACCTTTCGGTGGCGCCAGGAGCTACGCCGACCTTGTGCCGCAGTCCTTGAGCGCGCGGAACCGGCAGCGCGCGCTCGTCGAAGGTTCACGCGTTCGGGTTCGGCACCGAGCACGACGCGGCGGCGATGCACGCCATCGCGGAGGTGGCGGGCGGCGCCTTCTCCTTCATCCGGAACCATCCGGTCGCTCCGAGAGCCGCGTCGACGCGGACCGCGCCGCATCCGTGGACGTCGGCGAGCTGTACGCGGACGAGGAGAGGCGCTTCCTGCTGCTGCTGGAGGGCATGGTGGAGTCGTCGAAGAAGAGAGACGTGAGCAGCAGCGGCCCTGGTAGAAGTTAAAGAACAGGCGGAAGCTGGCTGGCTGGATAGGATCCGGAATGAAGTCGAGTTAAGGCGTGGTATCAATGTGTTCGCATCTGAAGAAGTTCATACTACGCAGGATTAGTTCATCGAAAAACTGCTTATGTTAGGTTAGCCTGTGGCTTGTGTTGTCGGTCAAAACTCACCGGCGAGTAGTGACAGGCAACACGAGGAGCCAGGAGGTTGCCGGGGCGCTGCCTGGCACCGGTCCCTCGGTCAACGGCTCAGATCCTGGCACACACCGTCGCTTCCGGAGATGCATGACGTGCCACTTGATTTATACCCGATCAGGAGGGTGCGAACGTGCCTTTTACAATTTGCCTACAAGCACAGACACGTGTAAATATTAGTCCGAGCCGTGGTCGGCTCCCCGGGACGACTCTTGCATCGGCTTTAAAGAGCCGATCGAGTCCCGGTGTCAGATTGGATCTGCATATCCAGATGGTAATGGATAAAGCAAATAACTGCAAAACTGCTTCAATTAAATCTAGGTAATCTAATCCACGACGGTAAAAGTTTCACTGCTAGATCGGAACATCCTACACGTAATTAGGCCTAACGAGCATAAAAGATAACCGAACCTTGACCAGAAAAGAGGCCTAAGAACAAGCGAAAGCCGATTCCCGGATCAATCCCTATTAAGATCAAGGCAAAGCATCTAATACGTCGCTGGATCGTCCAACTCGTTTGCAAAGCCTAAACTAGCAGATATTACGCTAATTCTCAAGTATAAGAACTAACAATAATAGATTAGATCTACTAGATAAAAAAGGAGCAGAGTGTCATCTCTACGTGACTAATTCCATGCAACGAGAATTAGTATAAGATTAAAACATGATCGCGCAGAGATGACATGATGTTCGTAGATGATAAGCAACAAAAGCACGATAAATCTACTAAAAATCATGCTACGAAAATCAGGATAACTAGCACTACTCGCTATAAAAAACGTTTCAGTACGAGTAATACCAAGGTAAAAGCAAGAACAACGCTGCCCTGATCGCAAGAAGCGATCAGGGCAGCATGACGCTTACTTGGACGAAACCCTAGAATTAGGGGTGACGGTGCGCCGAGAGTTGTTGTTTGCAAAATGTGATGACGTTCTCCTCTTTACGAATATCATAAGGTATATATTTATAGTCAGGAGACTTGGAAAACAATCTAAACCAACGTGTCCAAATCGGACTCTATCTCTAACCCAAACTGAACTAAATCTAAAGATACATGGCCCACATGGCCCAAACACTCACACAGGAGCCGATTCATAAGTCTTCTTTAATTCATGTTTAAGTCCAACTTGCTCGCGGCCCATTAATTAACCCTATTAATTTATGGCGATAACAGCTTGTTTCGTTAATCTAAGTTTTAGATGCATCTGCATCATTGCGTCAGATATGAACTGTGCATGGACCACTCTTTGTTTTTCAAATCCGAATTTGCTACTTTTTTTCTTTGTTGGCTTCAGAACAAAGTAGGTGGCAAACGACCACACACCCCCTTCTGATTTGCATTGTCAGAAATTTGTTTTGGTACAAACTATAGCAACTAAAAAAACGGGTTCAAGTGGAGCTAGCAGCAAATCTGTGATGCTAGCAGCTGCAGCCCTTCCAATTTGTCCCTCCCTTTATCACTTTCAATTTCAGAGGATTGGATGCAACGTTCTGCTTCTGCAATCCCCCAGCACCCTTATTATCTGAAGCAACTGGTAATACCGTCACGGCACCCTCTGATTTCTTCACCTAGGGATCCATCATCATGCGGCCGTAAATCCGCTCGTGGATCAGCCGATACTCATCTTCGCGTGCTACAGCGGTTGCAGCGACTGAATCCCAAAGCACTAGAATGATCAGGTTATTTTCTTCGCTGTAAAATTAACACGCACGTTGCTCTTATTTTTCTTCTTCTGCCTTTACCTTTGAACTCATAATCTGAACGATTGGCTGCATGATATAGGGATAGATAAATAATGTTCAGCTTGAACACGGCAGGGAGTAGCACATTCAGCAGCGACCGCCTAGTAGTATGCAAAGGAAATACGGGACATTAAGACATCCCGTATGGTTTGTTAGCGACTTGGCGTGCTTATTACGCGGTCACATTCTAAGTAACCCAAAACAACTAAACATGGAAGCTTAAACAACTAAACAAAACATACACATATACTACCAACTGAAGCGGAGACCGCCTGCGCTGCTGCACTTCCACGCAACCGAGGAACGGAGGAAGGAAATCAAATCGCGTCCCCGTAGTTGACGCGAACTACTCCGCTTCGCGCCGTTTCCACGCTACCAGTTTCCCGGCGTCTATAAGTACGCGCGAGAGAGACAAATGCCAGATCGATCAAATCGAACGCGACAGCAGCTACCAGGGGAGATCATGGCGAGCGGCGGCGGCAACCGGTGCGAGGCCTGCTGCGGCGGCATTGGCCTCTGGCAGGCGGCGTTCACGTCGGAGTGCGCCCACATCTTCCACCTCCGCTGCGTCTCCGGGAGCGCCGCGTGCCCGGTCTGCGCCGCGCGGTGGAGCGACGCGCCCGCCACGGGCCCCGCGCCGGCGCCGGCCACCCCCTTCTCCTTCGCGTCGACGGGCCTGTTTGGGAAGCTGCCGTCGTCGGCGCCGAAGCCCTTCTCGTCGGCGTCGACGCCGGACCCAGCGCTGGGCAACGCCGTCTCCTCTGCAACGCCTACGCCATCGTCGACGGGCCTGTTTGGACAGTCGGCCGCGGCGGCGGCGAACTCATCCTCCCAGACAGGCCTGTTTGGGCAGACGTCGCCGTCGACGCCGAACCCCTTCTCCTTCAGCTTCTCGCGCCCGGCATCTCCACCGTCGCCGCCGTCCACCGGGAGGAGCCTGTTTGGCCAGCAGGCACCGGCGACGCCGAACCCCTTCTGGCTCAGCTCGGCGCCGCCACCGCCAGCAACGCAGACGCCTTCGTGCCCAGTCTGCCACGGCGCCATGGGCCGCGGCCAGGCCACCGTCACGTCCGAGTGCAACCACACGTTCCACCTCCGTTGCTTCTCGGGCACCGTGTGCCCTGTCTGCGGCGCGCGTTGGCGCGACGAGGTGACCGTGGCGCCGTCGCAGTCGCCGCCACCCCACCCCACTTCCTCGCCACCACTCAATCCCGCTTCCTCGCCGCCACCCAACCCCGCTTCCTCGCCACCACGACCGCCCTTATTTCAGCGACCACCTGCCGCAAACACTTCCACGGCCTTCAGATTCAGCCCCTTCCCCTGGCCATCCGCGTCCGGCACATCTTTCGGGCCGCAACCGCCCTCGTCGGACACGGCGCGCCCCGTGTTCAACGACGACGAGCCCGTGGAGCATCCACTCGACGCCCGGGACACCGCCCAGGAAACAGCGAGCAATCGAGTACTCGTCCTGAAGACGCACTGCGAGCACCCGGCTGTCGCCAGAGACTCGGCCCTAGACAGCTTCGCGGTGCTGGTGCACGCCAAGGGCCCCGCCGCGGCGTCGGAGCGCGCGCCGCTCGACCTCGTCACCGTCCTCGATGTCAGCGGCAGCATGTGTGGCCCCAAGCTGGAGCTACTGAAGAAGGCAATGGACTTCGTCATCGACCACCTCGGCCCCAGCGACCGGCTCAGCATCGTGATCTTCTCGTCCAACGCTCGCCGCATCATTCGGCTCACGCGCATGTCGGACGGCGGGAAGGTCTCGGCCAAGAGGGCCGTGGAGTCCCTCGCCACCATCAGCACCACGAACATTGGAGACGGCCTTCGGGTCGCCGCCGAGGTGCTCGACGGCCGCCGCCACAGGAACCCCATCGCGAGCGTTATCCTTCTCTCGGACGGAGAGGACAACCATACTCTTGGCTGTTTCCAATCAGGTACTGGTCGCACCAAGAGCTATATCGACCTCGTGCCATGGTCCCTGAGGCGCAGCGACGACAACCGGTGCGCCCCGCCGGTCCACACGTTCGGGTTCGGCACGGACCACGACGCGGCGGCGATGCACACCATCGCGGAGGCGACGGGCGGCACGTTCTCCTTCATCCAGAACCAGGCGGTGCTGCAGGACTCGTTCGCGCAATGCATCGGTGGGCTCCTGTCCGTCGCGGTGCAGGAGGGGCGCGTCGCCGTGGAGTGCCTGCATCCAGGCGTGCGCGTCCGGGTAGTCAAGTCCGGCCGCTACGGGAGCCGCGTCGACGCGGACGGCCGCGCCGCATCGGTGGACGTCGGCGAGCTGTACGCGGACGAGGAGAGGCGCTTCCTGGTTTTCCTGGACGTGCCCGTCGCGGCCGGGGATGGAGCGGCTGAAGACGGCGGCGGCGTCACCCCTCTGATCAAAGTGAGCAGCACTTACAAGGACGCGGCGACCGGGCGGCCGGTGGACGTTTCCTGCGAGGACGCCTCGGTGCGTAGGCCGGTGGTGGTGGCGGACATGGAGCCGTGCGTGGAGGTCGCGCGGGAGCTGTTCCGCGTGGAAGCTGCCGAGGACATCGCGGCGGCGCGGGCCGCGGCGGAGCGCGGCGAGCACGCGAAGGCGGCGCGGATACTGGACCGCCGGCAGGAGGCCTCGGCGGCCGCCGGGCTGGCCGGCGACGAGCGGTGCGCGGAGCTGGTGGCGGAGCTGCGCGAGCTGAGCGCGCGCGTAGCGGACCGGCGCGAGTACGAGCAGACGGGGCGCGCGTGCCTGCTTGCCGGCATGAGCTCGCACGCGCAGCAGCGCGCGTCCACGGTGCAGCTCTTCGCGTCCGCCGCGCCCTCGGCATCGCCGTTCGGGGCGGCAACGGGATTCTCGCCCGGGGCAAGTATTGGATCACTGTTCGGGGGTTTCGGCCAACAGCAGGGGTCAGGGTCACCTTCTTTCGGTTTCTGGTCCTCGCCCTCTCAGACAGGGGCAACAAGTCCGTTCAGCGCAGCGGCGCCGGCTCCGAGATTCGGGTTCTGCTTCGCGACGCCGGCGATGCAGAGCATGGTGGAATCGTCGAGGAAGGCACGCGAGCAGCAGCAGTCGGAGCCAGGTGGCAGTCCCTTTGGTCCCAAGTAGGACGAGAGGAAGCTGGCTGGCTAGGAGTCTATCATCCGGAAGAACTGTAGTTTGAAGGGTGAAGGCCTAGTACTTATCGTAGGGTTACATTCGAAAAGAATTTAGTTATCACTTATCAGGTTGTAAAGTTAGCCTTTGGTTTGTTTCTTTGTGAAAAATGAGTTGAAGGTCCGATATGAACAGAACTTCAGTTTTGCACTCCCTCCGTACCTTTTTCTTTCTTGTTTGCTGCCGTAGTTCAACTACAAAAAGAGTTCATATGTTTGACGCAGTCGTTGAAGATAAAGGAAACTAACAATGGTGTTACTATTTGTGATGGTCATAGCAATCCTCTCCCTTTTCCTGTGAATCGTCTCGCTGTGAAAACAATGTGCCCCAAAAGAACGCAGGCACAAGCCTTTGCTTGATGCGGACTTGAATTGATGCCTACAATATAAATTCAGTGTAAAATATCTCAAAATCTTCATGTCAAAACTCCAGTAATTTCTTTCCTCATAAACCAAACTCACAAAGCAAATAATACTTATTCATTTCCTCACAAAGCAAATAATACTTAGGCACAAACATCATTCGTGGGTTTACATCCCGTAAGTTAAACATGAGTTTACATGTCATAAATTCAAATCACTTTAAATCTCGTAAATTTTAACATGAGCTTACATCTCTAACCAACTCCAACTCAGCATTCCACTTTATTTTGCTTTTCTTCTAGTAGCTGTTGAAAGACTGCAGAGAAAAGCAGTGCCAGTAAAACCCAAGTGCAAACATCTATCCCTCTGAAATCAGCAGCTAGAGCTAGTGGTGTTTGTGTTGAGAAAGGGACCTCCTCTCCTCTCTTGTGACAGCAAAAAATATTGGCATGTTACTCGTTGGAATTTGGTTAGAGATTTTGGAAAGCCAATGTGTTTTTGAGGCTACTCAGCACCATTTAAGGTATCCAGAGCTACAGTATTGTGAACCTTTGCAAGCTCGGCTTGATACTGGTAGTTGATATTAATTGTTCATTTCTCTTATGCAGCGGGGTCAATGGAATTCAGGTGGCAGCTGTGACAAAGAAACTGAATCAATAACGAATGAGCAGTACCTTACACCATACCCAACAAATTACTCCTAGAAAGCTGGGAAAAGGAGAAAACAAGAAATAGCACATCCAACTTAATCTTTCTAGAAGGTATTCCGTATTGTAGTTAATTTATTGTACTGTGGGCAACATGGGAGCACACATGTGCTAGAATGTTTGTTTGCACCAATTTATAATTTCGTCCAAACGCATTAAAAATGCATAAATGTGGTTTCAGTACCACTGCTTCATATGATTCCAAGGAAATAACTATAAAGCATATGACCATGAATATTTTTAGAGGTTGCCACTGCTATTTTCACTGCTTCAGTATTCCTAGACTCCTAGTTAAAGATGATAGCAGGGCTAGTAGAGATAACAGAAAACTTGATACTACTTCAGAAAGCCAAGAAAGCCTGAGAATCTCGATACCGACATAGTGGACATACATTCTGATCTCAGGTGCAAGATTCTTGTCTGTTAAGAGAGGAAGAAGCTACTGTAATGTTGGACATTGGCGAAAACAGTAGACCAACACAACTTGGACATGTTCCCTTCTGATATATACTTCCTATTAAGTCAATGGACAAATTAATACTCAACCTGTAACAGATCTACTGCACCATTTACCAGATTTTGTGAGCTTGTGTATTAGTAGTAGTGGGCCAAGTGGAACTGCCAACCCCATCAAGTTATTGGCAGATCAATGTATACATTACTCCAATCCCCCCTGATCATTCCTATAAATCGTCAGCAATGATGAAGGCAGATACTCCTATACTTCTAAATGTGTCGCAAAATTGAACATACTGAACAAAGTGCAGGATCAACAATGGAGTATGACCACAACGCTGGTCATGGAGCCTCCAAATTATCAATTTTTGATCCATCACCCGTCTATACAGGTCCATCTCTTTTCTTC
Source organism: Panicum virgatum (assembly GCF_016808335.1). NCBI lineage: Eukaryota > Viridiplantae > Streptophyta > Magnoliopsida > Poales > Poaceae > Panicum > Panicum virgatum. Next base: position 54,837,479 of record NC_053140.1, on the reverse strand, counting down.
TTCCTTCCACCGGCCCCGTTGCTGGGCCACACTTCCCTTGCCACGGCCACTATTCCTTGTGCCATTGAGCCATTCCACTGGCGTGCACCAAGCTACATAAGTGTGTGAAATGGAGAAAAGGGCGAAGAGAGGGGGAGAAAAGTTCATGTGCAAAAGAGAGAATTAACCGATAGGTTGTAGCATTTTGTGGCGGATGAACATGTGTTTTTGCGCTACAACCAAGCAAAATTCTCGTTTGAAGCTTATAATCCAGCATGAATAGTCAATTTTCTTTGCTGCATAATAATATTAATATAGAAGCCGACCACGCACGGCGCAATTTGATTCTGACGATTGACACAATCTTTCTATCATTGCACACCGGAGACAGGAAGTGAAATCTCAAAAATTAAGACACGATGCAATAGTCTTCAATGGACGAAGACAATTTTTCCCACCTCTGAATCACAGTACTGCACCTAGTAGATGTAGGGGACGAACGCCTTGCGCGACGCCGGGTACTCGCTGCCGAACTTCTGCAGGTACCAGCGGCGGTGGTCCCTGGCCCTGGGCCCGAGGTTGGAGCAGGTGTAGAGGAAGAACGCCCACGCCGCGGGCGTCCACGCCACCACGGCGAAGCCGAGCCACTCGACGGCCTCGCCGAAGTAGTTGGGGCAGGTGACCAGGTCGAACCACCCGCCCCTGGGGATCTTGTACCCGCCCCCGGCCTCCTTGAGCCGCAGCAGCTCCCTGTCCGCGGCGATGTTGGTCCACATCCCCCACGCGAAGAGCGCCAGCCCGGCGGCGCAGCGGGCCAGGGCGGAGGCGGAGGCCGGGCGGCCCGCGTGGAACGCGACGGAGCGGGCCTGCACGTAGGCGTTGAGGAGGTTGAAGCCGAGGGCGCAGGCGGCGACGAGGACGGGCACGGGGGCCGGGGCGCGGGGCAGGCGGGCGAGGCGGAGCGGGTGGACCAGCGTGCGGTGGGCGTAGTGGAGCGCGTAGAGCGCGGCGGGGAGCGCGGCGAGCGGGGCGTAGTGCAGCGGCGGGGAAGGCGGGCGGAGGAGGACGAGGGGCGGGAGCCAGAGGGTGGGGCTCTCCATGAGGAACCACGCGAGCGGGGCCGGGAGCGCGGGGCCCCAGCCCGGGCGCGAGAGCTTGCCGTACGGCGCGGAGACGAAGCGGAGCGCCAGCACGGTGAGCGGGCTGATGAGGTAGAGCGCGAGCAGGCACCGCGCGAACACCGCGTCGCCCGCCGCCGCCTCGTCGGCCATCCTTTCCCCCCTTGTTTCGGCGGAGGTTTTTCGGCGGCGCGGGGTTTGGTTGGGGACGAGCGCGGCGGCCGCGGCGTCCTGTCGAGTGCGGCCGCGTGGGGCCGTGGGGGTGCGGTAGCGAGCGCATTCGGGTAGCGGTCGCGCTCGGGCGTTAATCGCGAGGGGTTTGAGGGCGTTTCCGGGTGCGAGGCCCACCGTGCAGCGACACGAATTGAGATTGGACCACGCCCTGATTGCAACAAGGGAGAGTGGAGTGGAGGCTGAAGAGCGGCGGATGGGCGCAATCATTGTGATCAGGTGGAAAGGATCACGATCACGGCAGAGACCAAGAGCATCTCTAGTAGTCTCTTTTGTTAATAAATATTAAAAAATATACTCTATCGCTTCATAAAATTTTCTCTTTCCCTAAAAATATTGGATGTTCTAATATTTGACACCAACTTCCCTGCTCTTCCAACAAGTTAGGCCCCATTTAGTTTTTTTCAGTTCAAATCATAAACCCCGTCACGTCGGGTCGCATGTTTACACAGCATTTGGAGCGCGGATCCAATAAACAGGACGGACCAGTGCGGTACCTCTTTGGATTGGCGGATCCACTAGCGCTCCATAAGACCCACGGTACCCTGATTCTCTTGCTACTGGCACTATTTGTCCATGCAGGGATCAGGATCATGACTGACTCAGGAGCCGGGACACTCCCGTGCAGCGCAGCACCACCACGTTGCAGCGCAATCGGGATTCCTGACTTGCTGAAGGCTAGGCAGGGAACACTGTTCCCGTGACTTTTGAGTCTCTGTGGGACGTCCGATCTGAGATGGATGGGCAGGATTAATTGCTACAGCACCCCTGCTACAGCACAAAACAGTTCCTTTTTGAACAGTGTTCCGTGAACAGTGCCAGCTACAGTGGTTTACGGTAGGAATAACTGTTCATCCAGACTCAGATCACTGTTCATTTTCGTGCCTTCGCTTCTTCACGTCAGTGAAGTTGGACCCGTTGCAGCGACCTGGAAGCTGGAATTCATGATTGAGTCAGGTTAGTTGTCACTTGGCAGTATAGGAAAATAGCGTCATGCCGGCTAGAACGATGGAACCCGGTGACCCCAGAGCTCTGTCATTTCTAATTAGGCTTCTGATGCCATGAGACTCGCTAGACCGGACTGGTGATCAAACCGGTGAAGCAATCGGTTCGCTGGTTCACTGATCCAACCGTAAAGAACCCGTTGAACTGCTAGTTTGATAGTTTCAGACGGGAGAATTGAACTGCACACGAATATTTTCAAACCTATGCAATATTATAATAGATAATAGATAATTAATAATAGAGTTGACCACATGTACAAATAAACTATTAAATAACATAACTATATAAACAAATTCCAACCAATCTAGCCACAAATCAAAAGATACTAAAAAATTGTAATTTTGTGTGTTTGTGGTTGTTAACTCAAATAATATAATGGCCAACATATAATAATGTAATAAAATAACAATGTTTCATGATGTATCATAGCAGGATGTGTCTTAATTTAATAAATTTCATAAGTTTTGGTGCTCTAGAGTTGTTTTACGGGACATACCAAAAATAAATATGCATGAAAAGATAATATATACCATTTTAGAACAACCTCAAATGCTAAAATGAAGTCCACCATTGTAAAGAGTTCTTTTTTTATTTGCTGATTTATGAGTGCATATAAATTTCAAGACAGCAATTTAGCTTAGTTTCTGTATTTTGACACTGATTTGAACAATAATTTTTTGGAGTTTATTTAAATGCAACCATGAATTTAATACGAGTTTCCCCCTAGAACTATTTTCAGTTAAGATTCAACCGTCCGCACACAATGTGCCATTTGATTTTTTGTCCCTGTTTTTATGGTAATCCCGTCTGCTAATAAACATTTAGGACACAAGGTGTTCTATGTAATCTTGCTGAGATTGGTAAATGGCTTGAAAATTGAAAATTGTTACAAATATGTCTTATGATCAACAATGATGCTCATAGAAAGAATTTATTTATCTGTAGCAACGTACGAATATATAACTAATATGACGTGTAACATTACATGTGTTTCAGGCATAGTTCCGCTAGGCGGCGCCTAGGCGACGATTAGGCGCTAATCGGAGGGGCACCGCGTCGATTTGGGGCTAGGCGAGCTCCTAGGCGGAGGAGCGTCCGGCGGAGGTGGCAGAGGAGGGAGAGATGCCGGAGAGGGAGAGCGCGGGCGACGGCGGGCGCGCAGAGGAGGGAGAGATGCCGGAGAGGGAGAGCGCGGGCGACGGCGGGCACGCAGAGGAGGGAGAGCGCCGGCGACGGCGGGCGCGCAGAGGAGGAAGAGCGCCGGCGACGAGGGGCACGCAGAGGAGGGAGAGCGCCGGCGACGGCGGGCGCGCAGAGGAGGGAGAGCGCGGGCGACGGCGGGCGCGCTGAGGACGGGTGTGAGGGTGCGTCTGGAAGCAGAGTGGATGGATAAGGTTGAAGTCTGAGTGGGAGATGGGCTGGGCCCTTGCTTCTTGGGCCTTTCTATCTATCTAGACCAGTCTTTCTATCTATTTAGGCTCACTATTTAGCTGTTTATTTTTATCTTTAGATAATATGTGAATATTAGTATATATACAAAACTCCTAGAAAAACGCCTAGCACCGCCTAGGCCCGAGTACTCCCGACTAGGCGCTAGGCAGTGGGTCAGCGCCTAGATTCCGCCTAACGCCTAGCTGAACTTTGGTTTCAGGAGGAGCACACCGAAAGCGATCCCCATGAAGGTGGCGATAGCAATGCCCAGGATGCCGGCGAGGATTCCTGGAACCACCAAGGAGCTCCAGCCCTTGGCGGTGGTCGGACCACCCACGTTGGCGTTGGAGGCTATCAGCAGCAGCTTTCGGTCGAAGCCGAGCAGCTTGCCGGCGGCGAGAGTCAGCAGGAGGTGCACAGCGATCTGCACCAAGGCGAAGGCGAAGATGCTCGGCGTCGTGCTGAGGACGTTGCCGATGCTTCCATTGGCTCCCACGACGGCGAAGAACACCTGCATCAGAACCATGGCCACCGCCTCGCCCGACGGCGCCAGCTCGCCGATGCGCGAGGGGAACAGTGTTGCCAGCGCCACCACGATGGCTGTTATGCAGGGAAGGCTTCCCCCTTGTACGCCCAGCGCGGCCGACGCCAGCTTTCCTGCCTTGCAGATGGCGAAGGCGGCTGCCATGGCCACCGCGGTCAGCTGCTTGTTGCTGGCTTTGTCGTCACCGGCCACCGCCGGCCGATCCGTGTCCTCCGCTGGGATCTTGGAAGCCAACGCAAAGAGGCTTGTGAAGTAGAGCGCGCAGATGATGTTGTCGGCGGCCAGCCCCGCTGCCAGCACCGACGGAGAAACCCCGAGAGCTTCGGAGACGGCGACGTAGTTGACGGCGCCCCCGATGTGGCGGCTCATCAGCGCCGCCGCCATCTTCCAATTGTCCGGCCCCAGCGACCGCATCGGGAACAGCAGGAACGCCACCACCGTGCCGATGGTCGTCGCCGCAGATCCGAGCAGGAAGGCCATCAGCAGCGCGCCGGTGGAGCGGAGCACGCGGCGCAGGTCGGCGCGGAAGAGCAGCAGCGGGATGGCCAGCGGCAGCAGGTAGTCGAGCACCACGCGGTGGGCCGGGGCGTCCGCCGCCACCACGCCGGCGCTGCTGGCCGCCAGCCCCAGCAGCACGCTCACCAGCGCCCCGCTCAGCGCCTTCCCCACCGGGGTCCGCTTCTCCGACCAGATGCCCAGCGCGGCGGTGCTCAGGAGGAAGGTCCAGTTGCCCCAGTGGTCGGACGCGGGGACGAGGGGGGCGCGTCCACCGCAAGACGCCAATACCGGGCGCCGGCGGGCACTGCCACACCACCACCACCACGACGGCCGTGCATGGCCGCAAGAGTAGTTCCGGCGGCGGTGAAGGAGCGGAGCGGTGGCTGCTGGAGCTAAGACGGCCGTGGCAACTGCCATCCGGGCGGCGGGAGTGAGTCCACGACAGGACAGGTGACTACCGACTAGCGACTGACAGACTGAATGTTCAAGTAGCCGAGAGCAGGATCGAAACAACAACACTACACTACGGTACAGATGCTCTTGCATTGCATCGAATTGCTTGCTGTCCACCAATTCAGATCACACTGATGGATGGATTTATCATCAGGGATGAAACAAACAAGCAAGCAAATACTCCTACTTGGCAGATACTGCAATTTCATCATCGCCATCAAATCAACGCAAGAGCCAAAACAAGCATTCAGTTACACCGAGTAGGCAGCAAGAACCCTACACAAGCTGATCCGAGTAGCCAGCCAGAACACTGCACAAGCTGATCCGAGTAGCCAGCCAGAACACTACACAAGCTGATCCGAGTAGCCAGCCAGAAAACTACACAAGCTGATCCAAGCTTTCTGTCTTTACTAGCACTACTATTAGGTAGAGTAGATAATTTCAGGAAGAAAAAGAGTGCCTTTGTTTCTCCATTCAATAGCGCTTCTTCCTCTTCTTGTCCTCTTGGGATTTCGCCTGGGCATTCTTGAGCTGCGAGATTGGAACAAGAGCAGGCAGCCTTAAGTGAGCAACAAGCAGCCATCCTATATATGACAGGCATACAACAACAACAACAACTACTACTACTACTCACCATGATGACAAGGACTCGAACAAGAACAGCAACAAAGTCGGTGAAGAGAGTGAGTGCGTGCTTGATGTAGTCCATGTCCCCATGGTGTGCCCTCTCGATGATCTCTTGGGTGTCAAACACCATGTATCCCAGGAAAACCAGGAGGCCAAAGTAGAGCTGCAACAAAATACTCCAATAGCTTTTGATGAATGAAGCCCTACCAAACGAAGTACTAGGAAGGAATTAGTAGAGAAAGTGAAGACTACCTCAAAGGTGAAGTAGTAGTGGCCAAAGATGGAAGCAGCAAACTGCAGCCAGAGAAGAATGGAGAGGGCAGAGGAGAGCAAGCCGCCGAGGTACAGGTACTCCCTGCGCTTGGCGATTATGGCGGCAGCCGAGAAGCATCCAAAAGCAATCGCGGTGCCGACGAACGCCGTGACCAGGATCCTCGGGTCCAAGTGAAGGACCAGATCGACGAGCGGGCCCACGGAGGCCCCTTGTAGGAGCGCGGCGGACATGAGCAAGGCGAAGCGGTTCCTCTCCTGATGCTGGGACGCGGGGAGGGAGATGAGGAAGGCGATGGCGACCAGGCATCCGATGGTGGTGAGGGTGCCGCCGATGTTGAGGGCGATGTGGAGGTAGGCGCCGAGCGCGGAGAAGGCCAGCGCGGAGCACAGGGTGAGGTACACCTGCAAGCAAGCACGCAATATGGCGGTGGCGAGTGAGATCGGACACATCGGAGGCGCCGAAACAGAGGAGAAAGACAAGGAGGCGAGGCGATGGACTTGCGTGCTTGAGGTGGGACTGCACGGCGGGGGAGATGTGGCCCAGACGCTTGAGCGAGTCGAAGCCGCCGCCAGCCGTCGTCCTCCTGGAGGCGCCGAACAGGGACTCCATGGCCAGATCCTTCCGATTGAAAGGGGGAATCAGGCGAATTTTTCCCCAACAGCAGCAGCAGACGGGAGGACAGGAAACCCTAGCCTGCCTTTGGATTGCTTGGTCTTGGTTTGGTGGGGATTTTGCTTTGCTTCCTCCGCCGTCGCCTCGACCGAGGGAAGGGTAGACGACGACTGACGAAACCAGAAGGCAGGCCACACGCCACACGCAGCAACTTGGCCCGCATACCGAAATTCTTATAGAGCGCGCGTGCGCCACCAGGGATCGCAGCGAACGGCAGCCACTTTCCTATTCCACTTCGTATTCTTTAGTATTCTCGATACCGATTCGGATTCCATCTCATTTTTAAAAACTCCAACGCATTTTTTATTTCCCTTTCCCGTGTCTTCAACCTCAAGATGCAAGCGGAAGATTCTAGAGAGATGGGGCGGCGAATCACCAGAGACGAGGAGGGCAGCCGCGTCGATCTCGTCGTCATGCCCGCAGTTGCCGTGCGATTCATCTGCGCTGAGGGGCAGTATGTCAGAGACGAGGAGGGCTGCCGCTCCCAAGCTCGCTGCCTCGTCGTTTCGACTGCATCGAGGCGCAGTACACCAGAGAAGAGAAGGGAATGCGCGCCGAGTTCGCTGCACCATTCATTTCGCCTGCATCGTGGAGAAGTTCGCCGCAGACGAGGAGGCAGTTGCGCCGAAGTCGCGGCTCCATAGCTTCACCGGCATTGAGATGGATCGAAGGGGACCGACAACGAGGTGGAAGGGGATCGCACTTGTCTTCACCATTGCTTTTTGGCAATGAACTGCTGGAGAATTGATCCTACTCTTGTCAACATCAACCACGACTACCATTGTTGAACCTTCAATTCAGGTAACTGCATCTAGTTGCATCGCCCCATCTTGCCTGCCCCCGAAGACCATGGCATCTTCCTCCAGTAGCGCCACAACACCAACATCCTATATGTCTCAAATTTTGGAACTGTTTTGCAATTATATGTCAAGAGTAGGTATCCTATAAAGTTTTGCATATAGTAGTCAAAAGTTTGGTTATATTCTATTTGCAAAGACTTGTGCGTACAAATTGAAAGTCAAGGATACTAGAGTTTTCAGTTATGTTTTTAGAATTTATTTAAACTACAAATGTAAAGTTTTGTACACCTGGTTAATAAGTTTTTAAAAATACTAATGTGAAATTTTTAGTTTAACTATATTTGTTAGAAAATTAGGAATTCTATAAAATTTTGAATATGTGCATTTAAAAGTAGGGATTCTAGAATTGTTTTTGTTAATATGTGGTCTTCAAGTTTTTTTTATATTTTTTTTACAAACTGTTATGTATAGAACTTGAAATCTAAGGATGTGTAAATTTTTAAATCATGTAGTTGAAATTAATTGACCTACATATGTGAAGTTTTAAACATGTGGCTCATAAGCCTTAAAAGTATCTATATGAAATTTTTAAATATGTAAATTTTTTAAAGTTCCTGAAATTTGTAAGCAGTAAGTTCCTAAGTTTGGAGTGTAAAGTTTTGGCTCTAGGAGTATAATTTTTTAAATATACTAGTAGAAAGTTTCTAGATTCAATTTTATGGCTCATACCATTTTTGTTTTGCATAGGAACAACTTTCTTATCATGAATGGGTCCATAAAGTTGTACTCTAGAGCCATGTACTCATTAGGTTGCTATAGTTTTAGAATGCAAAGTTTTAAAATAGGTTTGGATCTAGAAGTTCAACATTTGAAATGCCCTTCTAGAAATTTTCTGGGTTAAATGCCCTTTACAATAAGAAATATAGAAATGAACAAACCTTTCAAGTATTGAGATCTAATAGTCTAAAATATTGAATCTATGGGCACAAAGTACTAGTCGGAGAGTACACAGTTTGAAATGAACCACTAGAAAGTTCCAACTATTTAGATTGTAAAGTTTCAAAATACAAAATTTAGGATCTGAGAAGACAAACTTTTACAACATGCTAACTGAAATTTTCTTAATTCAGAGGGCAAAGTTTGGAGTTTGTTTTAGTAAATAGTTTTTAACTAGTGACTTGTCTTCAAATACCCTGAATTCGAAGTGCAAACTTATTGACTTTAGAGTTCAAAGATTTTTTTATTTGTCTATAAAGTTTTCTTGTATAGTTTTTTAAATCTGTTTGTAAAAAGTTTTAAATATCCATATATAAAGTTTTTTATTTACAGGAGTTTTAGAGTTTACTGTGTTGCTAATTACTTATATTTTTTTCTTCTAGTTTGTAGTACTGATAATAAGGAGGTACTTCACAAAAATTTGTGAATATTGAGAATAGCATTCATAAGATCTACAACCACATTGGTGTGATAAACAGAATGTGCTGGTATGAAGTTCCTAAATTTTAGAATGTAAACTTCTTGGAATTCTAAAGTTTTAGAGTTGAGTGTACAAAGTTTATATTGTTATAGTCTAAAGTTTATAAGTTTACATAGGTGTAGTCTAAAGTTTATATTCAGGAGTGCAAAGTAATATGAATCATAAAGTTCCTAATATAGATTGCAAAGTTTTGGATCTAGGAGTACAAAGTTTGAAATGTGTTTGCAAAAATTTAATGATAAAATTTCTGCCAATAACTTGACCTCAAATTTTTTAGATATCTAGCACAAAGTTTAAAGAGTTTGGGACCATCATGTCACTTCTACTAATAAAAACGATATTTGATGAAGAATATGGACACATTGTTTATTCTATATTGGAGAATGACAACCAACCAGTTTCTTTTTATTTATCCTCTATACGCCTAAACATAAGACATTGGAGAATTATTCTACATCTTTTCTTTATCAAATCTTGTGACTTTTTTGTTTCTATTTTTTATTCTTTTTTTACTACTTCTATATGCATATGTATGTGAAATCCCCGCCCATTCACTCGCCCACTCACCCGCTGTCCCAAAAATGAAAAATAAAATAAAATAGAAGGTAGAGTAGGGCACGCAACTAGAGATGTCAGGGTGTACTTGTTACTGGAGAAGACAAATGCTTGTTCGTTATTACTGCTGCCATTGCACATGCCCTGCTTCCTATATGCAGCGCGTTCGCTGCCTGATTGTTGTGGCGCACATCGCCAAATAGCAGCCCCGCCACTATAGTGCTGCTGCTTGGCCCAACAGGCTACTGGGCTGCATGCTTGCCCCTTAACTCATCCTGAATTATTTATTTATTCTCCTTTCCATTTTTATATGTTTATACCAATTTATAAAGAGTGAATCATTTCTATACTGATTTTGGTCTGTCACCGAAAGAACTGAACTTCTGAAACCACGCAGAATCGGTGCTTGATAAATAATATCATATATCTCTACCTCTATCTTTAATATATATATATACCTATTCCTAAATTGAGAAAGTTTCCACCCAAGTTTTTGGTTTGGTATGTTGGTTTGATCCATCTATGTTATTGACATGTAGGCGTTAGTCCACCCCGTATGCGAGTCGGACTAACCCCTCCATCCACGACTCGTAGATTTCTACAAATTAACACACGAGCACCAATACGTATCCGATATTTATACCAACTTTGTTCGTAGAAACGCACAGACATAATTATCTAGTATAAATAAATATTACTAAGCAAGTAATAATTTCTTAGTGCGTCAATTGGAGTCTTAATAAAAATTAGGAATAAATCAATCAAAATTTTAATCGAAACTGGTCAAATCAATTGAATCGGAACAATCAATGCCTCATGTGGTCATGACATAAAGTTAATGATTTTGTATATATTCAGAAAAAATTTATATTACCCGTGCAATGCATGGACATCTTGCTACTATATTAATACATTTCTTAGAGCATTAACAGCATTATTATTCTACTCCGCTCCTCGCAAAAAAAAACTCAACTGTATAAAATATATATAGCCCAGCGGCAAAGCCGATAGTCGCAATCGAAAAGGCTAATATATCTACACTTTTTTTTAGAAAAGCCACGTGGTTGCGGGCGCGCAGCCTTTCCAGGCCCCGTCTACGTGTCACGGGCTCACGGCTGCGTTGTGATTTTCCGCAGGCCCGCAGGGAATCTGCGTCACCACCGAGCCCGAAGCCGACCCACGCCGAAAGCACTCAACCCCTCTCGCGTCCCTCGCTCGCTCCCCCCTTTCCCCCGTTCTTCAGTTTCGTTTCTTCTCCCTCCCCTCAATCCCCTCCCCCGACTCGAATCTTGCGCGATACGTAGAGGCGGCGAGGCGACCATCGCCGCGCCGGAGGAGGGCTCGCGGTCGCGGGGAGGTTCCGAGCGGGGCGATGGACGCGGCGGCGAGCAACGGCGGGCTGCTGTACCACGAGGTGCAGGAGGGGAAGCTCTGCGCCGTGCACTGCGTCAACACCGCCCTGCAGGGGCCCTTCTTCTCCGAGTTCGACCTCGCTGCGCTCGCCGCCGACCTCGACCAGCGGGAGCGCCTCGTCATGCTCGAGGGCTCCCAGAGCCCCGGCGCCGCCAACGCCGCCGCTGGGGACTTCCTCACCGAGGGATCCCACAACGTCTCCCTCGGAGGCGATTTCAGCATCCAGGTCAGTCCAGGCCCGCCAACCTCCTTGTAGATTTAATCCGTTTACGTTTCGTGGGCTCGGCTGGTTCGACTGATGCGTAGATCGCACCTTGTTCCGTGGGCTTGGTTGCAACTTGTTTGTCTGTTAAGATCGCTTAGAATTTAGGGGATTTTTTTTGCTTGAGCATTGCTGTTTCGAACCCTCCGATTGATTTCTAGTAGGTGATTCTAGGTTAAAAGTGCCGGTGTGTACTTTAATAAGATGGCTTTGTTTGGAACGAAGAGAATTGCTTGGAGCAGATAGACTAGATAGATGGGTTTATTTTAGGACGAAAGAAAACTGTCTAGACAATGCATTATCCCAGTCATTCGGAGGAATGCTTATTATTGCAATCAGGTGATTGCCAGTGGTGGTGCCGTGTGAGGTATGCACATGCTAGTTATAAGCTTGCTCCTTTCATATATGATACTTAATCATGCTTTGTTGGATGTGAAATGGGACGAAGGGACTATCTGTACTTCATTTCTTCAACTACCAAAGGACTGCATTGAAATTCGCATGATTCTCTGCAGGCGATTTGGTATGTGATTTTACTTGTTTGCATCACTAGAAAAGTTTAGATGTAGTTGTTTCTTGCGAAATTCCAGATCACACTTTGCATTTGAATAATCAACTAGGAGCATAAGTCTTCATGACGGTTGGTACCACTTTATTTTACGTACTTGGCTAGTTGGCTTTCACCAATGCATGTCCATGCATGCTGTAGTAACGGATTCTATTTGCCGTTACACTGTCCAAATTTATGTGATTGGTGTACATATTCAAGAGTTTGTCCGTTTTTCATAGCTTGCCTTCTGTCGTGTACTGAATAGCTGACGCTAAGAACGACTTTGGTGTTTATTACCTTTGATGGTGACTGTTCTTTGATGATTTTCATTAGATTTGGAATTAGGAATATTAGTGAGCTCGGTAACGGTATTTTTAGAATGACAGGCAGTCAACTTGATAACAGTATTATGGTTAACGGCATTAAAGTTTTAAGTGTAACTTCCAAATTTAATCTGATGGGTGTATTGACTTTTAAAGTGTTTCACAAGTCATTAAAATCCAGATGATTGTACAGCCATCGGTGTTGTCCGGACATACTGAGTTGGATATCCCTGACCCGTGTCAGATTCCAATTGGTATTTGGCATGTTCCCCCAAAATTTGCCAAATTTGACACTTGCACCCGAGTCGGACACAGACCTTTGTTTTGCATGTTGCTAATATTCGGATGCTTCACACGTTTTTGTTTGGTGTGCATCTGTCTGTCACTTTGTTATGACTGCATTAGTTTGCTGTGAATATGCTTTACTGCTGTTCTGGTATGGTACCTTGGAATACAGAGGCATTAGGATTATTTAAGCTTTTCTCCTTCAGGATGTACTGGAGAAGGGCTCCATAACATACGCCGCAATTAGCCATTTCCCTTTTCGCCGCACACTATGTTCATCTTTTAGTTTATCTTTGGCCAATAAACTAGTATAGTTTATCGTTGCACGCTAGGTTCTGATATGGTACTAAATGTTATATTACTGCAATGCTCTGATCAAACCATCTGACTATCACTTTAGACATCTAGATGGGGAAAGACCAATAAGAACTCATAAGTGTTCATTCTGTAACCCCAAGTGTAACATTTTTGGAGTGGGGGAATGGTCACATTTTAGAACTTCAAAGTACATGCTTAAGAAGGTGTTTTTATTTAACTTGAGTTCACAGTTCAGACCTTTTTTTTTCCCTCAAACACGCAGTTCACATTTCACACTAGATTGGAATTTGGACAGATGGCACGGTTATATGTTTAGTTTGTTCATTCTCACCCTTTATACTGCATTTGATATGAACAATTGTTTTCCGCTTTGAGGAGCATCTATGGGATATTTAATTATATGCCATCTGTAACCCATTTATGCCTTTGTCGTAGCAATGAACCTGGAATGCTGTTATGCATTCTATTGCATCTATCTGTTTCACTAGCTCTAATATAGTCAGATATGCTACCAGTGGTTTGATTATTGGATTAAGTATATAGCTATTATTCTCGCACTAAAGCTCTATGTTAACAGGGTAATACAGAGTTTTAAGTCTGTTCTTATTTTAGCCACGCTCATTTTCTGCAATGCGCACTCGTGACCCTATTCTGACCTTATTGTTTCGTCTAATAGGTTTTGCAGAAGGCCCTGGAGGTTTGGGACCTCCAAGTCATTCCTCTTGATTCCCCAGCTGCAGGATCATCCCTATTCGACCCTGAGCAGGAGGTTGCTTTCATTTGCCACCTTCAGGACCACTGGTTCTGCATCAGGAAGGTGAATGGGGAGTGGTACAACTTTAACAGTCTCTACCCAGCTCCTGAGCACCTGTCAAAGTTTTACCTCTCAGCTTTCATTGACACCCTGAAGGGGTCAGGCTGGAGTATCTTTGCAGTTAGAGGCAATTTCCCTAAGGAGTGCCCTATGGCAACTGAAGGCTCTAATGGTTTCGGTCAATGGCTTACCCCTGATGATGCCCAGAAGATAACAGCCTCCTGCAACCAGGTGCAAACACCTACTCACCAGGTGCAATCCCCTCTACTTGGCCAGCAATCAGAAGGGATGAGTGAAATGGACATGATTGCCGCACAGCAGGAAGAGGCTGATCTGAATGCTGCAATAGCCGCTAGCTTGATGGACGCAGGGGGTCCATTTTCCAGCTATCATGCAGCTCAAGAATCTAGCAAGCCACAGGATGCTCCTTCTCCTGTTATCGAAGCAGCTTCAAGCAAAGACAGTAACCAGGAAGAAGCTGATAAATCTGAACCAAGCGCTCCCTGTGAGGACACCCAGGAGCCAGCTTCAGGAAGCGACACCAAAACGGAGGTTTCTTCCGTAGAGGAAAAAGAATCAGCGAAAGAAGATTAGGATGAGCTAGGCTAGAGAGCGTGCCACCCTATGAAGATTTTCAGTCAGTCCTTCACCGAGTTAGAACATACAAACAGAAAGCAATAGAGGGAGGCGTCTAAACTGCCCTCCATTCAGTGGAGGAGTTATGCTTTTTCTGATTTCAGAATGCCGTATACAAATTGCATAGTCTGAACTGCATGGGTTAAACTTAACTGGTGTAACTGTTGTGTGCAATCTGCATAGAGACTTAAGTGGCGGTTTTGAACCTGTTTTTTCCGTCATCTGCCTTGTGAAACGTGCTGGAACTCGTACATCTGCGGCTACTCTTATGCTCAATGCTCGTATTTCCGCTATCGTGTGCTTTGTTTGTTGCGGCCAGGAATGTGTTTATGCAGGCATTACCCAAGAATCTGGGCCCCGCAGTTGGTGGCAACTGGCAAGAAACTTCCTGCAGAGAATTAGGCCATGTATAGATGCGTAAATTTTTGGGTGTAAAAGTACTTTCGTTTGTATTTGGTAATTATTATTCCGTCATGAGTTAATTAGGCTCATTAGGTTCAAAAGATTCGTCTAGTAAATTATAGACAAACTGTGTAATTAATTATTTTATTTAGCTATATTTAATATTTTATGCATGTGTTAAAACATTTGATGTGATGGAGAATTTTGTAAAATTTTGAAATTTTGAACCTTATTTCTTCTTCTGAAACAGGCGCGGCTGTTAATTCACTTGTAACAAAGACTCTGAGCTGCATTGTTGTTTATCTGTTGCTCCTCTCGGAGTTCGGCTGCCCCTGGTGCTGGAAGAAGATGAGCGTGGCATTGCCGGTGTCGGGTGATATCGGCAGCTGCCAAACCGAGCCGAAAGGCGGGGGCGGTGGTTGGTCGATGCACCGCCGCCGTTGTCATCTGGTCGAAACTAAGACCCTGTTAACAGTTTCCACTCTGTAAACGCAAAAATACAAAATTTTATGAAAGAATTTTGCTAATTTGAAGTACTAAATGAAGTTTATTTACAAAACTTTTTGTATGAATAGGCTGTAAATCGCGAGACGAATCTAATGAGCCTACTTAATCCATGATTTGCAATAGTGATGCTACAGTATCATCCGCTAATTATTAATTAATCATAGATTAATTAGCATTATTAGATTCGTCTCGCGATTTACAACCCATCTGTGCAAAAAAATTTGTAAATAGACTTCATTTAGTACTTCAAATTAATAAGATTCTTTTGCAAATTTTTTTTTTGAAAAAGAACTAAACACGGAGGATCCGACACCATGGTTTTCTTCGACCTTTTCTTTTCTCCGGGGGGCCCAGATACGACGGCGTTTCTGACGAGGTGTCTCGTGGTGTACGTTTGGGCCTTTTCCTTTCCACCCATTCTCCCCTCACAATTTTCCGAAATCCAGCTCGAGAAGTTGGACTAAACAGGATCAGTCGGTAGCTGCCGTTCATCAACTCCATCGCTGTTCTTGCCTGTCCCCCCTCCCCCTTTCCCGTCGGGGGAGAGATCCGTGCTGCGATGGGCTCCCCCGGCCAAAGCCGCCGGCTGTTCGGCGCCCAGAGATCGCTGCACGACCTCCTTGGCGGTGGCACCGGTGAGTTCTGCAATTTGATTGCTGCAGATCATTTTTTTATGGTCTAGAGCCCAGATCGTGTTGATCGTTCTGAGTGTTGCATTTCGCTTTTGGGACCTGAGACTGAGAGGCTGAGACTGAGGGCGCGGCGTTGGAATTTTTCTATGGGCGCAGTGGCGGATGTGGTGCTGTGGAGGAGGAAGGAGGTGGCCGGCGGGTTGCTGACCGCGGTGGTGGCGTCCTGGGCGCTCTTCTACTGCGTGCCCGGCTACACGCTGCTCTCCTTCGTGTCCCAGGTGCTCATGATCCTGCTCACAGTCCTCTTCGTCTGGGCCAAGGCTGCCCAGCTCCTCCACAGGTGATGCTCGTTCTATCTGATGCCCGTCGATGTGACTGTACTCGATTCAATTTTTGTGGATGGATGCTGTCTACTAGCATGGCATATACACTTGGTCACTTGGTGGTGTGCTAGAGCTAATGAAATTAATTGGCCTTCGACCTGGACCCTGGTTGAACAGATTTAGCATTTTGATATGATTACTTAATTGCTGCAGCGGCAAATGCATCTTGTCCTTGATTCTAGTAGGACATGACATTTGCATATATCGATATACTAGAACTGTTTAGTTACATTTTAAGTGAGTAAAAATTAACACTACATCACAATAGCATGATCCTTTTTGCAAATCAAAGCATATGATGAGCAGACCAAAAATGAAACGAATCTGAACCTTTTGTATTAGGTAATAATTCTGTAGTCACTGTTTCTGCCCCTTAGCAAAAAGGAATCTATGCAGGGCACCTCCTCCTGTTCCATTGATGAAAATTTCTGACAAGTCAATGAGTGAAGCATCAGAAATAGCGGGTAACTTCGTAAATAAGGTGCTCCTGGATTTTGAAAACATTGCGCTTGGGAAGGACTCCAGCCTCTTCTACAAGGTGGCTTTTGTGTTGGTGCTGACTTCCATAGTTAGCCGATTAACCGATCTTATCACTTTGGTATATACAAGTAAGTTCCTTTACCGATTTACAATTTCTTGAGATATAATTACCCTTGAGCATCTGCACAAGAATCCCAAACTGGATTATAGTGAGAAAATGTTGTAAACTATACTTATCATCAAATTACTGAGAATTGCATGGCGAACCGTGTGCGGGTAATTAATGGCAGTGATGCATGAAACAATGATGGAAACACAGCCAGTGCTGAAACTGCCGCTTCTACTTTCAGATAGAATTGCAGCATATGGCGCTAGTACAGTCGAAAGTGAACCAACAACAATCTCATTGTTTAACCAGTACATAATCGGTTTAGCTGGTGAAAGTTGTTCCTTTTCATTTTGCAAAAAGATCTCATTATGTATATATTCCGACATTTGCAAATAGTCTGCACTACCTCTGCTGAATGGAGTCCATGTGAAAGATGTTTCTAGTGTATGCACAAGAACATGATAGAGATTGACTCTCGTCTATTTCCCAGTTCCTTCATAGTGACAAATATCTGATGCACTCAACGTCACAACCTAATGTGAATACAAAGGGGCAGATGGATCACCCTCTAGAATGGGTTAATTAATTTTAAAAAGTTGATATATTAATCTTGCTCATCAAAGCTGAATTGCTGACCTTCTTGAACATGTGTTCTTTCAGGTGCTGTTATTGCTCTCACGATACCTGCATTGTTGGAGAAATCCGAAGAAGATATTGCAAGGTTCCTTGAGATAGCTTCGACATATGTTCAGGCATGTGGGGGAGCATGCGAAGAGTATAAATGTAAGATGACAAAAAGGATATCGGAAAAGAAGTTGCGTTGATGACGATGTAAATCCGTCAAGAAAAATTTTGCCTTGTGATTTTTTATATAATTTTTCCTTGTGATTAGCCTGTCTTTCGAGGCTAAAGAGTTATGATATCTCCACGATCGTGGTCTGTCTATATTCTGTGACCTTGGAGCTGCACATAGCACACCACAAGAGCTATAGCAGGCAATCCTCCTGCCTGGCTGCCTGTTCCTTTCAAAAAGAAAAAAAAATTGTATATTTTTTTACCATCTTCTTCATGTGGTGGCTTTACCCACTGGACTGGACCTTTCATCGTCTTCTTCTAATGAAATCCACATCTATCAGCTTATTTCATCCTTGCCATCAATAGACTGCGAGGCTCTCACCATCCTAGCATTGCTGGGGAAATTCTCGAGACACATATTGCCAGATTCTCCAACGGAGCTTTTAGCAGACATGCGGTCTCGACCAGGCAAAGAGATGAACAGGACATTGGGGAAAAGGAGGGACCCTGTCGTCTGTCGATACTTGATATGCTCTTCGTACGCAAAATGAAGAAATGTAACTTGGCCTTCAACGATAGACAATTCTGACACCTGTCCCAACCATGGTATTGTAGCCTTTTACATCTGCAATGTTCAATTCTATGGATTATAATGGCAGACCAAATGTTATAGGGGCTGCATGGATCCAAGGAGCTAAACTTTTGCCCGCTTATTTACATGCCAAATAATAGAATTAAATATGGGCTAATTGTTGATCTAATTACAAAGATGATAGCCAATTAGTTATTAGAATCCATTAGTCCTTGATTAGCTCTCATTAGCTCATGTCTAATCCCATTAGTGCTTCTAGAGCAAAACTTTTGTGTTCTAGAACATCTAAACACCCCCGTCTTGAAGGTGTCTTGAAGGTGTTCCGACGGGGGACTATGAGACTGTCCACAGCGGTGGCAAAAAAAAAAAATGATGCCGAGAACTTCTCTCTCTTCTTCAAGCATCATGACAACAATTGCAAGTTGCGATGATGAGATAGAAAAAGCAAGCAGCGAGTAATTCTAGTTCACCGATGCCCAAATAATTTAAAAAAAGTTCACTACTGTTTTGCTTGTTTCGCTAGATGGTGAAAAGCATCATGCATGCAGCAGTTTAGTCTACACCATTACCATTTCCGTTTGGACGATCTTTTAACACTTTCATCATTTACAGTTGGATAACCTTCTTCGATCCACGGGGTTTGAGGCCCTGGCACCGGGTGATCCAAATCTGCTTGCCTCCAGAATCCAGGCGCATGCCCAGTTGGCGGCAACACGGGACCGGGTCATGTGCACTGTGTCCCCGCTGGAGTCCAGTGATATGGAAACCCATCCCGTGGCGGTGGCCGAAGCTGCACACGCCTGTACGGCTGTACCCGAGAGGCTGACGCTCCCCGAGATCGCAGTCCCGGATCGCCAACCTGCGGGCGCGAGCGCGAGCGTCCTCCTGGGCCCCGACCAACCCGCTGGCTGCTGACGGCTTCAGCCTGTACGCTCGTTTGGCTTGCTGTTGGGTTGGGCGGGGCCGAACGCCACCGGCACGCGCGGGGGGCTACGGTGCCCGCGCGTGCGGCCGTGCCTCAGAACAGCAGGGCCAGGCCGCGCAGCGCAGGGGCGAGGTCACGAGCGGCTTCCGTGCGAGGCAGGCATGCTAGGTCTCGCGTCCTCGTCCCGCGCCCCCGGATGCTTTGCTTTGCTTCGCGCCTTCGCGTCGTGGCCGGCTGGCCGCCGGGCTGCGGCTGCGGAGCACCAGCATGATCCAGCAGCGGCACGTTCCCGCGCTCGATGGAGTGGGCAGAATCCAGCAGAGGTCACGGCCTCACGGGGGGTGCTTGGTGCCGCCGGGCACAAGAATTACCAGGTCGCTGGTCGCTGCTTGTTCCCGGACGGTGGCGCGACGGGAGAATCCTCTGTCCCTGTCGCGCTAATCGGGGCTCCATCAGGAGCAACGTTGACGCGGGGAAAAGGAATGCTCCTCGTCGCTCCACCTGGTGTGGGGCTACACATTGGCGCGTACCTGATGCCGTGATGCGTGCCTGGAATGTGCCTGATGGAGCCCAGAGGAGGGTGTCGTACTGTCGTCGTCCTGATTGATTACGCACACAATAAATTGCAAAGATGTGTACTGCCTGATACCAGTATACGTACTATCATCCAACCGTATCGCGAGCCAGCAAACATGAGCCATCGTCCGCGTGGCACGACGAAATCCTTCTGGCGAGGTGACCGTTCGTGTTGGCCTGACAGGCCAGTGGGTCACCTCAGACAAGTCAGACACTGCCAACCTACCGGAAACCAAAGAGTACTGAATCCTTCGCTGTGGCCATTACTCTTCTAAACAAAGTCCTCCGCTGTGAGAAAACGCCAGGGCAGTGGAAATCAGTGCTCATCCCACACTCGTGGCGCTATTTGATGAGCAAAGTTCGTTCGCGAGCACCAAGTAGTGCGCCCCAACTTGATTGGGCTGGAACCCAACCCGGCGGCGGCGGGCGGCGGCCGAACCACCGACGGGCGGATTCCCACTTGGGGTGCTGGCTCCCATCCCATCGCCCCGATGAACCATGGAAACAGACAAGAACCGCCTGGGCCATGGCACTGGTCAGGTCCCTAGCGCCGGGGGAACTGATCGAACCGGGTGGATGATGGATTATGTACGCTTGGTGAGGCGCATGGGCCACCGTGAGAAACGACAGGATAGGATTGCAATCAGCTGGTCGCCGGCACGCGTTCCCGGAGCTCCACGGCATTTTCGCTCGTCCGTCTGGTCGGCGGTCGGGGCGATGTGAACCTGACCCCCCTACAATCGGAAGACACGAGCAGGCAGAGTAAGACGCGTCGGCTGCTCCCGTGGACGTGGCGCGCTAGATGCATGCCCAGCTGACTTTTCCAAGCGAGCAGGGGAGAATCAAACCGTTGACGACGCGGCGGTACATGAGGCCATGAGAGGCGGTACGGTGGTAGTACTATTTTATTCGGGGACTACGTCAAACTGGGTCAGCGCGTCGTCACTCTCGCACGTCTCTTCTCTCATCAGAAAACACCTCGTCGTCGCTCGCCAGGCGTCCGATCCCCACATACCAACTGGGCAGTGCTTAGTGTTTTCCGGTGTTGGGGATCAGGCACCCTAGCACTAACACGGCAGCATGCAGGGCCACCACCTCCACTGACAGTGGCAAATCAAGGCGACAGTCACAGTGCTGCGGACGCATTAAGGATTACACTCAATCATGCGATGAGATAGCGGCTCTGCTCGGATCGGAGAAGCTTCGCTTCGATGCCGCATGGACCCTACGGTGTATGGTCCATTGTTCCATCCTTTTTGCAATTCCCCATGGTCCATTGTTTTATATTCCCTTTTGTATGCATTCGCAACGGAAAGGCTAAGCTAGGCTAGTTCCACGGATCAGCTGTAGCGTGCACGCCCTGCTAGTGCTGGTAGCTTCGCTTCACGAGCGCCGATTTCTGACGACGAGTCCTGCCCTGACCCGTCTGTTCATCTTTAATCTGATCACCAGGCGCGGCCAATTTCAGCTCAGCACTTTTATTATTATCATCTAATGGGCATGGGGAATCCGGACACGTAGCGCTCGCAAAAGAGACCCGAAAGCGAGCCCGTGTGCGCTGCGCACAACGACGGGGCCGCGCGGTGCGGCCGGGGCCGGGGCGGCACCGGCACCGGCGCCAAACCTGAGAACAAAATAAAACTCGCGGGCTCGCGGCAGCAGCGCGTGCGCGGAAGAGCCGAACCGCCAGCGGGGAAGGGAAGGGAAGGGAGGGCACGCGCGCGCACGACTCACTCCTTGAGTCCTCGTGCAAACTGCGAACCACCACCCACCTCGCCCCCACGTTGCGGTGCTGCGCCGACGTGCGCCTCCGACCCTCCCCGTCCCCGGCCTCCCGCGCGGTTGCCGATCGAAGCGGCCAGGGCGGGGCGCGGCGCTTGGTCTGGTTTGCTCCCTCATCGCGGTTTGCTCTCGGCCATGGTCGCCTCCTCCTCCTCGTCGTCCTCCAGCTCCGTCCCGTCCAGCGCGCACCGGCGCCGCCTCGCGGACGTGGAGCGTGCCTCGGCCGCCGACTGCTGCGGCGGCCCGAGCGACGGCAGCGACGACGGGACGAGCGAGCGCCGCGGGCACGGCGCCGGCGCCGGGGGCGTGAAGGCGCTGCTGCTCCTGGCCCGGAGGAGCGGCTGCAAGCGGGTGCCGGCGGTGGCCTGGGTGAGGAGCGCGGTGGCGTGCCTGCTCGGCGTCGCCGTCGTCCTCGTCCTCGTCACGAGCTCGCGCGGAGGCGCCGTCGGCGGTGCGGGGAGGCCGCTCGTTCGCAGGGTGGACGCCGGCGACGGCGGGGCGCTGGGGTGGAGGGAGGAGAACCTGACCGCTGTCGCTCGCCGTCCGCCCGACCCGCCGGTGAGTGCTCTCGCCGTTGACTGCGCAGTTACAGTTCTCGCCATGCACTAGACCTCACCCTGCCAGTTATTAGCATGTTAATCACAGTTAACTGCCGCCTTCCAAAAAAAAAACATCACGAACTAGAAGAAACCATTCGAATTTCGAATGTGTCATGTTAATGGGGTCCAAGTCGGCGACTGGATGCAGAGAGAGAGAGAGAGAGACGTGTCGGATCGCTTGCTCTTGGTGGACCGGGTCTGGGTGGGGTATGCGTGTGGGTGCGCGCGCGCTGGAGAGACGTGAGAAGTTTCATGGCGGCCGTGTTCGCCGCAGTCGCCATTTTTGTATCATAGCTCCAGGATCAGACATTCAGACTGGACGCCGAAGACTTCTCAGATGCTGCAGATTTCGGAAGGACTCGAGGCCGCCTTTCCGTACGTGTCCTTGTCAGAAGAATAAGGCCCAGTTCCCACCCCGTAAATGAAAAAACGCAAAATTTTGCAAAGGAATCTTACTAATTTGAAGTACTAAAAGAAATCTATTTATAAAATTTTTTACATGAATGGGCTGTAAATCACGAGACGAATCTAATGAGCCTACTTGATCCATGATTTGCAACAGCGATGCTACAGTAACCATCCACTAATTATTGATTAATCATAGATTAATTAGCATCATTAGATTCGTCTCGTGATTTACAACCCATCTGTGTAAAAAGTTTTATAAATAGATTTCATTTAATGCTTCAAATTGGTAAGATTCCGTCGAATTTTTTTTTGCGTTTACACGCCGACGAACTAAACACGGCCTAAGTGCTACCTCTTTGGCACACATCGCTGTCTCGTTTTCATTTTTTTCGTGTAGTTATACGTATGGTTACCAGTCCAGACTCCAGAGGGGGAATTCAATTTCGAGAGCGATACCGATACGATACCCGTGGCCATGCCCTGTGGTCCATGCCATCTGTATGGGCCCTTAGCACCGTGGTGATTCCATAGGGTTGACGTTGACGTTCTCAAAACCAGAGTGGCGCAACACAGCAGATCGAATCATAGTGAAATTCACCATGAAGAAAGTGGAACAAGCAGCTCTCCTGCTTGTTCGTGCACTGGCGCAACACATCGAAGTGCACTGGCACCCCCCCCCCCCCCCCCACCAAAAAAAAAACATAGCAGAGTAGCAACTTTGCTACGAGGTGCTTTTGACCACTTCTGGAGATTGGAGACTTCGGCCCTGGTTGCAAAGTTGTTTTACAAATGAGTTATTGTAAATACAGTTGTACAAATGAATTGTACATATAGCGGAGCTCTTGGCAGAACAATCAGATGATAACCAAGCTGGCAAGGTACAGTGATGACAGTTACACCATGAGACTGCAGCCAACTTGCCATTTGCGAGTCAAGACACATATATCCAGAGATGATCAGAATACCGAGCGTGAACAAAAATTTTGCAGTTCCTAGCGCTATCTAATCTATAAGCCTCCAAAAATCTACATGAGTCTTCGGAAAAGAAAAAATAAAGAGAGAATGAGAACAGATGAATGGACATAAAGTCAGAGTTTGCATCAATCCATCCTACCCCCACTTAGTGCTACAATAGTGCATTAGTGCTTGTGTGCTATCATGACCAGAACACAGGCATTAAAGAGTTTCTCGTTGATTCGAAGCATGAATGCCTGTCTGTCTGCGGCCTAACTAAAGCAACCGTAGACCTGCAAATAAAGCAATATCAAGAATCTATTAGATATAGATGCTACCAATTTTCATTGTTGAGAGATTCTATTATTGATTTCAGATTTTCATTCATGTCAGCACATAGTTATACAATGTTACGATCTCCTAGTTTTATACTGAAAATTTGCTTTGAAATCCTTTAGATGACCCGGATATGGATGAAATTGGATAGCAAGGGTTACACAAAATGCATTGAACGCCCAAGAAACCGTTACAGTAAGCTTTATCTTCCCCATCTTCCTTCAAGTTAAACATCAGTTATAAGTAATCTTCCATCTTCAAGTTCAAATTAACTAGTCTCAACTGAGTGCCTACATTTGGGCAACACTTGCTCTGCTATTTCAGGAATCAACAGTGCAACGGCTGGTTATATAATTGTCAACGCTAATGGTGGACTGAACCAGATGAGAATGGGGGTGCGCATTCGATTATCTTAAAAAAACTTGAACATAGGACAATGCCTTTCAGCTTACATGCATTCCTTCAAAACCATTCTTGCAGATAAGCGATATGGTTGCAGTTGCTAAGCTCATGAATGCCACCCTAGTAATCCCTACTCTGGATCACAAATCATTCTGGACTGATTCGAGGTCTGTCTATTCGCAATCAAAACAGCAAGCACTCAATAGAATTTTTTGGGATAACTGATGTTTTGTCATGTTATGCAGCGATTTCAAAGATATATTTGATGTGGAGCATTTCAAGGAAACTTTAGAAGATGACATCATGATTGTGGATTCCTTGCCACCAACTTACAAAAGATTTAAACCCTATATTAGAGCACCCAAGTCCTGGGCCAAGGTATGAACCGACACTTAAGGACTAAGTGGACGTAGCAGCTACTTACAGATCAAGAAATTTGAGCAGGTAGAAAAAGAAAAGGTGATTTACTGTCTTTCTTTTTGCAGGCTTCCTATTACAGAGCTTTCACAAGGACACTGAAGAAGGCCAAAGTTGTGAAATTCACACATACAGATTCACGGATTGTTAACAATGGTCTCCCTCCTTCCATTCAACGACTCCGATGCCGGGCAAACTATGAGGCACTGAGATACAAGCAAGAAATTGAAGAGCTAGGTAAAACGCTAGTTGAAAGACTGAGGAATCGGTCCAGCCACTACATCGCACTTCACTTAAGGTGACTGAAATTGCAATTGTGTAATAAAAGGCTGACATCATTTTGTGCCGAGGAATTAGCAGATCAGTAATACTTTTGTTTTTTATAAACTGACAGATACGAGAAGGACATGCTCTCGTTTACAGGCTGCAGCCACAACCTAACACATCAAGAGGCAGAGGAACTTAGGGAAATGCGACTCAAGGTGCAGCACTGGAAAGAGAAGGAAATCGACAGTGAAGAGAGGCGACTCCAAGGAGGCTGCCCTATGACTCCTCGTGAAGCAGCCTTTTTCCTAAAAGCTATGGGTTATCCTTCCAGCACGAAGATCTACATTGTAGCAGGTGAACTATATGGTGTACATAGCATGGATGCATTGAAGGCCGAATATCCAAACGTCTACACACATTATAGTCTCGCAACAGTAAATGAATTAGAGTCTCTCAAGCTGTACCAAAATAGATTAGCTGCTGTGGACTACAATGTAGCCCTCCAGAGTGACGTTTTTGTGTATACATATGATGGAAATATGGCCAAAGCAGTTCAGGGTCATAGAAGATACGAAGGATTCCAAAAAACCATCAACCCTGACAGGTAAATTCCTGAAATTTTGTTTGAGTTTTGAGTGTTTATATCTCAATCCAAAGTGCTGAATTCTTTGACTGTATAGGCAGAAACTTGTCGAGCTCATTGACAAGCTTGACGAAGGTACAATAAATTGGAATGAGTTTGAAAGTGAAGTGAAGATGCATCATGGAAACAGGCTTGGAGGTCCATATCAGAGGTTGTCTGGTCGAAGTCCAAGGCAAGAGCAGTATTTTTATTCAAATCCTCTTCCAGGGTGCTTGTGTAAAAGAAACACACAGGATCAAGTGACATGAAGTTACTCTACAGAAAATGGATAGCTCAGTCTTCAAGCTTAAAGTGAGCCTAACTGTGACGGAACCGCCAAATTAAAACTCTAAATTAAGCGTAATGGCCGTCATTTGAACACATCAGGCGCATTAGCTTAATGGTTTAATTTGGCGATCCTTTCTCAACCCACGGCCCGATCGAAACAACACTGATAGTCTCACACGAAGGTGAGCGCAGATGATACGAGCACAACACAATACTTAAAAAAATTACAAACATCAAAAAGCGCTGAAACATTTAGTTTACAAACCGGGTTCGAAATACATAATATTATACAAGTGTATCTGCCTTTTATACAAAGTTTGATAAACATAGAATCTGCCCACTACAAAACATAAGAACGGAAATGAATTACACACTCAGCCCACGAGTGTGCAATTCCAACACTCCAAAGCTACGCTACTGGGTCCTCGACGTTCCACCCATCCGCATCCAGTCGGACGAACTTGGCGCAACACGGACAGAAGTCTACGTGTGCGGGTCCTGAAACCATTTTTCCAACAAAACCCTGAGTATACTAATACTCCGCAAGGCTTACCCGATCAGTGGGTATAACTTAGCCCACATATCTAGACATGCAAGGCTTTTGACTGGTGGTTATTTTGTAGAAAACAGCGACTAAAGTAATTCCTTAATTTCCATATTTTAGCTCCAGATTCTATATAAATTCACTATAGTCCAATATTTGCTTAAACCAACTATAGCAAACATAGTGGTGCAAGCCATAATAATTTAATGTGTTCATTATCATATATATATACATATATATACATATATACATATATACATATACATATATACATATATATACATATATATACATATATACATATACACATATACATATATATATACATATACATATATATATATATATATATATATATATATATATATATATATATATATGCATATATATGTATGTATATATAGGGCACCACTATTTGGACCCCGGGTTCTAAATGGTTATTTGGTACCCAGACCTATCCGACAGCAGCCCAGCCCAGCCTACACGACGGAGCTAGGCACGCGCATGAGATGGTCTTCCCCGAGCAGGTTTTTTCTTTTTTTTCTTTTTCCATTCCAATTCACGTGGTCAGTTCCTTTTTCTTGCCTTTTTTAGGTGTGTTTTTTGTCACATTCTTTTAGTTTGTTTTAGCCTAGTGTTTTTTGACGAGACGACGTCCCAGGAACCATGGTTTGAACATGTAGCTTTTTTATGCTTCGAAACCCAGATTTTATATTGTGACTAGTGAGGGGGAAAATTCTCAGACTGAACCTTAAAGATGTGACTTGTATTTGTGACGGATTTTCATTTAAAATGAATCAGTCAAAGCACATATTTCTAATCATCAACCTTTTTTTCACCGAAGACATTTTTGACATAAATGAATCATGGGAGAAGATTGCAATACACTTTGTAGTTTGAATATATATAGTTTTGTGGCTCCGTCTGAGTTATTCCACAAAATCACATGCAAGTTAAAGCAGCTAAAACAACCTTCATGAGATAATATTACTTTTCTTTTATCAGAAATAATACAATCTGTGAGAAAAACAAAATCTAATGCATTCCTCTCCCTTCTGTCGCCCCTCTAATGGCCTCCAATTGCTTGACCTGTCAAAAGAGGCAGAAATTTCATGATTAATATTAATAATAACATAGTAAGCCATACGGATTTGTTGATCTTATAGAGGAAACAATAGCTGTAATTCTAAAATGAATATTTATGGTTACATATATAACTTTGTACACAAGAAATTATGGATCAAAACAAAGAAAATTAACTATGATTGTAAAGAAGATGTTTTCGTTGCTTAGGGTAAATTTGGTTATAAGGACTAGGACTTGCATGGATGAAACACTAAAACAAAAGTTCCCTCAAAGTCCAAATTAATGAACAAACAAACTATACTGCTGGAGCTCGCAAAAGATCAATATTGGGACACAATTTTTTATGCAAATTAATCGACATTTCACCTGATGCTGGGTGTGGCGCGGCTGGTCATGCATTGATGTGAATAAAAAGGAATGGAAATTGATTTGAATTTGGGATTTTAAAAGAAGAACACACGTACTGGAAACAAGCAATAATTCACGGTGGGATACTACTCGCAGTGACGAAGTCAGGGGAGAATTCGGACACCAGGGGCTCGCCATACCCTACCAGGGAGCCAAGCGTCGTACCCTGCCAGGGAGCCAAGCATGCGGCAGAAAAGCGGTGCCCATGAGGCGAAACTGCCATGCCACCGAGCGACATGGCGACCACGCCCAGTGCCGCAGTGGCCAACGACGTCCGTGGCCCAGCCAGAGGCGAGGTTGGAGGCATACATATTAAACTCTGTTGGATCTGGACGGAGGTAGGAAGGGATTCGATCTAGGAAGGAGGAAAGGGCGCACCTTGTCGATCTGCTCGAAGCTCGCAAGGGGGCGTGGTGCCAGCTGCCGACGGGATCTGAGGGGGTTCGGCCTCCTGCCTGCTGCCGGGCTGGCCACCTTGCCTGCTGCTAACCGGATCTGCGCAACCTACTTAGTTCGCCGCTCGAGGCCAAAACAACGCGTCGTGGATGAGATGCCGCTGGCGCTCCATAACGCCGACCCGATCTCCGACGATGGGAGAACCGCCGGCGCTGCCGCTAGCTCGACCGGCTGGGAGCCTGCAGCGCGGCCAAGCGAGGTGCTCGGAGCTGCCGCCATCGCCAGGGAGCAAGGGTGGTGGCGACCTGAGGTCGTGCGGCGGCGAGCTGAGGCCGTGCAGCGGGGGCGGGGTCGGCGGCAATCTGGGCTCGTGCGACGGAAACGAAGAGAATAAAGTAATAAACCGTCGCCTCCCAGACTCCCCCACGATCTATTTTTTTAATATTTAAAATAAAAAAATAATATACAAGAGTCGTGGATACTGGAGGAAAAACGGACGGACGGGTGCAGCGCGTGCACATGGGTTGGGCTCCAGGTACCGCCGGTGCGTTGGGTGGGCTCGAGGACTGAATAGCTATTTGGACCCCAGGTACCATATAGCAATACTACACATACATATATGCATATATATACACACACACATATATATATATATATATATATATATATATATATATATATATATATATATATATATATATACTCATCATTCCATCATAACACTACGATGTGATGCAGTGATCAAGGTGCTCATATCCGAGAGCGACTGACGGCGAATCGATCCGATTTAACCTTGCAAGGTGGACCTAACCAACACGGCACGTATTTGCCCCGTCGGACTATACATGCCAACCATTCCCCTCCCCGCCTCGAACTACAGGAACCAGCCCAACGGCATATGGTCAGCCGAGCTCAACGTGAGACCACCAAAAGTAAACAATGCATACCCATTTCTCCGCGACTACTCGACTACCCCAGGAGTTAGGTGCGGGTTCCTGTACTTTCGAAGCAAGGCAGTACTCGGCTTACCGGTTTCGACTACCTCCTACTCCCGGTATGCGGCTAGTACGAATTCAAACATGATCAGCAGGACCAACAACGGTACGGTCCTTAACCGACTCGGACGGGACTAAGACAACCAGGAACCCTGTCCTGCTGCCATACCTATATACCATCATCAATTCCCGTCCGGTCTCAAATTTCCATGCATTCTATATCAATTTCAACAGCTCATGTATTGGAATATAAATATATCTCAAAACTCGCGAGTAACCGGAAATTACTCGACTTCTAAATATCCTATATCTCGCGAGTGCAAGAAGTCATTCGACTTCTATCGAGAACTATTAAGCATAGCATTTCTATCGTCCTATACATGCTAGTATAACTCAGGGAAACCTAAGAATCATGCAACTAGGGAAACCTAAGATGTTTGACCCAAAAGAAATCGCTTAAAACATCCTACAACGATCAATCCATTTAGCCCTAGCTTGGGTACCTTCTCAAGCTCTCCTTGCAAGAAAAACTCAAAAACGAAGCCACCCTATGGTGGAATACCTGGAGAAGATGATCCCCCGTGCCGATTTGAGCTTCTTTGGCCTTGGGAATGGATTTGGAGGGAAGGATTTGGAGTTTAGGGCTAAGGGGAAATGGAGAGAGGAAGGGAGAGAAAACGGTGTAATAACGTTTGGGAACAGTCACCAGACCCAAAACACGTGATATAGCACTTCAGGTCCGGACTATCCGGAAGAATATCCGGAGTATCCGGGTAAATCTGGAATTTCCGGATTCAAACCCGGAGTATCCGGGTTCCTCTGGCTCCAGAATTTGAAATCGAGTTTTGAGTCGATTTGTGACTCGACTTGTAACCGAGAGAATTGGATCGCTAGTTAGCTGGTAAAACCCAAGTTTAACACTCGGGTGTTACAATCTTCCCCCCAAAAAGAAATCTCGTCCCGAGATTTATAATGTAGGAGCAAGGTTAAAGGAAGGGTGAAATGCGATGTACCTTGATGCGTGTTCAAGAAATCCAGATACTTAGAATTTAGAAAATCCTCTTGCTCCCATGTGGCTTCATCTTCGGAGTGATTACTCCATTGCACTTTTATAAAACCTTCTAGTTTGACGTCGGTTAACTCGGTCCTTGCGGTCAAGAATTTTGATAGGATGCTCAGGATACGAGAGATCGAGTTCCACTTGTAGCTTCTCTATGTCAATCACTTTGCTTGGGACACGGAGGCATTTCCTGAGCTGAGAGACATGGAATATATTATGAACCGCAGATAATTGGGCAGGAAGTTTCAGGCGATATGCTACCGACCCACACCGTTCGATGATAGAAAAAGGACCAACATAGCGAGGGGCGAGCTTTCCTTTCACTTCGAATCGCTGGACTCCTTTCATTGGCGATACCCACAAATAAACATGGTCTCCCACTTGGAACGAAACTGATTGACGTTTCTTGTCCGCATAGCTTTTCTGCCGAGATTGTGCTATTTTCAAATTCTCCTGTATAAACCGGACATGTTCTTCTGCCTCTCTGACCATATCAGGGCCGAACACATTCCTTTCCCCGGCTTCTGACCAATTCACTGGAGTTCTACATCTCCGTCCATATAGTGCCTCAAACGGGGCCATTCTGATGCTTTCTTGATAACTGTTATTGTAAGAAAATTCTACCAAAGGTAGGCACTCATCCCATTTATTGCTGTAAGAGAGTACACAGGCTCTAAGCATATCCTCCAGAATTTGATTAATTCGCTCAGTTTGACCATCGATCTGAGGATGATAGGCGGAGCTGCGAATAAGCTGAGTACCCAGAGATGCATGCAAGTGTTCCCAGAAACGCGCAATGAACTGTGAGCCTCTGTCTGATATGATTGTCTTGGGTACACCATGAAGACTCACAATCTGAGCCATATATATCTCCGCATATTGGTGAGATGAATAACGGGTCTTCACTGGAAGAAAATTAGCGGATTTAGTGAGGCGGTCAACAATAACCCAAATAGAGTCATATCCCTTTGACGTGGGAGGCAAACCAACAATGAAGTCCATACTAATATCCTCTCATTTCCACGAAGGAATATCCAAAGGTTGCAGCATGCCAGCAGGTCTGAGATGACTTGCTTTGACCCTTTGATAGATATCGCACTCAGACACATATTTGGCGACCTCACGTTTCATCCTTGTCACTAAAATCCCTGCCTGAGATCTTGATACATTTTGTTACTGCTCGGGTGAATGGAATACCTAGAGACATGAGCCTCATCGAGAATCTGCTTCAGAAGCTCCAGGTCTTTAAGTACCACTAGTCAGTTCTTAAACCATAAAACACCCTCGTCATCTAGATGGAAACATGCCACTCGAGGGTCATTTTCTCCAAGCCTTTGCCTAATCTTTCCCATGCCAACATTGTTTTTCTGAGCCGCGATAATATGATCTCGAAGTGTTGGAGTGAGGGTAAGATTAGCAAGAGTACCCTCAGACACCATTGTCAAGTTCATCTTCTCCATTTCTTGGCACAAAGTGTCATGCACTGTTGTGGCTGAGATGCAACTGGCTTTACGACTCAATGCATCGGCTACAACATTAGCCTTGCCCGGGTGATGATGAATCTTCAGATTATAGTCCTTAATCAATTCTAAGCACCGTCTCTGGCGCAAGTTCAGCTCATTCTGAGTAAAGATATACTTGAGACTCTTATGGTCTGCGTATATATGCACTGGATTGTCCAGAAGATAATGGCGCCAGATCTTTAATGCATGCACCACTGTTGCCAGTTCCAAATCATGGGTGGCATAATTTTCCTCATGCCAGCAAAGTGCTCGGGAGGCATAAGCAATCACCCACTGGTCTTGCATAAGGACGCAGCCGAGGCCCGTACCTGATGCATCACAATAAACATCGAAGGGTCGAGTGATATCTGGCTGAGCCAGAACAAGGGCCGACGTCAAAAGTTTTCTCAACATTTGGAAAGCCTGATCACATTGGTCATCCCAAACAAATTTCACCCCTTTCTTAAGCAATTCTATCATGGGCCTAGCAATTTTGGAGAAGTCCGGTACAAACTGGCGATAATATCCTGCTAGCCCAAGAAAACTTCGAATTTCCGGAACTGTCTCAGGGGTCTTCCAATCTAGCACATCTCGGATTTTGCTGGGGTCGACAGAAATACCGTCCTCCGAGATGACATGGCCTAGAAATTGAACCTTTTTGAGCCAAAATTCGCACTTGCTGAATTTGGCGTATAACTTGTGCTCCCTGAGACGCTGAAGGACAATGCAAAGATGCTATGCATGCTCTTCTTCATTCTTGGAAAATATAAGAATGTCGTCGATGAAAACCACGACAAACTTATCCAGCTCGGGCATAAATACTGAGTTCATGAGATACATGAAATGTGCCGGGGCATTTGTTAACCCGAAGGACATCACCAGATATTCATAAAGTCCATATCTGGTAGAGAAAGCCGTCTTGGGAATATCCTCAGCTCTAATTTTTATTTGATGATAACCGGAGCGGAGATCAATTTTTGAAAATACCCGAGCCCCGAATAGCTGATCAAACATAATGTCAATTCGGGGGAGTGGGTATTTATTCTTGATTGTGACAGCATTCAAAAGTCTGTAGTCCACACAAAACCTGAGGCTTTGATCTTTCTTTTTAACAAAGAGTGCTGGACAGCCCCAAGGTGAAGTGCTAGGACGGATATACCCCTTATCAAGCAACTCCTGTAATTGTTTCTTTAGCTCGGCTAGCTCATTGGATGACATACAATAGGGTCTTCTAGAGATGGGTGCCGTGCCCGGTTGCAACTCAATGGCAAACTCCACATTGCGGTCAGGTGGCATGCCTGGCAGATCCTTCGGGAATACATCCGGATACTCACATACCACTGGTATGTCAGCCAAATTCTTGCCCTCAACCTGATTCACTGTAGGAGTCGCTGATATGTGATCCCTTAAGTTCAAGGTCATACTACCATGAATAGAAGATTTGATGTGCACAGATTGTGAGGTCGTGTCCAGAATAACTCCCTGACCCTCCATCCAGTTCATGCCCAATATAATATCTATTCTTTGTGTTGGTAACATTATCAGGGCTGTAGGAAAAACTTTTCCATGCAAATGCAGGGGTACTTGCTTGACAAACTGATTAGTGACCAACTTTCCCCCTGGTGAGTGAATATGGTACGGCTTAGGCATGCTCTCTATCTTCAATCCCAATCTAACAGCACATTCTTTGCTAATAAAGGTATGTGATGTCCCAGAATCAAATAGCACAGTAACGGAGTGCCCGTTAATAGAGAACGTACCCGACATCACTGGTGCTCCCTCAGGGATGGCCTCGAAGGTGGTATAGTGCACCTGTCCTGGCTTGAAATGAGCCACTTTCTGCTTCTGGCTCTGCTGACTTGATTGCTGGCCCTGCTTGGGTGGCATTGGGCAGTTACGTGCAAAGTGTCCAGGCTGCCCACAGTTGTAACAAGGAAACACAGTGGGGCGCACCCCCGGCTGCTGCACCTAGACCTTCTGCTCATTCTGCTGAGGAGCAGGAGGCCTGACGGTCCCCTGTGACTGTGTGTACTGAGGTGGCCGATAGCTCCACTGCTGCTGTGGCTGGTGCTGAAAAGGGGCTCTCTGTGGGCCCGACTGTACCAGGCAGAACCTCTGGGGAGTGCTGTTCGAAGATCCCGCTGCCGGCGCCTTTCTTTTCTTCTGTGCCTTATGAGCTAGATGGGCGTCCTTCTGAATGATAGCCCCGTTGACTAGCTCATTGAAGGTGTCAAACTTGACCATTGCCAACCGATCCTGGAGCTTCTGTGACATCCCGAAAATCTATCAAAATTAAATCACGCGCTAAAATATTTTTTTTCTAAAAAACTTTTCATCGTTGAGCTCAAAATCCTCCTAAAATCCTGAACCCTTATTCCCGGAATCTTTCTCTGTTCCAAACGTCCGATTTCCAACCCCCCCGACCCCTTTCCCTGTGGCCTCATCCGCGCGTGCATGCGACCGCTGAGCGTGGCCGACCAGGGGCCGTGTTGGCGCTCCTTAAGTATCCATTTTATCCCCTGTTTAACTTTGATAATGGCATGAATTTAATATCAAAATCACTAACCATCCTAACCTCGGCCCAATTATTGGTCGTTTTCGCGTTTGCACATATATTTTGGAGGTACTTCGTTTTTGCAGGTTTTTGACCAATTTTGGAGCATGAAAAAACGAGGCCCGCGATCACGCGATGACATGAAGAAAGACGAAGGCCAAAGCCCGAACAAAGGATCGAAGGCCATGATGATTAGAGGCCCGTTCATGCGCATCCACCCTCCAATGAAGCCCAAAGGACAAAGCCCACAAGATAAGATCAAGATACTTCGGGGCTAAGCAAAGCAAAGAGATATTTAAGGAAGTATTTTCCATCATATCCTTTTTGTCGAAGAAATCTCGAAGATAACGACGTCTAATGGGGTGCAATCGTGAAAGGCATAAACTCTAGAAGATTCCATGAGAATTGGGGAGAAAGAAGGACACGAGACGACGAAGGAATGAGCCAGGCCGGCCGGCCTAGGCCCATTGGGCTGGCCAGCCCAGCCCTTTTTTAGGTCGGTTCGGCCTCCCCTTTTGCCTAGGGTTTCTTGAGGCTATTTAAAGACCCCTCCCCAAGGTTCACGCAGAGATCAATTCGGGAGACGACGCCAAGGAGCAGAGAAGATAGAGGGACACCTCTCGGAGAGCCAAGGGTCGTGCTAGTTGTCTAGGGTTTGCCCTAGCCGACGTGGGAACCTTGCAAGGAAGTCCACGTCGGAGTTTTGGAGCTAGGATCATCAAGATCAAGGTAGGGCCCCGGTTGTGATCTTGTGATGTACAATCATTCATGGTGAAGTTATTTGTGATTCCGAATGTTTAGCGATCATGTTCTCTCTTTCGATTTCGTTTTTTTCTTTGGGTTTGCTTCATCCTAGATCTATTATCGAGATAGATCGCTTAGCATGATCTTGTAGTCATGGTGGCTAGAGGTTCATGGCGGAACTACCAAAGGGGGTTCGACTTGCTTCAGGGTATTTCTTTCAAAAGGGGGCGTCATGACAGGCCGTCTCCACAGAGTAGGCGGAGTATCGAGGGATCGGATTGGAGATTTTGGGTTTAAAGAGGCTTTTCATTGAGATTCACATCTACCTTACTTCACTTCATCTAGCTGGAACTGCAACATATGCATGATCTAAGTGATCTAGATTGGTTATCTCTAACTTTCTCTCGCTACCTTCAGTGTTTGTCATTTTTAGTAGATTAGATTCGTTTTACACCACATCAACACAAAGGAATTTCTATGTTAGTAGATTGTTTCTTGTCTCTTTGGTTCCGTGGATTGATAAACCTTGGGGGAATACTCTGAGGGAAAAGCTACACGAAACCGTGCACTTGCGGTATACAAATCGGGGGCGCTAAGGAGCGTCAACAAGCTTTTCTAGCGCCGTTGCCGAGGAACCATCGATTTAAGATCCAATCTTACTAGCATTCGTAAATATTTCTTGATCTTTCTTTTTGACCTTTTTAGATCTCTTATTTTTCTGAGCTAACTAAAAAAACGGATATATTCCACAAAAATCAATCTAATCTAGAGTTTGCTTTATTTTGTTTTATTTTCTTTTATGTTTTAGATCTTATATTCATCTTTTAGATCTCATATATATTTTTTCTTTTTCACTAACCCCTAACAGGAGATGGACGGGAGCCTCTCCAACAAAACCGAAAATTTTGTGGATGATCCAGAAAAAATTTACAGGCAAAGGAGACGAGAAGCACGATCAAGGAAAGCCGGAACTAGTAGATCCAAAAGTCGAAGCCGACGGTTCATCGTCTTCACCTCAAGCAACTCCACCAACAAGTCCAAAGGAGGCGCCACTTCACCAAGGGATGGCACTACCGGAGCAGGAGCGTACGATTGGAGAGCTATGCACTCCGGACGTTCGGGACTTGCCGATCCAAAATCTCGACAACATCGGAGTTCCGTTCGAGATCAAGACTTCAATCATAAGGATGGTGCAAAGCTCGCCCTTCACTGGAAAAGAAGACACTAATCTACATCTTCAAGCATTACTCCAACTATGCCGCACCTTCGACATGCAATGGATGACTCAAGATCAAATAAGAGCGAGGCTCTTTCCGTTCTCTCTACTTGGGAGAGCGTTGCAATGGTTTCATTCTCTACCACCGCGCACGGTGCAAAATTGGGAGTCCTTGATGAAAGAGTTCATGACGGAGTTCTACTCGCCGGGCAAGACCCAGATTCTGCGCAACAAGATTGCAACATTCGCACAAGCCCCGACAGAGACTATTGCGGAAGCCTATGAGCGCTTCAACGACTACATCCGCGTCGTACCTCATCACAAGTTCTCAAGGGAGGATGTGGTCCAGAAGTTCTATCAAGGCCTCACAACCGCATCAAGGGGGATCATTGACGCATCGGCCGGAGGTTCTATCATTGAGCTCACGCCTACTCAAGTTTTCAAGCTATTCAAAAAGGTGGCAGACAATGATGCATGGGCATCATCAGGGCGCCTACAACCACTCCAAGCCGTGGGCGCCGCGAAGAGTGTATTGCAAGTTGAACGTGAAGAAGTGCTAGAAGGGAAGATCGACTCGCTCATGAGAAGGTTGGAGAAGATGGAAGTGGAAAAGAGAGAAGCCCAAGCTATTGATTTGAAGGCGGCCGAAGCAAGGTCTACATGTGAAGAATGTGGAGAGTACGGCCATGTCCAAAAGAATTGCCCGGAGGAAGCCAAGATGCTCGACTACATGAAGAAGGGAGAATGGATTCCGCCACCCAACTTTCGCTACGGGCAAGGTAGACCCCAATTTAATGCAAGCTCTTCCATTCGAAACTCGGTGCCTCTTCGTATACAATTGAAGGAGTTCATGGAGGAGCAAGGCAAGATCAACAAGGACACCGTCACTAAGTTCAAGGCTATGGACAGGATCTTGGAGAACATTGATGGCACGGTGACGGAGGTCGGGAGCTCTAACCTTCAAGTACTCAACATGATGAAGATGCTAGAGACGCAAGTAGCCCAGCTCGCCGGACGCCTATCTAGCAACGAAGGAAAATTGCCCGGGCAACCTCAAAGTCCGGAGACGTCTAAGGCAATTCAAACTCGCTCGGGAAAGGAGACCGAAGAACCCGAACATGCAGCGGGAGCAAGGAAGCCTAAGCCAAGAGTTGAAGTGGAGACCGTCATCAAGGAGAAGGCACCTACTCCTATGCCAGAGATAGTCACCGAAGAGCCAGAGTTTGAGCTAAATGACATAGACACAAAGATTCTACCGCCAAGGCCACGATACCGCAAAGGTAAACATGAAGATGAGCAATTCAACAAATTTGTTGACATGGTACGCAGGTTGAGCATCAATATGCCGCTCTTGGACGCTCTACAAGTTCCGACGTATTCTCGCTACTTCAAAGACATCATGGGAAACAAGCGCGAGATACCGCCAAGCACTGTCAAGCTAACCGAGGAATGTAGCGCGGCAATCGCTAATGAAGCTCCTGAAAAGAAGAGGGACCCCGGATGTCCTACCATCCCGTGTTCCATTGGATCTCTTATGTTCGAAAGAGCACTTTGTGATCTCGGCGCAAGTGTGAGCGTCATGCCAAAGGACATGTTCGAGAAGCTAAGCTTACCGGAGCCGGAACCCACCGCCATGTGCCTAGAGTTAGTGGACAATTCCGTTCGCTATCCTTTGGGAATTGCCGAAGACGTACTCGTGAAGATTGGAGAACACTCAGTCCCCGTTGACTTTGTGATTCTCGATATGGGAGAAGGAAGCAAGGCGCCTCTCATCCTTGGGAGGCCTTTCCTCAAGACCGCAAGGGCGAACATCGACGTTGGCAAGGGGGAGATAAAGTTCGACATCAATGGCACCACAAGCGAGTTCAAGTTTCGTCCACACCTCGAGGTATGCAACATGATCAATGTCAAATATGTTCCGCCTCACCGCCGTGTCACAGAGGAGAAGCCGGAGAAAGATGAGGAGCCGAACAAGAAGGAAGCGAAGAAGGAGATAGAAGTCGTCGCGTCCATCGCGACAAAGAAGATCGCTGAACCCGTCAAGAAGAAAGCTAAAAGCCCGCCTGTGAAGACCCAAAAGACGACTAACCTAGAAGACAAACCTGCACCAAGGATTGTGCGGAAGTGGGTACCCAAGACTGCAGCACCATCACCGAGCGTTGGTCCGAAGTGAAGAAGAAGAAAGTCTAGCTATAGACTATAAACGAAGCGCTTTGCGGGAGGCAACCTGTTCGTCGAGTCAAGAATAAAGCTGCCGGGAGTTCAACCCGTTCATCGAGTCAAGAATAAGCTGCCGGGAGGACAACCCGAGAAAGGTTTAGGTAAGTAAGTCGAGAATTTTGCTACGCAAGAACATGATATACTTTTGAACAATTGGTCGTTCGGTCGAATAATTCGATTTGGATTTTATTCGCTCGGTCATTTCGATGTTGTTTCTTATTTTAAACCAATGACATGAGCCATCCTATGATTTATTTGCCTCTTCTTGAGAAAGCCACATCCAAAATTCCATACCTATTTTTGGCGACCGTCCTCTCCATGACGGTCGGACCAAGTTGAGATAAAACACACGAATAGAGCCGCGCTATGTTTATATCATTTAAATTCTTGATGCGTAGGTTCGCACAAACATAGAG
The DNA here is from genome assembly GCF_016808335.1 of Panicum virgatum. Lineage (NCBI taxonomy): Eukaryota > Viridiplantae > Streptophyta > Magnoliopsida > Poales > Poaceae > Panicum > Panicum virgatum. The sequence continues at coordinate 54,798,597 of NC_053140.1, read as the reverse complement.
AGAATTTTCAGTTTCATTACCATAGGACTAGAATTTTCCTAACTTTAATTTTTCTCTTTTTCAAAAATCTCTCTCTCATTTTAGCAAAAATTAGAACCTAAACCCAAGACCCACGGTTGAATTCGAGATTGTTCAGCCAATTCATGAAAGTGAACGGTTCCGGTGCAACCAAAATTAATGTAGTCGGGAAATATTTTTCGACTTACAAATGTAAAGATGTTTCAATTCCCCTCTGATTATTCATTTAAACTCATTGCATGCTTTGAGTCAATTCTGAAATTTCGAAGTTGGAGGAGGATTAAACATCTAAGCATGATTTGGAAAGGGTTTATGTGCTTGATTAACATCCATTGATCAAAGTGAGTTCACCGGAAGGAATTGAGCTCTCTACCTACCACCACATGCAAATAATCCAAAGGAGGGAGCAGCCATGCATGGGAAGGACATGTGATTTTCAGCAAAGATGGCACCATGAGATGAATGATTGAGCATGGGACAAGGTGAATGACACAAAGTGAAGAAATAATGTTGCAAGTGGACATCAAAGGCAAAGAAGGAGTGGTTCACATGATTTGGATGGTGCAAAGCATTAAAGATGTACTGGACAGAAGCAAATAATTGCACCAGGAAGCCACTAGAGAAAATTGAAGTGGAGGAGAGCCAGGAAACCCCTAGGCCGGCCGGCCTGGCCCTTTTTTAAGCCCTCTGGTGACGCCCTTTGACAGGTACACTCCTCATTCAGTTCCTCGCTTATGTTCTTCAAGTTCTTCACCCAGAAACATCAGTTAGAGCCTTGAAAAATTCGTCCACCAAAATCTACTCCAAAAATCTCAGAAAATTCACCACAATTCCTAGTTTGTTCCACTCTTCGATATATTGTTCTCCCGATGGCAAGAAACCCCGGTGTGTTTGTTTTTAAGTGTGTGCAGCAAGGAGTCACCATGAGTGGCCTCATGAAGTTCATCGTCGGGAGGAGAAGGACGCGTTCATCAACATCTGACGCATCGCCAAGTTCTTCGCGGAGGCACTCGGTCTCCGAGTCTCCGCGGAGCATGGAGGAAGACAACCCCGCACCGAGGAGCGACATGTTGCTCCTTGGTGGGATGAGAGACCCGAGAAGCTCCTCCATGAGATTCACCGAAGGGATGCCACCTCCTCCATGGCGTTCGACAAGGTCATCCGCACCACCGCCATACAAGCTCAAGAATTCAGAATATGGGTTTATTATCTTATCGAAGGAAGTAGAAGAAAGGCTCAAGTTCATGAAGGGAAGACCGCGAGCAAATTTTGATTTTGATGATGAAGCATCGGAGAAGTTGGGATTCCATCATGACATATATGAGCTCTTGGAGAACATCGGTTGGAAGTTATTTTCCGACGGTGTCACGGTAGACATGCAAGAAGAAGTGGCTCTGGAGATGTTCATGACACTAAAAAAACAACGGAAGTGGTGGATGATGAAGAAGTGCCATGTCTGAAATTTCGGCTCAAGAATGAAGAGAAAGTCATCACCTATGGAGAAATAGGGAGTTTGCTCGGATTAAAAAGTAATGCATATGAAATGGTGCAAGTTGAAGATGGAGAGCTTGATGAATTTTGGACAAAGATAGCAAAAGATGTCAACCGCCAAAGGAAGAATATAAGTAATGTGACCCTCCAAATATTCCACTCTTGGTTGAGCAAAAGAATTCTCGGGAGGATGAGAGAATCGAAGGTCACCGACCAAGAATTAAATTGGATGTATGCTGCATTGGTGAAGAAGCAAGTGATTGATCCCACCTACATCGTGGTTGAAAGGTGGATTTGTGAAGCATCATCCGGTACGGGAGAAGTTGGTTTTCGGTGTTATCTCACAATGATAGCCCGAGCAATGAATCCGGGGTTACGAGTGATCCAAAAATATTATGTCCCGGGAAGAGATATTGGGATTGAATATTTGAGGCAAGGCCATTATATCGGAGGGGATGAAAAGAAAGGATTCACTATTTCTGAGATGAATATTTCCCTTCCCGATCAAAAGCTAAAATTATTTGCAAGAGGGAGGACTGATTGGCGAGTTGAAAATATTGGGAAAAAAGGTGAAGAAATCAAAAAGAGGAAGGTTAATTGAAGGAACATCGGCATCGGCACAACAAGAAGACTTGGAAGTAAACCTTCCACCGCCAAGTTCCGCTTATTGGAGGAATGAATTTCAAGGTGCATCAAGTGGACAAGGATACCCGCAAGGATGGACGAGTCAATGGGAAGGAAACCAAGATCAAGCATAGGGGCATGCTGCGGCGGCGCCCCCACCATTTAGCAACTACGGCTACCCACCCTCGTCATACCAAGGAGAGATGCCCGACCCGTCATTTGGAGCACAATATTTTGACCTCCCTCAACCGGAACAAGGAATGAGAATCATGGGTGCCTATGCAAGAAGAAACATGAAAGATATAGACGCCATCCGGAGGCACACAACCCAACTAGAAGATGGAACCGCGGGAATTGCATATCAAATGAGACTTCTAGACCTGACGCCACCGGAACAATTTAATGGAGGAGCATTTCAGCAGTATTATGACCAAGGATACAACGCAAGAGCCAATCAAGGAGAGTGATCAATGGCAAGACCATGAATAAAAAGCTCGCACGTGTGGTTTGGATTTTTTCTTTTTCTTTTCATTTATTTTCAGCATGTGTGCAAGCTTGTGTGTGCGTAGCAATTTTCTGTTTTATTTATTTCAGCATGTGTGCAATTTGCTTTCTTTTGTTTTCATAATCATGATAAATAAATGCATCACTCACGCTTTAATGTTATGGTTAGTAATGATGATAGAAAGTTTGTGTCATGATAAAATATGATGATCGTTGCCGCCTTGTCTACTTTCTTGTGCTTGGTTTATGCATGATTAAACTAATGCTCTCTCTAGCATGATCTGAAAATTAATTAAATACCGGCTAATTCAATTGTGGAGGTTATGATAAATTAAGACCCATATCTTTTATTCTTGCTCTCTTACTTAAGCTTGTCAAGGAAAATTTAATTTGGATTTAATTTTGAGGTAACCTTGTCAATGATACCTTTTGCAATTGCTCTACCCTTCTACAAGCCTAAATGATATATCATAACAAATCATAGAGCAAGAATTATTTTCAGGTGAATTAATTCAGGATTTATCTTCTTTGGTACGAGACTAAGAAGCTGACCATTCCGTATTTTTGCATACCTCTCTTTTGCTAGCCATTCTATCCATGCATTGTGAGTTTCTATACCGGGAACATCGCAAACCTCACTGGATATCCGCCCTTAACCAAAAACATCTTTTTGTGAAACACCTCCTTGACCACAACCTATATATTGAGTATATATTTTTATTTCGACGGCAAAATAGTGGAATCAAGAGCAAAATTCAGTAAAACATAAGCTTGGGAAGCATCAAAGAGTTCGCAGAAGAAAAATCCGAAGAAGTGGAGGCCTACAGGCAGTAGACCGGCCGGCCCAACACCGCTTGGCCTGCCCCTTTTCCTCCTCTGTTGGCTTCAATCTTTCACGAGGAGATGCTCCCTTGAATTCCAAAGTTGAGTCCAGAGAATTGATAAAGGTTTTGTGCACTCACTCCATCAAGTCATCATCACTTCATTGCTTGAGGATAATCAAACTTCAAGCATGGGGGGAGGTGGAGTAAGTGCATTGTGTTGCCAACGGTTCTGAGGAGAAAAAAGAAAGAAAGAAAAAAAGGGAGAGAAAAGAAAAAATGAATGATGATGAAAAGCTCCTCGGTTCCTTTAGCTTCATTAAACTCTAGGTACTTTGAAGATTATTCTATACTCAATTATTCCAACCATGTGCAATACGATAACAAGGACTTCAGTTGTGCCTTGGGATCAACCGTTGCCATTTGCACATGTCCACCACCTAAAGTGTGTGTTCCATTCTCTCCCTCTCCATAATAAAAATTATTTTCCAATGGTCTTTTTGACGAGTCTCGGTAAATCCATAAGAAGTATTTCTTGTTTTGATAATATCTTGATTATAATATCTTTTGTTAGGACTAACCTTTCCAGAGCTCCAGATAAAGCCTCACACACACATATGAGAGAAAGAAAGAAGAAAGTTCTAGCAAGTTTGAGAGACAAGATGAGCTGAGAGTTTCCATGAGCAAATTGCAATGAGGTTTAAATTATTGATCTTGGTTTAGCATTACTTATGGAACTTACTTTCTTAATTCTGAGACTTGTTTAATTTTGAAAGCATGTGCTTAATAATTGTGGGGAAGCATTTAACTTGTATCTACCTTCCATATTGAAAAAGCTGGTTACAACTTGAACTATTAACTGCAAAATATTTTGAGAGCATTGTGTTTTCTCGTGTATGATCGAGTGCAGGGATTGGACACTAAAAGGCAGTGCTGATTTTTATCAAAGACTTACTCAAGGACGAGCAAGGTTTAAGCATGGGGGAATGTTGGCGCTCCTTAAGTATCCATTTTATCCCCTGTTTAACTTTGATAATGGCATGAATTTAATATCAAAATCACTAACCATCCTAACCTCGGCCCAATTATTGGTCGTTTTCGCGTTTGCACATATATTTTGGAGGTACTTCGTTTTTGCAGGTTTTTGACCAATTTTGGAGCATGAAAAGGCGAGGCCCACGATCACGCGATGACACGAAGAAAGACGAAGGCCAAAGCCCGAACAAAGAATCGAAGGCCATGATGATTAGAGGCCCGTTCATGCACATCCACACTCCAATGAAGCCCAAAGGACAAAGCCCACAAGATAAGATCAAGATACTTCGGGGCCAAGCAAAGCAAAGAGATATTTAAGGAAGGATTTTTCATCCTATCCTTTTCCTCGAAGAAATCTCGAAGATAACGACGTCTAATGGGGTGCAATCGTGAAAGGCATAAACTCTAGAAGATTCCATGAGACTTGGGGAGAAAGAAGGACACGAGACGGCGAAGGAATGAGCCAGGCCGGCCAGCCTAGGCCCAATGGGCTGGCCAGCCCAGCCCTTTTTTAGGTCGGTTCGGCCTCCCCTTTTGCCTAGGGTTTCCTGAGGCTATTTAAAGACCCCTCCCCAAGGTTCACGCAGAGATCAATTCGGGAGACGACGCCAAGGAGCAGAGAAGATAGAGGGACTCCTCTCAGAGAGCCGAGTGTCGTCCTAGTTGTCTAGGGTTTGCCCTAGCCGACGTGGGAACCTTGCAAGGAAGACCACGTCAGAGTTCTGGAGCTAGGATCATCAAGATCAAGGTAGGGCCCCGGTTGTGATCTTGTGATGTACAATCATTCATGGTGAAGTTATTTGTGATTCCGAATGTTTAGCGACCATGTTCTCTCTTTCGATTTCGTTCTTTTCTTTGGGTTTGCTTCATCCTAGATCTATTATCGAGATAGATCGCTTAGCATGATCTTGTAGTCATGGTGGCTAGAGGTTCATGGCGGAACTACCAAAAGGGGTTCGACTTGCTTTAGGGTATTTCTTTCAAAAGGGGGGCGTCGTGACAGGCCGTCTCCACAGAGTAGGCGGAGTATCGAGGGATCGGATTGGAGATTTTGGGTTTAAAGAGGCTTTTCATTGAGATTCACATCTACCTTACTTCACTTCATCTAGCTGGAACTACAACATATGCATGATCTAGGTGATCTAGATTGGTTATCTCTAACTTTCTCTCGCTACTTTCGGTGTTTGTCGTTTTTAGTAGATTAGATTCGTTTTACACCACATCAACACAAAGGAATTTCTATGTTAGTAGATTGTTTCTTGTCTCTTTGGTTCCGTGGATTGATAAACCTTGGGGGAATACTCTGAGGGAAAAGCTACACGAAACCGTGCGCTTGCGGTATACAAATCGGGGGCGCTAAGGAGCGTCAACAGCTCGAGCCGCTCAGCGACAAGCACACCGCCCCGGGGGCCCCTCCACGTGCTCGCCTTTCTCCTGCACACCGTGCCGCTGCCCGAGACATCGCGTCGACGCCGCGAATCATGCGTCACGCCGCTCCGCAACGCCCTGAGCGCCATTAATGGCCGCCGGCCGGCCACCATCGGTGCCCGACCGCTCCACCGCCATTCCTTGGCTATAAATAAGCCCCTCCGCGCGCCTCCGCTTCTCCACAAACTCGCCCAGCCCCCGCGCGCCCCCTTCCTGGCCTTGCAGCGCCGCCGCCGCGGCCACCTCCGCCTACCGCCGCCGGCCCTCGTCGCCCCACCTCCTCGCGTTGTCCCAGCCCGAGGTAGGACCGGGAATCGAGTCCCCGTAGCCCCCTCCCTCTTTTCCCCCTCACCCCAGCCGCCGCCGTGGCCCGGGGCGCCGGGATCGACGCCGCCGGTGCCCCTGTTTCCCCCTCCCCTGTTTCGGTCGGGAGGAAGGAGAAGACAGGGCAGTTTTTCCCAAAGGCCACTGGCCTTTCTTTCTTTTATTTAAAAGCCCTTCCACCCTTTTAGTCTTTTGCAAAAGAAACCCCCATGTTCTCCCTATTTAAAGAATGACCCTTTCACTATATAGAACTAATTATAGATAGACCCCTACCCCTCTCCAGAATGTTCCGGATATTTTTAGAAATTCTATTCAAGTCCTGTCACTCCCAAAAATAATTACAAATAGGCCCCTGGACCCTGATTTAGCCCCTAAAACCCTCTTCGGCCTATCATTTCATGCGCCAAAAATCCTCCATTTGCCCCGAAACTTTACCACGCCATTTCCAACATAATTTCGGCCATGCCATTAAGAAATCTCCCAAAAATATTCCTTCTACCATTGTTTCTTAAGTTATTCCTGATTCGAGCTCAACGATAAAGCTTTTAGTTCTTATTCTTGATTGAGTGTTTGTTTGTATGCGTCGTAGATCACGGTGTAAACGAGGGAGAACCCGTCGACGAACAGTACTGCGAGCAAGCAAACGAGGACCAGTTCCGCGACCCAGAACAAGAAGGACAGTACCTCGAGCAGGACTTCCCGGAAGGCTTTGAAGACGGCAAGTTCAATCCCATCCTTTGATGCATGCTTCTGTCCTAGTTTTTATAAACACAACCTATTGGCCTGATTTATAAAATTGCATATGTTTTGCCTGCTGAAAACATGGTTGGATAGCCACCCCTTGATTTGTTAAAACTATTCCTTGACCACCTAGATTAATGTCTGAATGTGTTGTTTGGACGTTAATCACTGCTAGAACGCTTAGGACCTCATACACAATACAACTTGTTTTATAAAGAAAATATGTGCGTGTGTGGGAAGGGAGAAATGTGGAATTTCGAAAGATGAGTTTAGACAGGATGGATGGCTTTTCTGTGTGATTTGCCGATTGGTGTGCTTGTACCAATGTGGTTAAGCAAGGAAGGGAGATATCCATCTTGTCACAACTAAGGACCGAGTTGGTGTGTCATTGTTGACGCTCCTTAGAGCGCCAATTTACGTACCGCAAGCACACAGATCGTGGTAGCTTTTCTCTTAGAGTATTCCCCCAAGGTTTATCAATCCGTGGATCGATAATGAACTACCTAAGGTTTTCCATCTAATCTAACAGATCTATCCTAACATGAAGCATTGATTGCATATAAAGGGTAAACCTTTGATAGATATGAGTGATGTACAAAGGTTGATGTCATCCATGAACATCGGTAAGGATAAAGCATGACCGAAGGCATGACTAAACCGATCGCTCGCATTCTAGTTGTAGTTCTAGCTAAACGAGTAAGCACAACATGCATCTCATCCAAAGCCTCTTTAAACCAAAACCTCCAATCCAACCCCTCGGGAACCCTCCTACTCAGGCCACGCCCTGTCACGACACTCCCTTTGGACAAGGGCACCCACAAGCACGCTAGTGTCGAACCCCCCTGGGTAGATCCGGTATGAACTCCTAGCCACCATAACTACAAGAACACCCCATGCAATCTATCTCGAGAATTGATCTAGGAATAAGCACACCCAAGGCAAGAACGAAATCAAAGAGGAGAGACATGATCGCTAAATAGATCGGATGACATGAAGACATTACTCACATAATAGATTCGTTTGGATCGTCACCACCGCGTATACACCATTGACGACTCCAACTAGCTCATAAACTCCACCATGACACAACCACGCAGGGAGGCCATGGCAGCTAGGGGTGGCCTAAGCCATCTCCTAGACAACTTCGAAGACTTGCGGCGGCCGTCGTCTCCCTCCGGTCTTAGCCCTAGGTTTTCGTCGAGTTCTGGGTGGATGGATGTTGCGAGTTGAATAAGGTGCGAGCTATTTATAAGCCGAGGAAGCCACCGGTCGAAGGAGAGGCCGAACCGCCTCAGAAACGGACTAGGCCGGCCGGCCCCATGGGCCTAGGCCGGCCGGCCTACCCTGTTTCGGGCTCGCCTCGGTCTCATCTTTCGCGTGTAGACTCCTCGCATCTTCTAGAGTTTATGTCCTTCACGATTGCACCCCTTTGGACGTCGTTATCTTGGAGATATCTTCGAGGAAAGGATAGGATAGGGAATCCTTCCTTAAATCTTCATTTGCTTTGCTTAATCCCGAAGTATCTTGATCTCATCTTCGTGGGCTCGGTCCTTTGGGATCTCTTGGAGGATGGATGTGCGTGAATGGTCTTCGAATCAACATGGGCTTTGGTCCTCCCTTTGGGCTTTGGCCTTCGTCTTTCTCCGTGTTAGCGCTCAATCACAGGCCTCGTCATTTCATGCTCCAAAATAGGCCAAAAACGTGCAAAAACGAAGTTCCTCCAAAATAATATGCAAGTGTGAAAATGACCAATAATTAGGCCGGGGTTATGACGGTTAGTGATTTTGATATTAAATTCATGACATTATCAAGGATAAACAAGGGATAAAATGGGTACTTAAGGAGCGCCAACAGTCATCTCACCTAACTCTATTACCGTGCAAACCACTCGACCATTGAATGGGCATCGGCTTAGCATAAACCCCACTAGTTAGTCTGATAGCCATCAGGAGAGCTGAGAGCAACGGGTGATCAAGGAGAAGGGATTAGCTCTGTGTGACTTATGCCCCGGTTAAAACTTATGCGCCGACACTAAGATGATCGAGTTGCGGTACCCCGCTTGTGGGTAAAGTTGCACACCTCTGCAGAGTTAAAACCTATTCGAATAGCCGTGCCCACGGTACTGGGCGAGTTACGGTGTGGTCATACAACTAGTGTTTATTCTGGGAAGGGATGGGTTGGCGTGAGTTGTTTTGGAAAAGTGTCCGGCAGTTGTGCCGTGTGCTACGGCGGATGAGGAGTCCGATAGCAGCTTAAAAATTAGATTCTCTGTGGATCAACCCTTCGTGTTACTCGGTACAAGAAAACTGGTTTTTGGAAATGCTTTCTTTCAAATGAACCCTTGCATAAAATATAGCTTTCCGCAAAAGTAAACCTTAACCTTATCCTTGAATTACCCTGTGCATTATATTCTGTTTATTCCCCCCCCCTCCGTGGGTGTGGTTGGACTTGCTGAGTACGTTTGTACTCACCCCATCCTTTATTTTTACAGAGGAAGATCCAGACTTCGTTCCCGAAGACGTCGAGTAGGGTATCGTCCTGCACCCAGCCTTGCCTGTGGATAGGGTCACCCGCAGGAAGTTCCGTATGGCGCAAGACTCTGATGACCCCCTCTTCGTAGTTAATGTAGTTGTGTGGGTTTTAGTTGTAATCCTCGCGATAGTGGCGCTTCACTGCCCATTACCACGTAGAGTTGTACGGTGATGAACCATCTGATGTAATAAATGTGTCATCAGCCTCCTGGGACTGATGTTGGTATCACATTTAAGTCTTCTCTTATGAGGGGACGCTTCAGCTTGCTACTGAGCCCCTGCCTGAAACAGGCCTGCTTCTTCTCATCGGTGTCCACGTGGTATCCCGCATACTGGGACAGGGTGTTGAAAGCCTGGGAATACTGTAGCACATTGTTGTTACCCTGTTTCAGGGCCAGAAACTCTGTGAGCTTCCTTCTGATCACCCCTGCTGGAATATGGTGTGCCCTGAAAGCTTCTTTAAATTGTGCCCAAGTAAACAGAGTGTCCGCAGGGAACATGGCCATGTGATTCTCCCACCATGTGCGCGCAGGACCCCTCAGCTGCTGGGCTGCCAATCCTGCTTTATCCCCATCATTGTACGGGTGCACGGTGAATTTGGACTCGATGGTCCGAAGCCAACTGTCCGCTTCTAGTGGCTCATCCGCCTTATGGAAGAGCGGTGGCTGTGTGGCCAAAAACTCCGAGTATCCAGGAGCAGGTGGCTGGTGGTGATGTTCAGGCCGCGGCACTCTGCCCTGCTGCACGATCTCACGGAGGAGCGCCGTCTGCTCGTCTCGTCCGGTGAGCATGGCCGCAATGGCCTGAGCCAAATTAGGAGGGTTCGGGGGTGCTGTCATTCTGCATTCAACCATGATTGGATTAGTCCCATGATTTTGATTACAAAACAATCAACCATGGAAGAATGCAGGAAGCATAAATTAAATCAAAAAGCCAGATTTTTTTTGCAACCAAATCCAGACTATCCGGATTCTCATCCGGAATATCCGGACACCCCACCCAGACTATCCGGACCAATGTCCGGAGTATCCGGTTACACCCGCGATGTTTCACACCGTTCCCACCACTAATGCATGAATTTAAATCAATGAATGATATGATGTATGATGCATGATTGTCCTACGGTAACCTCTCAACCAAAACTAAACATCTATTTACTACTCGAACATAGACTATATATAGGGCTTAGTACGAATAACCCCACCCAATAAGTTGTAGTGGCATGGATCCAACTGACCCTAGTAGTAAACCAATCTCATCCTAAGTCAGAAATTTATTTTTAATTTGTAATCTCTGAAAATTACCCATGCTCGTACCACCCCCGATGCGTTTCGGCTCTGATACCAGCTGTGACGGAACCGCCAAATTAAAACTCTAAATTAAGCGTAATGGCCGTTATTTGAACACATCAGGCGCATTAGCTTAATGGCTTAATTTGGCGATCCTTTCTCAACCCACGGCCCGATCGAAACAACACCGGTAGTCTCACACGAATGTGAGCGCAGATGGTACGAGCACAACACAATACTTAAAAAAATTACAAACACAAAAAAGCGCTGAAACATTTAGTTTACAAACCGGGTTCGAAATATAAAAAAATATACAAGTGTATCTACCTTTTATACAAAGTTTGATAAACATGGAATCTGCCCACTACAAAACAAAAGAACGGAAATGAATTACACACTCAGCCCACGAGTGTGCAATTCCAACACTCCAAAGCTACACTCCTGGGTCCTCGACGTTCCACCCATCCGCATCCAGCAAGACGAACTTGGCGCAACACGGACAGAAGTCTACGTGTGCGGGTCCTGAAATCATTTTTCCAACAAAACCCTGAGTATACTAATACTCAGCAAGGCTTACCCGACCAGTGGGTATAACTTAGCCCACATATCTAGACATGCAAGGCTTTTGGCTGGTGGTTATTTTGCAGAAAATAGCGACTAAAGTAATTCTTTAATTTCCATATTTTAGCTCCAGATTCTATGTAAATTCACTATAGTACAATATTTGCTTAAACCAACTATAGCAAACATAGGGGTGCAAGCCATAATATTTGCTTACACTCATCATTCCATCATAACACTACGATGCTACGCAGTGATCAAGGTGCTCATATCCGAGAGCGACTGACGGCGAATCGATCTGATTTAACCTTGCAAGGTGGACCTAACCAACACGGCACGTATTTGCCCCATCGGACTATACATGCCAACTATTCCCCTCCCCGCCTCGAACTATAGGAACCAGCCCAACGGCATATGGTCAGCCAAGCTCAATGTGAGATCACCAAAAGTAAACAATGCATCCCCATTTCTCCGCGACTACTCGACTACCCCAGGAGTTAGGTGCGGATTCCTGTACTTTCGAAGCAAGGCAGTACTCGGCTTACCAGTTTCGACTACCTCCTACACCCGGTATGCGGCTAGTACGAATTCAAACATATCAGCAGGGCCAACAATGGTACGGTCCTTAACCGACTCGGACGGGACTGCTGTCGGTCAAAACCCACCGGCGAGTAGCGACAGGCAACACGAAGAGCCGGGAGGTCGCCGGGGCGCTGGCAGGCACTGCTCCCTCGTCAACGGCCCGCTATCCTGGCACACGCCGCGGCTTTCTAAGACGCAGGGTGTGCCACCTGACCTATACCCGATCAGGAAGGTGCGAACGTGCTTGCGACGATTTGCCTGCATACACAAATACATGCAAACATAAGTCCGAGCCGTGGTCGGCTCCCCGGGACGATTCTTGCATCGGCTTTAAAGAGCCGATCGAGTCCCGGTGTCAGATCAGATCTGTATATATCCGGATATTGATACATAAAGCAAATAACTGTAAAGCTGCTTCAATTAAATCTAGCAAATCTAATCCACGACGGTAAAATCTTCACTGCTAGATCGGAACATCCTACACGTAATTGGGCCTAATGAGCGTAATAAATAACTAAACCTTAACCAGAATAGAGGCCTAAGAACAAGCGAAAGCCGATTCCCGGATCAATTCCCTGTTAAGACTAAGGCAAAGCATCTAATACGTCACCGAATCATCCAACCCGTTTGCAAGGCCTAACCTAGCAGATATTACGCCAATTCTTGCGTATAAGAACAAACCATAACAGATTAGATCTACTAGATAGAAAAGAAGCAGTGCATCATCTCCACGCGACTAATTCCATGCAACGAGAATTAGTATAAGATCAAAACATGATCGCGTAAAGATGACATGATGTTCGTAGATGATAAGCAACAAAAGCACGATGAATCTACTAAAAATCATGCTACGAATATCAGGATAACTAGCACTACTCGCCATAAAAAATGCTTCAGTACGAGTAATACCAAGGTAAAAACAAGAACAACGCTGCCTTGATCGCGAGCATGGCGCTTACTTGGATGAAACCCCAGAATTACGAGTGACGGTGCGCCGAGAGTTGTTGTTTGCGAAACGTGATGACGTTCTCCTTTGACAAATGCCATAGAGTACATATTTATAGTCCGGAGACTTGGGAAACAATCTAAACTAACGTGTCCATATCGGACTCTATCTCTAACTCAATCTGAACTAAATCTAAGGATACATGGCCCACATGACCCAAATGCTCACGCAGGAGCCGATTCACAAGCCTTCTTTGATTCCTGCTTAAAGCCCAACTCGCTTGCGGCCCATTAATTAACCCTGTTAATTTATGGCGATAACACATGCCCCCCTGGTTTTGGCAATGATAATTCCAAAACCACTTCGTCGCTTCACCTTCCCGTTGATGCTTCATTAAAACGCACAACAACCGCCATGGAAGACACAACGTCTCTGCAACTGACTTCTCGTAGAATGTGAAACTGCCGATCCGTCTTCTATTTTTTTACTATTTAATCTCACCCCGAATCGAATCCTTTCACCACAAACTCATCTTCTTCCCAAAGCCAAACATCACAGAAAACCCCAAACCTTCAGTAGTCATGGCGATCTCTTACTCATCCGGCTCCAACTTCATCGACTATCCTTCTTCCCCTTCTTCTTCAAGCACCTCCGCCTCCTCCCTCGACTCTATTCCTGAGAGCCGGGAACCGACGCCGGAGTACGACCCGACGGCGGCGTACGAGGCGCTCGCTCCTCTGCACTGGGATGCAGAGGAGTTCGACTTCGGTATCGCCTCCGAAGACGACGAGCCCAAAACCGATGGCGAAGACCTCCGACTCCTGTTCCAGAAGGAGCCGGAGAGCAGCAGTGATGAGGACTTCTCCTGGGATAGAGCCGATTCCTCCTCGGAAGAGGAGATCAGCTCCTCCTCCAGCGGCGACGACCCGACGAATGGGAACAACTTCCTGTTCCTCGAGTCCTCCGAAGAGGACAGTGAAGAAGAACACAGCGGCGGCGGCGGCGGTCGGAGCAGCGACGCCGAGACCTGTGGCGGCAGCAGCGCCGCCGCCGACGACGACAGCGACGACGGAGACAGCGGAGACGCACCAGCGCGAAGCCCCAAGCGCCGTAGGTAGTACCTACGAGCGGTAGATGTAGGTAGTACTGTAGGAGTAGTATTGTAGCCGAAGGATTCATCCTTTGTCAAATCGGCTCTTTTACTTGTAAAAATCCAACTTTTCAATGAAGTCTTTTATCTCTCAACTCGTTTGCTCGGATTCCTCCCAAAAAAGCCGATGGCATCGCATCAGACTTTACTAATACCCAAGAGCCGACGAAATTCAAAATTGGAAGCAACCCGCATAAGAACAGAACACCGCTTCCACTCTGAATCCGACTCGAAATAGACACTCCAAATCCGAGCGTAATTCGAGAATCCCGCTCCATAAGTTCGAGCAAAGACTCGCAAAGCATCCAGAATTCGAACCAGAGCCCGCAAAACAACCAAACCCTAAGTGAGCAGATCTGAACCATGGCGGACTCTGCAGCTCAAACAGCGAATTCTTCAATCGACGATGCGGCAATCTGTGGCCTGAAGGTAATATTCAGCCTGCCCTTTTAACTTTCTTCAGCTCATTAAGCCTCCAACAAATTAAATTCTGAAATATGACACCATATGTAAATTTCTGAATTTCTGAACTCCAGGTGTCAGACACCCTTCTGCCGCATCCTTCCAATCCCAAATCCTTTTGTCTTGGCCCACGAACTTATGAAAATCCCACAGATCTAATTTCCTGTGAAGCGAATAGAATCCCTTTCGTGAGTCAAAACATCAATTTAAATACCTGGGCCGACTGCTTAAGAGACTGGCCTAATCCACCTGAAAGCTGGATTACATGGTATAGCAGAGTAGCAAAAACCTATATGCCCTTGTGGCAAGAACTGAACATAGCTGATGCACTCAGTCTATCATTATCTCCCCTGGATAAAGATGAAAATCTTCTGAAGACCATCGGCTATTTCTGGTCCGATGCTCTGAACTGTTTCCTCTTTGGTCATGGACCCATGACCCCTACTCTGCTGGATGTTACCATGATCACTGGCCTCGACATTGGATCCCCTGATCCTGCAGCTCACAGAATGGTAGAAGTCCCCTTCAAACTTTCATCTAAAACAGACTGCACAAACTGGAGCACTTACATGAACCAGCACATGAAAACGAAAGGTCCAGTAAGTAAAAAAGAACACTCAACCTTTCTAAATCTTTGGTTAGAACATTTCATCTTCTGTGGTCCTTCCTTAGCCCCAACCAAGAATTATCTTCCTTTGGCTTACCACCTGGCCCATGGCAACCGCACCAGCCTAGGCAAGCTTTTCCTCGGAGAAACATACAGATGTCTCCACTTAATGACAACTAGCTTGCTCAGCCAAAGGAAACTCAGAACTGGAGGCCCTTGGTGGTTTATTCAGTTATGGGCACAACTCTACTTCCAGCATCAAATTCCAAACTTTCAAAGCTTAGCCAAGAATTCCTTCCCTGACAAGAATGGCAAACCAATTCGTTGCACCAGCTATGGCCAAGCCCTATTCAGCCTCCCTGGCAATAAACTGAACTCAACAGATGCAGCAAAATGGTTTAGAGTTTTCTACAAAGGCCTAGAGAATCCCCTCTTCTTTCCATTCACTGAATCTGAAGCCTTCGAAAATCCATCTACCTTCAGGCTTGATAGCTTTGCCGATGACAACAGCACTCGGCATCTATATTCTATAATGATCCGACCTGGCTTCCTTCCTGTCGGCATAAGCACTTCCAACAGAATCATCAAACCAGGTTATGAAACCTATCAACCAGTCATAGCAGCTCGGCAATTCGGCCTAGGACAAGTCCCTCCCCACTTCCATATTCACCACTTGGTGGAGAGTAGAGCCGATCTACCTGACGGTCTTACCAGTTCAAGATGCTACAGCATGTTTGACAATCTCCACATTCCAATACCAGCCGATCTATCCTTTATTCCTTCATCAATCGGCTTTAACACCTGGTGGGAAATGTGGAAAACTCATGTATTCAGAAGAGCTTTAGGCCCTCTACTGCAACAAATTGATCCTGAATATGCAATCCCCGAGGAAGAGGTACTGAAGTCGTGCTCTTATTCTTTCTAACCCTTCTATAGCTTTCCTTGGCTAACCTTGCTCACTTTGTTTACAGCAACAAGATGGTCCAGAACCCATGACAAATAACGGGGAGCCATTCAACTTTCTTCCATCCGCCCCTGATGTTCTCTTTTGCAAGGGATCACCGCCAATGAAGAAAGTGATAATGACTGTTCGGCCAGACTCACCCCAGTCGGCCCCTAAGCGGAGACAAACCTCTGGAAGTGCTGCCCCCCGAGTCCCAACTAAGAAAAGGAAGATCCTCACGAGACGGATCATCAAGAAGACAGCACAACCTTCCCCAAGTCCATCAGACTCCAACACCAACCAAGTAATCCATCTTTCTGAAATTCCCTGAATGTTTTTTTATATATATGCATACATACTCTGGTTGATTGTAACCCTTTCTTCAGGACGCAGCTGAAGACATCCTTAGCACCGGAAGCCCATCACAATAGAGAACCGCTGTTCACGAAGTCAATACTGAAACAACTGAAATCCCTGAACAGCAAGAACCAACCATCGTCCAAGCAGAAATTCGCAGCGAAGAAACTGCAACAGATGGCGTGACGATGGAAGCCCGACCCGGAACTCCCGATGCTCCGATAGAGGCGTATGACGAACAAGCCGACATAGCCGATGCTACTGTCGCTGCCCCAACTGAGCCGATCACACTCGGATCGACCATCACTTCTTCCTCACAACAGGTAACATCGCATGAGCCGATTCTAAATCAACCGATAACTCTGTTGATATACCTTGCCCCCAAAACTAACTCTGATATCCCCACAGGGCTTCAACATTTCAGTCTTGCTCTCCTTTGACCCAGCATCGATGGGTCTGATTGCCTCTGGAGCGAAGGTAACACCACCACAGCAGCCGATTGACTTCGCAGATCAGCTTCGACACATCAAAAATCTGCTATCTGCTCCAATCAGTACCCTGGTCGACGACTCCAGCGAAATACAGAAAGTCCTCAAGCAGATAGAATCCCAACTCCTAGAGTCACTTCGGGTCAAGCTCTGGCCAGCTGGCCATCTCCCCTTCTTTCAGGCAGAGATGAAAGCAGCACAACAGAGGATAGAATTAAGGCATTCTCAAATCCCTCTGAAAGCTATCATCGCTGAAAAGTGCAAGATGCTAAACCAGAAGAAGGCAACTCTGGATGCCAAAGTCGATATCTCAGCGAGTACAAGGCGACTCAGCCTCCTGGAGAAAGAACTGGCATAACTCGAAGAAAAGGTGCGCACTACACAGAGACTGGTCCAAGAGGTGAAAGCCTCGATTGCAAACTCCAAACAAGAAGCCCAAGAAATAACCGAGCAAATACGGGCAGAGTTTGCAGAAATCAATACCTTGAGTCAACAGATAGTAACAGGCGATGACAAAGACGACGAAGCAGTCATAGCAAGAGCCGACGCCGTACGCGCAGAAGCCATCCATGCCATAGAAGGATTCCTAAACTCTTAGAACAATTCAGAAAACATTTAGTGTTGCCTGTTAAACTGAAACTTGTATCTGTTGAAAATATCTTAAGTCGATGGTTACACATCGGCTGCCTTGCTTCTCATATAATTTTTTTTGCTGGCCAACTCAACGTGTTGGCCTCCTTCATTTTTTTTTGCTGGCCAACTCAACATGTTGACCTTTTATAACGTAGCCATATGGATCTCATCGGCTCTTGTTAGTCACCTTCCCACATGCTCGGAAAATATTTCTTGAGGTGTTGACCATTGACGGCTACAGGAAACTTGACACCATCTAATTCTTCAAGCATGTACGCATTTCCAGGCAGGACCTGATCAACTTTGTACGGTCCATGCCAAGTAGGAGACCACTTACCATACTTCCTGTCTTTAGTTCCCAATGGTAGCACTGCCTCCCAAACTAGGTCTCCAACCTGGAATTTTTTCGGCTTGACCTTTTTGTTGTATGCACGAGCAACTTTAGCCTTGTTTTCCTTGATCTTCTCAAGTGACCAAAGTCTTAGCTCTGTAAGGTCCTCCACATTATCGCTCATCAAGGCTGCAAACTCTTCTGCCGGTAGATCATTCTGAAACTCAACACGCCTTGATCAGGCCATGATCTCCCATGGCAACACAGTGTCTTGACCGTAGACCAGATGGTATGGCGACGTCTTGATGGATCCGTGACACGAAATACGATATGCCCACAAAGCCTCTGACAACACTTCATGCCAGCGCCTAGGATATTCATCGATCTTCCTTTTGATCAGCTTGATAAGGCTCTGGTTAGGTGCTTCAGCCTGTCCATTAGCCTGGGCATAATATGGGGATGATCTGATCAGCTTGAACCCCGTATCATCGGCAAACTTTCTAAATTCCTCCGATATAAAGACCGATCCTCCATCGGTCGTAATGGTCTGAGGAATCCCAAACCTATGAATGATGTGCTCTTTAACGAAACTGATCACATCTTTCGATGCCACCGACCTCATGGGTACCGCCTCCACCCATTTTGTGAAATAATCCGTGACAGCTAACACCCATTGGTGACCTTTGCTAGGTGGTGGGTTAATCTGGCCAATCATATCTATGGCCCGACCCCTGAACGGCCATGGCTTAATGATAGGATTCATTACTGATGCCGGCACCATCTGAATCTTGCCGAATCTCTGACATGCCTGACATCCCTTATAATATTTAAAGCAATCCTCAAGCATGGTAGGCCAGTAATATCCCGATTGTCTAATCAGCCATTTCATTTTATGAGCCGATTGATGAGTACCGCAGGCTCCTTCATGAACCTCATGCAAGAGCCGATTCGACTCGGAAGGCCCCAAACATTTAAGTAGCAGTCCTTCCAGAGTCATGTAGAACATGTCGTCCCCTATCAGAACATACTTCATAGCTTTGAGTTTTATCCTTCTGGGTGCCCCCCGAGCCGAATCCTTCAAATAATTGAAGATATCGGCTCTCCAGTCTCCATGTTCTAGAAACTGAACCTCTACATCAATCTCATCGGCTGTTTCCTTATAACCGGAAGCCATCTGTGCCAAGTCATTGGCTTCACTATTCAAAGTCCTTCGTATCCAGTGGAAATTAATGTACATGAATCGTGACATCAACTCACGGCACTGCATCCATATCGGAAAAAGAGCCTCGCTCTCACATTTATATTCTTTCGTGAGCTGAGAAATCACCAGTTACGAATCCCCAAATATTTCCACTGCTTCTGCACCAGCTTCTAGGAGTAATTCCATTCCCTTGCGAACGGCCTCATACTCTACTAAATTATTGGTGCATGGAGTAGCCATCCTGATGGAAAAAGAATATGTCGCCCCACGAGGCGATACCAAAAGAATTCCTACGCCGCACCCATCATCACAAGCCGATCCATCGAAAAACATGGCCCAGGCACGTACAAAAAGTGCAGACACGTCAGTGTTGACCCCATCTGCAATGAGATCCGCCAGTGCCTGCCCCTTGACTGCCTTTGCAGGTTGATATCGGATATCGAATTCTGACAATGCAAACATCTATTTTCCTAGTCAGCCTTTCAGAATAGGAGCCGACAGCATATGCTTGATGACATCCAATTTACATACGACGATCGTTTCCGCCGAGAGCAAAATATGTCGAAGCTTTGTACATGTAAAGAATAAACAAAGACAAAGTTTTTCGATCTCAGGATACCTAGTCTCGGCGTCCAACATGCGCCTGCTGAGGTAGAAGACAACCCTCTCCTGGTCGTCATGTTTCTAAACCAGAACCGAGGCGATGGAAGTGTCACCCACGGACAAGTACACGTAGAAAGGCCTGTCCTGTCGAGGCGGAACCAATACTAGAGGCTTTGACAAATATTCTTTGATCTCATCAAAAGCCCGCTGCTGTTCTGCCTCCCAGTGAACCTCATCCTCGGACTTGATCTTCACTAGACCCATGAACGGCTCGATACGCCCAGACAGATTGGAGATAAATCGTCTGACAAAGTTGATTTTGCCGATGAGCTTCTGCAACTCCTTCTTCGTAGTAGGCGGCTTCATTGCCTTTACCGCTTCTTGACTCTTCAAGCCGATCTCGATTCCTCGCTCATGTACCAGGAATCCTAAGAACTGACCGGCCGATACGCCAAAGGCACATTTCTTCGGGTTCATTTTGAGCCCAAACTTCCGAGTCCACTCCAAAACCTTACGCAAATCTTCCAGATGCCCCCCAGCCGATGTGTACTTGACTACAACATCATCAATGTAGATTTCTACCAGCTTGCTGATGAGATCATGAAAAATGTAATTCATGGCGCGTTGATACGTTGCGCCGGCATTTTTCAATCCAAAGGTCATAACTAAGTACTCGAACAAGCCGACCGCGCCTGGTACTCTGAACGCGGTCTTGCTTATATCCTCTAGGGCCATAAAGATCTGGTTGTAGCCGGCGTTACCATCCATAAAGCTCAGCATTTTGTGACCGGCAGCAGCGTTGATCAATGTTTCTGCCACGGGCATCGGATATTCGTCCTTTGGCGTCGCTCTGTTGAGGTCTCTGAAATCCACGCAGACTCTCCATCGGCCATCCTTCTTATGTACAGGGACCACACTGGAGATCCATTCTGCATACCTGCATGGCCTGATGAACCCTGCATCCAACATCTTTTGCACCTCTTTCTTGACCTCCTCCAGGACTTCAGCCTTCATCTGCCTTGCTCGTTGTTGAAACGGCCAAAATCCTTTCTTAAGCAGGAGCCGATGTTCGACGATGTTTCTATCTAGACCAGGCATTTCAGTATAATCCCACGTGAAACAATCCCGGTATTCCTTCAACAGTGCTATCATCGGCTCATGCAGGCTCGGGTCTAGCTTCTTGTTGATAAATGTTGGTCGCGGCTTATCCCCGGGACCGATATCAACTTCCTCCAAATCATCAGCTGATGTAAACCCGTACCCCAACTTGCCGTCGCCTGTAAAATCGACTGTGGACGCAGGCGACTCATCATCATCTACCACGTCGACAGCAAACACGGGGAGATAACAAAAGAAAATTTTCGGCCGACCGCACGGGCCGGCCGTTTCTATATTACCCCTCGAAATTGAATGCTCATTAAACAACCAACTGCCAGAGTAGGCTAAAGTCTGTCCACAATGTAATAGTTTCGACTATAAACAAGAATTGGTTATTTTTTTTGGGCCAGTCGCTGGGACTAGCCTCTCTAAACCTGTTAAGCTCTGTACCGTGCCAGGATGTATTTATTCTGTGAGGCCAGTGGATAAGACCAGCCTCAATCCATTTTTTGTCGCTTTGATCCGATCACAGTCTTCCAGCACGATCCCTGAGATCGGCTCTTGCCCTTCCGCGTCCCAGGCGTTCATGTCTGCGAGCAAAACCTCGCTGGAGTCATCTGCACGGACCACCTCCACTTCATCGCCATCCCATTGGACCAAACACTGGTGCATCGTGGAAGGAACACAACAATTGGCGTGAATCCAATCCCTCCCAAGCAGCACTGTGTACGTACTCTTATTGTTGACGATGAAGAACGAGGTTGAGACGGTCTTGCGGCCAACTATCAACTCCACATTGAGGACGCCCTGTGCCTCCGACGGCTGGCCATTGAAATCATTGAGCATCACGTTGGTCTTGATAAGATCAGCAGCAGAACGACCCAATCGGCGCAGTACTGAGTACGACATTAGATTGACCGCGGCACCAGTGTCGACCAACATCCTGTTCACGGGCTTGCCGTCGATGAGGCCCTTGAGATATAATCCCTTCAAGTGCTTGTAGCTTTTCTCTTTGGGTTTCTCAAAGATGATCGGCTGTGGGCCAAGATCCAGCTGTGCGACGGCCAATTCCTCCGGTTGGGGCACCCGAAACTCCGACGGGAGCACGAACACCATATTCACATCAGCCGATGGCTTTTCATCGGCTCTTGGCTGCTTGGGGTGCCACTCCCTCCTTGGAGGGCGCCTTTCCACCCTTCGCGGGAGCCTGACTTGCTCCGCGAGATCCGGACGCGCTTTCCTCAGCACGTCGAGGTACCTTGCCTCTGCCTCCTCGAGATTGCGTAAGCGCTGCACTCTTCGCTTCTGCGAGCGGCTGAGCCCGTCAGGACACCATCGTGGACGATGATACTTATCTTCCTCTTCTAGCTCAAGATCATCCCTAGATAGCCGCTTAACATGGTCGTCGTGACGTGCTCTGGGCCCCAAGCGCTGGAACACCGATGTCTCGCCTGGCTGGAGTCCCCGAGGCCTGCACTCCAAGCAATCATCGATAGTAGGCAATCGGCTCATGCCGGAATTCCAACAGTACCTGAAGAACGGGCAATGCCAGTGGTCGTGTATAGCCTGGCGCCTCCCCAGCGTCCTCCCTGTGCGGTGCTCATACTCCTCCTCTTCCGATTCATATCGGTGGCGCAACTTGTACTGATACTGGTATTTTTCCAGAAGCCGATTGGAAGCTAGGAGTTGATTGCGGATGTGATGCACTTGTTCTTCAGTAACATGTTGCTGCTCCGGCTCGTCTTCATCCTGGGGCCGTTTGCCAGAAGCGGCCTCTTTCCTCTGCTCGTCACGGCGGCGCATGGGTCCCGCCATATTAATCTGGAATGCTAAATTCTGGCTCTCAGGTCTAAGATCCGATAGCTCCACTACGTTAGCTTGTGGGAATGGTTGAATGTCCACCTTCATCGTGTGTTGGGCCAGAATTAATCGGCCTTGCTCGATAGCCGATTGGATCTGCCGACGCAGCTCCTTGCAATCATTCGTGGCATGGGTGAATGAGTGGTGCCACTTGCAGTACAGCCTCCCCTGCAGCTCTTGCGTCGTTGGCAGCTTGTGATTCTCCGGGAGCTTCAACTGCTTTTCCTTGAGCAGTAAGTCGAATATCCGCTCTGCCTTGGCCACGTCAAAGTCAAAGCCCTTCACAAGCCCCTTATGTTTGACCCACTTGCACGGGATGGGGCTTGCCCCCCGGGTCCATTCTGCCACAGCCACTTCTTGTTCCCCGCCAGAATCGTCAGAATCTTCTGCTTGGGCCATGTTTACATGGCACTTGAATTTTGCCTGGTACAGCTCCGGGTGATAGTGTTCATACGCCGTGAGCTTCTGCACCATGTGCGCCAGAGAGATGAACTCCAACTGAAAAGCCAGATCCTTGATCGGCTTAGCGAGCCCCAAAACTGCCAAATCGACTGCCTCCTTCTCTGTGATGCGCGATGAGTAG
Source organism: Panicum virgatum (assembly GCF_016808335.1). Taxonomy (NCBI): domain Eukaryota; kingdom Viridiplantae; phylum Streptophyta; class Magnoliopsida; order Poales; family Poaceae; genus Panicum; species Panicum virgatum. Next base: position 54,775,386 of record NC_053140.1, on the reverse strand, counting down.
CATCGATTCTTAACTTCTCTGAAGCGCTGCACGTACTCTGACACACTTTCCCCTCGCTTCTGCTTGACTTGGGCGAGGTCGGCAATCCCGGCTTCGGCGGCCTCTGAATGATACTGGGTGTGGAACTGATCTTCCAGCTGCCTCCAAGTCCGGATCGAATCTGGGGCCAGTGACGTATACCACCCAAAGGCTGAACCCGTGAGAGACTGGGAGAAGAAACGGACCCTTAGAGGATCCGACACTGAGATCATCCCAAGTTGCGTTAGGTATCGGCTCACATGCTCGATAGAGCTGGCCCCTTCTGACCCGCTGAACTTGGTGAACTCCAGGAGCCGATAGTTGGGTGGCAACGGGATCAGGTCGTAATCACTTGGATACGGCTTAGAATAGCCGATCGCCTTTCTTTTGGGCAGGATGCCGAACTGGTCCCTTAATATTGCACTGACCTGCTCTACACTCAGAACTCCTGGGGCCGAGGGCTCAGCACTCGGCCCGGTAGCGTACTTTGCTAGCCATGCCCGTTTCTCCGCATCTGTCCCTGAGGCTCCTGTACCCACCAGATGTCCCGCGCGCGTTGGACTGATGCTGTCAGGTATGTACGCGCACGTGTAGCCGTGCGGGATCTCCTTAGGCGGCTCATTCAGGAACTGGTCCTCCCCGGGATCTCGCCGATCTTGTAGACGACGTAGATCGGCGAACTCTGCGGCCCTGGAGTTGTGAGCGAGTATGGCAATGGCGGCCTAGACTGAAGTGAGGCCTCTCCCCTGTGACTCCTCAGGATTGGTCCTGATGGGGAGTACTGGTTCTTGATCACCTCTTGGACAACACGATGTGCCACACGCTCGAGCTCATTCACTAGGCTTTCTGAGTGCCGATGAAGCATGTGAGCCACCATGTAGTTCATCTCCTGGCGCAGGGCTCTAGTGCGCTCCTCTGATGGTACGGACAGGTCAACATTGTCGAGAGCGCCTTCGGGTGAGAACCCCTTCCACCTGATGCCGTGGTTGCGGTCCTCTCGAAAGAGCCGATGAGATCGGCTTCGAACTGAGCTTTGACCTCATCATATTTTTGCTTGTGTTCTGGAGTCAGCTCTTCATACGTGACAGGTTTGGTGACCGGCGGGATCGGTGCTTGGTCCTGAGGTCCTGTCATCTCTGCAGCGGGCGTTGTTGCTGATGAATGTCCCACTGGGCGTGCCAGAATGTGTTGTCGGTCAAAACCCACCGGCGAGTAGCGACAGGCAACACGAAGAGCCGGGAGGTCGCCGGGGCGCTGGCAGGCACTGCTCCCTCGTCAACGGCCCGCAATCCTGGCACACGCCACGGCTTTCTAAGACGCAGGGCGTGCCACCTGACCTATACCCGATCAGGAAGGTGCGAACGTGCTTGCGACGATTTGTCTGCATACACAAACACATGCAAACATAAGTCCGAGCCGTGGTCGGCTCCCCAAGACGACTCTTGCATCGGCTTTAAAGAGCCGATCGAGTCCCGGTGTCAGATCAGATCTGTATATATTCGGATATTGATACATAAAGCAAATAATTGTAAAGCTGCTTTAATTAAATCTAGCTAATCTAATCCACGACGGTAAAAGCTTCACTGCTAGATCGGAACATCATACACATAATTGGGCCTAATGAGCGTAATAAATAACTAAACTTTAACCAGAATAGAGACCTAAGAACAAGCGAAAGCCGATTCCCGGATCAATTCCTTGTTAAGACTAAGGCAAAGCATCTAATACATCACCGGATCATCCAACCTGTTTACAAGGCCTAACCTAGCAGATATTACGCCAATTCTTGCGTATAAGAACAAACCATAACAGATTAGATCTACTAGATAGAAAAGAAGCAGTGCATCATCTCCACGCGACTAATTCCATGCAACGAGAATTAGTATAAGATCAAAACATGATCGCGCAAAGATGACATGATGTTCGTAGATGATAAGCAACAAAAGCACGATGAGTCTACTAAAAATCATGCTACGAATATCAGGATAACTAGCACTACTCGCCATAAAAAATGCTTCAGTACGAGTAATACCAAGGTAAAAGCAAGAACAACGCTACCCTGATCGCGAGAAGCGATCAGGGCAGTATGGCGCTTACTTGGATGAAACCCTAGAATTAGGGGTGACGGTGCGCCGAGAGTTGTTGTTTGCGAAACGTGATGACGTTCTCCTTTGACAAATGTCATAGAGTACATATTTATAGTCCGGAGACTTGGGAAACAATCTAAACTAACGTGTCCATATCGGACTCTATCTCTAACTCAATCTGAACTAAATCTAAGGATACATGGCCCACATGGCCCAAATGCTCACGCAGGAGCCGATTCACAAGCCTTTTTTGATTCCTGCTTAAAGCCCAACTCGCTTGCGGCCCATTAATTAACCCTGTTAATTTATGGCGATAACAGGGACTAAGACAACTAGAAACCGTGTCCTGTTGCCATACCTATATACCATCATCAATTCCCGTCCGGTCTCAAATTTCCATGCATTCTATATCAATTTCAATAGCTCATGTATTGGAATATAAATATATCTCAAAACTCACAAGTAACCGGAAATTACTCGACTTCTAAATATCATATATCTCGCGAGTGCAAGAAGTCACTCGACTTCTACCGAGAACTATTAAGCATAGCATTTCTATCGTCCAATACATGCTAGTATAACTCAGAGAAACCTAAGGATCATGCAACTAGGGTTCCAATCAACTCCTGAAACGTAATGCACAAGTAATAAATACATATATAGGTGACATAATTTCAAATAATAGGATGTGCACCGGGGCTTGCCTTCGGGCTGCTGCTCGACACTGGGCTCAGCTGGGCCTTGGGCCGGGTGCTCACAATTCTCCTGCTGAACTTGCCCCCGCTGCTCCTGTGGCCCAGCGATCACCTCGTACACGGCTCCTTCGGCGGCGGTGTCTACACGTATGCATATGACATGAGAATGCATGCAGTATGATTTGTAACTTTGAAACAAGCCTAAACCGTATACACGCACCACTACCCGAGACAACCCGACGTCCTCAATTCTGCAAACCCGGAATATCCAGACTTCAATTTGGAACATCCGGAATTTCCGGAGTATCCGGATTAATACCCGGAGTATTCGGACTCCCAAGTTTCGATGTGTTCTGCCTACATTCAAGTTTCGTTCGTCCGTCCGTCCGTCACACAAAGTCCGAGCATACGCTTTGTTATCCACACATAATTGGAATCAAATTCTAATTGACGCTAGCATTCAGTTCCACGGAGGCGGGCCCTACCTACTGCGTTTTCTGTGCCGAGTTTGAGCAAGACTGCGGGAGAATGTAGAGTCGCAAAGCGGCTGGGCGGGTGAGGTGGAGCTCGGCCATGTGGGAGCCGGCGTGGGCGAGCACAGGCTCGGCAGTGACGTCGTGGAGCGGGGCTCAATGTCGCGTGGGCGCGAGGTAGCTTCACTGCCGCCACGCCGCGATAGGCCGGAGGCGAGGCGGAAGGGGCGCACGAGGCGTCGCTTGGTTGCCACCGAGCGCGGGGTGGAGGCTAGGAGGGCACGGCACGGCCCTCGGCCGTGGTGCCGCCGCCCGGCCGCTGTTGCGAGGGCAGCATCGGCGGCTTGGAGGGGGAGTAAGGTGCGGCGCGGCGTGGCGGCTGGCCTACCAGCTCAGGCGAGGAAGGCGCGCCGCCGGGCCAGCAACGCGGGGAAGGCGGAGCGCCGTGGCCGGTAGGACTGGGCATTCGGTTTTTAGGTTTAGTTCGGGTCGGTTTTTCGGTTTGGAGAAAAATTCGGTTTGCAGAAACTAAAACCCGATCGGTGCTCTGGAAAACCAAAAACCGACACCGAAAATGTCGTTTTTTTCGGTTTGGTTGTTCGGTTGCACCGAACAAAACCGAATCTCACTTATGATAAATAAATGTCAAGCAATAGTTGCAATAGTTCAGTCAGTTTGTTGATTTCGCACAATTTCTTTCGTGACTCAGTGTCCCCATGTACAAATGAAAGGGGGCATTCAGCATGACAAAATCAACCAATAGTCGTGGGATGGAAATCAAGGATTAGCAAGCATCGAGATCATAATAGTGGAAGAGGACAGACATTGGAGGATTCCTCGTTTATTCCGTCGTGATGGCCGGAGATGTGAGCCGCGCCGCGGCTTGCTCCTGCGGCTCCTGCTGGCTACTGGCTTCTCGCCCTACTGGACGCTTGCCGCCCGCCCGTTGACTGCTCCTGCTGCCGACGCCGCTTGGCCATGGCCCTGCGCGCCAACGCCCGCAGCCTGCACTTGCTGCCGGCGCCGTGCCGCCCATCTACCACACCCGCGCTGCCCGGCCTCACGCCGCTTTGCCTTGCTGACAGAGGGCGGAGAGCCGGAGGCACAGCTGCCGGCAGCCTGCCGCCTCGTCTGGCGTGGTGGCTTGCTGATGCGTGGGGAGGATAAGACTTAGGGTTTACATTTGGAGACTGGGAATATGTAGTGCGCTTGTTTCATGGGCCGAGGTGGGCCGTAGTAGGTTGGGTAGGTGCCTTGGGCTGTCGGAGTTTGCTGCCTGTGCAGAGATGGCTTCGGTGATTCGGACTTTTCGGTTCGGTGCAGGGTCGAAACCGAAGCCGAACCCGATCACCGAACATCGTAAAAGCGCAAACCGAAGCCGAACCGAAAAAACCGAAAAACCGACAATTCGGTTCGGTTCGGCTCGGTGTTTTCGGTTAAAAAATGCCCAGCCCTAGTGGCCGGGCTGCTAGCGTGGGCGAGGTGGAGCACGTAGCGCCACAGTAGCATGCGGGGATAGAGTTGGAGGTCAGGCCGCGTCACCGTCAGGAAGGGTGAGAGATGGACTCGATTATAAAAAATTGATGTATTGGACTCACAAATCTTTTTAATAAGTGTTATAGCTCAACCTTTAGAAGATTGGTCTATATAACTCTATAGATGGACAAAATTATATGGAGCATCTTGACTATACTCTTACAGGATCCCTCTCCAATGGCCAAAGATGTCGTTGGTGATGAACGACATGCGTGAGTGAGAAATAACAAAAAGCAAATCTGCAGAAGAATAGCAGAATGGCACATCAATCTAGAAAGTGTGGATCCATACTTACTAGCCCTGTTTAGATATCAGGTTAGAGTTAGAGTTGGCTTTTTGGAGCTCATCTAACCCTGAAATATCCAAACAGAAGGGTTAGAGTTGGTTAGATGCATCTAACCCACTCAAAAAAAAAATATCCCCTCCAAGGGGTGCTTATTGGGGTTAGATTAGGTGGGCCCCACCTTTTCTCCTCTCTCTTGCTAGAAAGAGGCCAAATGATTGAAAAGGTGCATTTATTTTCAATCTAACCCTTCTATCCAAACACTTCTTTGGTTAGAATTAGTTCATGGATACTCATGAGGTACTAACTCTAACCTCTAACTTAGTTAGAGTATCCAAACAGGGCCACTGTTGTTTTGTTTCTCTTACTTTGTCGGGATGCGGATCAAACAGCTAGATTATTGAATGCATAACTTTAGAAACCATAGTATAACTACGAGTATTAGAGAAGGCCTAACAGAAGAGAGAGAAAAGAGACGACATGTCATGCATCTTATTATGTGATTCCGTTTCCAATTCACTACTATGGTTTTAGCTATGATTAGCTAAATCTCTTCCGATAATCGCTATCTCTATATCTCTATATTTTCTAAAGCAAACAATGATTCTCCTTAGTTCGTCAATTAGAATTCTAATCAAAATCCGAACAAATCAAACGGAATCGGAATCGGAATCCGTGCAACTCAAACAAAATCCTAATAGAAACCTGGACAAATCAATTGGAAATTTGGAATCCCATGGGAACCTGGACAATCAATGTGTCACATTATTACAGCATGGTCTCTACAGGTGCATAAAATTGGTGGTACTATATAAATTTGTTATATTACCCGTAGCAACGCACGGGCAGTATGCTAGTTAGTTACTAAATGAGAAGCGATTTACCAAGCAGTAGCTCAGTTTTTTTTTCCACAGTAGCTCAGCTGGTTACTTGGTTGTTAGTACCTCCAAATGAGAGAAGGCCCACCCGGGCCCACCAAATTTGTGGGTAACTCCCTGAGAAACTGGTTTCAGCAAGTTTCCTAGCCAACCAAGGTTTGGTGCCCCTCTAAGTTAAACAAGATTTAAAAAATGCACAGGGAAGTCTCTCGCTGTGGTTGAGAAAAAGGTGGCTGCAGGGTCAAACTAAGTATCTCCCCAGAATTGGCATGCTCATTCAATGCAGGGTCCTTACTAAGGTTTAGAAATCATGAGAAAAAATAATAACTGAAGTGCATTTACAGTAGCACATCAAATAGAGTGTGGCTGCAAATTATTTTCACAAAATTAAATTGAAGATTCAACTATATAACTTGTGCCGATCATTAGACTATTAGAGGCATTTCGGTAGCAGTCAAACTTTCCAAAACATTTAATGACATGCATAATGCCCCTAAAACTGAAATCATTACAGAATGGATGATAAGAGGATACCTGAGCAATTGGTGCATCTGAATTGCGCCTGTAGCTCCTTGTGGTAAAAGAGAGAGAAAACTGTTCAGTTCTGTTAGACCATTCATGAATATGCTTTTATATCGCATATGCTGTTCATTCCTTGACAAATGATTTACCATTTCACCACATAGAAGGCACATAGACTTGTTCCTTCAAGTTCTGGGTAGCACTCTCAGTGGGAAATCCTCGCACAGCACCAATTGTCCACTGTGATATGATTCCAGCAGCAACAGCAAATCTTAGTTGCCTCTCCAATGTATCCTGGTCCTCGTACATCTCAGGACAAGTCGTTAGCTTCCTAATCGCAGCAGCAACAACAGCATCACCAGAACCTGTTCGGTCAGTGGTGTATGGAGTTATGAGTGCGTCCTCTGTCCCAACCACACAGCCATGAAACTTGGGCGTGTAGTAGTGAATCCGAAGTGTCCCATAGGTCACAAGCAAGATCTTAATTCCATCATGCCAAATAGGAGCAATCTCTTCAGGGCTGTAGTTGTAGTACTGTGGCCAGTTTCTTGTAAAATGAAATCCTTCCAGATAATACTGAGGTGGGGTGTTTCTCTTGTATTCATAATACTCATGATCAAGGAGGAATTCCAGCTCATCCCTTGACACCTCTATGATATCAGCCTCTTTCCATGCCCTATTTATCACCTTCTTTGTCTCATCCCTTGAAGTCCACAATGGCAATGGCAAATTCAGATCAAAGAATATTTTACTTCCAAATTTTTTGGATAATTCAATGGCTCTGAAGAGTGTATCATGCATTGATGGATTTAACAGGACTTCTGAATTGAAATGGAACATTCTGGCCTGTGTAGTTACCATGGATTAGACTTGAATAAAGAAAAAATGGCTGACTATCCAGTAGCGATGACAACATCGAAAACTCATCTTGTAGGCAGAAACATAAGAGGATTCCTTTTTTATATAAAAAAAACAGCACTTGAAAGTTGAAACCAAATAAATGCACTTCTGCAAAGTCCTTCATTTCAACCATATCCATAGGACATCATTTGTTCATATGCATACATCAGTGCAGCAATTTTATCTATAAGATGCAAAACATACTGAAATTTTTATCAATCTGTAATATGTTGCTATCTTAGATTATATAAAGAAGAGGACTCAGATGTCAATTAATCTCGAGTAGAGAGTTTAGCATCAAGGTTGAATCTTGTTTGAGAATCGACCTTCGATGATTAAAGAAAAAGACAATTAACAATCATGTTATGCTACTAGATCATATTAATTTTGTTTCAAAACTAGGAATTGGTTTGATGCAATTGCTACGCAACATTGCAATGCAGTGGACGGTGGTTATCAGAACAGAGACATTGAGACATAGCTTGCTGTGAAAAGCATAAGTTTGCATCAGAATATAATGTTTCTCCAAAGTATCACCAACTCACGTCTTTCAATACATCGACATTGATCTCGGTCTTGCGGAGGGAGTCCTCGGCAGCGCTCTTCACCGTCTCGGCCACAAGCTTAGTGCCGCCCTTGCCGTCCTCCCGGTCCCGGAAGCTCACCTTCATGCGCGCCGTGGCCGTGGCCGCTTTGCCGTCGAACTTGATGGCGCGTGTCTGCACCCGCTCGCAGTTCATGCGGTACACAAGCTCGCGCCCGAAGTCGTCGTCGCCGACCTTGCCCAGCACCGCGCCGCGCCCGCCAAGCCGGGTGAGCGCGATGGCCACGTTGCTCGCCGCGCTCCCCGGCGCGCGCGCGAACTCCGGCGGCTCCCACTGCAGGTGCCGCCACGTGGAGTACTGGTCGGGGTGCATCTGCCGGTCCGACACCCGCACCGTGGGCACGAACTCCCACCGCGGCGCGCCGAAGCAGCACACCAGCGGCGGCCAGTCGTTCGCGAAGTCCTCCCCGTCGTCGTAGCCGCTCCACACCTCCAACCCATCCTCCTCCTCGGACTCTTGAATCGTCTCCTCCGTCCCGTCGCTAGCCGTCTGGGCCACGACCTCCTGCTGCTCTTCCTTGGACTTCCTTGTCCGGCGGCCTGCCCGCTTCGCCGGCCCCTTCTCACTCTCCGGGTCGGAATCCTGGCCCTCCTTCTTGGTTCTCCGCCTCGTGGCCTTCGCCTTCGGCGCCGACGGGGACGGGGACGGAGACTTCTTCCGACCGCGGCGAGAGGCGGGTTTAGGGGATTCCGGCACGGCGGCGCCGTTGGGCGAGCAGCGGAGTTGGCGGCCTCGTGGGAGACTGGGGTGGAGAGGTGCGGCGAGGAAATTGGGCTTGGGGAACAGCGCTGGCAGGAGAAGGCGGAGGTGGCCATGGCTATTGCCGCTCCTCTTTGCTCGAGGTGAGGAAGGAAAGGGGACGGCGACGAGCGCTCGACTCGATTCTATCCAGTGTCAGTGTGATCCGATAAGGGTTTTAGCACCCGTTAAGGATTGCGGGTCGCGCCCGCAACGAGGGAAAAAAATTAGGGAAAAAAGCATGTTACGGGCTGGGCTAGAAAAAGCGCGGCATATACAAAGCCCGATATATGTCAGGCCGAGCAGGCTGGGCCAAATTCAGTACGGTCCGTACTCTCCGTAGCTAAAAATTGGGGACTGAAATGAACGGAACAGTTTCCAAACATGGCACAATTGACCGTGCAAAACTTCTCAATCTTTTTTAAAACACTCCTGTTGTTCGGGTGCTTGCATTGGTGAACCTCCATCAGAAATCAATTTCATGTCAATGTCTATGCCTTGCCGACCGAACAAATTGTTCGCGTGTTCGTACTGAAAAATCTGTCTGAAACGCAGAGCCACAGGAGGTCTAGCACATCATGTCAGTACGTAAGTATTGATCGAAGAGTAAATACTGTAGAACCTTAGCAAGTATCCATTATTCGTCGCTTCTAAGCATATTTAACAATCATTACACAAGAAAATTAAAAGATCGACTAGTAAGACAGCATGTTCGAACGAAATACAGATACAAGCTACTCCTGAAACGTCGAACACTCGAATCACTGACCAGCCGCCGGCCGGTAGCCGGGCGCGGTGGGCCGGGTCACTCGACGGGGATCATGACCTCGTTGGTGCGCAGCGGCGGGAGCGTGAACGGCGGGTTGTACCTCGCGAGCACGAAGGGGCCCTTGATGGTGTAGCCGTCCTTCTCCAGCGCGGCCCTGAGCCCGTCCGCCTTCTCCCGCACCGTCTTGTCCGCGGCCACCCCGCTGAACCTCACCACCCCGAACTTCCTCTCCGGCACCTCGCGGATCACCACCCGCTCGTCCGTCGGCCGCGGCGCCTCCTCCGCCTTGGCGTACTTGGACGGCAGCAGGAACTGCATTGTCACCTTGCCCGGCGCCTGCTGGCCGTCCGTGATCACGGGCGCGGTCATCGCGACCGGCTCCGCGCCGGCGGCGGTGATGACCGGCGCCGTCATGGCGATCTTCTCGGAGGGCGCCTCGCCGCCGCCGCCGCCGGAGGTGATGACGGGAGCTGTCATGGCGATCTTCTCGGGCTTGGTGTTCTGTGGCTTGCCGAGCGCGCCGATGTAGTTGGCGAGGACGGTGAACCCGCCGTCGGCGTCGCCGTTCCACTCCTTGGGGTCGTAGGTGAACTCCGCGGCGACGCAGGGCGGGTACTTGCGGACCTCGTAGCCGTCGCCGGCGTGGAGGACCTCGTGCTTGGGCGTCTCCACCGTGATCCTGCCCAGCACCATCCCCATGGCGGATCGTCGGCCGGGGGCGAGCCGGAGCCCGGAGCTAGGCACCGGCGCGGCGCGGGTTCAGAGGATGGTCCTTGAGCGGTCGGGCTCTTTGGGTGCGTGTGTGATGAGTGGCGCTGGCGCCTGCTGCCTTGGCCCCGCGCCGGGCAAGGGGGTTTTAAGAAGCGGCGAGAACAGACTGATGTGTGGACGAGGTGGCGTGCGCGTCGTGGCGCGCGTTGCTCCAAGGGTGCGTTCCTGATTTCGCCTTGGAGGACAAGCTCGGCGAACTTGGAATCTTGGATGATGGGCTTCGCCGCTTTGACTTTCTTTCGGCTGGCCTGCTGCCAACTGGGCTTGCTGTTGGCCAATTGGAAACAACTTCGGTGTGTGAATAGGATTTGATTATTCAACTAAAATTCATTCGGAAAGGGAAAAAGAGGAAGTGGAAACTATAGAATTTAAATAGACGGCACAATCGCAAATCCTCATTCTCTGAATGGACTGTATGCGGATAGCTTTAGAAAGGCCGGGCCGCGTTTCGGTCTCGACAAAAGCTCCGCTTTCGGTGGCCCATTCAGATACGGTCCATATAGGGCCCATCTCGAACCAACCCGCCACAGTGTTCTCCGAGGTTGTGGTCTACTCTCAAGTCTCTCATCCAGTCATCCTTGTCCGCTTGTCCCCAATCGAGATCCGAACCGCTGGACTTGCCTCCGGCGGTCCGGCCCCTCTGCACCGTTAGTCCGTTACCGGTAAGATTTTGATGCAATGCAGTGCCCCACTATTATTGTGACAATGTGCCTACCTGCGTATGTATTTTTTCACAATGGTTTCTACTTTCTACACCTCCTTGCGATTGCTGATGCTTACATACGCATCCACGGAACATTACGGGAACGTATCTAGTGAAAAACCACACATTTCGTGAAAATCCGTATAAATCATGGCAAAAAAAGTCATCTAAATTCATAAAAAAATTACACATGTAGATGATATGATGATACAGAACCCTGTAAAATATCATATCCAAACTCGACTTCGTTTGTGAAATATAAAAATAATTATTTTTATATCTCACAAACGAAGTCAAGTTTGGACAGAATATTTTACAAAATTGTGTATCATTATATCATCTACAAGTATGATTTTTTCGTGAATTTAGATGGTTTTTTATCGTGGTTTGCACAGGTTTTCACGAAGGTTTAGTTTTCACCAAATATGTTCCCGGACATTGCTGGTTATTAGTGAACCTGAATACAAAGGAGCATGAACCCCACAACATAGCTTTATTAGCGACTGGGAACCTGAACAATAAGGAATCATTTTATCAAGCAACAGACAAGGAAACCAAGCAGACATGCACGAGCTAGAGGGGGGCACTATTTGGCGATGGTGCGCCAGGAGGACAAAGTGGCGAACTAGCACTGCAACTAGCAGTAGCGGACATGCAGTGCCAGTAGTAGTAGCGAATAAGCATTTGACTTGCTAATTTCGTGCTATACTCTGTCTTCTACTCATTTTTCTTTCTTTTTTCGGGACAACGGGTGTGTGGGTGAGTGAATGGGAGGGGGGTTCACATCCATATGCATGTAGAACTAAGCAAGAAGAAGATTGAGAAAATAGATACAAAAAGATGCAATATTTGATAAAAATATATATATAACAAAACTCCAACATCTCATGTTTAGGCATACGAGAGGATAAAAAATATAAAAAAAGAAAATTTATAGGACGTTGTTCTCCAACATAGAATAAACATCGCGTCCATATTCTTCATCCAACGTCTTTTCTTATAACTGCTCAGCAGTTAAAATATGTTTTAAAAAGTGAGCTAAAAAAATATCCACATATAAACTTACATGCATGTTTAGTATATTTTTTATCTCCATAAGTGTGTCGTACTAGGTCAGTAGGAATATAAAGGAAAAAGAAAATGCAACTTGGTTTGTAATTCTAAAAAAGAACTTTGAAGTCTGAAGCTATAATCTTTGTGCTACAGTAATAGTTTCTTATTAGTTTGAAACCTTTTGAACCTGATGCATGAACTTATTATTACCATATGAATAATTTTTATTAGCTTCCCAAAAACTTTAAAATATGTAGTACCACAGCAATAAAAGTTTGCAGCTCCAAGAAAAACCTTCAAATATGAAACTATGAACATTGTAGTACCATAGTAATAAAGTTTGAGGCCATAAAAACTTTGAAAGCCAAAAACTATGAACTTTGTACTAGCACACTACACTATGAGATTTGTACTAGCACATAATAATTTTTTGTTTACCCCAAAAACTTTGAAATCTGAAACTATAAACTTTATACTAGCACACTAATAAATTGTTATAGTACCAAAATTTTAGAATATGAAACTATGATATTTGAATATATAAATATATTTTGACTACTCATGAACTATGAAAAAAAATAGAGATGGGTAAGAAAAAAGTATACTCACTGGTTTGAACAAGTGTTGCTTGTCACCATCGTGGCTTTACATGAGTTTCATAACAAATATACCGCTATCGCCGCTGTGTGCAGCAAAGAAAAAGGCAGAAAAATTTCCAACTCCTATTGTACTATATCTGAAACTTACTAGTAGCATATAACAAACTTTGTATTTGTAGACATAGAAATTTTTACTCCCAAATACAAAACTTTAGTTCAAACTCTTGCACTATAAAAATTCAAAAAATTTGTGCTAATATGTTTTCAAACTTTATACACTGGAGTCATGAACTTTTTAGTTCCAGAACTTTTCACACTAAATTCAAGACCTTTGCACACTAAAATTAGGGAATAAAAAGCCTAGAATGAAAAAAGGTTCAAATATTATGCTAGGAAAAGATCCAAAAGCTTCGTATATCCACACCTTGAATCTAAATTTAATGAACTTTCTACAGGTAAATTATAAACTCTGTACACCTTCAAAACTTTCTAATCCAAAAACTTTAGACTCCTGCATCCAAAAAATTTGTGCTAACATGTTACGAACTTTGTACTTTGTATATTGAAAAACTTTATAAAAATATTTGAGATTTGATATAAAAAAGTTTCAAATGGTATATTTAAAATCTTTTGACAAGTCTAGCTTTAAACATCATTTGAAAACTTTGCATTCAAAATTTGGTAACTTGCACTTTGAATTCTGAAACTTTGAAAAGACTAGTTAAAAATATTTTACAAAACTAACACCAAATGTTGCAGTTTAATAATTTTCAAGAGTTTCTATTACACATGTTTCAAAACATTTCAAAAAAAGTCTAAAAACTTTGTAATTCTTAACTTTGAGTTCAAAATAATAAACTTTATACTATCATATTGTAAATTTCTACTATCACATTATAAGCTTTATACACCCCGGATCCAAAACTTTGTAGTTCCAAACTTTAAGGTCACCGCTATAGGAAATTTGCAGTAGCACATTTCAAACTTTATGCTCCATGCGTCAAAACTTTATAAGGACATGTTAGAAACTTTTACTAAATTTTATCTGAGGGGTAAATAAGAAACTCCATATATATTGATTAGATATCCTCATACCCATTTACATATGTAACTTTAAAATCATGAATATATATACTATAAGACCATAGACTTGGAATACAAATATTCATAGCATTTTGACTCAATACACTGAAATAAAGAACTTAAGTGAATTTATGAATTCATGGGAGATTAGAATTCCCCCTATCATCATGTTTTCAAAAACTCTGTGCTAACAAGTTTTCAAACTTTATACGCTAGAGTCCACAACTTTGTAATTCCAAACATTTCCACACTAAATTCAAGAACTTGGCACACTAAATTTGGGCAAAAAAAGCCCCAAATGAAAAAAGGTTCAAGCATTATGATACAGAAAAGATCCAAAACACTTCTTATATCGACACCTTGAATCTAAATTTAATGAACTTTCTATAGGCGGATTATAAACTTTGTACACCTAGATTCAAAACTTTGCAATCCAAAAACTTTAGAATCCTACATCGAAGAATTTTGTGCTAGCATGTTACAAACTTTGTACTCTATATATTGAAAAACTTTTTAAAAATATTTGAGATTCGATATGAAAAAGTTTCAAATGATATATTTAAAACTTTTGACAAATCCAGCTTTTCACATCATTTGAAAACTTTACATTCAAAATTTGGTAACTTTGCACTTTGAATTTTGGAACTTTGAAGAACACTGGTTAATTTTTTTTACAAAACTAACTCCAAAAGTTGCAGTTTAATAATTTTCAAGAGTTTCTATTAACATGTTTCAAACATCTAAAAAAAGATCCAAAAAAACTTTGTAATTCTTAACTTTGAGTCTGAAATTCTGAACTTTCTACTAACTTATTGTAAATTTCTACTATCACAATATACACTTTATACATCCGGATCCAAAACATTGTAGTTTCAAACTTTAAATTCACAACTGTAGGAAATTTGTAGTAGCACATTTCAAAATTTGTGCTCCGTGCGTCAAAACTTTATAAGGATATGTTAGAAACTTTTAACTAAATTTTATATGAGGCTAAATAAGAAATTTCATACATATTGGTTAGATGCCTATTTACATATCTAACTTTAAAATCATAAATATATAAACTATAAGTCCATACACTTGGAAAACATATATTTAGAGCATTTTGACTCAATACATAAAAAGAACATGAACAAAAAAATCTTGGTTTATTGAAAATCTGAAATATGTGTGCATACAGTAGCTCAACGGGGTGTGGTAGGACCAGTTTGAATTACACCAGTTCGAGTGCACTAAACATCTAAACGCACCTCAACCGGTATAATTATTGGTCTGTCGGGTAACATCCCGATGAAACCACTTGATATCGGATCGTAACACAAGTATATTTCCCGCACGAAGGCGAGTCAGAGATACAACATTCCACAATATTTCACATCATATAGATAAGGGTATAATTTACATCAGAGTTTTAAAGCTAGTATACCGAGGTTCTAGCCTTTACAAACTTTATTCCAAAGGAACTTAGAGAAGTTTAACAGAAACTAAGTATAAGAGAGAAGTTCTGCAGTGGAAAAAAAACACAACTATATACCAACATAATAGGATAGATGCCATGGTAAGCCCGGACATGATATCATTCAGTCGAATCATTACTAGGCGGGGATGGTTCCCATTCCATAGACCAACCAGTAGGCAAAACACTAGACCAAGTCAAACTAGTGTTTGGGTCTTCCAAAGTCATTTCTGAAAACAAAATCACAAGCAAGACTGAGTATACTAATACTCAGCAAGACTGACCCGTCTAACGGCATATAACAGACCTTTAACTAGACATGCAAAGCTTGAGAAGGCTCAGGGGTGCTGAAAAGCAATAAAGAGTATATCCTTAATTTTAAATTTTAGCTTTCAGATTTTAGTTTCATTAACTATTCTAGGTAAGCACCTATCTTATACAAACATGGTAGAGAAAATAATTTCATTCAACAAGATTGAGTATCATCTTTGTTCCACTTCTTACTCTATGTGGCAAAGGTATCAAACAGTCTCAATATCCGTGAGCGGCGGAACAGTTCGAACCGAATTTCAATCGTTGCAAGGTAAACCTAACACACAAGCTTGGAGCACTGTCGAGTCAATCCCAAGTAACCTTTTGCCTTTCATTCCGGTTCGTGGATCGGGGCCACTATCCCCGACTATAGGGCACCAACCTTGTCCCTCATAGTCGTGGTGTAGCGCTACAATTTCCATCTTATCCATCCTATCCCTAAGAGAGAGTGGGAGGTATGTCCACTTGCCGGGTCGATTGGTTACTAGGCTTACCGCATACCATATTTACGGCATGTGGCTAGTACTTTCAAACGCTTAATAACTGCTACCACACACTACGGCCTTAGCAAATTCATCTACACAGGTGGGATATAACCATGAATCTCGTAACAAAATCCCGTCCGTGATCCTTATAGTGATTATAGGAATTTAAACAGTCAACTCCTATAAAGGTCGCGAGTGACAGGCAATCACTCGACTTTTACCGGTCCTATTAGCATAGCATCTAATCGAACTTGGATCTAGTGTTCAATCAATAGGTACCTAGAATTATGCATCTAAGGTTTTCATTCAACTCCAATAACTTAAATGCACAAGTAAATAATAACAAGTTGCATAATTTGAAAATAATAGGATTATGCACATGGGCTTGCCTTTAATGGTATCTATAGAGTCAGTGGTCTTTGGCTCTTCCGAATCAGAGTTCGGAGTTTCAGTTAAATCAACAACGTTGGCTTGAGCTTCAGAAAAATCCCCATCGGGTTCCTGGATGAGCTCGTATGTTCCGTCGGCTAACGATGTTGTTTCTATATGCAATGCAAAGATTGGAAATTAGTGAAGTGCTTGAGTATAGCTTTCCTTCACTAAAAAGTTGGAATCCAATAAAGTAAATATTAAGACTCGACTTAATAGTTTTACTTTATTGGGCAATCATTTATAGAGTAAAAGCGAACACGATAAACTCCATAAAATAATATGTAAAAGGGGTTTTTATTTCCACATAACAAAAATAAGACGGATTTTAAAAGAAATTTTTGAAGAATATAAGCAATACATTAAAAAGAAATTTAAAAGTACAAACTATAGTCCACTAATGGGGCTAGAAAAATTATACAGAGTTTGACATACTTTAAAGAGCATATGGTTAAAAGCTCATTCAAAGTATAGCTCTAGAACAAAAGATATAGATAAAAAGAGCTATATATTAACTCTATTTTTAGAATTAGCTCCACAAGGAATTAGTTCAAACTCATCACATAAAACTATAGGGCTAATTAAAAGGAAAATAACAAAATTAATTTGGTATTTTTCTGATTTCTCTACATTTTTTAAAGTTCACTTGAAAAAGAAAAAAGGAAAACATCTTTTTGCGGAAGAGACCCTAGAAGGTTTTGAATCCTTGCAATCGGGTCCTTGGTCGGGGTCAGAGGGGGAAAGGGGAGGGCCGGCCGAATTCCAGCAAGGGGGATCACCGGCGGCGAGGGGCAAGGGGCCAGGAAGACTCAGTGAGTCATGGCGCACCTTCTGGAGGGTTTGATTGGGGCTCGGGATGGTTGGAGGAGGCTCGTCGGCGATCTAGCAGAGCGCGGCGGCGGGGTGAATGGCGACGGGAGGGGCTGGTGAGCTTCGCGAGTTCGAGGTGAAGCTTGCTAGAAGGTCGTGGGGGTTGGGGAGGGTCTGGAGCGGCGGGTCCATGGCGGCAGTGGTTCGCCGGAGATGAAGAAGGTGGGCGGCGGTGGAAATTGCTGGCGATGGTGCTCAGCCGGGCTTTTTATAGACCAAAGGCGAAGGGGATGAGCACAAAAGGAGTCTGTGGATCGAGTTTGACAGCAGAAAAGGGCGAATTGGTGACGACACTGACTTCTCCACGGCTGCCGGTGAGGTGTCGTGCAGGGGAGCTCTGGAATGGCGTGGCGCAGGGCGAGCAGTCCAGCAAAAGGCAGTTCGGGGGCAGTGGAGCTTCACGTGCAACGCATGGAGCGGCTGGAGACAGCGGGCTGGCGAAACCACGGCGACACACTCGCCGGAGGGGGAGAAACAGAGGTGGCGGCTCGGCGGCACGGCGTGGCAAGGGGAGGGAGGGCCAGCAAGGGTAGGGGTGGGGTCCAGGAGGGAACTGGGAGGTCGGTGGAGGTCTCAACCGGCGGTGCGGGCGGCCGGTGGGCGGAGAAACCCGCGGCGGCGGCAGCGGCGGCCAAACTCCAAGAAGGCTGGAGGTTGAAGAAGGTCAGCAGGAACTTGTTTGCAAAATGGAAAAAGTTCAGGGTTTGAATGTAAAGTAAAATTTGACACTGATCTAGGGCTCAAATGAAATAGTGCCCAAAATGAAAGTTGTTCAGTTTTTTAAGATCTACAACTTTCATGTTGTGCAAATTTGCACTAGATCAAAGGATTTTGAAATATTTTCAAAAGTTTAAAAGAACTCTATTTAACAAAGGAAAAGTACTTTTTGGTAGCAAATTTCAACAAATTTTGGGCTAAATTGCAACAAAGCTTCCAAAATCATGATTACTAACATGTTTGCAAGAAAGCCCTTTATGAAGTTGAAATTACTCCCAAGGACAAAACTTTTTGCAAAAAGGGACTTGTAATTTTTCATAATTACAAGAATACCCCTAATTTTGCATTGGAAAATTTTTAACTATCAAACAAGGAGAAACACAAAATTCACACATTATTCTATGTTCTAATAGGATAGACACCTGAGGTGTCACACGGGGGCATCCCAAACTTATAAAAAAATGCACCCTTGCCAACTAAGATTATTGACCTCTTGGAGCGGCGAGGGAACCGAAGGTACGGTAACCGGCGGGCGCGGGATCTCCCTGCCCGTTCCTTCTCTGGTGGATCCCGCCCTTGCTCACGGTGCTCCTATCCCTCCGACGAGGATGACCCTGAATCGCCGGCGAGATCGACGCGCATGTGGATCCCTCCCTCGCTCCGTGCGCGCCTTCCCCTTGGCTAGAACGAATCGCCGCGCGACCTCGCTCTAGCAGATTTGGGGCTGCTCCCGCCGTGCCTTCCCTCGGCGAGAACGAAGCACTGACGCCGGGTGACGAGATCGACGCGCGTGGATCCCCTCCTGGCTCCTGCCGTCACTCCCACTCGGCAAGGAAGAATCATTGATTGAGATGGCGGTGTAGTGGCGTGGCAGATTTTGGGGCTGGCAGAAATTTCAAGAAAACGAAGGCAGTGGGTGGATGTGGGAGAGGAGAATTGGAATCGGTAACCAGCTTGGGGAAAGTAAAAGCGGCACGGAAGGGATGGCGCGTGGGCAGCAACGCAATATAGACACCAAAAAGGGAAAGTGGAGTAAAGAAGCTGGACTAATATGAGGTGATCGCTGCTACGGGTCCCAACGCACAAGCGCCAACTAAGAATTTTGTGAGCTAGATGAAACAGCTACACAGACATTGCATGATACCTTGAACCACCACCCAGCCACCTCGCCAGTGGCCGCTCCATCCCCTCCCCCTCCCCTTCCTCGGCGGGGCGGCGAGCGGTGGCAGTGGTGGTGGCGATGGGCCGTTGAATGATACCTTTTGCGACCTGACTGCCACATGCGTCCGTGACCTCTAGCATTTGTGGGTTGCTGGGCTGGAGGCCCCCACCCTACTATGCTCCGTTGATTCGTTCTCGTGACGGCGGCAATCCAATCCACCACAGTGTGCTCCGAGGTGAGGTCGACTCATCCAGTCATCCTTGCCCCCAATCGAGATACAGGCTGCTGGACACTGATGAGAACCCGCTAGGGTTTGATCCCGATCTTTCGATGAGAGGAACTGGATAAGTCGATTGGGGGTAGGAGACGACATTCACGGCCCGACTACAGCAATCAAGACGCTGTGCCTTAGCAACCGATACACCACCTCCAATGGTCGCTGTGATCATGTGGAGCACAATCGACCCACCACTAGGGCACCTGTCCTGCAAGCAATCGAGAACCAGCAAGAACAAGTAGAACAAGCACTGGATTGCTAGATGGAATTGATGAACTCAATCTAAATCACAATATGGTGGGGTTCCGTAAACAATCAGACGGGCGGTTGAACCAACACGCGTGCTGAAAGGCGATAGCAATGGCTAACTCGATGAAAACAAAACCCAAGTGTTCTTGGTGGCGGCTAAAGGGTATAAGAACTTGGGAGGACGACCACAGGGGTGTTGGGGTCGTGCTCCAACCCTAGGACTCGTCCATAATTGACTCAACTTTATACACGACCCATTCGGCCAAAATAAGATGACGCAGCATCGTGGACAGAAAACATTTCGGTATAAAATAGATGATTGTAGCCGACTCCTAACAGATATGGACGTGCAGTCACATCCGTTGGAAAGTAGACTTGATAAGGTTTCCACGAAGTACTTGAACGGCCCAATCCGAGTCCGTATGCGACCGTGGCGTCCATCACAAGTCGATGCTTTTCTGCAGTCCGAATCCAGCCTCCAAAACGTGTTGGATTTGATCTCTTTCCATCTTTGGGCCCAAAGTGACGTGATGGCCTGGTGGAGGACATGAGGAACACTTGGACTTGGTCCCCAATCAACTTTTTTGGTCCTCGATGCCTTCCATGTGTGTCTAGCACTCTTTTTTATCCACGTATGTATTTCTTAAAATGACAATGAACACACATCATGGCGCAGCATCAATTCATCGAATGTAGCAACAATAATCATGATATATGATTGATTCACCTTTTGTTTACAAGCCATTAATATGGTCATATCTAAGCTGGTGATGTCCTCATCATTTGCCTCCGGCCTAGGGTTGGTTTCCCCTCTGCACCGTTGCCGATAAGATTTTGATGCAATGCAGTGCCCCACTATTCCAGAACATAAGCCACACGTTGTGCTCCTTCCAACTAGAGGAACTTCCTTCTGTAATCGCAATTGTGACAATGTGCGTATTTTTTTCACAATGGTTTCTACTACTCCGTGCGACCGCTGATGCTTACATACGCATCCGCCGTACATTACTGATTGATACTGAACCTGGATAAAAAAGGAGCAGCATGAACCCCTCAACATAGCTTTATTAACGACTGGGAACTTGAACAATAAGGAATCATTTTATCAAGCAACAGACAATGAAATCAAGCACCAGACAATGAAATCAAGCAAATATACACGAGCTAGATGAAACAGCTACACGGACATAACATCTCACATGACATGATGTTTCGCACACTCATCTCGTTATGGGGTTTCATTGACCTGCCACCATTAGGCTGATCGAGCCAGTAGCTAGGTCATGTTCAGTGGCACTTGGGATAGTCTGCAGGAGGTGGAGGGAGCAGATTCGGCGCCGGCCCGTTGAGCACCTCGAAGACCATTGCCAGCCCCGCCGGCAGGTGGGCGTCCAAGTGACAGTGCATGAACCACATACCTGCAAGCAAAGCGGCAACAAACAAGATGTTCAGATCCTGCTTAATTAATCAGCGTCTCAGGTTTTGGTAAACAACAATTTAAATCTGTCTGCGAGCTCTCACGCACCTGGATTGTTCGCCGTGAAGCGGATGACGGCCCAGCCGCCGGCCGGCACGGCGACGGTGTTGCGCACCTGCGGGTTCTCGAGGTTGTACGTGCTCCTCATCCTGGGGTCGAAGCGCCCCAGCCCCTGCGCCAGCACGAAGAAGTTGAACCCGTGCAGGTGGATCGGGTGGTTCTCGGTGCCCAGCGCGCGGCTGTACCCTTCGTTCTGCAGCACCACCTCCACCACGTCGTTGAAGTTCACCTTCCTCACCGACGTGGCCTTCGTCGTCGCCGGCGCCGCCGGCCAGCCCGGGAAGTCCTCGGAGTACACGTTGGGGACGCCCCTGAAGAGAGCCTCGAGGAGGGATACCTTCTCCGGGAACCGGAACGAGTGCCTGTTCATGGACGCCAGGACCGAGAACCCCTGGCACCTGGTCTGGTCCGGCGCGCACGGCGCCTGCTCCACCCCGAACGCGACAACAAGGCTGTAGTCGACGGTTCTAGGGATCACGGGGTCGCCCGGCCGGACGAGCCCGATCAGGGACCAGTAGAACCTGGCGGCAGTGACGACGTCGGTGTACGGCGGCAGCGCCGGCATGGCCGCGGGGGCGGAGGAGTCGTAGTCCGGCACGCCCTTGTACCTGAGCACGGCGGTGGCGGTGGTGGTGTCGAAGGGCGGCGGGGCGGGCACGGTCTTGCTCTCGAACGCGCGCGCCGCCATGTAGTACCGCCCCGGCGCGGCCGCGGCGTCCATGAGCGCATCCACGGTCTGGCCCGGCGCGACGACGATGACGTCGGTGGGGTGCGGGTTGATGTAGCTGGCGTCGGCGGCGACCACGGTGAAGGCGTGGCCGGCCACCCTGAAGAAGAGCTCGGCATTGACTGCAGCGTTGATGATGCGGAGGAGGTACGTCTTGCCGGACTCCACCTCCACCTGGAACATGCCGGCGCCTCCGCAGGGGGCCTGGTCGCCCGGCGAGCCGTTGATGGTGAACGCGTCGGACATGGCCGGGCCAAGGCCGGTCAGGAGCCCGTCGTTCTCGACGTCGTCCACATTCCGGTTCCACCACTCGCCTGCACGCCAAGGACGAACATGAGCGAAAAGATCAAGGCTGCGGTCGTGCCAAATGACACGAAGCTTTTCGTTATGTACCTAGCAGGATGGGGATCTCGGCGTGCGGCGGCGGGAACGGGTAGCCACTCCTGGGCTTGATGATGAGCGCGCCGTAGATGGTAGCCCGGAGCATGGAGGCGTGCGCGTGCCACCACAGCGTGCCCTCCTGCCCGGTGACGCTGAAGACGTAGGTGAACTTGGCGAACGGCTGTATCGGGCACTGCGTGATCATGTTGGCGCCGTCGGCCCACCCGCTCTGCAGCTGGAAGATGCCGTGCCTGCGCACGCAGAGAAGAGGGCTCGGCGATGCAGGCATGCAGCTGGGCTTCCCCTTGGGAGGAAGGTTTGGGCCCTTCCAATCTTCAATATAATTCAGAATGGGCCGACCATAGGCATGGAGTACTTGTTACTCACCAGTGGATGGATATTGGGTACGGCGAGGCGTTGACGACGTGGACGACGAGGGTGTCGCCTTCGCTAACCTCGACGGTCGGCCCCGGCAGCTGCTGGTTCACCGCGTATACCACGCTGTTCATGCAGAGCTGCGAGATCCCCATGCCGCCCACCTGGTTTGTTTTTAACCACGCGCGAGCCGCCATTGCAAACCACAGGCACATAGACGTAGGAGTGAGTGAGAAAACGACGACACGTACCCAGCCAGGCAGCAAGGGAATAAGAATAACGCAAGCTTGCAAACGACGACGGATCGCCTAGCTAGGAAGCGGCCGGCACCGATCGAGGATTACATTGAAGGTGTGCTCTGTCGGAATTGAGCCCTCTGTTGAAGCACAACTGTCTACGCGACTATCCCGTGCCGCATGCGGACTCGGCGCGACGTCCTCGCCACGGCACGTTCTGTGGATCACGTTCCCGACGCGGCCTCCACGTCCTCGCCTCGGCGCGCTCTGCGGATCCCCCTAGACTCAGGGCGCACACGCCCACGGCTCCGGTCTTCCTGGAACGCCAGTGCGTCTTGTAATCTAGGATAGTTTTGATCCCTTCATTGAGTTGGATGTATATATAGGCTATGCCGGTGATCAATACAATCCACGGTTGATCCAGTTCCACTCTTCATGGTATCAGTTAGCTCTTGATCCTACTTACCCGCTTCCGCCTTCCTCCAGCGCCGCCATGGCACACTCGCCGGCGCGCTCCTCCTCCTCCTCCTTTGATGCTTCCGACCTCCTCGACATTCCCCAACCTGCCTCCCTCGCCGTGGTTCAGACGGTGAACATCCGCAACCACGTCCCTGTTCTCCTCGATCTCCTTGACTCCAACTACAGTCAATGGCGTTGCCTCCTGGAGTCTGTTCTTGGCAAGTTCGGTCTCCTCGGCCACGTTCGTTCTCCGCCGCCCCTTGCCGATCGTGACGCCGAATGGCGTCAGGTCGACTACTCCATCGTCAACTGGCTCTACACAACCGTCAACCAGGGCGTCTTCGACCTCATTTACAAGCCCGATGCCTCCGCGTTCACCATCTGGTCGGACATCGAAGGTCTCTTCCGCGACAACGAGATGCATCGTGCTGTCATCCTTGAGGCTGACTTCTGCACAGCGTCGTCCAAGGCGATCTCAGCATCGACGCCTACTGCACCAAGCTGAAGAAGCTCTCCGACAAACTGCGCGACGTTGGTCATCCTGTCTCCGAGCCCAGCCAGGTGTTGAACCTCCTCCGCGGTCTGAACCCCAAGTACCGCTACGTCAAGCCGGTGCTCACCTCCAAGCCTCACACCTTCATGAGTGCCCGTTCCTACCTACTTCTCGAGGAGATCCAACTTCAGCACGACGACAACACGGCCGCCGGTCAGGCGTTCCTCGCCAACCACGGTGGCTCCACGGGATCTGCCGCCCCCGCCGCTCACGGCGGGTCCTTCGGCTCTGGCGGTTCTTCTTCTGGTGCGTCCGGCTCCTCCAACCCCGACGCCGGTGGCAACCGCGGCTCCAAGCCCAAGAACAAGCGCCGCGGTCGTGCACCGAGCGCCGGCTCGTCCTCCTCCGGCAACACGAGCGCCGCACCCCAGCGGCCACAGGTGCCGTGGACGGCCAACTACAACCCGTGGACCGGGCTTGTTCAAGCCTGGCCCATGCCATTCCGTTCGCCTGTATCCGGTCTTCTGGGTCCTCGTCCTCCGGCTCAACAGGCCATGGTGGCACAGCATCCGGCTCCTCCAACGCCCAATGCTGCACACTATGGGGCGTCTGCATGGGACAACAGCGCCCTCTACGCCGCCCTGAACACTGCCGGCGTCGCCACTCAGCCACCCAGCTCCGCTGATTGGTACTTCGACACCGGCGCTTCCTCCCACATGTCCAGTGGTTCCGGTATCTCTCCTTCTCTGACTCCCTTCCAATCCTTCGTTACTGTCGGGAACGGTGCTCGGATTCCCGTTACCCATACGGCTGCCGGCACTATCCCTACCTCCTCTACCCCTCTTCATTTGCATAACGTTCTTGTCACTCCCTCTCTAGTTAAAAATCTTGTTTCCGTTCGTCAACTAACTCGTGACAACAACATTTCCATTGAATTTGACCCTGCCGGTTTTTCAATCAAGGATCTTCCAACCCAAACGGTGACGCTCCGATGTGACAGCCCAGGAGATCTCTACCCTCTACGGCTGCCTCTCCACCAAGCTCTCTCTGCGTCTTCTTCGGCGTCGATCGAGCTTTGGCACAACCGTCTTGGGCACCCTGGCTCAACCACTTTGCATCAGGTCCTTCATAGTTTGGATTTCCACTGTAATAAATCGGCAGCACATTCTTGTCACCATTGCAGTGTTGGCAAGCATGCTCGCCTTCCTTTCCAGCATTCAGACACACCTGCATATTTCCCTTTTCAACTTGTGCATTCTGATGTGTGGACATCGCCTGTTTACAGTCATTCCGGTTACAAATACTATGTTGTGTTCATTGATGCTTACACTCATTATATTTGGACTTACCCGGTTCGACAAAAGTCTGATGTTCCTCACGTTATCCGTGCCTTCTTTGCGTATGTAACTACACAATTCCGGCTTCCCATCGTTGCTTTTCAGTCCGACAATGGCACTGAATATGACAACGTTGCCCTGCGCTCCTTCTTCTCGGCTCAGGGCACGGCGTTCCGCCTCTCCTATCCATACACTTCCCAGCAAAACGGCAAGGCAGAGAGGATTTTGTGCACCATTAACAACTGTATACGTACTTTGCTTCTTCACAGTGCAGCTCCCCTCTCCTTTTGGGCTGAAGCTCTGAACACGGCGACGTACCTCATCAACCGGCGTCCCTGTCGCGCCACCGGGCAGATCACGCCGCACCATCTGCTTCTTGGTGTTCCCCCGCGCTATGATGAACTCCGTGTTTTCGGCTGTCTCTGCTACCCCAACACCACGGCCACGTCGACTCACAAGTTCAGTCCCCGCTCGGTGGCTTGCGTCTTCCTCGGCTACCCCAGCGATCACCGCGGCTATCGCTGCTACGACGTCGTCACCGGTCGCGTCTACACATCTCGGCACGTCACGTTCGTGGAACACGCCTTCCCGTTCCGTGCTTCGCCTACGCGGTTACGATCGCCCTCGCCCTCTCCGACCTCTGCCGACGACGACACACTGCTCCCAGTGCACGCCGCGCCAGCCCGTGTCGCGCCACGCCACCAGCCATCCACGCCACCGCCGCCGTCATCGCCTGCTGCTACCCCAAGCTCTTCTGCAACGCTTACACCTGTGGTGACACGCGCGCGGGACGGCATCTTCAAGCCCAACCCCAAGTACGCGCTCACCGGCACGTCGCCAGTATCTGCTGTCCCTCAGTCGGTTCGTGCGGCTCTTCGTGACCCGCACTGGCGCGACGCCATGCAACAGGAGTTCGACGCTCTTATACGCAACAAAACGTGGACTCTCATTCCGCGTCCTCCTGACCCCCGCGTCCTCTCTGGCAAGTGGGTTTGGAAGATCAAGACGGGGTCCGACGGCACGTTCGAGCGTTGCAAAGCTCGTTGGGTCGTGCGTGGTGATCGTCAGCAACCGGGGATCGACTTCGGCGACACTTTCTCCCCAGTTGTGAAACCGGCCACCATTCGCACCATCCTCACCATCATCGCCTCCAAGAACTGGCCGGCGCACCAGCTCGACGTATCAAATGCGTTCCTTCACGGCAACATTCAAGAGCGCATCTACTGCCAGCAGCCTCCTGGCTTCGCCGATCCCGCGCGCCCTAACGATGTCTGCCTGCTCTCCCGCTCGCTCTACGGCCTTTGCCAAGCACCTCGAGCATGGTTCCAACGCTTCGTTGAGCACGCGCAGTCAATCGGCTTCAGGCAAACACGCACTGACAGCTCCTTGTTCGTCTACAAATGCGGGAACGCCATGGCGTATCTTCTCCTCTACGTCGACGACATGATCCTGTCGGCGTCATCGCGGGAATTCCTTCAGCACATCGTGAGTAACTTGCAGTCCGCATTCGCCGTCAAGGACATGGGGCCCGTGAGCTACTTCCTCGGCATCGACGTTCAGCGCAATCGCGAGGGCTTCTTGCTCTCTCAGTCCTCCTACGCCCTCGACGTCCTCGATCGGGCCGGGATGTCCAACTGCAAGCCCGTCGCGACGCCGGTCGAGACTTCCTCCAAGGCCTCGAGCTCTGATGGTGTGCCGCTAAGCAAGACCGACGCATCCTGGTACCGCAGCATGGCAGGGGCGCTCCAGTACCTCACTCTGACGCGGCCGGACATTGCGTATGCTGTGCAGCAAGCTTGCTTGCATATGCATGCTCCCACCGTGTCGCACTCCGCACTTCTCAAGCGCATCCTCTGCTACATCAAGGGGACTTCATCGTTCGGCCTCCAGCTCCTGGCGTCATCTTCGCCAACAATCACCGCATACACCGACGCGGACTGGGCCGGGTGTCCAGACACGCGACGTTCCACGTCGGGCTTCGCTGTCTTCCTCGGCGACTCGTTGGTCTCATGGTCCTCAAAACGCCAGACGACTGTGTCCCGTTAGAGCGCGGAGGCGGAGTATCGCGGGGTGGCGAACGCTGTGTCCGAGTGCACATGGCTTCGGCAACTACTACGGGAGCTCTACTGCAACGCTACACAGGCTACCATAGCCTACTGCAACAACATCTCCAGCGTGTACATGTCGCGCAATCCAGTACATCACCGGCGCACGAAACACATCGAAATCGACATCCACTTCGTTCGGGAGAAGGTGGCGATCGGTGAGCTTCGCGTTCTCCAGATTCCCAGCGCCAGACAGTTTGCGGACATCTTTACAAAGGGTCTGCCGATGACACTCTTCGAGGACTTCCGTTCCAGTCTCTGCGTCGGATCGACAAGCTGAGACTGCAGGGGGGTGTTGAAGCACAACTGTCTACGCGACTATCCCGTGCCGCATGCGGACTCGGTGCGACGTCCTCGCCACGGCTCGTTCTGTGGATCACGTTCCCGACGCGGCCTTCACGTCCTCGCCTCGGCGCGCTCTGCGGATCCCCCTAGACTCGGGCGCACACGCCCACGGCTCCGGTCTTCCTGGAACGCCAGTGCGTCTTGTAATCTAGGATAGTTTTGATCCCTTCATTGAGTTGGAGGTATATATAGGCTATGCCGGTGATCAATACAATCCACGGTTGATCCAGTTCCACTCTTCACCCTCAATCTCACTCTCCCTCGCTCATACTCGCCAGCGACCCAAGGAGGAAGATGAACAGTGCACGGACACGAAATTGCAGAGGAACGCCCCGGCCACCGCACGGCCTGTATGTTGGCGATCTCTTGATGCAATTGGAAAAAACTCAAGGCTTACAGAGGGATTACATCGCCATTTATAGGCCCAACAGCACTCACGCCACCACTCCGGCGAGTTCGCCGCGCACGCACGCACACATGCACTCCCCTGGCGATCCGGCCTCCTCCACGACGTGAGCAACTAACTCTGCGTAAGACCTGGTCTTGATCCTCGCCCACTCGTCAAGTGGCGCCCTTCTCGCTGTTGCCATTCTCCATGACTTGGCCTCCTCTGTTTCCGCCGGGCGCGCCGGACACGAGATCGCCATGGCTCGACACGGACCCAAACACGGCCACACCTGTTCCGTCCTGTCTTGGCTTGCGACGCGCCCGAACACGAGCCCACACTCGCGCACACAATCGCTCTGTACCACGAACTCAAGCTCCCGCTGCCCTGACTGGCCAGAACGCGCGTGCCCCCCGCCGTTCTGTCCTGGAACGTGGCCACACCGCCGTTCCGACTCGATGTCGTCCATGGCGCCAACCTGAGCTCGAACTCTCGCACCAATGGACTCAAGACACACTCTAGACTATGACACGAACAAGCCTAACAACCTAAACGCCATGAACGCCTGCACACACACACGAACACGACGCGCGCGCGCCACACACGCGACACAGACTCGCCACGCCATGGACACACCCAAGGCGTGGTTTATTCCCAACATTCTCCCCCTAAACCACGACCACACCGCGCCTCTGACCTACAGAAGCGCCGCCTCCTCCTCGGCATTGGCGTACAACGCCTTCTCCTTCCTCGACTTGGGGCACTCCCTGGAGAAGTGGACGCGAACGCCACAGTTGAAGCACCTTCCCTTGCCGCTCTTCCCTTTGCGCCGCGCCCGCCACTCCTCCTCTGTGAGCAGGAGCTTGTCGCCGTCGACTTGGCCGCCTAACGAGCCTTGTCCGCCGGAGAGCTGAGCAGCGCCGCCTTGACCGCTCGTCGAACGCCTTGAGCCGCCCAAGCGCCTCCTCGAACGGCATGACCGCGACATCGTAGAACTGCTCGATGCCCGCGACCGCCGGGTATAGCCGGTCGGGCACCGAGTCGAGCAACTTCTTGACCATGCCCGCATCGTCCAGCGTGGACCCGAGGCTGGCGAACCGCGCGGTCATGGCGCTGATCTTCCCCGCGAACTCGTCCAACGCATCGCCGTCCGCCATGATCAGGGAGTCGAACTCCCCCTTGAGCGTGGCAAGGCGCGCCATCCGCACGCGATCCGCACCGACGAACCGCGTCTTGAGCGCCTCCCATACTTCTCTCGCCGTCGGCTTGGTCGACACCTGCATCAAAATAACCTCTGGCAGAGCTTGGAGGAGATGAGCCCGCGCCGCCTTGTTCTTGCGCACGTCCACCTCCTCGCCGTCCGCCTGGTGCCACCGCCTCCCAGAGCCCCTGCGCATCAAGGATCGCCTCCACCTTGATCGCCCATGCAGTATAGCTCGACGGCGCCAACACCGGATAGCTGACGGAGCCCGACGTCGCGACCCGCTCCACGACGCGCTCCATCACGACGTCACGGGTCCGCACCCTCCGCGGCGGAGAGCGACCACGACGACGGGGCAGCGACAACGAGCGCTCCGGTGGCAACGACATGGTGCCTGGACCTCGCCGGCTTTGATACCACTTGTCGGAATTGAGCCCTCAATCTCACTCTCCCTCGCTCATACTCGCCAGCGACCCAAGGAGGAAGATGAACAGTGCACGGACACGAAATTGCAGAGGAACGCCCCGGCCGCCGCACGGCTTGTATGTTGGCGATCTCTTGATGCAATTGGAAAAAACTCAAGGCTTACAGAGGGATTACATCGCCATTTATAGGCCCAACAGCACTCACGCCACCACTCCGGCGAGTTCGCCGCGCACACACGCACTCCCCTGGCGATCCGGCCTCCTCCACGACGTGAGCAACTAACTCTGCGCAAGACCCGGTCTTGATACTCGCCCACTCGTCAAGTGGTGCCCTTCCCGCTGTTGCCATTCTCCATGACTTGGCCTCCTCTGTTTCCGCCGGGCGCGCCGGACACGAGATCGCCATGTCTCGACACGGACCCAAACACGGCCACACCTGTTCCGTCCTGTCTTGGCTTGCGACGCGCCCGAACACGAGCCCACACTCGCGCACGCAATCGCTCTGTACCACGAACTCAAGCTCCCGCTGCCCTGACTGGCCAGAACGCGCGTGCCCCCCGCCGTTCTGTCCTGGAACGTGGCCACACCGCCGTTCCGACTCGATGTCGTCCATGGCGCCAACCTGAGCTCGAACTCTCGCACCAATGGACTCAAGACACACTCTAGACTATGACACGAACAAGCCTAACAACCTAAATGCCATGAACGCCTGCACACACACGAACACGACGCGCGCGCCACACACGCGACACATACTCGCCACGCCATGGACACACCCAAGGCGTGGTTTATTCCCAACATGCTCCACCGCCGCCGCGCAGGCGGCCGGGATCAGCAGCACCTGCACGCGCCATCGATCTCGCTCCTGACTTCTCTTCCCAGTAGCAGTTCAGACGACAGTGCAAGGTGCACGAACTGCATGCAAAGCAGCAACGACTACCCCCGGCCGCTTGGCTTCCTCATTTATACATGAACGGCCATCCTGCCGGAACAAGTCGCTGCATGCTGGAGCAGGAAAAGGATATGGGTTGCGCGGATTTTCTTTTGTTTTATGCATGGAACAAGTCCGCCGGCTGGTTTTCGTCAATGAACCGGCGTCGTTCCCGCGTGGCGTGAGAGCATCAGCAAAGGAGGTAATCGGACTGCGACTACATGAGACGAATAGTTTGCCGGACACATCTCTAATAATTCGCTCTGGAATTCTTCACCGCTAGCGCCCTATTGGATCCAGGGTCAACCAGGGTCAAGTCTTTCAAAATACACTGTACATATTTGAGCATGTTTATAGAGACGGGGGTGTTCGTGCATGTATATGCATTCGAGTAGTCTTTATTGTCATTCGAAGAAAAAAAAAAGGTGATCCTAAATGGAGTATATATAGTGCATATCTTGATCGTGATTTGTTTTTTGCTGCTTGCTTCAATAAGGGTTATTAGAGCGTATATGCATGGAGAAGGTAGAGCGTTCTAGCTAATTGTAAAAAATAATGTAGTTATTGTGCTTTCAGGCACAAGTAAAAAAGCAGCATTAGTCCCGGTTGGGAAGGGACTTTATAGTCATGGATTCTCAACCGGGATCAAAGTCCCAGACTTTGTGGAAGGTTAAAAATTTATGGATAAGCGCCACCACCGATTCTGCAGTTCAAGTGATTTGAATCTAAGACTCTTGCTTCGCATATAGTCTCTTTTCATGGGATGCCTTCCTTTTGAACTAATCCATATAGAGGATCCTTTAGTCCGGGTTTGTAACACCAACCATGACTAGTTCGGGTTGGTAACACCAACCGGGACTAAAGTCTGGAAGTTTAGTCCCGATTGACAAATTAGGAACTTTTAGTCTCGTTTGGTGGCTCCAACTGGGACTAAAGGTCCGTGGCCCCGGAACAAAAGTCTTCATTAGTTCTGGGCCGGGCCTAACAGCAGTTGAGATTAATGTTAAAGATCAAAGACCATTTATGTACTAGAGTGGAAGAAAAAAATACCGCGTTACTAGATAGACGGTAGGCCATTGGCCGAATGTAAAAAAAAATGTCATCAGAACTACATGTAGTTGTAAAAAAGATACGTTGATTTCGTCGGTCGACTCGTCTGGCTGCCCAACGCAACCGCAGTTTAGAGTTTACACGACCTCTCTTTGGAAGTTTGTGCCTGTCCAGTAACTCCTCCTATGCTGTAACTAGCTAGATCTTTGCATGACCTGGTAAATTTATATTGAGACAAGCAATCTCTCCAGCGAGGAAATGTGCACGGAACTACGGCATGCAATCAAAATGAGCAAAGGAGATGAAGCATCTGGTTTCATGAAGTTGCTGTTATCCTCTTTCAAGTAAGAAAGCTAACGCAATGACACCTGCAACTGAGCGCGACTGGGTGCAGTTTCGTGTGTCTTCCGTTTCAACAGACCAAATAAAGTATGATCCTGTTGGCTCTGTTCAGTTGACAATTAGGGGGAAAAACAAGGCCCCTCGTTTTTCCGCTCTACACCTACTGTCCCATCTCAAAGTCAACCTCTGGCTTTTCCAGTGTAATAATAGGCTGCAATTTCTTGTGTGTTTATAGTACGTCGTAAGATCACCATCTTCGAAATGGTCTAAAGCATGCCTACGTTGCTGTGTTAACGCTGCACTGGTAATTTATAGCCAGAAATTGAAAAGACCGGGGGCACGCTAAGAATCCCGCGGCGATGAATAATGGAGCCTAAGCATAACAGCTTTGACGATGACAACACAGGATTGGAACTTGCAGACAAAGAAAAGTGAAGCAAGAGAATGGGCAAGAATGTCTTCAGATGATGATTAGGTCCTTCGGTGGCGAAGTCGTCTTCGGAATCTGTCCTTCATGCCTAGGTCCTCCAAGTAGCATGCTCAGCAGCTTATCGCAGCGCGGCAAATTCAGTTGTTGGAACGTAGTAAAAGATTAAAAATAAAATGGCATCATCTTCCACTCAAATCATAGTAGTATAGTGCTCTATCAGCGCGTAATCATGAATGCAGAGTCAAACCATCTGAACTCTGAACTTTGTTATGCACATCTTCCCCTGGAGGAGAAGGAGAATGTCACAATTACATCGAATCAAATCCATATACTGGTATACACATGTATAAATCTCAAATCTCAAAAAACGAAAACCAATGATCACTTTACTTACACGAACGAACAAAACTGTAAATTTTGAGCTGGTGTCTTCGTCTAAGCAACAGTTTCTTACGCGCTAGGCCTTGTGTTCGTGAAGGACGAAGAGAAGAAGAAGAATGATACAGAGGAGACCGGTGAGATGCCCAGCAGCTCTCGGCCCAGCAGCGGATCTAGACGAGGGGAGCCCGTCCTCCCTGTGCTGGGGAAGGTTGGGCGACGGTTTGTGATCCACCGCGCGCGGAGGTATCACTGGCGACCCGCCCGCCCGCGGCGAATTCGCTGGCCCCGGGGCTGATGCTGGTGACAGGGCCGGTGCTGGGGCAGGTGATAGCACCGGCGCCGTCGCCGGCGCTACCTCCGCTGCGGCGGCGGCGGCGTAGCTCTGCGCGTCGCATACCCCCACCCAGTCCGCCGGCGGCGGCGGCAGCGTCGAGCCGGGCGTCGTCCCGCTGTCCACGTGAAACACCATGCCCAGGCCCATGGGCACGTGCGGGTCCAGGTGGCAGTGAAAGAACCACATGCCTGCGTCGAGTTCAAGTTCACCCCCCGTTAGGCCCAACAAACAAAAGGCCCACGTAACATTTGGGCCGAAATTTCTCAAAAATATTGGGCCGAATCTACGGGACAAGCGAGAGTTAGCAAGTACTACCTGGGTTGTTGGCGACGAACCGGATGACGGCCCAGCCACCGCCGGGCACGGCGATGGTGTTGCGCGCCACCGGGTCGACCAGGTTGTAGGCCACGCTGCCCGGGGTGAAGGGCCCCACCCCCTGCGCCAGCACGAAGAAGTTGAAGCCGTGGAGGTGGATCGGGTGGTTCTCCGTCGGGACAGCCGACGGGTTCTGCAGCACGATCTCCACCACCGAGTTGAAGCTGAGCCTCCTCACCCTGGTCCCCACCGCCATCGCCGTGCCGCTCGGCGGCGGGGCGTCGGGGAAGTCGGCGGTGAAGACCCCGGTGAGGCCGTTGACGTGCGCCCCGAGGAGGGACGCCTCCGGACCCGGGAGCCGGAACGAGACGCCGTTCATGGCCGCGGCGGCGGCGGTGCCGTTGCACCGCGTCTGCGACGGGTCGCAGGGCAGCTGGCCGAGCCCCAGCTCGATGGTCATGCTCACGTCCACCGGCGACGGCACGGCGGGCGCGCCCAGGCCCCTCAGCCCGAAGTAGAAGGCGTTGGCCGTCGCGGCGTCGGAGCTGGACGGCATGGCGGGCATCGCGGGCGGGCTGGTCGACGTGCCGTTGTACTGGAGGATGGCGGTGGCGGTGGTGGTGTCCGACGCGGCGAACGTCAGCGGGCTCATGGTGTCGTGCGCCTGCACCGCCATGTAGTAGCTCCCCGGCGCGGCGGCGGTGTCGACCAGCGCGTCCACGGTCTGGCCCGGCGCGAGCACCAGCGTGTCCGTGCTGAGGTTGGAGGTGTAGCCCGCGTCGACGGCGACGACGGTGAAGTTGTGGCCGGCCACCTTGAAGAAGAGGTGCGAGTTGAGGCCGGCGTTGATGACCCGGAGCAGCACCCGCGCGTTGGGCTCCACCACCGCCGTAAACGTATCATCTAAACCAATCAAATCAAGCAGTAACAATCAATTACTAATCACATTCCACGCCTAAATTTTACTCTGTTATTACTGCGTCCAATTACTAGTGCTACCACCACAATTCACCAACACGTAATTTTTTGATCGATGACGCGATGCATACGTACTGGCGCACGGGTAGAGCAGGCCGGTCTTGCCGTTCACCGTGAAGGCGTCGGACTGGGCGGGGAGCTGGCCGGCCAAGAGGGCGTCGCTCTCGACGTCGACCACATTCCGGTTCCACCACTCGCCTGTCCACATCCAGAGACAAGAAACGCCTGTCAGATTCTCCTTTCTGTCCACGCCAACAGGATACGCTCGTACGCCCCCGGCTGGCGCGGGCGGCCGACGCCAAAGAAATGAAGTACACAGCACCGGTTACCGAGCACGATGGGGACCTCCATGTCCGGCGCCGGGAAGGGGTAGGCGTTGCCGGCGCGGGGGCGGACGATGAAGGCGCCGTACACGGTGGCGCGGAGGAAGGAGGAGTGCGCGTGCCACCACAGCGTGCCCTCCTGCCCCGGGACGCTGAACCGGTACGTGTACGAGCCGCTGGGCTGGATGGGGCACTGCGACACCAGGCTCGGCCCGTCGGCCCAGGGGGTCATGAGCTGGAGCACACCATGCCTGTCAATTTCCAAGGCACCAGCAGGAGGCAGCGTTATAAAAAAAAAAAAGGCAGGCAGCGTTATTAGGCCAGCTCTGCCTCAAGTCGTGCCCATACTGCCCAAGTGCACTGAACTGAATAGACCATTGCTGTAGCTTTCAGGTGCGAAAGGCAGTGTGGAAACCATGCCAATTCATGTTCTAGTAGACTTCTAGTGGAGTTGGGAGTAATGAGTTCTAGTAACAGTCCAGCACTAGCTTAACCTTGGTTACTTTTTGGGTGATTCTGACGCTACGCCACTCTTGAGTGTCCTAATTTCGGAGTACTAAATAAAATCTATTACAAAACCTTTTGTATGGATGGGTTGCAAATCACGAGACGAATCTAATGAGCATACTTACTTATGATTAACTCATAATTAGTTAACGTTACTATGGCTACGGATGAAATGGAATCTTGCTATTTCGGAGTACTAAATAAAATCTATTTAC
Source organism: Panicum virgatum (assembly GCF_016808335.1). Taxonomy (NCBI): domain Eukaryota; kingdom Viridiplantae; phylum Streptophyta; class Magnoliopsida; order Poales; family Poaceae; genus Panicum; species Panicum virgatum. The sequence continues at coordinate 54,739,904 of NC_053140.1, read as the reverse complement.
AAAACCTTTTACACGGCTGGGTTGTAAATCACGAGACAAACCTAATGCGCATACTTAATTCATGATTAACTCATAATTAGTGAACGGTTACTGTAGTACCACTGTATGACTATGGATGAAAGAGAATTTTGCTATTCGGGGTACTAAATAAAATCTATTTACAAAACTTTTTGCACGGATGGGTTGTAAATCATAAGACGAATCTAATGAGCATACTTAATTCATGATTAACTAATAATTAGTGAACGATTACTGTAGCACCATTGTATGGCTACGGATGAAAGGGAATCTTGCTATTTCGGAGTACTAAATAAAATCTATTTACAAAACCTTTTACACGGATGGGTTGTAAATCACGAGACGAACCTAATGAGCATACTTAATTCATGATTAACTCATAATTAGTGAACAGTTACTGTAGTACCACTGTATGACTACGGATGAAAGGGAATCTTGTTATTTCGGAATACTAAATAAAATCTATTTACAAAACCTTTTGCACCAATGGGTTGTAAATCACAAGACGAATCTAATGAGCATACTTAATTCATGATTAACTCATAATTAGTGAACGGTTACTGCAGTATCACTGTTGCAAATCATAAATTAAGTAGGCTCATTAGATTCGTCTCACGATTTACAACCTATTCGTGTAAAACGTTTTGTAAATAGATTTTATTTAGTATTCCATGCATGTGCTCAAATATTCGATGTGATGTTTTTGGGATAAAATTTTTGAATCTAATCACGGCCCTAATTTCTATATGTGAATGCCCCGAAGGTCGGCGCAAGGGCAGACTGGCCACGTCAGTAAAAAAGATTCCTACTATTCGATCCTAAATTGACAGGGCATGTGATTGGCCGTGCCATTGTTATCTTTGAGGCCTTGAGACACGAATGGTCCACGAGTCAGCTATCCATTCGGTCAATGCAAAATATCTGAGTCTAGAACTCTCGACTGGTAATTTTGGTGGCCTCCGAATGGGTGTGTGCTCTACTGCAACGACGGCAGTGAAGCTAGGCCGGAGAGCCACGCGGCGAGTTTGTGCGGGCCGCCGGGCACGCCCTCGACGGGTGCGGCGAGTTTATGCCGTCACCGGCGGGCAACCCGGCCTCGCTCCGGCACGCTGTGGTGCCGCAGGTCGGGCATGATAGCCGCGCATTGCATGGTGAGAAGATGCCCCAGGACCGCTCCCGGCCGCCTTCGACGGCGAGATTGAGATGTCGGATTTCAGCTACTATTTTTTTGCCTTCTTTGCTTTAAAAATAAATATCCTATTTCTATCTATATATATCCATTTGTCTATACATCTACTACAAACCTCTATATAAACTTATATTGCCAAACGGAAACAATTCAATAAATTACGCGCGCCAAGGCGCACGCAAGGCACTTGTTGCAGAATCAAATCCATTGCAAATCCAATGGAACAGCGTCGAGCTCTCTTTTCCTGGCTAGAACTTTCGACACGTCCGCACTGCCGCTTTCATCAGGGCCAATCAGGAGTTTTACATCCGCACACAATGACACGAGCAACGGGAATGTAGTTTTCTGACGAACTGTCACGGTTGGCGTACGAGCTAGGTCTTGCAATCAGGGGAAGCAGCGGGAAAAGAATTAGGGCTGGGAAACCATCATTGCAGGAATAGCTAATCGCGTTTCTCTCAGTGTCCTAAATCGCGTTTCGGGTCAAGGAAAGCAGCTCTCAAGCTGAGGTGTACTTGAACTTTGCGCCTGAACCAGGTAACCCTAGCCAGCTACTTGAATCTTGCAACCGTGGAGCTTTGCTACTAGACAACCGTTTCCTATTAAAAAACAAGTGTTTCCCCCCATATTCTGTCTCAGAGAGTTGAAAATTTTGGTGCACATTCACATATGGCACTGATGTGCTGTCAGAGATTAAGACACTCTACTATACTCTACTCGAGCAGAGTGCAGACCAGCTGGAGGTATACATAGGGTGGTGGACTGTGGAGCAGGTGAACAAAAGGTCAGGCAGATGAAAAGGAGCTCATTAGTTTAGCCCTGTGATGCGAAGCAGAGAACCTCCCGTGCCTCTCTGCACAGGAACTGCCCAAGACGTTGCCATTACAGTCACGCATCGGCATCACGGGCCAATACAAAACAAGACCTGCACATCAGTACCGCATCCGATGGCATCCAAAAGAGGGGGAGAAAAATGGCCTGAAAATCCTGTGGCCGTGTTGATCCCGGGGAGCAGCCTATCTTCACGGGATAACGCCGTGATGCCTAAGCTACGGGCGAGGATTCATCATAAAGCTCCATCCACCCCACCGTTTGCCCGGCGGATGCGTCCGAGGGCGGCCAGAGTGTACCAGCACTGAACCCCTGAATGGACAGCTGGGGCGACGGCGCCCTCCCGTGCACGACCCCGACGGCTACGCACGGCGCCGGGTCTCCGTGTACGGTTGGCTGCTCGGAGAAGAAACAAAACATGGCAGCAGGTGTAGTCTGAGCTTGTGAAAATACAGTAGGAATGTGGGCTGGGCGTTGCTTGCATTTATCACAATACAAGGCCCCATCCACCTCTGAACTGTCACATTCTGGTCCTTGTTGATTTGTCAGCTCCATCCTTGATTGTTCTCATGGCATTCGCTTGATTGTTTAATTTTTAGTATGGACATTTTTAGGAGGTAGCGAAAGTAAAGCTCCAAATAGGTACGGAGTAAAACTAGAAAGACTGGCGCGGCGTTGCCGCGCCATGACCTGTAGCTCAGTGATTGGTATGGAGGCTGTGAATGTTTTTCACAAAATTTTAGGCTATGGATTAATTTATAGAAACTTTAGGGTATTATTATTTAGTTAGAATGCAGGGGTTGTGGGTTGATCGTCATGAATCTGGGGGGCCTTTTCTGCAAAGTTTCGGGTTATAGGTACATTTTTAGGAAGTTTAGGGCCTTTTCGTAAAAGTCTGTCGAGCGTGGGTTAAGTGTTGTAGAGCTTGGGTTTGTAAAAAATGCATGGATCGCGGGTTGATTGTCATAAAATTACCTGAGAGGTGGCTGGATCGAAACAGTTGTCATAAAATTGCCGGAGAGGTGGCTTGAATAAATGGTATTTATGAAAACCTGGGGGGTTCAGTAAATTGTCAGAGGAGTGGTTGGACTGCAGTTTAATTTCGATAAAGTTTGGGGGAGTTTTGTAAAATTGGCAGCCCTGCTGGCATTCGTTCAAAGTTAGCGGTGGTTTCCATAAAACTGCTTGAGAGTTGGCTTCATTAAAATTGTATTTATATGAAGCTCGAGGGGGTTACTGTAAAATTGTTTGGGAGGTGTCTTGAGCAAATACTATTTTAGCGAAGCTCAAGGGGGTTTCTATAAAATTAACTGACTGTGGTCTGGATTACATATTAATTTTAATAAAGTTCAAGGGGTTTTTTATGAAATTGCCGAGTCTCATGGATAATCCGAGCCATCCATGCGCGATCCGACGGCCGAGAAATTTCGAATGATGTGGCTCAAATTGTATTTCTATAAAGGTCGAGGGGGTTGCTGTAAAACTGTTTGCGAGGTGGCTTGATCAAATGCTATTTCTGCAAAGTTCAAGGGGGTTTCTATAAAATCAACTGAGTGTGGGCTGTACTATATATTAATTTTGATAAAGTTTGAGGGGGTTTTTTGTAAAATTTCCGAGCCACTATATATTAATTTTGATAAAGTTCGGGGGTTTTTTGTAAAATTGCCGAGCCTTCTAGATTATCCCATCCACGCATGATGATTTTTGAGCCTACGTGGCTCAATGGGGGGGGGGGCAAAATCCCCCCTAGGTCTGGGGTTTCTATAAAATTAACTGAGTGTAGGCTGGACTACATATTAATTTTAATAAAATTCAAGGAATTTTTTATAAAATTGTCGAGTCTCATCGATAATCCGAGTCATCCATGCGCGATCCGACGCCCGAGAAATTTCAAATGATGTGGCTCAAATTGTATTTCTATAAAGGTCGAGGGGGTTGCTGTAAAACTGTTTGCGAGGTGGCTTGAGCAAATGTTATTTCTGCAAAGTTCAAGGAGGTTTCTATAAAATTAACTGAGTGGGGGCTGGACTATATATTAATTTTGATAAAAGTCGAGGGGTTTTTTGTAAAATTGCCGAGCCACTATATATTAATTTTGATGAAGTTCGGGGTTTTTTTTTAAAATTGCCGAGACAATCCGAGCCATCCGCGCGCGATCCGACGGCCGAGATTTTTGAGCCTACGTGGCTGGGGGGCTTTTAGGTCTTTGAAGATGCGGAGATTCTTCGTGAGAAGAGAACATGCACTGGCTTCAGATGGAAGGATCCTCCAACTGAAACCGCTCTCAGATTTTTTTTAAAAAAAATGCAGGTCCAAAATCAACCAGGGGTCACATTTTAAGATTATAAAAAACATGCTGCAAAATACATGGGTAATGGGGTGTAGTTTACACTTTGTCACCCCCCATAAAATCGAATCATCGAAGTATACAGCTTGTCTTCTTCTGCTGGTAACCCATGGTCCGCCTGGTTCCAGGGCCGAAACGTACACGGCGCGCCCAGACAGCCTCAGCAGCGCGGCAGGTCCGGCGGCGGCGGCGGCAGCTTCGTGTCCGGAGTCGGCCCGTCTTCCACCGCGAACACCATGGCCAGGCCGATCGAGAGGTGGGAGTCGATGTGGCAGTGCATGAACCACATCCCTGCAGGTTACAAGACGCCATAGTTTTGTAGCCCGTCAGCATGCTTGTACGTGCGTATTTCGTCCCTCCATTGTGCAAAAACTTATGGCTCTGTTTAGATTTTTACCCGTAAACCTCGTAAACACAAAAAAATGTCACATCGAATGTTTTAACACATGTATGAAGTACTAAATGAAGTCTATTTACAAAACTGTTTGTATGAATAGGCTGTAAATCGCGAGACGAAATTAATGAGCCTATTTAATCTATAATTTGCAACAGTGATGCTACAATAACCATCTGCTAATTATAGATTAATCATGGATTAATTAGCATCATTAGATTCGTCTCGCGATTTACAACCCATCTGTAAAAAAAAATTGTAAATAGACTTTATTTAGTATTTTAAGTTAGTAAAATTTCATCGCAAATTTTTTTTGCATTGGAACTAAACACGGGCATGTCGAAGATAAGGTTCTTGGAAGCAAGAAAGACATCGTGACGTGACAAAAGAGCATCATCCTAGAGACCTAGACCTTTCGAATAAAGAAGAAAAATGTAATCTAAAAAAAAGAGAGAGAAAGGAAATGGGATTGCGTCTTGTACACATCATCATCCGTGGACCAGTCTAGCCGTAGGCCCAAATTCTTTTGCGCCTGCCTTATCCTACGTTAGTGGGCCGTCGCCGCCCAAACCCAATCCAACAGTTGCGGCACGAACCTAAGCCCTTTTAATCCCTAACCAAAAACTTTTTTTTATTTCGCATAAAATTCATTTAAGTTTAAAATTTTGCCATGAGTTTGACTTGATAATCTCTGACCTCATTAGACCTCCTAATGCTCCAACCACTACACGAGACTTTTTTGTACAACTGTTACATCGATTCAGTTAGCGGCCGTGCAACGCTGTTTGCAAGTTCAAAACATCCGGCGTAAAATTCGTGAGAATATTTGTTGGGGCAAAAAAATGGACGGTGCACGTAGATTTCCACCTGGGTTATCGGCGACGAAGCGGATGACGGCCCACCCGCCGGTGGGCACCGCGACGGTGTTCCGCTGCTGCGGGTTGACGAGGTTGAGCCGCTCCGAGGCCGCGCCCGCGTCGTAGTTGCCGAACCCCTGCGCCAGCACGAAGAAGTCGAACCCGTGCAGGTGCATCGGGTGGCTCTCGCGCGCCACCAGCGCCGTGTTCTGCAGCACCACCTCCACCGTCGCGTTGTACCGCAGCGCCCGCACCTTGGTCGTCGGCCTCCCCGTCCACGACAGCGCCGCCGGCACCAGCCCCGTCGCGTTCGTGTAGTCGAACGCCGCCGGCGGCCGGTCGGGGAAGTCGCTGGTGGACACGCCGTGGTGCGGCGCGCTCCCCCCGTACCGCGCGTCGAGCAGCGACGTCGTGGTCGGGAGGGCGAACGACTCGTTGTTCATGCTGGCCACGACCACCGGGGCGCTCCTGTTGCACGACGTCTGCTCGGGCTGGCACGAGGAGAGGCCGAGGCCGACGGTGACGAGCATGCGGGTGTCGACGGCGAGCGGGACGGTCGGCCTGCCTGGGAGGACGCGCGCCGTCATGCCGGTGTAGAACCGGTTAGCCGTGGTGGTGTCGGTTGGCTCGGGCATCTCGGGCAGCGCCGGCGGCGCCGCCTGCTGGCCGGCAGGTGCAGCCGCCGCCGCCCCGACGTACTCCACGACGGCCGTGGTGACGTCGCCGTTGAAGCTCTCCAGCCGCAGGGGCATCGCGCTCTGGTACGAGGAGATCGCCATGTAATAGCGGCCCGGGGTGGCGTCGGCCGCCATGAGCGCGTTGACGGTCTGCCCCGGCGCGGTGACGATCACGTCCGTTTCGTACGGCGTGGTGTAGCTCGCGTCCGCCGCGACGACGGTGAACGTGTGCCCGGCCACCTTGAAGAAGAAGGCCGTGTTGAGCGCCGCGTTGATGATCCGAAGCAAGTAGGTCGAGTTGCCGCGCACCGAGAACTTCTCTGTTCCTGCGTGCGTGCAGCAAGTAGCTAGCTATCAATGAACACGATGACGAGCACGACACACGTATCAGGGCAAGTCGATTAATTAGCTCGGCTTACGGTTGGGCTTTCCATTGATGGTGTACGCGTCGGCGCTTGGGATCTGAGTGCCGCTCAAGAAGGCTTGGCGTTCCAGGAGGGCGATGTCGGCGTCCCACCACTCGCCGAGCAGGACGACCGCCTCGCCGTCGGGCTTGGGGAACGGGTACGCGCCGGCGCTGGGGCGGATGATGAGGGCGCCGTGCACGGTGGCGCGCAGGAAGGAGCTGTGCGCGTGCCACCACAGCGTGCCCTCCTGCCCGGCCACGCTGAACCTGTACGTGTAGCGGCTGCCCTGCCGGATCGGGCACTGCGTCACCATCGACGGGCCGTCCGCCCACGGCGTGCCCCGCTGGAACACGCCGTGCCTGCATGCACACGGCGGCTGGTGATTATTCCGGCGGCGGCGCGATGGTTTCTGTTGAGATCGTGGGCTCGTGGCCTGGCCATGGTTGGCTGTTCAGTTTCGTGCGTGCGTACCAGTGGATCGTCACGTCGTAAGGAGAGTCGTTGATGACGTGGACCACCACGGTGTCGCCTTCGCTGGCTTCGATCACGGGACCGGGAACTCCATCCACGGCGGTGATGCTTAAATTCCCCGGCTGGCAGATGCGCGGCCAGGATAATGTCCCGACCTGAATTGGAGGTATCTCAGATAAATGTCAAAACTGAACGCAATTTGAAGAACTATCCTTCAGTTTGTCTGAAACTTTGATATGATTGAGGTTCAGAGCTAGTAATAATGCTCTCATAGTCAGTCATACATGCCGCAAGCAAGATTGCTAAACTAACAGTGATGAGTGTCTGTTTTTCCTTTGAGAATTTTTACAATGATTGAAAAAAAATAAGAGCCGTCCATCTGACAGAATCGTACTATAGCCAATGTAGAAAATATCTGGAAGTACCTAGACTAAATACTTGGTGATACAAAAATGTGAGACCAAATACCAAAAAGTGACACTGAATACTAATTTAATTTTTGTAAATACCTTCCATTGATCAATGTCCAGAAAAAATTGAAAGCAAAAGTACCTTGAAGGTATGCTCCACAGTAGCAGCATGAGCAAGGGCAGCAGCAGATACAGCCAACACTAGGATCAGCCAAGAACCCGGCATGATACCGAGCTGCGATTTGCAAGGCCGCAGCAAGCACTCAGTAATGATTTGCTGCTGTCTGGACTTTTCACTCCGATGCATGCCAATGAAACTCACAGCAACAACTAGCTTAGCTACAAATGACAAGCTAGCTACCATGATTACAAATGCAATCCAAATGCCTTTATACTCGCCTGAGTTGACGCAGTCAGGCATTGGGCTGCTATCTGAGTTGCTCGTAATAATGCTTTTACTTTATTACCCGTCGGTGAAGGAAAATGTCCTCTTGTGCTTCCTTCCAAGACTGCTGCTCTTCAAGTCAACTGATCCTCAGACTGAAACACCCCGGCAGCACCTTTGCCTTGAGCAGCTGGAGCTGAATGTTCTGTTGATTACGGCCTCTGAACGAAAGAAAGCCACAGACCTTTGTGGAGCACCTTTTTCCAAATGATGATGGAACCGTAAGAAAGTCCTATTTCTGAACAACCACGCTTGCTGCTTCTTAGACTTGAGTACTTGACTTGCATATATGTCATGCCTTGTGCTTTGCTTACTTCCTCAGCTCTCTACTTTTCCTTCAATTCTCAGTCTTAATTAGAGCATATATGCCTGCAATTATACTATATTATTATATTATACTATATTATATATCACATATGAACAGTATCTGTTGTTGAATAGTGGCGGTTATCGGGTTCTTGACATACTTTTCTGTGACTAGATTTTGAGGTTGGGGTGAGGGAATCTCTATCTTCACACTTCAGTTTTGTACTTTTTTCACTAACCAATAATCGTGGCTACCTCGTATGTTAGCTGTATCCCAAACCTAAAGAGTAAAAATTTCAAAGAATGACCAAAAGCAATCTCGGTCGTCAATGATAGATATACAATTATCCTTCACTAGAAGTAAGCACCACACTGCACCAATTCTCGTTCCTTCTGGAATAAGTTTTGTCGAGTTGACAGTACTAGCTGGATATGTAATCTCTCATAAGAGTTGCAGTGTAAGGTGTTTGCTTCGAGAAGGGATCCTCGCTCTTGAATTGGGACGTCGCCATTGTACTCCTAACACTGAAAAGGATCAGAACAGAAGAAACACATTATATCCGTGCAGTAAAGTGTAAACAGGTGGTGACTTGGCACCTAACGTATTAGAACGAGCGCAGGGTATTTCTACCGGCCACCTACTGCGGGAGCATCGTTATTAATTATTAACCACTCCTTGGCAGTCACTTAACGGATGGCTGAGAGAGGCATTCACGCTCACGCATCATCTCTGCTAGCTAGCATCATTATTCAGTTCTCCTATACTCGATCGGAGAATCCTTCTGCATTCAGTTTGAACACACTCCGTCCATATGCCCATGCATCCATATGCAACTTTCGTGCTATATATATGCTTTCGTGCTAGCTTGGCCTAGGTCGACCCAACACCAACAAATCGTGTCTGAACTTCCACGCTTGGCCACTCACAGTTTGCATTAAGCATGTATTTGCAGTTTTGCATTGCTCTTGAAGTCGGCGCAAATTAAAGTTGCCTGCGTCGTTTGAAGAATGGTCCCGTTAGGATTCAAGTGTCAATATGTGTAGCACTATACCTAAACAGGAGTGCTAATAGGGCGAACTAAAGTTAACCAAGACTTAAAAACTTTAAGAAGTGCTAATAGGTGCTAAAATTTAGCCCCTCCAAATAGGCCCAAAGTCACGCGTGTTTGGTTAATTTCCTCCTATTAGTTTGACTAGCGGACAAACACATATTTTTTTCCAAAAATAATACACGCCTTTTATTCTATAAAACAATGATGTCAATTAGTATCCTTTCAAAACAAATAACGACGTGAATTATGTGTGTTTGAATGTGAAAAAGAAAGTAGAGTGTGTACCAAAGAAAAGTAATGCAGACACAAGACGTGGATGAATGTTTGATGTAAAAAGTATTAGGATTTTAGTGAAAATATTTTTTTTCTATCAATTTCGTGAGTCTATATCTTTTTTTGTCGAACCTTTGGTCTGACAAGTGGGATCTCTGTGAAGGGTACGGTGGGTATAATTTTGGTGAGAAAGAGTTTCAATTGTTTCAACTTTTATAGTATATAAACAGAAATAAAAGAAGATACAAAAACAGATGATGATTTTTCCAGTTGCAGATATGTGGAAATATCGACAACGCGCATCTGAGCGATTTGCAAATATCCGCAACACGCATTATTCTACCAACTTGTCGATACTTCCACCTATCCGCTCCATGACTTGCCTATCATAAGCGTGCTGCATGTAATCCGAGTGATTAAAAAAAAGGAGTGATTTAGCTTGTGAGATCATCGCAGTGCAAAAAACATCTTGAGGGTGGAGAACACTTTTCGTTCAAAAAAAAAACGATGGAAAGCTCTGTGCGACTGTGTTGCCAGTTGCCACTGCCTGCAAAGCTGGTAGCGCAGAACCCCAGCACTAGTGGAGTGCATGTGTTTAAAGGTCGATGAAAGGACCTTGATCGGAGATACTATTGAAAGGATTTTTGCAACGAAGCTCTAGATTACTCGCTTGGGGAAAGAAAAATAAACTCGACCGGAGGAGGTACATGCCTCCCTCCCTCCGCGTTTGTTCCTTAAAAGGAAGTGATTTTGGCTTCTCGATCCAGAAAACCTTCCAAACATTTCTCGCTTAGGGAGATTTTTTTTAACATCATTACGAGATTCGCTTCCACCGGAAATTGAAGATACTTAGAGTGTTACCGGAGCTATCTAGCCAAATTAGCTAAAGGCTCTTAGGCACTCGCTCGAGGAAAGCAAGGTGAAAGAAACCTTGATGGAGAAAATGTATGACTTGCGTTGTTTTATTTACCCACCAGTCAAGTAATTGTCGTCATGTCAAATTTTTTTGTGGTAAAGAAGAAAGCAGGCCACAAAGTGTGCAGGTACGTGTGGTCCTTTTCAAGAGCACGTAACAATAACGTACCATGCATCACCTCGCGTTCTTTCAAAAAAAAAAAATCACCTCCCGTACCTACTACGGTACCGTGTAGCGTACCAGCCCACGGTTCTACTGACCTTTTCCGTTTTTGATTTCCATAGACAGCGCACATTTACTGACTTTTAATAGTGACAGACATGGCCACATGGGTTGAGAAGAGGAAAAAGTCTAAATTACTACCCTCAACTAAATCCAAAGTCCGAATAACCTCCTAAACTATCTTTTGGTTTATTTTAACTCCCAAACTATGCCTTTTGGTTCAAATTACCACCTAGTACAATTTTTCTTTTTCATCTCTCCATGCATAGGGTGGAGCTTTGTAAGCATCTAGGCCCTCAAGATATGTTTCGGTGATTGATGACAACCATTATTTGTGACTAATGAGTTTGTGCAGCTTAATAGATCATTATCGCTCATTTGATCATATGTCAAAAGAGGCCCCTCAATTTCATTATTCAAAAAGGCGATCTCGTATTCAACTCAAGTTTATAACAAGACTAAGGATCTTTTTTGTCCTAAGTGTCGTAAGGTTGAGAAGGACACTTAGATTAGTATAGGTTTTATAGTTTTGTAGTGATCGCACTATTAAGAGGGGTTAAGACCAAGTAACTTGAGCATGGACATGGTCAATCAAAAATGGATGCACACTATGGTCGCTCAGGTTTCCAGAAGTTCAAATAAGTGGTTTTCAACTTATATCTCAAGAATATTTGGATTTCAATCAAGACTCAAATCAGAAAAGGCAAAATCAGGAAAAAGTCTCTACACCGGTTTAACCGACGCTTTCATTTTTCTATACGTCGGTTAAACGAAGTCAGCAGAGTCTGTACAAGTCAATACACCGGTTAAACCGACGTGTTTGAATTTAACGTCGGTGCATTAGTCCAGAGTTGGTTTTTCCAGGGTGTTTCAAGGTTCTATACACCGGTTAAACCGACGCTGTTTGAATTGGGACGTCGGTGCAATTGGCCAGTGAGATGGTTTTTCCAGGGATTTCTGAAGTTGTACTCACCGGTTAAACCGACGATGGTTTTGAGTTAACGTCGGTGCAGTTGTCCAGAGACTTGGTTTTTCAGTTGATCAGTGGACAACTACACTCACCGGTTAAACCGATGATACGTCGGTTAATCTGCCCAAGTTATAACAGCTAGTTTTCAGAAGGGGCAGTTTACATTCATCGGTTAAACCGACGCTGGCTATTGGAGGATCGTCGGATTAACCGGCGCTACGCAGTTTTCTGGCAGCTTTTCTCCAACGGCTCTATTCGTGTGAGCTGCCTATATATACCCCTCCAATGGGTCATTTTGCCTACTCTTAACACCAGGACACATTCATATACTCATACATTGTTGAGAGCCACCTTGAGCTTCATCTTTGACATACTTGTTCATTCAATCAATCAAGAAGCAAGACTAAGGACTTGAGTAGAGAGAAGCTTGTGTGCATCTGTTCTTGGTGATCGGTTCTTGCTCAAGTGAAGGCCCTAGCTTGTTACTCTTGGTGATTGGCATCACCTAGGCGATCTTGGTGATCGAGGTGTTTCTCGCGGAGCTTGCCAAGGATTGTGGGAGCCCGGAGAAGAAGATTGTACGTGGCTTGATCTCCACCACGCCGGGATGGTGAACGGAGACTCTTAGTGAGCGCCCTCGTCTCGGTGACTTGGGAGGTGACAAAACTCTTTGTGAGTGTCACAACGTGGATTAGGGGTGTGTGCCAACACATCGATACCACGGAGAAAAATCCGGTCGTCTCTTGTCCACTCTCTTTATTCAAGCATTTTCTTTCATGCAATTTATTCATATGCTTGACTTAGAGATCATAACTTAGCTCTACCTTGCTAGGCTTTACTTCTCGTTTTATCTCTCATAGTTTGTGTAGGTAGCTTAGTTATCCGGTTGGTGAATTGGTACCTTACTAGCATTGCATAGGTTAAAGTTGCTTTATTGTGTTTTAGAAATTGAAAAAGACCCAATTCACCCCCCCCTCTTGGTCCATCGATCTTTCAATTGGTATCAGAGCCTCGTTGCTCATTTGGATCATTAGGCTTCACCGCCTAGAGCTATGGTCAAGATGGGTGGTTCGCCGCCTCACTTCGAGGGCAAGAACTTTGCCTATTGGAAAGTTCGCATGGCCGCATAGCTTGATGCGATTGCCCCTGAAGTGTGGTTGGCAACAAAGACCGGGTTCACCGGAACTCCCACCACGGAGCAATTAAAATGGAATGCAAAGGCTAGAAATGCAATTTTCGGAGCCATTAGTGAGGAAGTCTTTGCTAGAGTAAATGGACATGGACTTAGCAAGTGATATATGGAAAGAGCTAATTGAAATTCATGAAGGCTCCATAAAAGTTCGTGAACAAAAATATCACTTGTTTAGAGCTAAGTATGATTCTTTTAAAATGCTAGCTCATGAAAATTGCAATGATATGTATTCTCGCTTAAATGTCATTGTCAAGGACATTAATGCACTTGAAATATCCAAAATTGACAGTGGCTCCATCAATCGCAAGATTCTCATGCTCCTCCCGAAGCCCAAGTACAACATCATTAATGCTATGCTTCAAAAGGAGAATCTTGACACAATGGAAGTGGGAGAACTTGTGGGCGAAATTCGCGCTCATTGAAATGGGTATCCTTGGTATGTCCGAAGAGCCAACTTCAAGCAAATCAATTGCTCTAAAGACCAAGGCAAACAAATCCCGCAAGCTCAAGATGATCAAGCAAGAATCAAGCTCAAGCGATGAAGAAGATGATCATCATGAAAGCTCATCCGATGTTGAAGATGATGGAGAACTTACTCTCATGATGAGAAAGTTCACACGCTTGAATGACAAGATCAATAAGAAGGGCTTTAACTTTGACTCTAAAAGAAAAATGTTCCGGCCAATGCATGTCAAGAACAAAATTTGCTACAATTGTGGAGAAAAAGGTCACATCCGTCCAAATTGCCCCAAGCCGGACAAAAGAGACAAAGATAACAAGAGCAAGCATCGCCATGATACAAGCGATGATGAAGAAGAAGAAAGGAAGAACAAAAACAAGAAACTTGGGAAGAAAAAGAGCCATGACAAGAAGACCAAGCTCTTCCCAAAGAAAAAGAGCAACACCAAGAGAAGCTTCTTGGTAGAAAAAAAAGAATGGGTGACCGATGTCTCATCAAGCGAAGAGTCAAGCGATGAGGAAGAAGACATCGTCACCATCACCCTCACAAATGAAGAACCATCGCTACCTCCACCTCCAATGTGCCTCATGGCCAAAGATAACTCTAAGGTATGTGAGAGTGAAGATGATAGTGATGATGAGCTTGACCCTAATGAGTTTACTAACCTCATTAATGAGTATACATCCGTTATCAAGAGGAAAAAGGGCAAAGTTAAGGTTCTTGAGAGCACTCGTGCCAAGTTAGAGCTTGCCCACTCCGATTTGCTTGGCAAGTACAATGACTTGCTCAAAAAGCACAATGAGTCACTTGTACTTGCTAAGCAAGTTGAAGAGAGCCACAAAAAGCTTAAACAAGAGCATAGGGAGTTGGCTCACAAGTATCAAGAACTTGAATTTGCCTATGAAGCAATTGACCCAAGTCTTGAGAACTTTGCTCATGAAACTATTGAGAAGGTCAATGCTTCTACTTCATGTGATGACCTACTCATTAATGCAAATGCTACTAATGCTGTGCCTGAGCTTGTACCTTCTAGGGAAAATGAATTGATGGATCAAGTAGCAAGCCTCAAGAGTAGTGTGGAGAAGCTCTCAAGAGGAGAATACATCCACAAGGAGATTCTCTTCAACAATGCCCGTGACTATGGCAAGAGATGGTCTTGGTTCATTTCCGGAGCCAAACATATCTACTACTCCTTCTCCGGAGATCAAGATTAGCTTCATCAAGGAAGTTGGTTCATATTGCCAACATTGCCAAGTCACCGGGCATCCACACTAGGGAGTGCACTTTACCATCACGTCCTCTTCCTAATTTACTCAAGAATTACTCATCAATGTTTCAAAATAACTATTTTCTCTTGAGTAAAGTGAAGGGCAAGGTGAAGGCCAAATTCGTTGGCAAACTCACTAAGGAGTCAAAGAAGAAGCTCCCCAAGCAACTTTGGGTCCCAAAAGCTCTTGTCACACATGTGCAAGGCCCAAAGCTTGTTTGGGTTCCTAAAACTCAAAAGTGAATTCTCATGTGTGTAGGTGAACTACAAAGCCGGTGGAAAACATTGGGTACTTGATAGCGGTTGCTCTCAACACATGACCGGCAATGATAGCATGTTCACCACTCTTGAAGACCCCGGAGATCATGAACATGTCACCTATGGTGATAATTCAAGGGGAAAAGTTTTAGGTTTGGGTAGAATAGCAATTTCTAAAGATTTATCCATTTCTAATGTCTTGTTTGTAGAAGCACTTAGTTTTAATCTCATTCCTATTGCTCAATTGTGTGATCTTGGACTAACGTGTGCCTTTGACAAAAATGGTGTTGTAGTAACTCATGAAAAAGACAAGTCATTGGTATTCACGGGGTTTAGGCATGGCAACATTTATTTGGTGGATTTCTCTTCAAAGCAAACAACCACCATGACATGCCTCTTCACCAAGTCTTCTCTTGGGTGGCTTTGGCATAGAAGAATTGCTCATATCGGCATGAGCAACCTCAAGAAAGCCCACAAGAGAGGGATGATCACCGGCTTGAAGGATGTCACCTTTGACAAGAACAAGCTATGTAGTGCATGTCAAGCCGGAAAGCAAGTTGCAACACATCATCCCATCAAAATGATGTTGTCTACCTCCAAGCCAGCTCGAGCTACTTCACATGGATCTCTTTGGTCCAACTACATACAAGAGCATTGGTGGTAACCTCTATTGCCTAGTAATTGTTGATGATTTTTCACGTTACACTTGGGTTATGTTTCTAGGCGATAAGGGTGAAACTCCGGAACTCTTCAAGACATTTGCAAGAAGAGCTCAAAGGGAGTACAACTCCCCAATTGTGAAGATCCGGAGTGACAACGGCACCGAGTTTAGGAATATGAGAATTGAAGAATGGTGCGATGAAGAGGGTGTCAAGCATGAGTTCTCCGCCACCTACACGCCTCAACAAAATCGAGTGGTGGAGAGAAAGAACAAGACATTGATCACTCTAGCAAGAGCAATGTTGGATGACTATGGCACGTCCGAAAAATTTTGGGCGGAAGCAATCAACACGGCATGCCATGCGTCCAACCGAGTGTATCTCCACCGACCCCTCAAGAAGACGCCATATGAACTCCTCACCGGGAAGAAGCCAAACATCTCCTACTTTCGAGTCTTTGGTTGCAAATGCTTCATCTATAAGAAGAAAAGGCTCGGTAAGTTTGAAAGTAGATGTGATGAAGGATTCTTTCTTGGTTATGCATCAAACTCCAAAGCATATAGAGTATTCAATCAAACCTCCAGGTTAGTTGAAGAAACATGTGATGTGGAGTTTGATGAATCTAATGGCTCCCAAGAGGAGGTTGTTGGCTATGACAATGTAGGTGATGAGGAAATTGAAGAAGCTTTGAAGAAAATGTCCATTGGGGATATCAAGCCGGAAGAGGTGCATGAATGCAATGATCAAGGGGGAGGACCTTCCTCGTCTACACCAAGCACCTCTACGGTACCCCAAGTGGATGAAGATCAAGAAAAAGATGATCAACAACCTCAAGAAAATGTGTCAACGCCAACACCCCAAGTCCAAGAACAAGAAGAGCAAAATGTCCCACCACAAGCACAAGTCACCCATGATCCACCCCAACAAGCATCCACGCAAGTACCGCTAGTGAAGCATGGTCGCATCTCCAAGGATCATCCAATTGGTCAAATCATTGGTAGTCCTTCCAAGGGAGTAAGAACTCGCTCTAAACATGCTTCATTTTGCGAATATTACTCGTTTGTTTCTTGTGTTGAACCCACTAGCATAGAGGAAGCACTTGAGGACTCGGATTGGGTGATGGTCATGCAAGAAGAATTGAACAACTTCACCCGCAATGAAGTTTGGGTCCTCGAAGCTCCTCCAAAAGACAAGAACATAATCGGCACCAAGTGGGTCTTTCGAAACAAGCAAGATGAACATGGGGTGGTGATACACAACAAAGCTAGACTTGTGGCAAAAGGGTTTTCTCAAGTCGAAGGTTTGGATTTTGGTGAAACTTTTGCTCCGGTCGCAAGACTTGAAGCTATCCGCATCCTTCTTGCTTACTCTTCACATCATAACATTAAGTTGTACCAAATGGATGTGAAAAGTGCATTCTTAAATGGCGTTATTAATGAACTTGTTTATGTTGAGCAACCTCCCGGGTTTGAAGATCCGAGGAATCCTAACCATGTTTATAGGTTGCACAAGGCACTCTATGAGCTCAAACAAGCTCCAAGGGCTTGGTATGAGAGGCTTCGTGACTTCCTAATCATGCAAGGCTTCAAGATCGGGAGGGTGGACACCACGTTGTTCACAAAAGACGTCAACGGGGATCTTTTCATTTGTCAAATTTATGTTGACGATATTATCTTTGGCTCAACTAATGATTTGCTAAGCCATGAGTTTGCTACCATGATGTCTAGGGAATTCGAGATGTCCATGATTGGCGAATTGACCTTCTTCCTTGGTTTTCAAGTCAAACAAATGAAGGAAGGGACATTCATCCATCAAGAAAAGTATACTAAAGATATCTTGAAGAAGTTCAAGATGGATGAGTGCAAGCCAATCAAGACACCCATGGCAACCAATGGGCATCTCGACTTGGATGTGGACGGTAAATCGGTTGATCAATCCCTCTATCGTTCTATGATAGGGTCTTTGCTTTACCTTACCGCATCTAGGCCCGATATAATGTTTAGTGTGTGCTTGTGTGCCCGCTTTCAAGCTAACCCAAAGGAATCACACCTCTCGGCTGTGAATAGGATCCTTCGGTATCTCAAGCACACCCCTAGCATAGGCTTGTGGTACCCCAAAGGCGCTAGCTTAGATCTCTTGGGATACTCGGATTCGGATTTTGCCGGAAGCCGTGTGGATCGCAAGAGTACCTCCGGGGGTTGCCACTTGCTTGGGCGTTCTCTAGTTTCTTGGTCAAGTAAGAAGTAAAATTCCGTGGCTTTGTCCACCGCGGAAGCGAAATATATAGCGGCCGGTGCATGTTGTGCCCAAATCCTATATATGAAGCAAACCCTTTTGGACTTTGGTGTGAAACTAGATAGGATACCACTCCTTTGTGACAATGAAAGTGCCGTAAAAATTGCCAAGAATCCGGTTCAACACTCTCGCACAAAGCACATTGATATTCGCCATCACTTCTTGCGTGATCACGAAGCTAAAGGAGACATATCTCTTCAAGGTGTGAGATCCGAGGAGCAATTGGCGGATATTTTCACAAAACCTTTAGACGAGAGTACTTTTGTAATGCTAAGGAATGAGCTTAATGTGTTAGATGCGGCAAACGTCATGTAAGTTGCCTTGTCATATAGAAAAATGCATACATATAGGACACTTGTCTAACCATGGTAAGATAGTGATGAGCAAGGGTTTAGCTAGAGGTGGTGGTCCACTTGTTTTCCTCTAGGCTTGTAGAAAGGCTCATCATGAAAAAGCTTCCCGTGGGTTCAAACTTGACAAGTAGTTTTTAAATTCTTGTTATGCATTTCTTGTCATATAGATGTGCACTTCATGTTTATTCTTCTTCCGCATGTGGTTGTAGCTTGCACCATCATTGCATGCGTAAGGGTCACAAAGGAGATCACTTGATGAAAATGAGACTTGTTTCACATACAAGATCTTAATTCATGAAAAGTGAAAAGAGCAAAGTGTTAGGTGTGTTATTGCCTAGTGAGCAATGTCATAATGAGTTTGAAGCTCTCTATCTTCAATATTCCTATGACATGGCTCATACATTTTATTTGGCGCTTTGTCTCGCGTTGCGGCTTCTCCTTGTGTTTGAAAAGAAAATTATTTAAGCTAGTGTGCTATCCTATTTATTTTGAGGGGTAAAGTCTCATATGTAAGTCCATTAACTTGAGTTTAGTTGATTTTTTATAAGTTTATTGGACTTAGCATAGAAGTGTGAGCTGAGTGAAGGTTTTTGGGTTCACCGGTTAAACCGACGCTTAAAAGGGTTTTAACTCATCGGTTTAATCGGCGTTACTAAGTTTCAGCCTCAGCCCAGTCAAACCAGGCGTTCAACCGGCGTATACAAATTTCAGAGCATCGGATCAACCGGTGAACGTAACACAGATCTGACCTGTCAATCAACCGGTGTTACCAGCGTTCAACTGACGAGTTCAATTTGCATATCATCGGATCAACCGGCGTTCAGATGGATTTTGTGCTGAGTCTCGGGTGAACTGCACCGATGCAATCGACCAGCGTTCTAAACCTAGTCATCGGTTTAATCGGCGTTAAGGAAAATCACGGGACCACTTGTCATATATGTGTCTTGCCCGCGGACGCCTGCCTCTCTCCTCTTGTTTTTCCCGACTCCGCGCCGCCGCCGCTCGATCCGCCTCTCCCGCTCCGCCACTCGCCAACACAGCCGCCGCCACTCCCGCGCTCGCCTGAACGCCGCCGTCGCCGCCCCACGCGCAGCCTGCGCCACCGCCGCTCGTACTTCGCCCGCACGCGCTCGCACCTCCAATCCAGCGCCGCCCGTGCACCACCGCCGCCAACGCCGCCAGCGCTGCCCGCGCCGCTCGTGCGCCGCCACCACCTAGTGCCTCCGTGCTGCATCACTGCCACGCGCTCCGCGCCATCCACGCAGCAGCACCCCCACGCCGCAGCCGCAGCGCCATCTCGCCAAGCGCTCACTAAGTGTTCGAGAAATTGCCTGATCGAGATGGGTCGTGAAAAGAGGAAGGGGAAGGAGGTAGTTGTGGAGAAGCCCGTCCGCAAGCGGACTCGTGCAGAGAGAGAGGCCGAGAGGGCCGAGATGGTGGCCAAGGCCGCCGAGGAGCAGGCGTCAGGCCGTGCTCGCCCATTCGCGATCAGGGATCCGCCAGCCAGGGGCAGGGGCAGAGGCCGAGGTATGGGTCATGTCAGAGGTGCCAGGGCCACCAGAGCCACGACAGAGGCAGCAGCAGAGTCAGATCAATCAGATACAGCTGCAGATTCAGATTCAGAGGCAGAGCAGTCTGAGTAGTCTCAGGGGCAGAGCACACACGAGTCACCGACTCTACGACGGTCTGGCCACACTCGGCAGACGTCCCCAGCAGCAGAGACTTCGCCAGCGACCGAGCGTCGCACTGGACCGAGGACGAGAGGAGGTCACCAGCCACAGGAGCCTCGCAGGTCCGCGGCAGCAGCAGCAGCTCCTAGAGCCGAGGCCCTAGAGGCCGAGCGTGCAGTGTTCCATATGGACACTGTTGTGCGTCAGGAGCCAGGTGTGCTGCTCCAGAACTTGACCAAGGCCAATGCGGCGAAGGTCAAGAGTCTCAGGTGGAGTGTCGAGGAGGAGGATTGGTTCCCCGTGACACGTGACAGCAGGGTCGACCGTAGGTTCTGGACGCTTCTTCAGGCCAGTTTCTACGAGACCTACCAGAGGCGGGGCCACAGGATCTTCCCGCACCGAGTGCTTGACTGGGTGTAACTGAGGATAGCCGCAGGGGGAGCAGACGTCAGAGAGCACTTCGCTCACTTCAGGGGCCTGCCCAGGTAACTCCAGATTGAGCAGAACAGATACATAGAGGACTGGGTCAGAGTGTTCTATGCCACAACCTGGATCGCTCCCGAGCGCAGAGCAGTACACTTCGTGTTTGGAGGCCAGGTCTTTGGTCTGTCCAGGGCGACTATAGCAGGGATTCTCGGAGTTGACTTAGTTGACGTCTCCCTGCACGAGATGGTTTATGGAGATGCAGATCCACCGCGCAGAGCTATGATTGGCGGGATTGCACCTTCTCATGAGGCGATCTCTTAGTGCTTCCGCCAGCCGTTCCCTGCCTCCTACACCAGAGTTCCCAGCCTGCTGACCCCAGAGGCATATGCAGTACACATGGCACTCCGGAGGACTTTGCTACCGAGGAGTGGCTACCCATAGGGGTTTACAGGTCTGCAGCAGCTCCTGCTTCTACACATCCTCACTCACGAGCCGTTTGACATAGTTGACTTTATTCTGGCTGAGATAGAGGATGTGATCACAGACGGGATGGGTGTGGTGCGACAGTTTCCCTATGCACACTAGATCAGCTATATATGTTCTATGATTGTGCCAGCAGAGTCACCCATCAGCGCTCCTTACCGTCACGATGAGGCTCCCCGGTTCCCAGTTTACCGACCGACAGCACCACAGGACCGGCGGAGGGGCAGACAGGCCGAGAGAGCTGCCATGGCACAGTTGTCCCCAGAGGCACAGGCCCGAGTGGCACAGGAGGATGAGGCACTGCTAGCTGCCGAGGCCCAGCTTCCCGGAGGAGATGATGAGATACACTGGTCTGAGCTTGAGTCAGACTCCTCCGAGGACGTCGAGTACTTCCCTGCAGCAGCCCCAGCTAGTCACGACCATGAGGCAGGGGGGGTCCAGAGAGCCAGCCCTAGAGTCACCGGCAGCAGCTGCAGTTACAGAGTCTCAGGTGACTCAGCCATCCGAGCTCACCTCTCTACTTCAGCAGCTTGTTACTCAGCAGCGAGAGGACCGGATAGCACAGGAGGAGGCCAGGAGAGCCCATGAGGCTCAGTTAGCAGCCATACAGAGGGAGGCCGCCCGAGAGCGTGCTGCAGCGGAGGAGCGGTGTGTCGGCCTTATTGATCGAGTATCACAGAGGACAGACGCTCAGTTTCAGCAGATGCAGCAGGGCATGATGGCGATGTTCGGGATGATTACACAGCTATACACTCACACCGGACTCGTCCCGCAGCAGCCAGGACAGCCAGGCCTTCAGGGTATTGTAAGCATCTAGGCCCTCAAGGTATGTTTCGGTGATTAATGACAACCATTATTTGTGACTAATGAGTTTGTGCAGCTTAATAGATCATTATCGCTCATTTGGTCATATGTCAAAAGAGGCCCCTCAATTTCATTATTCAAAAAGGCGATCTCGTATTCAACTCAAGTTTATAACAAGACTAAGGATCTTTCTAGTCCTAAGTGTCGTAAGGTTGAGAAGGACACTTAGGTTAGTATAGGTTTTATAGTTTTGTAGTGATCGCACTATTAAGAGGGGTTAAGGCCAAGTAACTTGAGCATGGACATGGTCAATCAAAAATGGATGCACACTATGGTCGCTCAGGTTTCCAGAAGTTCAAATAAGTGGTTTTCAACTTATATCTCAAGAATATTTGGATTTCAATCAAGACTCAAATCAGAAAAGACAAAATCAGGAAAAAGTCTCTTACACCGGTTTAACCGACACTTTCATTTTTCTATACGTCGGTTAAACGAAGTCAGCAGAGTCTGGACAAGTCAATACACCGGTTAAACCGGCGTGTTTGAATTTAATGTCGGTGCATTAGTCCAGAGTTGGTTTTTCCAGGGTGTTTCAAGGTTCTATACACCGGTTAAACCGACGCTGTTTGAATTGGGACGTCGGTGCAATTGGCCAGTGAGATGGTTTTTCCAGGGATTTCTGAAGTTGTACTCACCGGTTAAACCGACGATGGTTTTGAGTTAACGTCGGTGCAGTTGTCCAGAGACTTGGTTTTTCAGTTGATCAGTGGACAACTACACTCACCGGTTAAACTGATGATACGTCGGTTAATCTGCCCAAGTTATAATGGCTAGTTTTCAGAAGGGGCAGTTTACATTCATCGGTTAAACCGACGCTGGCTATTGGAGGATCGTCGGATTAACCGGCGCTACGCAGTTTTCTGGCAGTTTTTCTCCAACGGCTCTATTCGTGTGAGCTGCCTATATATACCCCTCCAATGGGTCATTTTACCTACTCTTAACACCAGGACACATTCATATACTCATACATTGTTGAGAGCCACCTTGAGCTTCATCTTTGACATACTTGTTCATTCAATCAATCAAGAAGCACGACTAAGGACTTGAGTAGAGAGAAGTTTGTGTGCATCCGTTCTTGGTGATCGGTTCTTACTCAAGTGAAGGCCCTAGCTTGTTACTCTTGGTGATTGGCATCACCTAGGCGATCTTGGTGATTGAGGTGTTTCTCGCGGAGCTTGCCAAGGATTGTGGGAGCCCGGAGAAGAAGATTGTACGTGGCTTGATCTCCACCACGCCGGGATGGTGAACGGAGACTCTTAGTGAGCGCCCTCGTCTCGGTGACTTGGGAGGTGACAAAACTCTTTGTGAGTGTCACAACGTGGATTAGGGGTGTGTGCCAACACATCGATACCACGGGAAAAAAATCCGGTCGTCTCTTGTCCACTCTCTTTATTCAAGCATTTTCTTTAATGCAATTTATTCATGTGCTTGACTTAGAGATCATAACTTAGCTCTACCTTACTAGGCTTTACTTCTCGTTTTATCTCTCATAGCTTGTGTAGGTAGCTTAGTTATCCGGTTAGTGAATTGGTGCCTTACTAGCATTGCATAGGTTAAGGTTGCTTTATTGTGTTTTAGAAATTAAAAAAAGCCCAATTCACCCCCCCTCTTGGTCCATCGATCCTTTCAATTGGTATCAGAGCCTCGTTGCTCATTTCATTAGGCTTCACCGCCTAGAGCTATGGTCAAGATGGGTGGTTCGCCGCCTCACTTCGAGGGCAAGAACTTTGCCTTTTGGAAAGTTCGCATGGCCGCATACCTTGATGCGATTGCCCCCGAAGTGTGGTTGTCAACAAAGACCGGGTTCACCGGAACTCCCACCACGGAGCAATTAAAATGGAATGCAAAGGCTAGAAATACAATTTTCGAAGCCATTTGTGAGGAAGTCTTTGCTAGAGTAAATGGCATGGACTTAGTAAGTGATATATGGAAAGAGCTAATTGAAATTCATGAAGGCTCCACAAAAGTTCGTGAACAAAAATATCACTTGTTTAGAGCTAAGTATGATTCTTTTAAAATGCTAGCTCATGAAAATTGCAATGATATGTATTCTCGCTTGAATAGGCGTGGGGGAGAAGGAGAGAAAAGGAAAGGGAGAGAGGGAGAGGCACCGGGTTGGGCCAAAAGAAAGGATGCTGGGCCGGTTTGAGCTGAAAGGGGAGGGAAGAGAAAGGGAAAAGCTTTCTAATTTAGCAACAAACAATTCAATTCAAATTTAAATTCAAAGAATTTAAATTCAAATTGAAAACTCAAACAAATAAAATGATGCAATCAACATGAATGCAACAAAACAACCTCATTTAGTTTTAGAAAAACAACCAATTTTTTTATTTTCTTATATTAAATTTCCTGTAAAGAGAATAAATATTGGGAAAATTTTAAAATTATGATAAAATTATTGTTTTATTTTTAATTTTAATCACATCATGAAATTTAAAAATTTCAGGGTGTGACACGCGCGAGGCTACGGCGCGGCGCGAGGCAACGGCATGCTCGTCGGCCACCCCTACCACAGCCGATGCCGCCGCCACATTGACCGCCGTCCCGTCGGAGAGGAGCAGGAGACGTCACGGCGTAGCCCCGTGGCAAGGGAGGAGGCGCCAGATTTGCCGCCATCCGCCGGCCTGGGCGCGACCTCCCACCGGATCTGTCCCGGTCTCGCCCTCTCCCCGCGAGGGAAGAGATGGGAGGTGGGGGCGCTGGCGAGGGAAGACATGAGAGGACCGATGCGGAGTGGGAAGAGGAGGGCCAGGGCGGCGCGACGAGGGAGGAGGGAGGGGGCCGCCGGGATTCGACTGCCGCCGCCATGGAGGGGCTCGCTGGCCAGGAGGAGGAGGAGGAGAGAGAGAGGAGGGAGGCGCGATGCGAGGCAACGGGTAGGGCGGCGCGAGGCAGCGGTGCGGTGCGGAGTAGGCGGACCAGGCCAGCAGGCGCGCGGTCGACCGGCGCCTGCGGTGCGAGCGGGGCCTACCAGCGGGAGCAGCGAGCGGCACCGAAGGGAAGCGGCAGCGCTGCTGGGAGGGAGAGGGAGATGGGGGAGGAGAGGTAGACGATGACAGGCCGTTGCCTCGCGCGCCGAAGGGAGGCGGCGGCGCTGCTGGGAGGGAGAGGGAGATAGGGGAGGAGAGGAGAGGAGAGGTAGATGATGACACGTGGGGACCACATGTAAGTGAGAGAGGAGGAAGCCATGTCAGCAAATACCACCCTCAAAACAGCTCTGCACTGTTGCAGGGGGGTTGTTTGCCCGGTTTTGAGGGGATGAGGGTGTATAATATCCGGTTTTGGAGTTGGAGGGGTTTTTTTAGACTCGGCCACAAGTTGAGGGGGGGAGGGGTCAAATGGACTTTTCTCTTAATAATACATTAATCATTGGAGTTTAAAATTATATGAAAACTAGTGGAGAAAAAATTATAACATTTTTCTAAATATGTATTGTGATGTACACTACTATCTTGTAAAGTTTGAAATTAAAATTCAACTTGTGTATGGAGAAAAAAAAAACAAATTATATTATGTAGTAATATAAACTAAATGGTATAATTTAAAGGATAAGTTGAACTAAGTTATAGTTTAGGGAGGTTATTCAGACTTTGACTATAACAAGGGTAGTAAATTGGACTTTTTCTTTAAGAAAAAAATCGGGCTTTGCCGTCAAAAGAGAAAACTCCAACAGGCATTCCTTGATTGGGCCCAACGACGGCGAAGAAAGTTCCCTGAAAAAAAAAAGAGCCCATAAACCTAATTGCAGGGACCTTATTACGGCCCAACTGAAAAATTGTCCAGGAAGCAGAAAAGATTGACCAGCAGCGTGTGGGACCCGCGTCAGTCGAGCAGCCAGGAATAAAAAGCGGCACTCCTCCGGAACACTCGCCCAGTCTCGTGTCCCCACCAACCAGCGCCGAAGCCGCCATCGGATCCGCCCGCCGCCGCCGCCGCCGCCCATTCCGACTCTACCCCGATGGCGGTCGAGACCCAAACCCTAACGGAGCCTCCGCCCCAGCCCCAATCGCACCAAGCCTCCCCGCCTCCTTCCGGGGAGGACGACGACGTGGTGGTTGTCTCGGGTGCCTCCGTCGGTGGCGACGCCGCGGCGTCCGCGGCGTCGGCGGGCAACGCGACCACGGAGGAGAGGGTGAGGGGGCCGTGGTCCCCGGAGGAGGATGCGGTGCTCAGCGACCTGGTGGAGAAGCTCGGGGCGCGCAACTGGACTCTGATCGCGCGCGGAATCCCCGGCCGCTCCGGCAAGTCCTGCCGCCTGCGCTGGTGCAACCAGCTGGACCCCCAAGTCAAGCGCAAGCCTTTCACTGGTACCGCCACCTTTCATCCTTGCATTGCTATTTTTAGCCCATGACTGAGAAATGTACCGAGACCGAACCTTGACCTGAAACTTTTGAATTTGCAATATCTATAAGTGGCTATGCTGATTTTGTGTTGCCCTTCTGTACTCGATACATTGTACAATCTGTCTTTTCGTGCGAATCTTATATGTTTATATGTCATATTTGCGTGCTAAACTTGTGATCTTTGGCTGCAGAAGAGGAGGACCGTATTATAATGGTTGCTCATGCTGTCCATGGGAACAAGTGGGCATGTATCGCAAAGCTTTTGGATGGGAGAACCGACAATGCTATCAAGAATCACTGGAATTCCACTCTGAGGCGTCGACACTGCAACGATGGTCGATGCAAACATGGTGTTTCTGTGGAGAGGAGTGTCCCGGAGGTGTCCAGGGCAGTTTCAGAAGAATCTTGGCCTTTAAAAGATCCCAGTTCATTCACAGCTATGGATGTAAGGGACGCTCCTGTGCAAACAGTTACAGAAACATCTGCTGGGGCATGGCTCATCCCAGTCCCAGATCAGTGTTATAGTACTCAAGCTGTTGATCCTCCGTACCTGTCCCGACCAGTTGCAAAGATTGGTGCTTTCAGACCATACAATCTAGGACATGTTTCGGAACCTACCCAACAGGAAACGCCAAGCTCTGTCTTCAAACCTGAATCAACTCTTAAAGCTTTGACTCCTGAAAGTGAGGTATTCAAGTTTGCTGATCCTACATGCTTTGCTGCTGGGGTTCCAAACAAATGTGGGCATGGTTGCAGCAGTGCCCAAAAGCGGACTCGTAAGAACTCCTTGCTGGGTCCTGAGTTCAATGAGTTTGAAGATCATCCGCCAATTTTGAGTAGTAGTTTTGCTTCACTTGTTTCAGAAATTAGCAGCATTGCCTGGATGAGAAGCGGTATGCAAAGCAGTGATGCCAGTAGCTTATTGCAGTCAGCTCCACCAGCCTGACAAATTAGGAATCTTGTGAACTTGCAAGCTGGAATATTTGCAGTTTCGT
Organism: Panicum virgatum; assembly: GCF_016808335.1. Classification (NCBI taxonomy): domain Eukaryota; kingdom Viridiplantae; phylum Streptophyta; class Magnoliopsida; order Poales; family Poaceae; genus Panicum; species Panicum virgatum. The sequence goes on along the minus strand of NC_053140.1, from coordinate 54,712,854 downwards.
TAGATTTAGACATAATGATGTCAAGTCATTAATTACATTTCTGTGTTTCACCGTCAGTAGATGACAACGCATTTACTTTCGTGGGCGTTACTGTATACTTGTTTCTGGTGCTTCCACCCATAATATACTGCTGTGTTAGGCTAACGTATTTACTTTACCATGTTGCATGTGGATGTGCTACTTAAGTTATTGTGCAGCTTTGCATTATAGGAAACTACATGCGATTTATTTTATGTTTGTATGTGTTGTCAGTTCATCATAGGCATTGACATAAAATAAGTAAGTAGCCAAATATGGATTGATCGTGATCTTTAAGGAGAGAGATCTTTGTAACTGGATCGATTTGGTGGAAGCTGTCAGGGAGCAGACCGTGAGGGTTGAATCCCTGTCCCTTGAATTCATGTGGTGTAAAAAGTCCCCCGGTGCCTCCTTCCCCACGAAAGTAAATTGCTAATTTGTAGCCACTATGTAGCTTACAGTAGAGTAGTGCTACTGCAAAACATTGTAAAGTAGTACTTGAGTAATGTTTTGATAGCTTGGCCTTGTGATATCAGCTTACGCAAATATTTTGTTCGTTCGTTGAGGTTATGTTGATTTTATTATCACTTCCGTGCTGCTTTATTGAGTGTTGTTACTCTCTCCAATAGTTTGTGATTATCTACTTCAAGTTTGCATACTGCATATGGTTTACTCGAATTTATTTCTTATGATTGTCATACAAATTGTCTCTTACCTTAATCCCAGCTATTGTTCGTGACACACACTATTTTAAGCCAACAACAAATCTCACATCTGTGTAATGTTTGGTTGACATTTTTTTGGTGGCATTACTGAAAACTGGTTTTGAACAGACATGTGATATTTTTTTAAAAAAAAATCTAGTTGTGTTACTTGCTCCATGTGCGTGTTTCTTTATTTTTGTTGGGTAGGGTTTTGTGGTGGGGTTTTCTAATAATGAGTCTCTTTCTTTGCCCCTTTGGGTGAACATATACTTTCTTTTTCCCATTACTTGAGGTATGATCACTAAACAGTAAAAGTCAAATACTCCACACATCTGACTTTTATGCTATATATATGTGCTTCAGGAAATTGTGCAGTTTGTTCATCGTGCACTATTGTCCTCTGGGAACATAAATACTCCCATTTATTTTTGTTGAATTGGAACAGGATAAGCAAATTGCCTTAGGCATTTGAATTGCTCTGGAGAATCGGAGTACCATATCAAATTTGGTGGCTCTCTATTATCTTCCTTTGCATAAAGTTGGTAAGCATTCCATATTCTAGAAACTATATGAATCCTAAATGATGGTGGCAGCAGTAACTATAGTTTCATGTCCTTTTGACATTCCTGAACAAGCCATCCTGACCACAGATCAAATTTCTTTTTAGTGTCACCACTGCTTCTGCTGTCTGCCCAGTTGGCTTGTGAAGGCAGCATTAATATGACTTGTTGAAGGCATATTACACTTGTTGAAGGCAGCATTAATATGACTTGTCTTTATTAAGATGAAATGCTCCGATTATCGGTGTGTGATAATTTGTATTAGCGCAATCATGTTAGTCTGGTAGTTGGTTAGTCTTGCTTTCATTAGATTGCATATTCTGGTTTGCATTATCAGGGTAGACCCAAAGTTGTCTCCTTTCAAGTTTCTATTTGGGACCATGTGATGCCCTCCATGCACACCATGACCACTCATTCATAAATGTCGGCATAACCTCGCTGTTTCATGACTAAGGTTTATTTTATTTCCATCATCGGTGGCCATTTCCATTTTCCCTTCACTTTTGTGGTCCTGCTGTGGTGTTACCTCTATTTGCATTCCTTCTGAGCAATATCATTTAGTTGTCGTCTAATCTTTATCTCTTGCTGCATGTGCAATGTGTCTGTATGAATTGCACATCTTTTCTTTGTTGACATCCTTCAGCATATTGCCCTTGGCCTTTCCTGTTGCTGTCTGGGTTTATGGTCTTGCTGGAGCTTTTTTGTGCCTGCACTGCACCCGACACCTATTTCTACATAGACTGCACATGCCACTAAACATGAGCTTAGGCAAGCACGTGGTTTTGGTTTGTGTGGGGCCGTGGGGGTAATCATCTGCTTAACCAAGTTACTCTCACATGTTTCCTTCCTTGGTCGTCAGGGTTAGGTCCTCCTGAGGCTCCATGGGCAATTTATAGTGCTGAACCAAGCAAAGCCTGGCAAATGTACTGCAGGATTGTTCCTTTGCTAACGCCTGAGTTCTGACAATCTGGCACCTAATCCTTTGAAATTGCTGCTTTGGGCTGTTCAGATTAGGCGCGACGTTGCTTCAGCCTGTTGAGCTGCTGCTCCTTGGATTGGATGCCGGTTGGCACCAGGAGGATGGACCTGGCGGCCGACCCCGCGCTGTGAGTTGTAGTAGGATCAGGATGTGCCTGTGCCGATGCTGAGATTGAAGATTCTGAGTTTCTGACCGTCATGGGGGCCGGCCGTGGCCCATGGATGCTGATTGGAAACAGCTCGACGCATCGGAAGGAAAATCGTGGGGTTTGTTAGGATTTCGATTAGGTGAATAGTTCCTCGTCGGGCCCGAGATGGAGGTGCTGGTCGGGTCGGCTTAGTTTTGTTCAAGGCCAGCCAGCCTTGACGATTTGATCTCCCAAGCTAGATTCCTCCTGCCCGTGCCGCATGTGTTAGTTTTCGGGTAGCATCTGCACCCATGCGCCGTAACACCGCTGTTGCCTGTTGTAGTCACGTGAAAAAAAATAGAAAAGAAAGAGAATAGGAACACCATCTTCTTTTTTATCCAGGTCTCAGAAGAATCCGCTGTTGCAGTCACGTGAAAGATTGTTCGCTGGAAGCTTGACTGCTCCTCCAGCACCGGCGGCAGGATGCGCGGGAGGGAGACCGAGACACGACCAGCGCGACCGCGGTCGGCAGGCCCGGGACTCCTGATGCCTTTCCATCCCCGTCCAGGAAAGCAGACAGCAAAAAGGAAAGCAGCGAGGAGCTGGCCGGAAATATCTCGCGTCGGTGTCGAATCCAAGTCACGCCTACCAGGCTGCCACCTGCAGGATGCTCTCTCCGGCTGAGGTGGCGCCGCCGCCGGCCGCCGGAGAGAGATTAATTAGCCACCGGCCTCGCTGAAAGCTGGGGGTTGTGATGCCATGCTCGAACGGACGATGGCGTCTTCAACTCCGCGGGTCTTCCTTTCGCGCATTCCAGGTCGAGCTGCCGGCCGTGCCACTGCCGTGCGTCTTCTGGTTTCTGCGATTGCTGAAACTGTTGGATCGTTAAAGCCATGACCGGGGAATTGGCACCAAACTGGCTGTTCAAGCCGTGAATTGAACCACCCCGTACGACGTCGCGGCGGCGTACATCACCTGATGATGCTCTCGTCTCGTGTTTGGTGATCAATGGCACGGCCTTGGAGGTCATGTGCTCATTCATGCAACCACCTCCTGCTGCTGCGGTCATTGTTGTGGTTGCAAGGCACTAGAGAGTACTGGCCAGCTGAACATTTCGTACCACCGGATTGGAGTCGATGAGCGATTGTTGGTTGGCTTGGGTGCTGACTCCCAACTCCGATGCAGCACATGACAGTCTCGCCCCTTGTGGCCTTGTACAGCTAGTCCACTCCACGTCCACGGGGTGAGCCGGTGAGCAGAGCACCCGACTCCGACTCTCCGAGGGACGGATACGGCCAGCCATCCCCGGCTCCCTCTCTTCCCCAGTTCCCCTCTCCGACACCCACGGCGGCGAAGTCTTTTCTTTCCCCCTTCTCTCTTCCGCCTACCACCCCCTGCGTTTGGAGGTGTAGAGCTAACTCCTTCCGCTTCTCTCTCTCTCTCTCTCTCTCTCTCTCTCTCTCTTCTGTTTTGTTTTATCTGCCGCGGTCCACGCCTGTGGATCTTCGAGGGGGTCACTTGAAAATCCAATCTTGCGGCGGCCTCCATGTTCAACTCTCTCCTCTGGATTGTTGCTGCCTCGCTTCTCCTCGTGATCGGCCGCATTGAGCTGTGGATTCACGCCTGGTTCCCTTGACGCCGCCTGCGCGGGTGGTATTTACTGCGCGCTTTCGGCGTCTCTTCTTTGCTCCCCTCCCAATCTGCTCTGGTCGGGAGTAGATGCCGCCATGCCCGGGCAACTCGAGTAAATTCTTTCCGTTCCTTGAATTCATTCCGTAGGTTTCTTTTCTGGCCATGGTGAACGACGGCAAGCAATCGGCGATCACCGCCGCCGCGGCCGTCGAGCCTGGCGTGGAGCGAGGCCGCGTGAGCGGCGGCGGGCCGCGACTCGGGGAGGAGAGCTCGGACGAGGATGAGGGGAGCCAGCGGTTCTCGGACGCCGAGGACCGGTCCTGGCACTCGCACTCGCGGCAAGGCTCCGCCTTCGAGGCCACGTCCGCGTCCGTCAGCTGCGACGCCGGCGCCAGTGCCGGCGCCGGGGACGCCGCAGAGCGCGCCAGGAAGTCGTGCGTGTCGGAGTGCTCGCTGGACGACGTCGTCGACCTGGAGGCGGGGCTGGCCGAGATCACAAAGGCTAGCCCAGACAAGGCCGAGAGGAACTGCCGCATCTGCCACCTCGGCCTGGACAGCGCCGCCGCCGAGTCCGGCGCCGGCATCGTGCTCGGTTGCTCCTGCAAGGACGACCTCTCCTGCGCCCACAAACAGTGCGCCGAGACCTGGTTCAAGATCAGAGGCAACAAGTAAGTCCACCCGCTGCCGTGTCCATACAAAATCTGCTTTGCATGATTGCCATTTACATGTCAAGTTTACAGGCTGCCAGAATTTTTCATGTGTTAAGAGTTCCTTGCAATTGCAATCCTGTCACTGTTTGTTTAGGACAAATGCCTTTGTGAGAAGAAAAAAAAAGGTTGTCATTTGTCTGCATGAGCACATGGTTATGGAATCTTAGCAGGAAATTGCTATTTTTCTTAAGTTAGGTGGATGATAAAGGTTTCAAGGAGATGGGGGAGGAAAGGTTAAAGTGGAATCAGTTGATTCGTAGGTTATCGAAGGGCTTTGGATTGGCCATATGGTAGAGCATTGGAGAGTCGATAAAGTCAGATTCCCCTTTTTGGCCTGGCCTTCTCTTGCAGATTCTTGTGTAATTCTGTTGATCCTCCAACGTGGAAGTCACTTTGATATAGTGGTGCTGTCGTGTCAGCTTCCATGAAAATTGTAGGTACTAATCATAGTTCAGCGTAAAAAGGTACACTGAGTGTTTAGTATCTTCATGTTGGGGAAGAGAGGATCCTTTTTGTTGGGCAACTTACCGCAGAATGGTTTTCCAAATAGTTCGTTTAGGCCGAGAATTCCACATAGGGTGAACTGGTGAAGGTTATAAGCAGCACAGGTTACTGAATCAAAAAAGTTGCTCAGCAGACGTGCTTTTCAGTGTCAAATGTTATTCAGAAAATGCTTAATTCAAAAGAGTGGCAAGCATAGTTTTCCTCACATCAGGTATATGAAATCTAGATTTCTGGTTGATAATTATAGTAAAATGGAGTGGAGGAATGGAAAGTGATGGGTAAAGGCACAATGCATAAAAGGAAAACCTAGGTTAAGCTACATCAGTAGTGCCAAATTTCTTTGCTTTCTCCCGTCCACTCATTTTTTTCATCCATAGCGTAAATGAAAAATAACTTTGCACCATGCTATCATCTTGAAGAAACAACAATTATGAGACTCTTTGAGTACAAGTTTTCAAGAAAAAGGATACCGTTTAGTGCCCATTCAATTCAAATGCAAGCATCCAGATGAATTGAAGGGGCAGCTTTCTTTACAATGTAACATACATCTTTTGATTTGCTTTATTGTCAAGATGTTATAGCCAGATGCACAGCGTTCCTACACGTTCGAGGTAAAAGATGTTATAGCCAGGTGTTACTAATTCTTCTGTCTACAAAATCACTGTGTTTTTTTGTGGGTCTTCAAGCACAGACTTTGTAGATTATTTTCTCACAAAATATGTCACTTATAGCTGCAGAGCCAAATATAGTTTATATGAATTTCAATATACGAATCCAAAGGGTGCTTAGCCTAGCGGTTAAGACACTCGAGCGGCACTCCATAGGTCCTGAGTTCGAATCCCCGTGGGAGCGAATTTCAGACTGTGGTTAAAAAAATCCTCTCGCCGGTCCCGTGTGCCAAAGCACTGGTTTAGAGCCGGCCCAGGTTGGCCTGAGGACCGTGTATGGCCCAGGCAATTCCCATGGGTTACGGTTCCCAGTGTCAGGGCGGGGCTGGGGTTCGGGGATTTTCTCGGTCGGGGAAGCTGAGGCTTCTTCTTAGCTTAATATCGGTGGGGCGATCTTTCCCCACCCGGCCGAGTTTTTTTATAGACTACACAAACTTATTATTTGAATAAATGTGGTCAAATTTATAAAGCTTCACTTTTTCAAAATACAATCCTTGTATTTGAACCTTTTTAGTAAATTCCAGATTGGTCGAAATTATGAAAGTGAGCTCAAAGTCCTATGCATGATATCAGTAGACACCTTCTTGACACTCAAGTTTAATCACTTGAAATGAGGTATCATGAGAATTATATTGTCTTGGAAAATTTTATACTCAAATGAACTGTACAAATTGTTATATGTACTTCATTAAACCCTCTTGATCACTTAGTTTTTTGTAATTTTGTAAGGATATTGAACTCCGCCTATGCTGACTGGAAGACTCTCTCTCCTGAGTCGTCTCAGCATAGCCGGTCCCAAGCCCGGATAAAGGAGGAGGGTTGCGTTAGTTTTTGGCAAACCAGCATAAAAATAGCCACTCTAATGGATTTGAAACCCATAAGAAACTCGTTGGGGCGTAACCCTCTTAGCGACGCGCTACATCGGAACCCGGGTGTGGTGATAAATGGGCAAGGGCCGGGTCGCCATCCCCCCAAGGGCGCGTCGTATCATGACCTGGGTACGATGATAAGTGAGCAAGGGTCGGGTCGTCACCTGAATGGCGCGCTACATCTACGCCCGGGTGTAGTGAAAAATGAGCAAGGGTCTTCGCACTTCCCTCGACGGGTGCGAAGGGTAAGGAAGCTAGCCGAGCCAATTAGGATTCGTATAGGTAGCTGGAACGTAGGGTCCCTAACGGGTAAGTTGCGAGAGCTAGTTGATGTAGCAATTAGGAGGCGTGTAAATATTCTATGCGTTCAGGAGACTAAATGGAAGGGTCAGAAGGCGAAGGAGGTTGAGGATACTGGCTTCAAGCTTTGGTACACGGGAGCAACTCCGGGTAGGAATGGTGTAGGCATCTTGATTGATATGAGCCTTAAGGATGGAGTCGTAGAGGTTAGAAGGCAAGGCGACCGGATTATCCTAATCCGGTTGGTAGTTGGAGATTCGGTTTTGAATGTGATCAGTGCCTATGCCCCTCAGGTAGGTCTTAGTGAGAGCACCAAGATGCAGTTCTGGGAAGATCTAGATAGCATGGTTAGTACCGTGCCTACCAGCGAGAAACTCTTCATAGGAGGAGATCTCAACGGCCATGTGGGTGCGACTAATGTAGGGTTCGAGCGAGTGCACGGGGGTTTTGGGTACGGCAGCAGGAGTCAAGAGGGGGAGGATGTGTTGAACTTCGCGTTAGCCTACAACTTGTTGATAGCGAATATCATGTTTAAGAAGAGGGAATCCCATCTTGTGACGTTTCGTAGTGGACAACACTCGAGCCAGATCGACTTTATCCTTACTAGGAGGGAGGATAGACGTGATTGCTTAGATTGTAAGGTGATACCTGGGGAGTATGTTGTCCCTCAACACAAGCTTGTGGTGGCGGACTTTCGTCTTCGGGTACGTGTCCACCGGGACAAACGTGCCAAGATTGCGAGAACAAAGTGGTGGAAGCTTAGAGGGGAAGCGGCACAAGCGTTTAAGGAAAGGATGCTAGGTGAGGGGCCTTGGGAAGAAGGAGAAGACGCAGATGACATGTGGCTAAAGATGGCAACATGTGTTCGGAAGGTGGCCTCAGAGGTGTTTGGCGTGAGTAGGGGAGGCAAACAGGAGGGGAAAGACACCTGGTGGTGGAATGACGAGGTGCAAAGGGCTATTAAGGAGAAGAAGGAGTGTTTCAAGCGCCTCCACCTTGACAAGAGTGCAGCCAACATCGAGGGCTATAAATTAGCGAAGAGGGTTGCAAAGCGAGCTGTGAGTGTAGCAAAGGGTAAGGCGTATGATGACCTGTATCAGCGGCTAGGCACGAAAGAAGGGGAGAAGGACATTTATAGGATGGCTAGGATCCGCGAGCGGAAGACAAGGGACATCAACCAAATCAAATGCATTAAGGATGGGACAGATCGACTACTAGTGAAGGATGAGGACATCATGGATAGATGGAGAGAGTACTTCGATAAGTTGTTTAATGGGGAGAGTGAGGGCCCTACCCTTGAGTTAGATGACTCTTTTGACGATACCAACAGACGTTTTGTGAGGAGAATGCAGGAGGTAGAGATCGGGGAGGCTTTGAAGAGGATGAAGGGAGGTAAAGCGATGGGTCCTGATGGTATCCCCATTGAGGTGTGGAGATGCCTAGGAGATAGAGCAATAGTATGGTTAACTAAGCTTTTTAATCTCATTTTTCGGTCAAACAAGATGCCGGAAGAATAGAGGAGAAGTATATTAGTACCTATCTTCAAAAACAAGGGCGATGTTCAAAATTGTACTAACTACCGTGTGATTAAGCTGATGAGCCATACGATGAAGCTTTGGGAGAGGGTTATCGAGCATCGCCTAAGAAGAGTGACAAGTGTGACCCAAAACCAATTTGGGTTCATGCCTGGAAGGTCAACCATGGAGGCGATTTTTTGAATATGACAATTGATGGAGAGATATAGAGAGCAGAAGGACTTGCACATGGTCTTCATTGACCTTGAGAAGGCATATGACAAAGTACCGAGAAATGTCATGTGGTGGGTCTTGGAGAAGCACAAAGTCCCAACTAAGTACATTACCCTCATTAAGGATATGTACAAGGATGCGACGACGTTTGTCCGGACATGTGATGGCAACACCACTGACTTTCCTATTAACATAGGCCTACACCAGGGGTCAGCATTGAGCCCTTATTTATTTGCTTTAGTGATGGATGAGGTCACAAGGGATATACAAGGTGAGATCCCTTGGTGTATGCTATTTGCTAATGATGTGGTGCTAGTTGACGAGAGTAGGGCAGGGGTTAATAGGAAGTTAGAGCTGTGGAGACGCACGTTAGAGTCGAAAGGGTTCAGACTTAGTAGGACCAAGACCGAGTACATGATGTGCGATTTCAGCGCGATTAGGCATGAGGGGGGAGACGTTAGTCTAGATGGACAAGTGGTGGTCCAGAAGGATACTTTTCGGTATTTAGGATCGGTGCTACAAAAGGATGGCGACATTGATGAAGATGTTAGGCATAGAATTTCAGCTGGCTGGTTGAAATGGCGACAAGCTTCTGGCATCCTTTGTGACAAGAGGGTGCCACAAAAGCTAAAAGGCAAATTTTATAGGACAGCAATTCGTCCGGCGATGCTATACGGTGCTAAATGTTGGCCTACAAAAAGGCGACATGTCCAGCAACTGATTGTAGCAGAGATGCGGATGTTGCGGTGGTTTTGCGGGCACACAAGGAGGGATAGAGTCCGGAACGAAGTTATTCGGGATAGGGTCGGAGTGGCACCAATTGAGGAGAAACTTACCCAGCATCGGCTGAGATGGTTTGGACATGTCCAACGAAGGCCTCCTGAGGCGCCGGTGCGTAATGGGGTTCTTGAGCGGGTCGATAATGTAAAGAGGGGTAGAGGTAGACCTAAACTGACGTGGGATGAATCGGTTAAGAGAGACCTTAAGAATTGGAATATCTCTAAAGAGATTGCTTTGGATAGGAGCGCTTGGAGACTAGCTATCAATGTGCCTGAACCTTGAACTTATTTCTTTCGGGTTTCATCTCTAGCCTACCCCAACTTGCTTGGGAAAAAAGGCTATATTGTTGTTGTTGTTGTTGTAAGGATATTGAAGCAACTTTGTTCCCCTACTTCAGAATCATCTCCTTACATGGTGTTCATATGAAATTAGGCCTACATCCGATTGAATTGAAATTATGTTTGCTTTTATTTTTGCTTCGTATCATATTCAAGCTTTGTGTTGCTTGCAGTTCTTATATAAGTTTAGTTAGTCATTATTAAATGTGTTGGTAAAATTGTATCCATACCATATCATCTGAATATAAACAAGAATTTGTTTTAAGTGTCTCCATCCCCTCTTTTATTGTCATAGGATCTGCGAAATCTGTGGCTCAACCGCGTGCAACGTGGCAGGTTTCAGTGATGCGGACTTCATCGAGCAGTGGAATGAGTCGAGCAGCACCGCGGCTGCCCAGGCAACAGCCGCCGAGCCTCGGAGGTTTTGGCAAGGGCGCCGGTTCCTCAACTTCCTCCTCGCTTGCATGGTGTTTGCATTCGTCATATCCTGGCTCTTCCACTTCAATGTCCCTGGATGAGTCTTGGCGCGCATTGTTCTCAATAAAAGCTCCAGAGCCAAGACTGACGAAGTATGGGAAAGTGCCAGAACGCAAACTGGCTTGGGCATGGGCAGACCTGAAGATTTGAAGAGAGTTGCTTGGGTGAAGTGAAGGGGTGGTGTTAATTTATTGAGAGAACGACTGCACATGATGCAAAAAAAAAAAGGACGGCGGGTTATTCTGTAAAGATTGGGTGCGGAATCGGGGGATGGAAGGAAGATCGCATTTTTCATTGCTTCATGTTTTCGTGATTTGAGCAAGCAATTTTCTGTTGAGTTGCTTATCATATAGTACTCTTTCATATTCTTACACCATATTCTACGTAGATTCTTCTTGCAATTCAGAAGGGGCGGCCAAAAGGCCGGACTGTGGCCAAGTTTCCATTACGCAGACATCTGTAGGAACTGCAGCTTGTACAGGGTAGTTAGGCTTCTGCCTTCTGGTGTATCCTACCTTCGCCACAAGCCCTTGTCACCAGAGAGCGAAGGATTGGGGTACCCGGCAACATCATTTCGCAGATTTCGCGAGTTTAAGTGCCCAAGGTATCGAATCACTCGGTCACATGCAGCTTGCGCGATTCAAGGGAGATGCACCTGAGGTGCAGCAATCAGCATTCATTTTGGCAATTGTGCATGGCATTTCTTGTTGATCTTCAAAGGTTCAGTACTACAAGTTACGAAGCTGGCAACATTTCTGCAATTGGACAGTGGTAGCAGCACAATCCCAGGCCATTTATTCAGAGAGATTCAGAGTCTCGGATCCACGCGGTCGCTGTCCATATGCGGCAGAAACTGTAAAACTTTATTTTGGGCACACAGAAACTGTAAAACTTTCGCAGCGCCTTTGACAGGGATGCAGCGCAACTGCCACAGATACTATGGCCGTGTTTAGATGAAACTTAAAAAAAATTTGGCATGGAATCTTGCTAATTTGAAATACTAAATGAAGTTTATTTATAAAATTTTTTACACAGATGGATTGTAAATTGCGAGACGAATCTAATGAGATAATTACTGTAGTATCAATGTTGCAAATCATGAATTAAGTAGGCTCATTAGATTCGTCTCGCGATTTACAGCCCATCCATACAAAAAGTTTTGTAAATAGACTTCATTTAATACTCTATGTATGTGTCCAAACATTCAATGTGATTTTTTTTTTGTGTTTACAGGTTTACGAGTTGTGATCTACGGCCTATATCGCTTCGCAAGCCGTGCATCGCAATCAGCGTGCATGCACCAGCACCTGCACCGCTGAGTCGCTGACACGGGAGCGGCGATGCGCGCGCCAACTCCGCGCACGGAACGCATCGGACGCATGTGCTTTGGCTCTCTACTCCGTCGTCTCGCGGCACGCGACGTGCGCAGCCAAGCGGGTGCCTTTTTCTTTAGGGCGCCAAACCCGTGAGGCGTTCGGCTCTCGTGAGCCCAGCGGTCAATCGTCACACGGATTGATCTGCCCGGACAAGTAGCTGCACGTTCAAAGGCGGTCACAGGGGATCCAATAAAAGCAACCACCACGCGCTGCTCACGTACAATTTAGTCAATTACTGTCGATCAACATAAATTAGCAATCACCAATTCACCACAGCTGATTTTTTTCGAAGGGGGACTAAGCTGAATCTAATTGATATATACATCACAGATCATTTTTTTTCTGTCTAATATCATCCATTTTAGAAAGTCTGAAGGATGCAAAACTGTAGCATCAGCCTCTGAGAAAAGCCGTGGCAATCTAATTCTTTTACAGTTTCTACCACTATTTTAAAGTTCAAACACCTCATTTATCCGTGCAGAGGAGCCGAACCAAATGATGTTGCAGCCGAGGCACACCAGGCAATTTTCTTTTTTTTTTTCCGGCTGATTCCCCTGTCGACGTTAAAGACGATAGAACAAAGAAAAGCAGCTGATCAGGTACCAGTGGGAGTGGCATCAGAGACACTGTGGCTCATGTCTTCTCCATGCTTCCCATTCATCTGCACTCGTTGTCGCTGAAATGACCAGGAAAGGGATACGTTAAGAAAACTCGGAACAAAAAAGCACGAGGTTATTGAGGTGCGAAAGCAGTGAGATATACTAGCTCATTTTTTAAGTTTATGCATGCCCCAAGGACCAAACCATTTATGTTGATTCAGAGATTCTGAGGTCATAAGTGTTCTATAGTACCCGATCAGTAGCATCGACAGTGTTCCCATTTAACAATTTATGCAACTCATCCCTCATCCTTCCATTAAGTTTATGGAGCTCTTCCTTCGTCCTCCCGTCTTTATCTTTTGAGCTTACTGGAAGCTGAGATAATCCATTTGCACGATCTGGCATTTCTGCAGAATTGCCAGATAAGCTTGTTACAGAATGCATCGTATGGCCGTTTTGCATGGAACATGAGGGTAAATGAATGTACCTGGCAGCTTCTTATCAACAAAGAATACAACCAAATTAACAGTGTACCTGTGGAAATAGACTGTCAAAAGGAGGCAGATAAGATAATCATGTCATTGAAATTATGTTTTGTCCCTACCAAGCAACAACAACATCCACGGTGTAGTGCTTGCGAGAAGCAATTATAAGAAGACTCTGAATTATAGCCATCAGCCAAGCAAGGAGCTTAATCAACCTACAACATAGAGACCCGCCAGGGAAACTAGAACATGTGAACAGGGTTGGTTGGGGAGGCAACTGATAGAAAATTTCACAGATTACACAGTGACTATGCAAGACACACTGGGACCCATGACTGCCACTATAGATTTCAGTACCTGTTTGATCCATATTTATAGTATGTGCGCACAAAAACTAGGGTAAAGATCATGTGAGATGAGAATATCAGATCACCACAACCAAAAAGCACTCCACGAGGAACTGCAAAGAATATTTGAGTCAAGAAAACTTTCCACCCACACGAGTAAGCCAACAATAGAAAACTTACAGTTAATCAGGAGCACTTCAAGTGCATTATTTGGTGGTGGAAGAGTGGCAAGTTTTGAGCCCTATGAATGGTATGAAATGATTGTATTAGCAATAGTGCTCACGAGTATATGCTTTGGACAGAGAAATCAAAGTTACCTCACGGCAGTGATAATTTGGACCTGGAAGTTGAGTGGAGTAAAATGTGATAATCCGTAAAAATTGTGAAGCCTATACAGGAAATTATGGTCACAAACACGGATATAAATCTGAACATCATCAAAATAAGACAGCCACACTTACAACTAAAAATGCCAGCACCCTTCGCCACAGTAGAACAGTGTAGAAGCGTTTGCTATGATAAATAAAAGGGTGAAAACTCCACTGCAATACCATAAACAAATTGTCAATGCTCAATAGCTCATAATCCTAGTATATGACCAATCCTTATAGAAAATTAGCACTAAACATTTAAGAAAACATGCAATGGGCACCAAGAGCATATTACAAAAACAGATCCAAAAAGATTTGTACAAATGTGGAACCTCCATCATATATGATGGCAGTTTAAAAAATACATCACCAAACAAACATTTTTGTTAGTTTAGACATGGACAGTCCACATGAAACTTATATTATCTAACCTCAACAAACATTGAAATTAAATGAGAGATCCAATTTATCTAAAGGTAAATCATGGTGGGGATTCCAAATTGTTGGACTGAGGATAAAAGCCCCCACCCCTCCCACTATAACACCTGGGTTTTATGGTCGGGTTGGCTAGGTGGGGCGCTCTAACTTGGTACCAGAGCCGAGGTCCTGGGTTCGATCCCTCCCGGCCACGCAATTTCCGCTGCGCGATTTCTCCTGCGTCTCTCGTGTGCTGAGACCTGCTGCGGGCTACGCCGGGTACTAGAACCTGCTGCGGGCTACGCCGGGCTCGCACGCCGTAGGGGGAATGTTGGACTGAGGATAAAAGCCCCCACCCCTCCCACTATAACACCTGGGTTTTATGGTCGGGTTGGCTAGGTGGGGCGCTCTAACTCAAATAATTTCATACACCAATCGTCAGACCCATCTGCGTTCATGTCAAAAAGTCACATTAAGCTAAATCACAAAGTTTGACATATCAGTCTAGTCCTCTAGATAACCGGCACTTCAGATTTTTCATGTTGGATCGATTGCATAATGTGGAGTTTAGTTCTCAGCATTAAACATGCACACACTCATGATATGAGTAATCAACATCAAACAAAAAAAATTGCGAAGTAAAAGGTTACCTACCAACAGAAAGGAAATGAAGATGAAAGTGAATACACTCTCGCTAAGATAACCTTTCTCTTGTCCAAGTTCCTACCATATGGAGATGCGTCACCAATGGGACAAACGAAATCAGTACCTTGTATTCTTTTATTAACATGAACTGAATAAAACCTGGCATACCGGAAGGGCCAAAAATCCCAAGTCCTGGAGCAGTGGTCCGGGTCGGTGCAAGTAATGTACTCCTCGAGCAGCCAATCCATGAATGTACTAATTATAGGCAAAATCATTGCATGAATCTCCAAAATCATCCAATATTGAACTGATGAAAATATGTTAACAATAAATTCGGAGAAGACAATGCAGAATTGTGGAAATTCAGATATTAAAAACTTTTTGCAAACTCAAAATGGAGAACCCTAAAAGACTTTGTATTAGCAGAAAGTTGTAATGAAGCAAAAGCAAGGCAGGTATATTGTACAAGCACGCGGAAGTCTCACAGAGGAAAAAAAACTGATACAAGAGATCACAAAGTTCTTGGACAAGATACAAATAGACTGGGCTAGCACAAAAGACCTGAGTTGTACTCTAAATGAATGAAGGAATGCTCAAAATTGAAAGGATAAATTACATCAGCCAAGGTAGATTGCCAGGACACATCTTTGTAGATCATTATAGCAAAATGCCAGTGTTATCCCGAAAATGTATGTTCGAAGTTTTTTATATGTGCACTGCTATGGCTGTATCTCTATTGATGTCTAGAACTGATGTTTCTTTTCCTATAAAGCTTACATGAGGATGTGTTATTTGTCACACAAAAAAAATCTGCTAAAGGAGTTTGCTAGAAGAAAGTGGTAAAGGGCCTAGATTATATGCAGAACAAAAATAAATTCAAGAAGACTTCTGATAACTAAGTAGTTACTGCTTTGTAATTTTTTAAAGAAACTTTTGGGGTATATAAAGTAAGACTTGAAAGGCATTTTATATAATGTATTCCTGGGAAGGAGTAATAATTATCCATGCCGGAAACTGGGACATGCTCAGGATACAGAGCCTTTTCACCTTTAATTTAGCTGAACAACGATTTGAATAAAGAGCTAGCCCGTGCTTCTACCACCCATGTGAAATCTCAGTTTTCACGCACAACATGCCATATATATCAGTAGCTCAATGCATACCCAGAAGACACAACACAGAATAAATTTCGCAGTATACTTGCTTCTACGACACTCTCGCCCTGATGAACAACAAATCATCATGCACATAAATCTAGAAGCGGTTGGTGTCTGCATAAATATTTGTTCAGTCAGCACACAAGTTTAGCGTAAACTCTAGTGGGAATATTCTCAGTTGAACTGACAACCATCGAGCTGAATCATCATAGTATAGGTGACAGCTCCTAAATCGAGCGGACAAGCGCTAAGTTTAGCAGCAAGCACAAAATACAGAGGTAACTATTTTTTTAGAAAAATAAAGAGGTAACTAAAATTCGAAAGAAGAAAACGGTGGGAACCGTCTCCCACCCAAAAAATACTAAAGAGCCGGTCTAACAACAAGCAGCGCCACAGCCCACACACACACCCACACACATGAGATAAAATTAAACGAGATCGATTGAGAAGCTCACCTGGAACACCAATCCGGCAAGCAGCAGTTGCCACTTCTCCAGCAGAAGCTGCAGCTCCGCAGTCGTTTCCGCGCTCACCTTCCTCCACAGCTGCGCGGCCGCGGACACCAATCACAATCAGCAAAACTTGACAAGCAAATACCTAGCGCACGGCGAAGACAGGAAGTGGCCAGCGAATCGATACCTTGGTTGCCTCCCGCGCGATGTACATGGTCGTGTCCGCAGCTCCCGCTCCGAGCCCTCCGCCAGCCGCCGCTACCTCCCGGTGGGGTCACACCCATGCTCCGATCCGCACATCACTGCGGGGATCGCGGCGTCCCGCGCCGGAATTCGCCGCGCCTGGTAACCGCCGCAGCCGCAGCCGCCGGGCGGACGACGACCCACCCGCCCGAGGCAGCTCAGCCTCAGCTCCCGAGGCCACGGCGAGGGGGGAGGGAAGCGGAGGGGACGGGGGCAAATGTGGCTCCCGGAGACGCGACGGGTGGTCGCAGGCCGCCGCAGGGGGGGAGTCACGACTCGCTCGGTGACGGCGGCGACGGTTTGAATCGGGGAAGGGTGGGTTCGTGAAAAAGGGGGGGGGGGGGGGGGGCGTTTTCGTAAAAGCCGCGGGCTCCAACGAGGCCACGACTCCTAACCGGCCAGTTCGATCGGAGCGGTTGCTCTCAGCTGCGTTGATTCCTAGGGAGGCCGGCGGTGGACTTGGCGATTCCACCGTGTTGTGCTTGACTGCTTGTGCTTGTGCCCCTCCCATGGCCATGTGCGCGTATCACTGCTCTTTTTATGTACGCATCCCGCAACCGTGTTGGCCGATCCTTGATCCCTATCCTTTTTTTAGAAACCGTGTCCAAATATTTTTTTTGTAACCAGTTCAGAAAGAGAAGAGAAGATGCAATGGGTGTCCGCGTTTTGTTAATTCGATCGGTTGGGCACTTGGGCCAGAGAACCGGAGAAAGCTAACTGTACGGTGCCCATGGTCGACAGCGTACATGTCCGGGGCCCGCCGCCTTCCAGATCACCGGATGTTGACGTGTCCAGCTCAAAAAGAAAGGCAATGTCGCCATGCAAGACATGTAGCTTTCGCTCGGCTCGGAACATGCAGATTTCAGATGTTCATACTGAACATTGATCCACGCGGCATACCACCGCAATGTTCTTGTTTCTGACCATTCCGCTCGTCCAGAGATACAACCTTTCGCCAAAACAGTGTCCCTCTCGATTTCGCTCTTTCACATTTTTTTAATAAATCTGTAGTTTCTTTTTTTTTTGTCCTTGAGCATCTCCCAGAATTCTCAATCTCACTTTTCTATCCTTGTTTTTTTAGAAAAAAAACTCTCTCCAATACTTTTTCATCCTACTTTTTCATTTTTTAACAATTGGCAGATTTGTGCATAAATATACGCACCGCGCGTCCCTCCCAATCGCAACTCCCCGCGGTAGTTTTTTTTCGTCGCGCTTGCTCTTCCCACGCGGGGCATATCCGTCTCACCGCCGGCCGTCCATGGAGATCGCCGCGAACGGCTTTGCGAGCGGGAGCGTCCGTAACCGGCCGCTCTCGAAGCGTGCGTACGCGCTGCCGGCGGATGCGGTCTTGCCAGCGTGCCTTCCTGCCAAGCAGCGCGCGAGTGCAAATGTGAATTCTTCTCTGCAATTTCAGTTGAAAACGAAACATACAGCAAGTGGTGGCAGCGTCACCATCCTTGCACAAAGAGAACAATCTTTGCCAAGTCCATCAACGTCACTTGAAAACTTTGTCAAGTGCTAGCTAGGCTGCCGGCAGAAAGCACACGCTCTATCCGCGGAATGCAGCCGTCACGATGACGCGAAAGGCCACTCTCCCCGGGGATCAATGAACTCACCATGACACCAACACGTACGACTGTTCAAACCCAAAAGCCCCGGAACATTCAGAATGGATTAACCGGTAACGCACCTGGAGCAGAGGACACATGCTGGGCCCCGCCATGTCATACTCACCCTCTCGGCCTCTCCTGCTGCAGACCCCCCGATCCAGGCATCCAGCTGCTGACCATCGAACACTGTTGGTTGGAGTCGCAGTCCCAAGCGGCGGGCCAGGCATCGGCAACGTTGGATGACAAGTGCACGTCCACAGCCCGGCCACAGGTGCAACGACCAGCAGCCCCGTAATCAATACGGGCGTGACGGGCGCATCCATGCCGGCCCTGATGCGGCGGCGCAGCGCACGCGGCCCACACATGGCGACGGCATGAGCGGCCGGCGGGGGGGGGGGGGGGGGGGGGGGGATTTTTTTTCATTTTTGTATTTAAAAAAAAATTAAAATTTCAAAAATATATGGCGGTTTCGAAAAATTTCAAAACTATACCCCTGTCGCCCCTTGCCTGGGCGACAGGGGCCTGTCGCCCTCTGGCTGGGCGACAGGACCTAAATGTAAAAAAAAAAAATTTAGGTCCTGGCACCCGGGACGCATTAAACAGCGAACTTGTAAAATAGATATAAAATCGTAGAAAAATCGGAAAAATACAAACTCAATTGTTCTGGATTCTATGAAACAAGATCTACAACTTTTGTTATATAAAGTTTTTCATTTCATCAATGTATCTTGCTCTATTTTAAATACTAGTTTAATGCACTTTTATTTAAATCTCAAGATCCATCCTTTGGATGCATGTCATCTTTGGCCAGAATGTTGCATATGGTAAGCATAGGCTTGTACAAAATTGGTAGGCCCAGAAAACATTTCTAGAATAAGTTTTTAAATTAAATCTTGCAATATGTCTAGTTTAAATGAGTTATTTATCCATGCTGCTATACTGAGTTTTAGAAGCCATAACTTTTACAGTACCATTATTTTATTTCCTAAGAGCTACAAAAAAAGTTTGGTAAATTTTAGATAAGCACAACTAGACCAAATGAATTATTTCAAATTTTTCTAGGTACAAGAACTATTTTTCTTGATTTAGTGCATTTACCTTAGTCATAATTCATTTGGTCTAGTTGTGCTTATCTAAAATTTACCAAATTTTTTTTATAACTCTTAGGAAATAAAATAATAGTACAGTAAAAGTTATGGCTTCTAAAACTCAGTATAGCAGCATGGATAAATAACTCATTTAAACTAGACATATTGCAAGATTTAATTTAAAAACTTATTCTAGAAATGTTTTCTGGATCTACCAATTTTGTACAAGCCTATGCTCACCATATGAAACACTCTAGCCAAAGGTGACCTGCATCCAAATGATGGATCTTGAGATTTAAATAAAAGTGTATTAAACTAGTATTTAAAATAGAGCAAGATACATTGATCAAATGAGAAAAATAGAGCAAGATACATTGATCAAATGAGAAACTTTATATAACAAAAGTTGTAGATATTGTTTCATAGAATCCAGAACAGTTGAGTTTGTATTTTTCCGATTTTTCTACGATTTTATATCGATTTTACAAGTTCGCTGTTTAATGCGTCCCGGGTGCCAGGACCTAAATGTAAATTTTTTTTACATTTAGGCCATGTCGCCCATCCAGGGGGCGACAGGGGTATAGTTTTGAAATTTTTCGAAACCGCCATATATTTTTGAAATTTTGATTTTTTTAAATATAAAAATGAAAAAAATCCGGGGGGGAGGGGAGGAGCCGAGCGACGACGAACGGACAATCAGGCGCAACAAGCCCACCGGCCCGCCGGCCGTGGTGTTTGCCCACATCTGGCGCGCGTATCCGGTTGTGGGTGGCCAGCCTCAGCGAGTTTTATGATATTATTGATATTAAATATCATATTTAATATTATTTTATTCATTTTAAATTATAGGTCGTTTAAATTTTTAATCTCAAGTTTCACTACTTGTTTTATTCAAAAATTATGCACACACAGTCAAATTTAAGTCATTATTTAAGAACTTGTATTGATAAAGTAAGCCATAATAAAAGAAATGATATTTTGCATAAATTTTTAAATAAGATAAGTGGTCAAACTTGGAGTAATAAAAATCAAACAACCTATAATTTGGAGTGGAGGGAGTATATCACACCATCAATTTTGCTGGCATAGTAGCATAGTGAGAATAGAGGACGAAGTTTTATTGGATGTTAGAGAAATTTCTTTCCATAAATTTAACCGTCACAGTTAACAAATTCTTAGTGTTGATGGCTATACTATGACTGTACACTGAGATTGTTTCTATCCGAAATAGTGATCGGGTATATTGGGTTCGGGTAATTCGGGATTGGGTTCGGTAATTCGGGTTTGGGAAATTGTGCCCACCCTTAGATAGCATCAGCGACTCAGCGTCACCGACGCGTGGAGGTCACTTGCGCAGTTGCGCTGATGAGCTCTCGATCGTAACGGCACACGCTTTCACGCTTGGATTCAGTTGAGGAAGTTTCGCTAGTAGCACAACTTTCTAGTAGTTTCAGGTCTGTTGGAATATGCGAGGAACCGAAAGCTTTGGCGCACCCATTTCGCCGGCGTCATGCATGGGTTCACGGCGCTTTTCTGCCATTGGGCTCCACCTCCTTCTCATGCGCGTGGTGTTAGTAGGAGGAGCCGAGGAGGAGGACACGGACCAAGGGAGCGCGTGGTGTGTATGAAAATGAATGCCTCATGTTTATATTTAGGGAAAAATAAAAACACCGAGTTCCAAACAACAAGTAATTTCAAGTACTGAAGCAACTCGGCGAGTTGTAGACTTGTAGTGCATGCTCACACATATCGGGAACATCTCTGCATCAACAGAATTATTTTACACAATGTAAAGAGTTCCAACTTCTTTGGTAAGTACTCCTATCTTCGTAGACTTGTTATCGATGCCAACTATTAGAATTATGGCAAGTAACATGTTACTAGCCCAGTAGCCCTCCGCGCATGTCTTGGTTGGACCGCCAGAGTTATTGGTCCATTGGACCTTTTGGGCCCAACGTTTAAGCAGAACACACACACAAAGCCCTACGAACTGCAGGCTTACTACACTCCAGGCCCAAAAGCATCGCGGTGCTAGCAACCTAAAAAATTCTGAACAGTTTTGGCGGGCCGAGAAAGCTATCACAACAACAAAGAGCTCAATTATATCAAAAAACCAAAAAAGAAAACAAAAGGCAAAGAGCTCTGAGTACTGACACCGTGAGTCCGTGATACTTCAGCGGCGCCAAGCCTTCGCTGTGAAGCATCCGAATCCGCATGCCGATGCCGGCAACGGATCGCAGCCACACCCAGCAACCGTGGAAATAGCGCCAAGCCTTCACTGTGAAGGCATCATGGAATGACACTTGACACGATGGAGCAGCCAAACATGCCCTTTCAAGCCAAACATGCGCGTTGGCACCCAAGCCGACTCGGATGGCCCCAGGCGCGTTGACTCGGATGGCTTCAGCGAAACGCGCCCAGCCAGCGCTGGCTCCAGCCATCCGAACAGGCTGGAAGTAGCAGCAGCTGCGAGGCGACAGACAACTAGCACCCGTGCGTGCGTGCGTCGCGTCAGCAGCAAGCGCGTGAGCTGCGGTGCACGCACCGGAGGATCATTTTCTCGGCACATGAGACGCTGCCGGCGCCTGGCCGCGGTGCCACCTGGAGCCCTGGCTGAGCCCCCGGCCCGCCGGCGAGGGATCGGCTAGCCAGCGTACGGCACATGGGGGTGTCCGCGGCGGCGACACGTGTCGAGGGGTGGTAATGGGCTCAAAATTTTGAACTAAAAAATCTAAGGGCCGGACTCTAAAAGAGTCGGGCTCTAATCCTATATAATTTTGAACTGAAAATTTTAAGAGCTTTGTTGGACTGTGAAAAGACCATTAGGATCATGACCCATTATCACCTTTTAAGTGTCGTGTGTGCCCGTAAGCGCGAGCGGGGGATCTGTACAAGCCTTGGAACCGTCCCATAAAGCAATTGCCTGCTAGCTAGCTCTAGGGGACGTAGTACATACAGGGTCCGTTTGGTTAGTTGTATGTGCGTCGAACCATGCTCTCCAGATGCAAGCTCCAACTGATTGGTTGCCTGCTCCAACGATGTGGCATGTCCCGCGGGATGCAAAGGGGCATCTGGAGCCAGGCTCCCGTGATACGCAAAAATCCCTCGTTTCTCAAGAGCCAGGCTCTGGTGATGCGAGCATGCATGGTGCATGCATAGACAACAAAAGTGGAAGCGTGTGTGTGCAAACTTGCAACCAAACAAGATCTCCCAATGGCCTAGCTGCACTGGCCCAAACAACCAAACACCAACCTGTTGCACGTGCTGGGCTTGGCTCCCCCCGCCTGGCTCTGGTGCGAGCCTGGCTCACCAGCGAAGAGAACCAATCAGGCTCACAGTCGCCGGCTGAACCTTCGCGGACCGATCATCATCATCTGTAGCCCCACACGACACGCTGCACGCGGCGGTGGATTTGATCATTGGTTCAAGAGATGGG
Source organism: Panicum virgatum (assembly GCF_016808335.1). Classification (NCBI taxonomy): domain Eukaryota; kingdom Viridiplantae; phylum Streptophyta; class Magnoliopsida; order Poales; family Poaceae; genus Panicum; species Panicum virgatum. Next base: position 54,690,214 of record NC_053140.1, on the reverse strand, counting down.
ATGGGATGATGGGGAAAAATCAGCGAGCTGCGGCAGCCCATGCCGCCATGCGGACGGACGCGGCGAGCTGCCCCCATGTTCCCGTCGTGCCACGACGAGTTTCGGAGCAAACATGGCAGGGGGTGCTGAGATTCTAGGCGAAATCAAATCAAATTGAGAAGAAGGGAAAGGACACGCACGGAGAGCGAAACTACCCCGGACACAGCCGGTGCTCGCTCACAAAATTCATTGTGTCGTTGCTGAGTCTTGACGACAGGGTTACCAGACATGCCGGTGGAGCTTGGACGGCGGTCCGTAAAGTTGGCCAAATGGGCCGGGCCCAACGGGCCGGCACGGGCCCGGTCCGGTAAAGCACGGCACTGACCCGGCCCGTCCTGTTACCTCGCGGGCCCGTGCCGTGCCCGTGCCAGAGGCCAGGCCGTGCCTGGGCCGCGATCTCGGCCCGCAGCACTAGCACGGCCCCGGCCCGGCTAAGGGCCCAGCACGGGGAGGCACGACCTCGGCCCATTTGGCACGACGGCGGCCCGTCCGGCCCGGCGCCCCGTGCCCCCCTCGACCGTTGGATCTGCCCGTTGGGGGGCGATCTGACCGTTGGGGGGGAGGGCTATATAAGGCCCGGCGCCGGCCGTCCCCCCCACCCCACCCCACCCTAACCCTAATCATTTCTCTCCCTCCGCTGGCCGCCGCTCGTCTCGCTCTCGCCTCTCAGTCTCTCACCCTCTCGCCTCTCAGTCTCTCACCCTCTCGCCTCTCATCCTCTCCTCGATCTTCCTCTCCTCTCCTCTTCCCGAGCTCCGGTGAGTAGCTCGGAGCCCCAGAGGGCGAAGGCCGGGGTGCGGGGCCGGCACTAGTAGACGGCACGGCCATTTAGACCCATCATTTCGATCTCGCACAGACGATGTAGCATCCTCTTCTCGTTGTCATCCTCCTCGCCGTCGCCGCCGCCGGACTCTGGTGCTCCGGATCTCGCATAAGTACCTCTATCCTTTCATCTCGCTCTAGCACAGACGCTCTCGGCCTCTCGATCTCTCACTCTCCTCGCCTTTTTCTGTAGATGTAGACGAGATCCGTCGAGGAACCGGGGCCGGGGGGCTAGATCCGTGCTTCATCGACCTCGCCGGGGTACCTGGTGCTCCGGCTACAAAGGTGAGTCTCTTACCCTAACCCTAGATGACTAGATCTATGTTCTTTCCCTAACCCAGGTCTTGATCTGTGCAGCTGTTGAGGAACCAGGTAACTGGCGAGTGACGATGGCCGGATCTGACGACGAGACGGTGGAGCTCGGAGTTACCGAGAACGAGGAGCGGCGATTGTGCGGGATGGCCGGAGATGATGACGAGGATGACTTGCGCGAGGACCGTGATGCCTTGTTCGGCCCTGGTGATGATGATCCCATCAACGTCGACGATGATGGCCCTGCTGTACCTGCCTGCGGCGGTGCACCTCCCCCAGACGGTAACAGCGCCAAGCGCTCACGTCCCTCTACCTCTCCTGTTTGGGATGATTTCGAGAAGCTGTTCAAAACCACAGCTGATGGTAAGACCGTCAGGTATGGAGCTAGGTGCCTACATTGCTCTAAGATCTACTCTGGTTTTTCTAGTGGTGGCACTGGTCATCTTTCACGCCACATTGCCTCTTGTGTTAAGAGGCGTGAAAAAACTCGCATGTCTCAGTCTCAAATCTCTTTTAATCCTGATGGTAGTATGCGTACTTGGGACTACTGTCCTCAGGTTGCTCGTACTCAACTGGTTAGATTGATTGCTAGACTTGATGTTCCTATCTCTATGGGTGAATCTGAGGCTTTTGAAGAGTTTATTAAAACTGCTCACAATCCTAAATATGCTAGAGTGTCTAGGCAAACCACCACTAGAGACATACAGAAGTACTTCACTGATTGCAAGGCTAAACTTGTTGAGACTTTTGGTACTTCTGTTAATTGTGTGTGTCTAACCTCTGACATTTGGTCTGGTAATGCCAAAGAAGATTACCTCAGTGTTGTTGCTCACTACATAAACTCTGATTGGCAATTAGAGAAGAGGGTTATTGGTCTAGTTCTTATTGATGTGTCCCACAATGGACAAAATATTGCTGACCGTGTAGCATCTGTTCTTGCTGATTATGGTTTGACTGATAAAGTGTTTGCTGTTACTTTAGACAATGCATCATCTAATGCTTCAACCATGCTAAAATTGAAACCTATCCTGTCTCACTACCTTGGTTTTGATGTTACTGATGAACCAGAATATGCATCATGTAATGACATTGCATCATCTTCTGTTAATTCTATGTTCTTGCATCAGCGTTGTGCATGTCATATTCTCAATCTGATTGTCAAGGAGGCCTTAACTACTCTCAAGCCTTTGATAGAAACATTTAGAACTGCAATATCATTCTTAAATTCATCTAATCAAAGAATTGCTGCATATAAAAGTTACTGCATTGCAACTGGTGTTAGGCCTAGAAAGTTTCAGCTGGACATGGAGGTTAGGTGGAATTCTACCTACCTAATGCTTAAACATTTGTTTCCTCATAAGTCCCCTTTCACTACTTTCATCCAAGCTCAGTATCCTAGGTCTGAAGGTGAGCCATTTCTGTTAACTGATGAGCATTGGATGATTGCACAAAAAGTTTTATCATTTCTTGAGCTGTTTTATGATTCAACAGTTACATTGTCTGGTGTGTACTATCCTACATCTCCACTTATGATTCATTATCTTGTTAAGATTGCTTTGCATCTAAAAAATTATGCTAATGATATACACATCAGATCTGTGGTGCAATCTATGATAGACAAATATAATAAGTACTGGAGGGACATACCTTTGCTGTACTCTTTTGCATTCATCTTGGACCCCAGAGCTAAAATGAAAGATTTTACTAGGGTGCTTAGAAGGTTAGGTGGTCTCACCAGTACTGATTATTCTACTTATTTGGTTGGCACTAGAGCTAGACTTACTGATGTGTACAATAAGTATGAAGAGAATATGGTGTTGTTAGGTTGAGGAGAACTGACCCTCCTGTCCTGTCTGGTAAGTCAAGATCTGCTTGGGACGAAATATATGATGATGATGGTGCTGCTGGTTTGGTTTCTGGTAGCTTGCCTGGTACTCTTAACATGTCTAGAGATACATCTGCTACCTCTCTGCTGCATGCGGTAAGGTCATCAGCTTCAGCTTCCAATGCTTCTGAACTTGTGTCCTACTTGGACTGTGACACTGTCAACCACCTAACTGATGACTTCAACATCTTGAACTGGTGGCATCAGCACAAACTTACATACCCAGTACTCTCAATCATGGCTAAAGATATCTTAACTGTTCCTGTTTCTACCATATCTTCAGAATCCACTTTTAGTATGACTGGCAGGATCATCGAGGAGCGAAGAAGGAATCTGAAGCCTGAAATGGTGGAGATGCTGACCTGCATCAAGGACTAGGAGGCTGCAGAAGCAAGGCTGCAACAGAATGTTGAAGAACTTTATCTTGATTAGTGATCATTCATGTAATGGGCTGTAATATTTAGGACTTATGGATACTCTAGAACTTTAAGTATTGGACTGTGATGTAATGAACATTATTGGAGCTTAGCTGTACTCTTTTTCCCTCTCTAGAGTTTCTCACAAGGATGAGTTTTATCTAGAGAGGTTTTTAATGAGGCAGCCATTGCACAAGCTCCTGATAAAATTTATCTTTTATTAGATCTTGTGCTGAGTTTTCTAAGTTAAATTATGTGCTTGTTTGAATCTACTACAAATTCTGAGTTGAATGAGTATTTTTGGCACTACCGTGCTAGTGCTGGCCCGGGCACTAACGTGCCCCTTGGCACGGCACGACCCGGCTAACTGATAGCCGTGTCGTGCTAGTGCCTGGCATGTGGCACGACGGCACTAACAGGCACGGCACGGTTAATCAACCGTGCCACTTAGTGCCGTGCCCGTGCCGTGTAGTGCCGGGCCGGCCCGTTTGGCCAACTATAGCGGTCCGTGGTCCCAACGGGAGGAGAAGAAGAAAGAAAGGCTACGACAGCGAGACCAGCGAGGGTGCGAGACGGTTGTGCCAATAGATTCGATTCTACGAGCTGTTCCCTTGCCGATCTGTTGTCACTGCCGGTCCCCTCACTGGATGGAGGTGGAGGGCCTGGTACGTAGGCCGGTAGTACAAAGGCCCTCGTGGGGAGGGCTTCGGCCAGCTCTGACTTCTGTACTGTTTATCTACTGTTGGTTACTATTCACTGGAGCGGGAGGAGCCAGACATTCCTAACTCCGGCGGCTCCAACCTCCACCACATTGGCTGTAGCATGGAGCAGGCAAAACGGCTTCATTTTACATTGTCACAAACAGTGAAAAACAGTGACTACGGAGCCGGAGCCGGAGCCGGAGCTGCCGGAGCCCTTCAAAGAGGGACAAAGTATGCGAGCAGACAGAACAGAAGAAAAGAGCGCGTCTCGGCCTCTATGGAGGCCCAAATTGCTGGTTAAACGGTGACCTGCCAAAACGGAGTGCGGTCGTGCGGATCTAGGAGCAGGAGGAGCCTTTTCCGCTTTGTCCTTGCGCTTGTGTTTGCCTCTGTTTTGTTTAGGAGGGGAATTTCAAATGCGCTGCACGGCTGCACCCAAAAACAAATCGTAGCTACAATCACAGCTACTGTACACTGCTTGAGCAAATTGACCATAGACCTACTGTAGCAGGTTAACCTACTTCTGAACTCTGAGGCTCGCCCGCCTGGTAATAAAGAACTGTCAGCAACCTCAAATCCTCCAATCGCCATGCCACAATTCAAAATTGCCGGTAATTGTCAGCAGCGATGGTTGGCGCCAGGTAACCTCTGCTCGTCACCGGCCATGTGTCACACTTAACAGACAACTGATCTCGCGTCAGCGCCGCATAAATATAGTTGACTTTTGCGGAGTGATCGGGAGCAGTATACTATTGGCAATACCGCAATAGGCCCTATTGGCAATACCGCAATAGGCCCGCCTCGGCCATTTCAAAATCCCTGACGGATCCGTGCCTCTCTGCTGCTCCTCTGAGCCAGGATCTACCCGCCAGAAGTTTTTTTTAAAGTACGTATCTATATTTCTAGTTAAGGTCAACGTACATGATGACGTACGAATACAGACACATACACAAAGGATACAGAGGCAGCTGTGACAACCAAACTACGCGAAGGACCCTAAGAAAGAAGAAAAATACACCCAAGTCCCTAGATCCTCCGTGATCCACCAAGAGTCGATTCCCACGCCAGCCGCCACAGTCGCCGCTGCCGAGGAAGACGAGTTCCACCTCGAGCTGCAGAGGCCCCTTCGCGCCATGGCTTTGGTTGGAGTTGCAATAGAAAAAGCCGTTAGCTGTCGTCCGTCGATCGGAGTCTCACCCCAACCCTTGCAGCCCCTGGATCTGCGGTCGCCATCGACGACCGCCGCCGCCGAGGAAAGACCGAGGCAAATCCAGCCTCCAAACGCCCACAAGAACCCCAGCCTGCTCTGTAGCCCAAGAACAAATGTCTCGTACCTCCGCCGCCCGCCGGAGACGAAGAAGAAACGAGGCCGGACTTCTGTACAGGCACTTCACACGGGGAGCTCCTCCTCCACGGGCTCGCCGGTGGCGTCGGAGTGGAACACCAAAGGGGCGAGGGAGAGACCGGGAGGACTTATTCCATAGCAGCGCCGCTGCCGCCATCGCCTCGCCAGCGGCGCAAGGACACGAACTCCTAGATCTACTAGGACCACTGCCACCTACGCTGACCAGCGAGGGCACTGCGGTCCCCACCACCTCCGGACGGCCCGCAAGCCATTGGAGGCGGAAGGGACCGAAGGCCCCGCTGGTGGCGACCGCGCCGCCCTTTCTCTCCTCCCCCAACAGTAACTAGACGAGAGGGTTCGAGAGAGGGGAAGTGAGCCCTTCCCGTCCCTTTTGGGTTTTGGCACATCCCCGCCAGAGGTTTTCGAATTTTGTACTCTGCACTTTGTACACTCTACTACTGTACTTTTCAAAAAAAAAACTTTGTATACACCTCAATTTTAAATACTAGTAGTACAATTCCAGTGTACGTAGCAGCACTTCACCTGCTTCGTATTCCGCAGATTCACAAACGGACACGGAACGACCGGGTTTTTTTGAGGGACGGTCACGGAAGAGCAATCACAGAGACTCGAGGGGGGCAATCGCGCAACCGGCGTGACAGCGAGCCGAGCGAGGCCCATCCAGCCTCTACTGCTGCCGCATCGGCGGCTCCCGGAACGTGACGGCCACATGGGCGCCCGGTTGCACCTGGTCGGACGCAACCACCTTTCCACCGGTGCGGACAACCTAATAACCACGGCAAAATAATAACCAAGGCAAAATTGGATCCATACCATTAAAAAAACACAACTATAGATATATACCATCAAAAAAACAAGTTATAGATATATACCATTAAAAGGTAGCACTTCTTGGCTGTTTACCATTTCTGTTATCTCACTGTTAACTCTAACCATTATACCCTTGCTGAGAAAAGAAAATATGGCCACAATCCATCATCATTCCAGCAGTATATAGCTGCATTGCAGCTCTCGTATCAACATTACACAAACATGATTTCAGCAGGATATAACACAATATTTGAGCACATATATAACATAACTTTGTTGTCATTTCAGTACCCTAATTGCAGCATAGAGTTTTTGCAATTTTGACAACATAAGTACTACAATCTGACATAGTGTTGCATAGCGGCAAAATATTTACACACAAAAGGCCCCACACTAGCACAGCCATGCTCACACACAAAATAGAGAAGGACAGTAATATATCTAGCTAATAATGAGCCTCCGATTAATTCCTCCAGGTAAGATGGATGCCATCCTCCTTGTTGTAGGACCTGGGCTAGTTGGAGAAAGAGACATGCTTCTTGTTTTCACACCTGTACTAGAGGTCAGTTTTGGATCTGCAACATTTTCAGCATCAATAACAGAGGCTTCAACACCTTCGGATTCAGATTTCCTAGGAGGCACAACATAGGTTAGATAGAGAATATATTGCATTACATATGAGATATGAGCCATGGTAAATTACCTTTGCTTTTTTTTATTTTTTTGGACGTGGCGGGGGAAGCTCTTGTTCTAATTCAGCTTGAGTAGCTGTGCAACCCCTCTATATGTCCAAACAGAAAGCACCTTTTGCACTGATATTGTCCTCTTTTCCCAGCCTCACCACTAGCCTTGATTCTTTTCTTCCTTGGTCTACCAGCGGGTCTTTCAAGCTTTGGAGGAATCATTTTAAACCCAGGGTCAAATTTTGGCCAATGTGTCTTGTCACCTAACGGAGTGGCTGTAAACTGATAAGCTAATTTGAACCTCTCTCCAGAATAGTACTCATCTACAAAGTTTTCAATGTTAAACTTCTTAAGGTGACAAAATAGAGCTATTGCATGAGTGCATGGTTTTCCAGAAACCTGCCATTGTCCACAGCCACAAGTTCTTTGCTCAATGTCAACAGGAACTCTCCAATTCTTCCCTTCTTTCGTTATTCCTGATATCTCAGCTGTCATTGCACCAGTTTTCACTATCCCATACTGCAACCGTCGGCTCTTCATGTTCAACTCATGTAACACACTTGGCAGGATACGCCCTTCCATTCTATTAACTATGTCCTGCCTTGTGTAAAGCTTCTCTGTGATCCTCTCCCTAATCTTATCCATCAGCTCAGCAACTTGAAGGTCTTTGTAATCTTTAATCCAATTGTTGAAGCATTCTGAGATGTTGTTGTTGACATAATCAACCTTGCATGCTTTGGAGAATTTAGATCTGCTCCATTTGAGTTTGTGATGCTTATTTAAAAAGGGAATTGCTTTAGGACTAGCTGCTGCTATTTTCTCCATGAGTGTATCAAACCTACGATCTGTACATGCCCATCCACAAGGCCACATATACTTCAGCACATCACCCTTGAACCTTTTTCTGAAATTAGCCATGAGGTGCCGAAAACACTCACGGTGTTCTGCATCACCTTGGAATACCTTGTTGACAGCATATGCTAATCCCTTACAAGCATCGGTGTGAATTGTTAGTCCAAAGGGAGTACCAACTGCTCTTTTCAGTTGTGCCATGAACCATGCCCAGTTGGAATTTATCTCTTTGCCAAAAATTTCATATGCAACTGGATACATCCAGTTGTGACCATCGATTGAAGTTGCTGTAGCTAACTGTCCTTTATACTTTCCAGTTAGGTGAGTAGAATCAACCCCAAGGTAAGGTCTGCACCCAGCTAGAAAATCATCTACACAGCTCTAGTTGCTACAAACATCCTGGAGAAATGCATTTTACCATTAATCTTCTTGCAATCAATCTCAACAATGCTTCCTGGACACGATTCTTCTAGTGCTGCTTTGAATCTCCATAACATTTCAAAGCTCTCCTCCCAAGTACCATGAAGATCCTCCATTGCAGACTTCCTTCTAGACCACACTTTAAAATATGACAACTGAATGTTGTAGTGTTTCTCCAATCTTTTCTGTAACTTCTTTGCACCTAAAGTAGGATCCTCTTTTATAACATCTTTCACCTTTTGAGATATCCAAGATATGGAAGCCTCTCGTCCTTAATGGCATATTGTTCAAGCCTAGTCTCAAACTCATTTTTTATGGCATATTGTTTTATAGTTTGGACAAAATCATTCTTGTCCACAAATGTGTCACCCTCCTTAATGCCTGGATTCTCTGTATAATGTGATGTGTGAGGCACAATAAAATCATCAAGCACAGTAGCCTCATCATCATGAACAACTTCTGTATCATAGTCACTGATTTCTGGAACAGACCTTGGCCTCTTTCTATTTTGCACCTCAACTTCATGATTTTCAGCCGGATTAATAACTACATGGTTTAGGGTTTTAAAGTACCTCCACTCTTCGTCTACTCCAGCAGGCTCATCTCCATTAGGATCGCATCCCCCAATGATGAAGTGCTCCTTCTCTTCCTCTTCAGCCACTGGTGGCCCTCCAGTTGTTTCCTCATATTCAGGTATTTCTGCCCATAAAAATCCTTCATCTAGTGCATCGAAAGCATTGTCCTTTGTTTCTGGCATCACCTCCTCTTCCATGTTCATTGCAACAGGCATATCCTCCTCTCCCATATTCACTGCAGTAGGCATCTCTTCCTCTCTCACATTGTGCTCCTGTCTGCCCACTATCATTAACAACTTCACCACTCTAGATGCCCTTAACAAGCCAAGAAACTGTGCATCTGAAGCCAATTTGCTGGTCACATGACCGCCTATAAGAACCCAGAAATTTGTTTGTTGGTCGCTGCCCCATTTGAATTCTTCAGCAACATCTTTTTCAAGATCAATAATTGAGTATTCTTCAGAATCAACAGCATAGCTTATTGTCCTACCCCGATTGTACTCCTTTCTACCATCTCGCATGGTAAAGTAAGAATTAACAGTGATTTCTATTCTACATGCACTCTTTGGATCAATACTGCGACAGCAATGACAAATTCAAGGACCATAACATATGTAAGAACCAATCGATGACAATTTCAGATCCTACTCCACTCGGGACCAGCAAACTAGGTATAAATTACAAATATAATTGAGAAAACTCAGAACAAAGGAAAGATTATTACCCCTCGGGAACTTCAGCAGAATCCATTCCGCTCGATTTTGAATCGATTACTCAGTACTGTGAGAGACGGAGATGAACCAGTTAGGGTTTACAACTAGGAAAGAATGGGAGAAAGAAGAGAAAGATGGGGATACCTAGTTTGCTCGGGGGGTCCTTGCGTGAAGGAGGGAGGCCGTACGCCGGGGAGGGCTCGCCGCGCCGCCTGGGATGCCACGCGCAGGGGGTGCGCTACCGTGGAGGCACTCGCGCAGGGGGGAGCGGCCGCCGGGGAGGCCACGCGCGGGGCCTGCGCCTTCGGGGAGGCCACGCGCGGGGGGCTGCGCCGCCAGGGAGGCCCTCGCGCGGGGGAGGGGCCGCCGGGGAGGCCCTCGCGCGCGGGGGAGGCGCCGCCGGGAGGCCCTCGCGCGTGGGGGAGGCGCGACTCGAGGAGGTCGAGGGGGCGACTCCCTGTTCCCCTTGATTGTTTCTGATAAGGGTAAAATGGTAACTTCCTAATATGTGCTGACTAAAAAAACTAACGGATAACCTAACGGAAGCTAACAGAATGGTACATAGCTGTATAATTGCATCTTTTGATGGTATATATCTATAACTTGATTTTTCAATGGTATATACCTAAAGTTGTGTTCTTTTAATGATATGAATCCAATTTTGCCAATAACCAACCAGCACCCTCGTACAGAAGCGAGTACACATCTCGCCGCCATGGCCTCCCGCTCGGCGACGGCGAGCGCCTCGGCTGGCCTGGGGGGACAACGAAAAAGCTCGCCAGATCAAGCACCCCATATGCGGCCTCCTAGCCCGTTGCGTTTCATCCACATGGTCTACTTGATTTCCAAAAGCTGGAGGGATTGCATGGAATCCACAGAAGAAGAAAAAATCCCACCGAAAAGGCATTACCGACGCAGCAAATGCGTTGCCTCGCGATTGCTATATCCCCCGCAAGTACGATAAGCATCCGCAAAGGCGGAGGAGAAAGGCGATCGACGAAAGGCGCCACCGGGAACATCCGGTCCGAAGGGTGGGGGATGATCTGATCCGTTCACACTACGCCACACAGCCCTGCCGGGAGATAGTTGAAAGACGAGAGTGGCAACCTCCGAGCCGAGTGGAATCATCCTCATGGGAGGAGGTGAGAGGGATAGACCGAAGAGACGATAGAATATAACACTACTTTAAGTTGAACGGCACGGATCGAAGTACCAGCCTCTCTCTCTCCCTCTCTCTGCTCACCGGTGGAAAAGATCACGATCGGCCTCGGTTCTCGACGCGCCGCGAGGCCTGCTCGTCTGTTGATATCCAGCACAGGAACGAATCCGAGGAACGGATCGATGCTTTCGAGTCTCGAGTTTCGACAGGGGGGCGTGCGAGCCCAAAACGGAACGGGGGAGCCGGGGATCACCTGGCCTTGACTGGGTCGGCGCGCTCAGCCACGGCGCCCACCACCAAGAGGCGAGAGGCAACCGCCGAACCGCAGTCGCACTCACCTCTCAGCCTCAACGCACAGCGCCACACCCTCATCACATCGTTGCGTCGCGGGCCACGGAAAACGGCGGGGCCTCGCGTGGACAGGGACCAGCGAAGATTCAGAGCAGCTAGTACACCTGTTGGAGGTAAACGGGACCCTGCGGGATCTTGCCAATAATGCAGGGAAATTTACGGGAGTTTCACAGGCATCGCTGTCCCGGGAGACTAGGACGGGGCGGCCCCGGAGATGCAAGATCCCGGGCCCGGAGCCCCGGCCGCGGCCAGATTCTTTGGCGGTAGCTGGCCCGTTGGCTTCGACAGCAACAGGTAAGCCGGAATAAAGGAATTAGACGCCACCAAGTTAAGCAACTGGACGTCATAAACTAGACTTGTTCAGTAGGTCCTCAGGAGGGGAGGAGAGCGAGAGGGAGAGCTCAACGAGTACACTGCAACCACTCACCTGTTCTGTTCTTCCTGCACCACCAGCTGAATCACCCAACTCGAACCACACTGAGGCCCTGTTTAGTTCGTTTTACCTGTAAACGCAAAAAAATTATGCATAGAAATCTTGCCAATTTGAAATACTAAATGAAGTCTATTTACAAAACTTTTTACACAGATGGGTTGCAAATCGCGAGACGAATCTAATGATGCTAATTAATCCATGATTAAGCAATAATTAGCGGGTGGTTACTGTAGCATCTATGTTGCAAATCATGGATTAAGTAGGCTCATTAGATTCGTCTCGCGATTTACAGCCCAACCATGCAAAAAAATTTTGCAAATAGACTTCATTTAGTATTTCAAATTAGCAAGATTCCTTTTCACTTTAATGCGTTTACGGGGTGGGAACTAAACAGGACCTGAACTGAACCGAGCACTCCAACCAAGGCTGTGTTCACTTCCCTCCCGTTCCTCCAAACTTTCCATCACATCAAAATCACATCGAAACATTAAATATAGCAAATCACCCATGCATGGAATACTAAATGTAGGTAAATAAAAAAATTAATTGCATAGTTTTGATGTACGTTGCGAGACGAATCTTTTGAGCCTAGTTAGTCTATAATATGACAATATTTACCATAAACAAACAGAAAGTGCTACAGTGTGCTACAGTGTCCGATGTGACCTTTCTAATAGTTTTTCGCGGATCTAAACACAGCCCAAATCATAAACGGAAATGAAAAGGAGGCACAACTAAGGATGGATTCGGACGGCTGAACATCGGAACTATTCGTATTCGTATCCGTTTAAAATGTAAATATGAATATCCGTATTCGTATTCGATTTTAATATGGATACATTCGAATCCGATTTTGAGAACTTTTCTCTATCCGATTTCATATTCGTATTCGAGAAATATCCGATCACATCCGCATCCGTAAAGAAAAAATAACTAGTGAGACAAGCTTAAACATATCTTTATACCTAATTATTTGATAATGTACACTATTTAAATTATTTAGAAAGCTAGATAATTAATAATATATTTATTAAAATTAGTAATGATATAAAAATTGACTTTAACTATTTAATATATTTATTTCATTATTAAAATTATTTTATACGAGTCAAATTAATTATTTATTTAATGATAAATTTTTTATATATCTTAATTATTAAGTATTTAAATATTTATTTATTTTACCTTTAAAATTAGTATTATATATTTAATATAAAAGCTATACATAGATAATTATATTCTTTTTTTATTAGCTATCTGAATTTTTTACTCCCTATTTGTATAATATTTTTGATCTACTATAAAATTATTGACAAAATAAACTGATACTCGTGATAGCTCTATATTTCAAATCGAGAAGGTATCCAGATTCGAAATATACATTTTGTATTCGTATCTGTCGGTACCCCAGGACTGGGGTACCCCCTCTTGCTGTGACTAGGCAAGAGCCTTAGTAGTCATCCTTGACTACAACCAAACAGCCGGACCCCTGCAGTCCGAAGTCCTGTCCTCCCGACAAAGGTCCGGACCTGTTCCGCGGCCGGGGAAGGTCTGGGAACGCCACGTGTCCCAGGAAAAACAGGCGCTCAAGCGCAAGCAGCCAGGGCTCCGGACCTCCCAAGGAATCCAGACCCCCGCGGGGTCCCGGACCCCTCATAGGGTCCTGGATAGCAACCGGACCCCTCTCGAAGGGAAAGTTTGGACGCCCCGCCTCAGGGCGGTCCGGGGCCGACACGTGTATGAAGTCCTTGGTCTCCATATTGAGGTCCACCTACCTTCGCATTCATTGCAGTAGGTGGACATCCACTTTGATATAGTGGAAGCCGAGGCGTTTGACTGACCAGGGGGCACTATTGATCGCGTATTACCAAGGCAGTGGAGCCGATGGCGCCGCCCATGCCGCGTCTGCCAGTCTGCCGTAACAGTCGGATACGACGGCTCGGCTTCACCCATTATGACGCTACATAATAGCCTCAGCAGGCCACGCCGCAAGCTACGCTACTCCAACGGGCACCTAGCTGACGGAACAAGAGAAGACCCCTGTGACAGGAGAGCAGCAGTACGCATATCGAAGGAAAGATTCGCTACCACTGTAGCCGCATTCACGTTGGGCCCACCTGTCGGGGCATCGACGTCCTATGTATCCGCTCCCCTTGATCTATAAAAGGAGGGAGCGCCGCTAGAAAACCTCAGGCTGGGCAAGAGCCAAGGCCAGCAGAGGATAGGTTCATTCACACAACCGAGACAATACATCTCCCAGTGGACGTAGGGTATTACGCTCCGGCGGCCCGAACCACTCTAAATCGAGTGTTCTTGAGTCCTTGTCTCAGCGAAGATCCAGCCCCATCGCCTAGTACTTCCCCGAGTACTCCCTCACTGGGAATAGGCGGGTGCGCTCCGCCACCCGGCTGTGGGTACCCCTAAAAATCCCCACCACATTTTGGCGCCGTCCGTGGGGAGGACAGGCGTTGGCTGGATCCTCAGGCCTCTAGGCTGTGTTCTCCCTCTGCAACGGCGAACTTGAAGATGAAGGAAGGCACACTCACTCCGCATGCTATGGCACCGGCACTCCGACGCCCTCGGTGCGGCGGCGCACGGCAGCGGCGCCTGCTGTGTGTCGCCACCGCGACACCTCAGAGCCGGCGTAGCAACGCACAGCGGAGGCGCCGCTGCGCGCCGCTGCTCCTACGTCGACTCAAGGTTTTCTCTCAAGCAACGGCCACGCCTCCTCAGCGGTGGCATGGTGTCGGCTCAAGGCTTTCTCTCAACATGGAGCCTGGAGCCGACGGCCATCCCGGAGGAAGTTGACCGTGTCGTCCCGCCGTCTCCAGCGCCGGAGATCCACCTCAGCGTTGCTCGGTGCTGCTGCAGACAGGACCCCGCCTCCTCGTGCGGGGGCCCCTGGCGCTAGCACCAAGGACAAGCCGGCGAACGACCGCACTTCTCCACGCGTCGCACCGGTCCATCTGCTGCGCAAGGGCTCTGGTTTCCATCGGCAACGGCGACAGCAGGGGGAGGGGGCCTCTTCCATTCAAAGCCAAAGAATTTGTCTCATGCCATGTAAGCATGTGACAGCTCTTAGGCAAGGAGGGGTCCCCCGAGCTCCCGAGGTGATGCTGGATGATGCGGTTCAGGCACGTTCAGGGCGCCTTCACCTCCGAAGAAGAACACGCTGTATAGCATGCAGCCGTAGGTTACTCCTAAGAAAGGAATGAGAGATTTTCTCCTTTGTAATAGCGTGGTGTCTACGTGTGTGTCCAGAGCGGTCAAGGTCCGACCTTGTAAACCCGACCTCTGGCCCTATCACACAAACAGGCAAAAGCGGTCCGGAGCGGTGGAGGTCCGTCCTCGTAATCCCGACCTCCGATGTATACCGTGACAACCACAATAATAAAGGAGATTTTCCTCCTCAGTTTTGCCTAGGCTCCACCCTGATTACATTTATTCGCCTTGGTTTAACTATTCTTTTCTCTTGACCGGAGTTTCCCTTATTGCTAACAATCCAAGTTAAGTTGCTGGCTTGTGGTCAGGTAAAGACACCCCTTCTAGCTGGAAGGCGGTCCGGACCCCTAAGGACCTGCTCTGGAGAAGTGGTATTTGTATCCTGGGGTAGAGAAGCTCCGCGTGGCTTAGCCTGGTAATGTACCCTAAGTTTACGTACTTCACTACCCTGTTACAAGTACTCTAGTATCCAGGACTGCTGACTTTAGAGGTCCCGGGCTCTCTTCTAGTATAAGGCTTGGTTTCTTTGCACCTTACTATGAGGTCCGGTAACATGCTTCATCGGATTGTCAGCCACGGTCGCTCCAAGTCCACTCCGGTGGCCCGCTCCGGCGGAGACCGCTCGCCACGGTCGCTCCAAGTCCACTCCGGTGGCCCGCTCCGGCGGAGACCGCTCGCCACGGTCGCTCCAAGTCCACTCCGGTGGCCCGCTCCGGCGGAGACCGCTCGCCACGGTCGCTCCAAGTCCACTCCGGTGGCCCGCTCCGGCGGAGACCGCTCGCCACGGTCGTTCCAAGTCCACTCCGGTGGCCCGCTCCGGCGGAGACCGCTCGCCACGGTCGCTCTAAGTCCACTCCGGTGGCCCGCTCCGGCGGAGACCGCTCGCCACGGTCGCTCCAAGTCCACTCCGGTGGCCCGCTCCGGCGGAGACCGCTCGCCACGGTCGCTCCAAGTCCACTCCGGTGGCCCGCTCCGGCGGAGACCGCTCGCCACGGTCGTTCCAAGTCCACTCCGGTGGCCCGCTCCGGCGGAGACCGCTCGCCACGGTCGCTCCAAGTCCACTCCGGTGGCCCGCTCCGGCGGAGACCGCTCGCCACGGTCGCTCCAAGTCCACTCCGGTGGCCCGCTCCGGCGGAGACCGCTCGCCACGGTCGTTCCAAGTCCACTCCGGTGGCCCGCTCCGGCGGAGACCGCTCGCCACGGTCGCTCCAAGTCCACTCCGGTGGCCCGCTCCGGCGGAGACCGCTCGCCACGGTCGTTCCAAGTCCACTCCGGTGGCCCGCTCCGGCGGAGACCGCTCGCCCCGGTCGCTCCAAGTCCACTCCGGTGGCCCGCTCCGGCGGAGACGGTCGACAAAAGCCGGGTCCGGGAAGTAGTGCTACCCCCTGAGCGATCCGAAGTCCGTGTAGCCGCTTAGCTTGGTTCTGTACCCTAAGCCTACACCTTCGTCGCCCCGTGGAGAGCACTCTAGTACCTAAACCAGGCAACAATCATACCGGCCTCAGGGGTCCGGGATGCCCACTCTCTCCAAGAGCACACCAACGCAGTCAAGTTGCGTCGGAACACATCACGGTGGTGGCCCCACCCGCGGGTTCATACCTCTCCCGAGGTGGGCCCGGGGGCCACTGTCGGTACCCCAGGACTGGGGTACCCCCTCTTGCTGTGACTAGGCAAGAGCCTTAGTAGTCATCCTTGACTACAACCAAACAGCCGGACCCCTGCAGTCCGAAGTCCTGTCCTCCCGACAAAGGTCCGGACCTGTTCCGCGGCCGGGGAAGGTCTGGGAACGCCACGTGTCCCAGGAAAAACAGGCGCTCAAGCGCAAGCAGCCAGGGCTCCGGACCTCCCAAGGAATCCAGACCCCCGCGGGGTCCCGGACCCCTCATAGGGTCCTGGATAGCAACCGGACCCCTCTCGAAGGGAAAGTTTGGACGCCCCGCCTCAGGGCGGTCCGGGGCCGACACGTGTATGAAGTCCTTGGTCTCCATATTGAGGTCCACCTACCTTCGCATTCATTGCAGTAGGTGGACATCCACTTTGATATAGTGGAAGCCGAGGCGTTTGACTGACCAGGGGGCACTATTGATCGCGTATTACCAAGGCAGTGGAGCCGATGGCGCCGCCCATGCCGCGTCTGCCAGTCTGCCGTAACAGTCGGATACGACGGCTCGGCTTCACCCATTATGACGCTACATAATAGCCTCAGCAGGCCACGCCGCAAGCTACGCTACTCCAACGGGCACCTAGCTGACGGAACAAGAGAAGACCCCTGTGACAGGAGAGCAGCAGTACGCATATCGAAGGAAAGATTCGCTACCACTGTAGCCGCATTCACGTTGGGCCCACCTGTCGGGGCATCGACGTCCTATGTATCCGCTCCCCCTTGATCTATAAAAGGAGGGAGCGCCGCTAGAAAACCTCAGGCTGGGCAAGAGCCAAGGCCAGCAGAGGATAGGTTCATTCACACAACCGAGACAATACATCTCCCAGTGGACGTAGGGTATTACGCTCCGGCGGCCCGAACCACTCTAAATCGAGTGTTCTTGAGTCCTTGTCTCAGCGAAGATCCAGCCCCATCGCCTAGTACTTCCCCGAGTACTCCCTCACTGGGAATAGGCGGGTGCGCTCCGCCACCCGGCTGTGGGTACCCCTAAAAATCCCCACAACAGTATCCGATGAGATCCGCATTCGCATCCGGATTAAAATATGGTCGCATCCGGATTAAAATATGGTAAAATAACATTCGAATCCGATTTTTTCCGTATCCAATTCAAATCCATCCTTAGGCACAACCAAACCAAAGAAGAAAAGGGGGTTGAAACGAGAGCTAGTAGTAACCTTATCTTTCCTGAAGACGGCAATTCCTTACCCGGGAAGCAAGCGGTGCAAAAAGGAAACCGATGCGTCATGCTATGGCGCACCGCGCACCAAAAGAAAAAGAGGAAATATGGAGCTCTTATTATTTTCTTGCTTACAGTGACACATCTTTTTTTTTCTTCTCAAACTGACTGCTGATGATTTCTCTTGGGAATCATCAGGGTACCACGAGCAGCAAACATGCAACCAAACCCTCCAAAAGCACCCACTTATTGTTCCTCACCCCCAACGACCTGCGAAAGCCATGGATCCCTCTCTTGTTCATCGGCCCCCATCCATCACCAACCGTCATCCAAAATAACCAATATACCACCCACACAAAAGAACACCAAACGCTGATGCACCATGCGCAATGCTACCACCGCTGCCTCCTACTTCTAGCCTAACAGTTACCTAGCGTTAGCCACAATACCAATAGTAATTTTTTGCATTAGACATGACCCCGTTAATCTGCCGGAGATCATCTTGCGGCGACGGCGATCCGGCGCGTCGTCAATACGTCCATTCCTGCGGGAGGTTCAGCTCGAGAGCAGCGCCGCCGCCGCCGAGGAGCTGGGACGAACGGCTCGCCAGCAGGGCGTTGCTCCGACTCACCAGCGCATCTGACGAAGCCAAGATAAAAAAAGGCAGGAACTGTTAATCCGTGCCATTCACAGTCCAGCTAAGACACATTAATTAGTGTACTACTGGAGGGAATTAATTACCGTGATCAAGAGCGAAACCGCCTGGGTAGACGGGACGGGCCCCGAGGTCCTCGACGTTGAGGTTGAGCGCCTGCACGACGCGCGCCGGGAGGAGAACGGTGGAGCAGGCTGTTGCCAAATGCCACAGACAAGAAATCAGCGAAAAGTTCATGGAGAGTGCACTGGAAAACAAACAGACAGGTTCAGGACGCGGTGGGCGCTTACCTGGCTTCTTCTTGGGTTCAGCGGGGGCGCCAGCCTGGCGGGGGATGAACACGCCGGTGCCGGCGCACTCGCGCTTGGCGCCGGGAGGGGCGAGGAACAGGGCGCGCATGCCGGCCGTGGACGCAGGCGGCTGTTGCGGCTTCTGGAGCGGGGGCCACGCGGACGGGTTGAGGACGGGCGGCGCGGCACAATAGCCGGCGGTTCGTTTAGGTCCGCAGGTTCGCGTGCCCCACGCCGCCGCCGCCGCGGCGGCGAGCTCCTGCTCCCGTTGATGCTTGAGCATCTGCTGTTGCTTCAGGGCATTAAACTGCAAGGGAAGAAACCACGCCTCAGAAACCACTGCGCACTGAAGAAAAATCAGAAAGGAAAAGCTTACGCGTCGCCGTAATCCATGGCCTGGCACTTACCTGAGCAACTTTCCGGCGCTGTTCCAGCAAGTTGTTCGGCTGATAGTGATCGGCACCGGCGGCCTTGGGTGCCGGGGCTGGCGCAGCGGGCTGCTTCGCCGGCACCACGACGGCATGGCCATGAAGAGCAGCCGCGTTCTTCGGCACGGGGATGCTGTCGCTGCGCAGGCGGGCCACCTGCCCGGCCGCCTGGTGCAGCACGTCCCAGGGATCGGCCGGCTGCTGCTCCAGCGGCGACGACGGCGGCGAGCTGACCTGCGACGCCACGCCGTTGGGGCTCTCCTCCCCGGAAGCCGGCAGGCCGCACAGGATGGACTGCGGCGAGCCGGCCATCACTTCCGCCTGCCACGCGACAAGGGGGCGAAAGAATCAGCGCTCCGCGGAATTCGAAACTCAGAAGCTCTCCTTCCAAACAGGACACGACGACGCAACAGAAATGGAAAGCCAACCTTTGGAGGGGAGGAATCATCGCCGGCTGCCTTGGCGTTCCCGACGAGGAGCCCAGCCACGCGGCGCGAGAGCCCGCCTAGCCCTTCCTCCTCGTCGCTCTCGCTCCTGGCGGCCACGGCCGCTTTCTCCTCCTCGGAGAAGAAGTCGTCGTCCAGGAACTCGTCCGGGAGCCAGAACTCGGCGCCGCCGGCGCGTGGGCACTCCTCCGCCATTCCACCAAAGGAAAACAAGCCCCGCGACACGCTTGGACGGGGACCGGCCGCGCGCCTGACCCGAATAATATAGCCCCGCCGGTGGCTAGAAGTTGTCGCTGGAGGAAGAAATAATAATGGCCCCCTCCCGGCCCCCCCTAAAACTCGTCCCCCCTCTGCTTTGCGTGAGACGAGAAGGTTGGGGGAGGACCCGACCCGGACGGCGAGGCCACCGGAGTGTATCGGATTTTGTTAGCGACCTCAGGCAAAGACGACGGGCGGAGGGGAAGAACGAGCGGGAATGTGGAAGGGCGGCGACACGCGCCGAGCCCGAGCGAGCGGCCGTGGAGGCGGAGCAGTGGTGAGGGGTCAAACTACTTCTGCCGCCGGGGGATGTGCGGGTGGATTATATAAAGCGTGGCGAGGGGAGATGGAGAGAGAGAGAAACGGGGCTTATCGCGAGATGGGATTAGCGGCGGGGCCGCGTTCCCGTGCGTCTCGCGGCGTCCAAGCTCGTCGCCTCGTGTGTGCCCTCCTCCCTCGTGTGGGTGGGGCTAAACTGGGGAGTCCAACCAGATGGACGTCGTCGCTGCTCCTGCGAAACGAGGAACAGGAAGATTTTCCAGCCTGTTAGTTGCTCCTATTTGTGGTTTCGGCATTGCTTTCGTGTTGGCACCCACCAACAGCTCCATCGTCGGAGGGCAGCTCAACTAATGTTGACCGCACCGTATGTTAACCGAGGAAAGCCCGTGTTTACACAAAGGAACACGGAGAAATTGCTCGGTTTGTGGCGCACTAAAGATAGCCTGCCATCTCGCTTTTCATTAATCCAGAGTGTGGCACAAAAATAGGTATTTCACCGGTTAAAACGGTCAATTTGACCTTTGTAGAAAAAATGTTTTTTATTGTTACCTATAAATGGTAATTTATGATTTTGCAATGGTTTTTTTTTCATAGAATCCCAAACCTACGAAGCTGGAGTACGTGTCAATGGTAATTTATGATTTGTCCTTTTCCAATGATGTTTCATAATTATGCAGTGTTTTTTTCCGAAAACGCGAAAACACTTTGAAGCTTCACATAAGGGTTTGTATTGTTTTTCCATTGATATGGGTCGTCTCTATAAAAAAAAATCACCTTTCCATCAAACTTCTCTATTACGTGTGACTTGTGGTTGAGAGCCCACATCCTGTTTTATAGCATATTTTCTATTGATTTGTAGCTCCTAAAACTTACATCCCCTTTGGTGTGAAACTTCACTGGCTCCGCTCCACCACTGTAACGTCAAAGAGCCGGAGCCGGCGCGGTTCCTTGTTGTTTTGTATACAAATTAAAATTAGCGGAAGCCGGAAGCGGCGTTTCAAACGAAGGAATCGGATTCCAATGAATCTCGCCTGGCCACCGACGTGGCAGACGGAGATTCCCCAGGGACGGGGCCGTAGCCCAGGCCTTGGCGCGCCTATCCGTCTCCCTCTTCTCCCAGCCCCGCGCTGGTGCCGCAACTGCCGTGCCCGACGCCGCCGGAGCGCTCGCTAGTCCACCAAGCTCCTCCTCCTCCTCCATCCCTATCGCCCGCCATGCATTCCCGAATCCTCCAATCATCGGTGGCCACGCCGCGCATGCGCTCGCGCGCTTCCTCCGCGGCGCTCTCGCCGAGCGCGGGCGGACAGAAATGGCGTGAGGCACCTGCGATCCCGGGGAAAGAAACGTGAGAGCGAGACGGCCGACAAGGCCGCCCCCCCCCCCCCCCCCCCCCCCCCACGTACTTTCCCGTGATCGTGCTCCGGGTTCGCAGGAGCCGGGGAGCGGTGGCCTCGCTCGGAAGCCAAACGTGGCCGACGTGCGCCCCCCCCCCCCCCCCCCCCCAAACATTTTCGCTCCTTCCCTCGGAGAGGCGTAAGCCACGTACGGGGTTCAACGAATCTGCTCCATGGGCTAGCAGTTTTGCAGGATGTGGTTACCGGACAGGTCAACAGAACAGCGATCAGGGGCGCGAGAATCAACGGCGCTCTCTTCAGGCCTCCGTAATTTTTGCTGGGACGTAGGCTTGCTTATCGAAGGGCACGGTCATGAGCCGTCGGGTCCGGACGAGGTTCCGTGCGCATTGGATACCCATTCTTTACGGCGTGCGAGGAGGAGAGGAGGGCCGTGTCGCGCCTTTTGGACGAGCACGGTCCTTGCTCCCGGCACGTCGGTCAAGCGACAGCGCGTCGGGCCGTGTTGTTTAGCGGACCGTGCCGTCCCCGCGCCACTGCTCAAGAACGGGGAGCCGCCTCGTGCTCGCAAAACAATGGGCAATTGGGCGTGGGTTGGTGGTGCCGGTGGGTCTTGTGGCATCTGTCACCAGGCCGGCGTGCAGGCTCCCCCTGCTCGGGGCATGGCAGATTGGCCGGGGCAGGACCGCGGGCGGGACTCCTTGCCTGATCACCGAGGCTTTGCTTGCTGCTGTTCGGCAGAAAAGTACCCAACTCACCGAGGCGCTCGCTCCGCTGCTGTCTTGCATCCGCTTAGACACATGTATGGAGCATTAAATTTTTGCTACCAAACTCACCGAGGTGGGTACAAAAATCCATTGCTGTGGTGTGTGCGTCCTGTCGTGGGTGACCTTGCGCCGTTACTCCGTCAGCTGATGGGCGCGGTAAAAAAAGAAGAAGTGATGTCGTAAGGTTTGACCGCCGTTGTTGACCCATTGCGGCAGCAGCTTTGCTTTGTTGCGCGCTTCTTCGTACCGGGAACAGCTTTCCCGCCATTGCGTCCCACGGCCACGGAAAGTTGGACTTTCCCGCCAAAACCAGTGCCACTTCAAGGCGGTATGTTATTAAGAAGAAAAGGCCTCAGAGCAGAAAAGCCCGATCGTTTTGCCTCGTTTATTCAAACTTAGACGAACCAAAATACGACGAGTAGCTCGTAAGATCTCGGCCAGATTGGCTATTTGGCTGGCTTAGCTTGCCGAGAAAACTTAAAATAAACCCAAGTAAACAAACACCCCTTTAAAATTGCCGATGAACTGGGCAGAGACACTTGAGTGGCAAATATGCTTTGACTCGGGCTCCTTTGGCCGCTTTTGCAGAACTTGAAGGCGACCTGCGTACCTGACGCCATTTGGCAATGGCAGGCGCAAGAGCCAGAGCAAAGCAACGTTCACCGGCACGGGGCAGGCGGCAGGGGCTGGGTACTCCCGCAGACTTCAAATTTTGAAGCATGCCGGCGCCAACATGGAGGCCGAGGGCTGCCCGCGCTGCCGCGCCCATGTGTTGGCCGTCCGCCACGCTCCCCGCCGGCCCCGCATCCGATGCTGCACGCAAATCCCCTTTCTCGGGCCGTGTCCGCTGCTGTTGTCCTGTTCCTCACGGTTCAAGTGCCTTCCAGTCCAGGCGACGGACGGGTCCTGGGCTGCACGACGCGCACGCGTCAGCTTCGCGAAGAAAGCCGGTCGAGGACCCTTGTGGTTTGCGTTCGGCGACCCTGCCGCTCGAGTTGTTTTGATCCATGACGATGATCACACTGTACGCGATTTGCTCCAGGGCCGTTTCGTCGAATCACGGGAAGAACAGCGGATTTGATCTGATGGCTGTCTTATCTCACATCCTCGCGCAGTTGCGCTGTCGTTTTCCGCGGTGCAGCGGCGTTCGCTGTGCGGGGCACGCCGGCACGGCGCGCTGTCTTCTGGGCTGCGGCCGCCGCCCACGGGCCCCTGGTCGCAGCCGTGTCGTGGTCGTGGCACCGCCGCCGCACAACTGTTTCCCCGCCGATCCGGGACGGGGAGGGGCGGCCGGCATGGGTACCTGTGCCACGGATCGGTGTCGTCAACCTTTGAGCTGTGGATCGGTGGCCGCATCTGCCGCGAGACCAGTGTCGCGTACGTGTCAGCTAGCTCCGCACGTGATGACATTTGGGAGAGCCGACCGCACCGAACAAACGCGTTCCCCTGCAGCAACCGAGTGCGCAGGTCACGGAGACTCCAGCGTTGAATTTAGCACGGGCGCGTCATCACCAGACGACCCTGGACAAATCCCACTTTTGTTTATCCAAAATCTGACGCCCAATCACACTCTCTACCAACCCTAGCTGGTCAAGATATTTTTCCCGCGAAGCCTTTTGGCGGCCCCAGGAGGAATGAGAATGAAACCGGATTCTTCGGACGCAAGCATGGTGATTTTCTTTCCCACAGACGGAAAGCAAAGCATACCCGCTCGACCTGGAACCACGTGTGAGATTTGATGCTTCCCGTGCGTGATTTGAGAACGCGGGCGTACGTATCGCTGTAGTGCTCGATTGGAAAATCCAGTGGCACTGCCCAGTGCCCATGTTGCCTGCCATGAGCATCCATGGCTGTGCATGATACTTACGTGCTAATGAGGCGCCGGCCGGGCAGCTTTGGATCCTAAATCTTCGCGTGGAAGCAACGGGTTTAACGATAGGTCGTTTTTCTCTCTGGGTTTTTTCTGTCTGATCTTTTCCGCGCTGAGCGATCTTTGGCATGGCATGCGGTGGCACACTGGCGGTCTACGGCCTGTGCTACCCCGGAGTCAACGCGGTGATTGACCTAGGCACGGCACATGGCTGGCACGGCCATAGCACACTAGCACAGTGCAGAGTCCCGTAAAGTACATTTTACCGTGACACCTGGGACCCGCTCGTTTCTTTCCACGCCCTCTTTCTTCCTGCATGTCCTTTCGTTTCCCTTGTGCCTTGGACGCATCCGGTGGCAGCAGTGATCGTGACCCAACTGTGGATGCAGCACTGCTACAGTACTACGGCACGTCGTGCCACTGCCATGCCCGGGGCTACAGCGGCCTGGAGGGAGAGTTGTCCGGTGCAGAGACGAGAGATCTGCGGCGGCGAATCGGCGATACGGGGTTGGGACAAGCATGCCCTGGCATCCGCTGTTGGTTACTGTACAGCCAGCCTACAAGTACCTTCACTGTCTTCTACAGTGCCGCCAGAGGACACAAGGATTAGTCTCGTACTAATTACGAGCACCTAACAAATCTGATCAAGATCTTGTCCGATGAAGGCATGAAGCCCTTTCCTCCACCAATGACTTGAGATTATCTGCGCCAACCAACAGCCTCTTCTATGTGTCGTAGGATCGCACGTCTGCAGATTCATCATTTCTAGAAAATTAAACCATGGCCACCTAAAGACATCTATCCAATTTGCTACTATTTTGCTAGTGCCCTTCCTATCCTAACCAACTCAACAACAACAACAACAAAATCTAACGAAGATCAATCTACTACGTGCAGCGCAACACATGATTCGGTAGTGGGACACCACGGCCTTCCATCCCCGGATCCTGACTAGTGCTACAAATCAACTAGTACAACTACAACCTGCTACGAGAAAGAACACCACACCACCGTACCAACGGCCCAGGGCGAAAGTCAGAACGTTGACACCGAGCACGCCTTTGCGGCTTTGCCGACGGCAAAACACATCGTGCGGCGGCGCTGCCACCAAAAAAAGCCAGCAACCACCTCCACGCGATCCTTTTCTCGCGAGGCCGCGGCGGCCGCCCGCTCGCGTCGCTCGCTTTCGGTGGCTCGGCCGACGTGGTCGGGGTGCCCGGGGATCCGCCCACCTTGCCGGATCGCGTCACCGCGACACACCGTGAGGTTCCCGTGCAGTCACTGCACGTGCAGTGACTGCCATTGGGCCCACACGTCAGCGGCAGTCACTGCACGTGCAGTGACTGCACGGGAACTTCGTCCCGCGACACAAGGCATCGGCCGACCCGGACCGGATGTTCCACACCTTTTTTCTTCTTCGTATCGTAAGAAAAAAAGGAGGGAAAGAATCATCGGCTGGTTAGCTTGACACGACGAGCATCTCGGCAACATGCCAACATGCGCGCACGGGAAAGAATCATCGGCTGGTTAGCTTGACACGACGAGCATCTCGGCAACATGCCAACATGCGCGCACGCCTGCGCGCTAGTGTTCGGTGTTCACTGTCGACTATGTATTATATACCGTATTTCATACCGACTGGTATCGTATTTCGTATTATAATACTACTCTTGACCGTTTCTATTTTAAAAAATAT
Source organism: Panicum virgatum (assembly GCF_016808335.1). Taxonomy (NCBI): domain Eukaryota; kingdom Viridiplantae; phylum Streptophyta; class Magnoliopsida; order Poales; family Poaceae; genus Panicum; species Panicum virgatum. Next base: position 54,664,574 of record NC_053140.1, on the reverse strand, counting down.
AAAAATTATCATTTATAATTAATTTATAGTCATTTTTTACCATATTTAATTGTATAAATTTCATAAATATGGGGAAAAATAGTTCCCGTTCGTTTTCACCCCTACTCATGCATGCATCGGAACCAACGCACCTCAGAGTCTAGTACTAACACGAATTTACTATTTTTTAAAGACTGCCCTATATTTGGTTGTAGGGGTCTTGAAATTTAGACAAGTTTATCAAAAAAAGAAATCAGAGATGGAAACAGAAGTTGAATTAGACCGGATCAAGTTGAACGGGTAATTCGCGTCGCTGTCTCGGTTACGTACGGCCGTGATCACCTGCCTTGTTGAATAAAAATCAGAGCGTCAGTGTCACCCTAGTGGCGCCGATTATGGAGACGAAATCAAGCCAGCCGGCGCTAGATGACAGTCTGCAGTTTGCCGTCTCGTCTCTTATGCGTCAGGTGCCGCGGCCTTCTGGACGTGCTCAACGAAACGGAGGGTCAGCATCACTCAGATGGAATCTCCTTAGCGCCTGGCTCCAGGAATTGGCAATTTTGCACGCACGGTGATCGAGTCAAGAAATTGTCTCGGCCTGGCGGCAGCACTAGGCTAATCTTGTGGTGTCTCTGTCAGTACAGCACGCGTAATGCGACGATCCTGAGCTTTCTGCAGTTCATAGTATTGGCATTTCTCAGAGTACTGATTCCAAACGGCCTCCTAGGAAGTACACACCACCGTGTTGTATTGTGACTGTTGCCATGAGACAGTAATTTCTGCTTTGTGCAAATTGTTCAACTAAGTTCAATTCGTAACGTTATTATTACGGGCCATCGAAGGAGGTTATATTGCAAGGAGAATTCATTGCCTGGCCACTGGCATTCATTCACGCTTTAACTGAATCAGTGAACTTTGTGTTCCCTACTATTCAATTCACTTTTTTTTAAGCACCCAGGAGCACTGGGGAATCATGTAAGAACTCAGTTGGACACCCACGCTGACCACGCGCTCAATGCAAATGGACTGCCAGAAAGTCCGAGCACGCGTCTACCGGAGCTTAACACACGCACACATACCCACACCCTACACACACAAGCTCCAACACCCCTCAGGGGATAAATCCCTGGTGCGACACCCGGAGTCGACCCTGGTGGGCTGCCTGGACACCGCCACAGCTGGCCACCGAGCTCTCAGCTCGTTCGCTCAATTCACCTTTCGAATTTATTCAAGCGCCCCCCAAGCCACAATCAGCACGCGATAATTCGAAGAATAAAAAAAATGGCCCTCTTCATCTCCATCGCAGCCTTCTTCCTGGCGGTCACGGGCACGTCCGTGTTCTTGGCCACCCACGCCGCCGCCGCGGCCGACCTCTAGACGAGACGAGAGGGTCGTTCGTTGCAGCGGCGCCGTCGCAGATCCTCAGCGGTGTGTCCAATGAACAAAGGAGAGAGCCGGCCCATCAGTGACAGCGACCAAAATGAGCCTTGCTGGCTCCTGTGTTTCCTCAAACCAATGAAGAAGTCAAGATGCTCCATTTTTTTTTCTCTCGCTTTTATGTATCATATTTGTTTCCTTTTGAAACCATATGGCTTGTTGGTTTTATAGGATAGAATAAAGCCAACCGGTGCTCAAATGGCAGGCAACAGTTAGTTCATCCTTACATCCGCCGCTCTTTTAGACTGAATCAATCCACGGTCAGCATCACTGAAATGGAGCCAACGTGAGCAACATCTGACGGCCACTCATCCGATAACCTGATACCATTGGAGGAATTAGTATCCCGGTCTACACACTTCCCTGGTAGAAGTAATAATTGTCCTGAATTGCTTGTCGTGAGAAAATTAAGCGCACCAAATGCATCAAGTTGCTTCGCTGAATTTAGCACGTCCTAGTACATTGCATGGACCTGCTCTGAAAAAGACAAAACTGCAATCCTTTATTCCCCTCTCCAAGGTGATGTGAAGTGCAATCCAAGTCTTAATCCCAAGTCTAAACCTCTCCATCATGCACTGAGAAGAGTACAAGACCATGCAATCCGGCCAGTGCCAGGGACTCGCCATCTTCCCCGCCGTTGCACCTGCGGAGACCGTACCTCCGGTGTACCGACCGTTGGGCATCCGGCGACGGAAAAGTTTTGCTGCCCGGCCCGGCCGAGCAGCTCACGGAAACCGCTGGCGCCGATCGACTTGCTCCGCAATCATCCCCTAACCCACCAAATCGACCTGAAGCGAGCACCCAATTAGTTCCGCGCCTGACGCACAGCAACATCATTGGACGCGCTCCGGCCTGCTCGACAAGACACGATTGCCCCTTGCGTATCCTCCTGTCATTCTGAACCGTCGCGACGAATTATCTTCGACTACCAGTAGAGATCTGGAGTGGTCTCCCTGCCGATTAAACGTGTAACCGATTCAGTCGCCGCGAAAGCGAGGAGACGGTGCGGCGTTTTCCTTCTGGCGACCTAACCGGCGACTGACCACCCGGCGACGGCGAGGGCGAATGATTGGCAGCGGGGTCGCCGGACAGCGACGTCGGGGATGCGGATGCAGGCTGACCGTGCGTAGTGCGCACACCTAGCGCCGCCAGATGGAACAGGTCTCCCGACCCAAAGGGTGCCGGACTGCCGGGACTGTGACCTGACGATGGCCGGAGACTCGAGCCCACCGAAGCCGCCGGAAGATGGCGAGGTGGAGCAGCGGCGAGCGACCGCCGGAGTTGACCGCGGACAAGAATGGGATTTTTTTTTTGAGCGACAAGAATGGGATTGGGATGGGATGGGACGGCTCTCCAACTACACTACACTTGTCAGTGTCAAGATGCTTTGGGCCGTGTTTAGATGAAGCGCAAAATTTTTTGTGTTGGAATCTTACTAATTTAAAGTACTAAATGAAGTCTATTTATAAAATTTTTTGCACAGATGAGTTGTAAATCGCGAGACGAATCTAATGCTAATTAATCTATAATTAATTCATAATTAGCGGATGGTTACTGTAGCATCACTATTGCAAAATCATGGATTAAGTAGGCTCATTAGATTCATCTCGCGATTTACAGCCCATCCATACAAAAAGTTTTGTAAATAGACTTCATTTAGTACTCTATACATGTGTCAAAATATTTGATGTTATGTTTTTTTTTTGCGTTTAGGGGTTTACAGGTAAAGATCAAACAGAGCCTTGATTGTTTTTTTAGGGTCGATGCTTTGACTGTTCGAGAGCTGGGGCATGCGCGCGCGCGCGTCTGACCTCACCCGTACTGTGGCACGGTGCATCTCTTACCAAATCGGACATTTGAGGAGTTGCTACTGTAATCATGTCAGGTTTGTTCTCAACCTGAATTGAGGTTCGCTAAACAATCAGAAGCTGAAACTCAGAAACTAGTATCGTAACGTTGTGACGGGCTGGGCTCAAAGCATGCAGCATGCAGTTTAACAGTCACAGCGAATATGTGTTTCAGATAGAAAACATCACCTGAGAGTTAGCTCTTTCAGTCGAGATATTTTTCTTTCCTTTTTTTAGGGGCTTGTATCAGTGAAAGACAAATTAAGCCTCCCCTATGATTTTCAGTTTAGACGGGAGATCCAATTAAGCAAAACATGATGAATAGAGCTGCTATACAAAAAAAAAAGGAAGACCCGAACCTGCATCCAGGTCTATGAAAACTCATAGTAACACTGCAACACCGATTGTATGAAACACTAGTAATTCTTACGATGAATATCCTAGCGCCGACAGGCGATAGCAACAGTGGCAGCGGTTGTCTTAATCACGAAAAAACCAGGGCGAACTCTCCATTTTATTCCTAGCGGCCAGACTTTGATGAGGAGACTAACCAACGTGGGGGGGTTTTACAACCTTGCCGTATCTATCCACCATGATCCGAACGCGATGTGTGCAGTAACACATGGTTAGCAACGCATTTACGGAGACGACCTCGCAGTAGACTCCCGGGCAATCTTGTTTGATCCTCCTCTCGGCCTCATGCGCTGGAAGGCCAACGACCTGCGGCCACCGCCAGCCAAAATATTGGAGGTCACCAAGCCTCCTCCGAATTGTGGGTTGCTGTCGTCCAACCTGACAAGGAGCAGATGGCATCCATATCTTTCATTTGCTTAACAAAATAGACTATGCGTTTGTCTGAAAGAAATGCACATCTTGCTGCCAAATAAAATGGCGAATGGAAAAACATCTGCCAATTAACACGGGAGACACGATGAAATACTAAAACATGTCAAGACGAATCAGAATCTAGGAGTCACTTGCTCACTTGTACTCTGCCACGAGTTGTTTGGATAAATCAAAGGAATAGTGCACGCTTTCTTTCTTTGGACCCAAAACTTCAAAACAGGATGATCAAATTATCATACCTTGGTCTTCTTTCTCTTCTTTGGAGAACGAACCTTGACCATTTCCCTTTTAACTTTGAAAAAGAATGAGCCCATTGCGTACCTAGATTATAAACATAGCCATAAGAATAATCTGCTTTACCTATTACTACAATGGCAATGGACAATATACAGTATAATATCTTAAAACAAAGTAATACCAAGCCAGCACTTTGCTGCATATTCTGCATTTCTGCAATCGTCACTGACTAGGAAGTTCAGGAAAAAAAAACTAAAAAAAAGAACATAGGATACAGATTCGTGGTTGCATTTAGTACATTTGATTGACAGAGGTAACATATAGTCGCACTGTATTTGTTTGCAATCCTCGCTTGCTGGCAAAAAAGAGGTTCCATTTACTTTGTGACTCATCAGAACTACAACTAGTCGAGAATTCGACGCACAGGACTTATTCAGTTATTCTCAAGCTGGTGGCTCCTGGTAGAACCAAATTGATTCAAACAGGACCCTGACGCAAATCTGGGATTAAAACTTGTGCCTAGAATACCATAGCCAAAGGACCATTTGAAATGGATAGATGTTAAGTTTCTCTCGACAGATTGGCTTCCCACTTGATAAAGTGTAACGAAACAGGTCTGTGAATTGGTGTTGCTGACCTCACTACACATCAAACTGTTCCTGAAACTACGGGTTGCTAGATCACAAAAACAGAAATATGAAATGATGGTTAATCACTAGAGTCAGCCGCAGCAACAGCAATGCAGCGCTTCGTCTGCAAGTCTTAACAACAGCAGGCAGCACCCTCAACTCATCACAGAAACTGTATTTTCATATCGAAAATTTCATTCAAGAATTCGATCACAACAGAAAACAAAGCGTAGGGCCAGGGAAGGGTAACCTGATCGGCAGGGACGGCGACGGAATCAAAGTCCGCAGACCGGATTGGGGATGATTTTATAGGCGCGGATTAGGGTTGTGGACCGGTGGAACCCGGCGAAACCGCATTCGATCCTGAGGCTGTACAAGGAGAAAAACACTGATCTAGTGATCTTTATTTATAAGTAGGCCGTGGGCTGGGCCTGCAACAAGCGCTGTGATTTTCCCGGGCCTCCACACGAGCCTGGTCCACCCGGCCACATGGATCGACTCAAGTGCGGGCCCGGATTAGTGTTGGATCGTGATTGGGCCAGGCCCAAACCAAGCGCACCCACCTCGGGCCCCTTTTTTCGCCGAGGCAGGCCACGTAGGCGTCCACCCGCGCGCTTCTCGTGAGACGTGACAGGCAGCCCGCGCACGGCGGCGCGCCCGTCGTCGTCTCGCGCAGGTGGAGCGCCGCGGACGGCGCGGCACGCACTCGACAAGCTTTGTCACGGGAGGGGTCGAGGCCGAAACGACCCTGCAGATAGCCAAAGCGAAAGCAGGAGGAGAAATCCAGCGGACGGCCAGGGGACCCCGCCATGGCGGAGCGGAGGATCGGCGTGGCGATGGACTTCTCGCCGAGCAGCAAGAAGGCGCTGCGGTGGGCGGCCGACAACCTGGTGCGCAAGGGCGACACCCTCGTGCTCCTCCACGTCCAGCACCACGGCCGCGTCGAGAGCAAGAACGTCCTCTAGTCCCACACCGGATCGCGTAAGCGGCGGCGCGGGTCGCCGGCCTCGGCGTCCGATCGATCTGTTCATGTGTCGATGAGTCTTCTCGCCGTAATCTACCTTCTTGATGATGACGATTTGGATCCATGGCAGCGCTGATCCCGCTGGAGGAGCTCATGGAGCCGCAGGTGAGGCAGCGCTACGACATGCCGGAGGACGCCGAGGTGTACGACACGCTCAACGCCCTGGCCCGGGAGAAGGAGGTGTGCTGCTTGTCGTTCGATTTCGTTTTCGATCCATGGCTTGCTTATTAGTTATTATTACTGTGCGTCTAAGCTCTGCAAGCTGTGGCGGATCGGAGGTGATCCACTGATCCTTTTCCCCCTTTGCGTTCCATGATCAGCTGTGCGTGGTGGTGAAGATGTACTGGGGCGATCCGAGGGAGAAGGTGTGCGACGCGGTGGCGGAGCTCAACCTCGAGTCGCCCTGAGCTATTCAGCCAGAGCAGTTTGTAAAACTGAAATTTCCTGAAGTTTTTTCTGCAGGTGTTGGCACGCACGGATGGGGACATTCCGAAGTTGAAATTCAGTTGCGTGAGGTTTTACAAGGATGCCATACGGGAACATGCATCCCGTCGCGTCATTTTGCTTTCAGCGAGGCAGCGCGCTCCTGGTCATTGTCCGCGCGGCATGTGAGGTGTTGCTGGGTTTGCTGTTCATGCGCCGCGGCCGGTGCCGGTGAGGTGATCGAGGCCACACGCGTGCCTTGTCGTTCCGGAGCTGCACTTCACATCCGGCGTGTGACGTCCATAAGGCCAGGGGCGCTGCTTGAGATCTGCTTTGAAGGAAGGCATCCTTGTCGTCCAGCTCCCAGCAGCCTCATGAAGCTCCATGCTCTCTCATCACTCCCAACCACGCTCCCAGTTTTTTGGACGTGATTCCGGGGGGCAATGAAATATTAGCACGATTTCATCATCGATCAAGCCGGGCAGGCGGTCACCGGCCACGGGGGCGCGCCGGGCACATGCTTGCCACTTGGACAGCCGGATGCTACTAACCTGGGCACTTAGCCAAACGCTGTCGCGCTGACAAGGCCCAAGATGCTAAACCTAAACACGCGAATCAGATGCGCTTCCTGGCCACAGGCTTCCAAGTGAAGACTGATTTTTCAGTAGCCTTTTCTTACCTGGTCCCCAGTTCACAGTCATCCCCGATCCTGGATTAGTTTAACTCCGGATAAAGCTGCTTATCTCACTCATAAAGGGCACGGGCAGTACTGAGAAAGAGATCTCGCCGTTTCAGAAGTTGTATGCACGTAGCCGCAGCAACAGATCTTATCTTGTCAGAATTCAGATCAACGCACGAACAGTACTGGGAAGTGCCAGACGCTGGCAGTTTGCCAGAGTGGCACGAACCCGCGCTGCGCACCAGAAACCAGCACGCTGGAGATTCAAACGGAACACCGGGCGAGGCGGCGAGCCGAAATTTTGTCCCGAGCCCTCGCGCCCTCGCCAGAATTCAGAAACCAAGCGAGGCCGAGGAGCGCCGTCGTGCGGCGACCGCGGCCCTGAACCGAGGAACCAAAGATGGGGGGTGTGTTTAGTTCCCACAAAATTTCCAAACTTTCTATCACTTCCATCACATCTTCTATCACATCGAAACATTAAATATAGCAAATAATCCATGCATGGAGTACTAAATGTAGTTAAATAAAAAAACTAATTGCATAGTTTTGATGTACGTTGCGAGACGAATCTTTTGAGCCTAGTTAGATTACGGTAGGACAATATTTATCACAAACAAACGAAAAGTACTACAATGTGCTACAGTGACTAATGCGATTTTTTCTCCCCTTTTCCCCTCATCTAACCACAGCCTTGGCTTCCCGCGCCACCGCCACGGCGTGCTCTGCTCTGTGCTCTCGGAGTCGCAGACGATGGGGAGGAGTGTTGGGCCGGGGACAGGGTACGCCGCGACAAGCGTGGCTAGTTTCCCGTTGGAGTTGGCCCGGCGGCCCCGAGCGGAGCTTTTCCTGTTTCCTTTTTCTTTTTTGCAGGCTGCGGCAGTTGCACGGAACTTTTTTCATTTTTATATTTTTTAAAAATTAAAATTTCAAAAATATATGTCCGTTTTCAAATATTTCAAAAATATACTCTGGTCGCCCTCCCATAGGGCGACAGGCCCAAAGTGTAATTTTATTTTTCTTCCAATTTGCAACGAAGTCCCTGGAGAGAAAAAAAGGGGGGGACCTGTCGCCCGTTGGGGGGCGACAGGTCCCCCCCTTCTTTCCGACAGACCCCTTCCAGGGACTTTTATTTTTCCAGTGACCTATTTTGAGCTATTCGAGCGTGTATTCGTCATCATCGTCGGCAAGATCTCGGCCGCTAACTCCTACCGCACGTAACTTGTCCTTCATTAAATCACGGGAAAAAATCGCAAGAACATCCCTTATTTCACGAGCATTATGGAACCCACAAACATAATAAGTTCACATCAATAATATCTATAAAAACAAATGACAAGTAACCTACCACAATCATAAACATCGGATACAAATAAGCGGTCCACAGCTATCTCATTACAAATAAACATCATATACATCTAACCACCCCTAGGGCGTCGGACCCTCTTAGCCCTCTGCTGGGCACGGACATGTCCCTCGGAGTAGGTGAGAACATCCGGAGACCTCACCTGTCGCTCAGGACGCGCAAGGGGCTGCGGTGTCTGCTGCTGAGAGATCCCAAGTGGTGCTCCTCCTAGCTGTGAATACCCCAAGACATCGGGGTCACCTTGCGCGGCAGGCTCTTCTGGACTCAAGCTGTCGAAGTCGTCTAAGGTGAATGTCTCGTTATCTGGTCGAAAGGAGGAAGAAGAAGGTCCGGCGTCTGCATCGGGGTAGAATCCTACGCAAAAAATGTGGATGTTAGCGTACGCTCGTATATTTCGTAATGACATGTAGAAACCGAAATACGAAACATAAATTAACCTGTGTAGGCCGGTATCTGTGGCCCCGGTACCATCCCTGGATACGGTCCGCCAACTGGTGATGTCCCTCTAAACATTCCAGTATGGCCGAACGCAGTAGCTGGATCGTATCCTGTATGTGATATTAGTAAATATGTAGGAACACTTGATGTAATTATAAAGAGATATGTACGTTACCTGCACTTGGGAAGAACTGCGACGTCGGCCCGTGCATGGTCGACGGACACGGGAACGACGACGAGGCCTGAGACGACCCGTGGCTGTCTTCGTACTGCACACGGCTTCCGAAGTTGTGCGCTACCTGACGCAACTGATCACGCTGCCTCGATCATGCCTCTGTCTGCTCAAACTGGGTCATTGGGGATCCGGCACGTACCCTCGTCAGGTAAGTCGAGCAGTCCGTCTCCATCATGTTGCAAAGGCGAAGCTGCATCAATTCAGTAAAGTTACAAACACATGAATTATCTTATGAATATGATTATATATATATGCAAATATGATCAAGAGACTCACCGCGCCAGCTAGTGCCTCCACGTGGTGCCGGGCATAGCCATCCTGAGGCCTCGCCTGGTGTGGCTGCGGTAGAGTGTCAACAAAAACCAGACGGCTCCATTGTACCTGTGGATATGACGCGGTGCAGTTTGGCCTTTTCAATCTTCTCTGCATATATTGTGTCACTCTTTTGCAAAACTGAATTTGGGGGTTGCTGATGTTTATGCTTGCAGCCGTGTAACGCTCTCTGAAATACTTCATGCACCCATACATGATGAACTCAACAATTCCCACAAGTGGAAAGGCACGACAAGAACGCATAACCATATTGAAACACTCTGCATGGTTCGTTGTCTGAATACCATATCGTATTCCGTTGGTATCATAAAGGAATGACCATTTCTCCTTAGGTGCACCTCGAATCCAGTGTGAAAATGGCTTCTCAATTGAATCCCTAGCCTCTGCAGCCTGACTCGTGCCTGCTCCTGATGCCCTTACCTTCACTAGCTCTGCAGTCAACTGATCAAGCATCTGCCATAATGCATTGAATTTTCTCTGTTGATTTTGGGTGCACAATCTCTTAAACAGGTTCTTAAGATCCTTGTTCTTGAAGTGTTCATAGAAATTTGCACCCATATGCCTAATGCACCACCTGTTTTGGACATCAGGCCATAATGGAGGCGTTGTCGCAGTTCCACGTTGCAATTTCAGTATTGATTGCAGGATACCTGCATGCCTATCACTAATAAGGCACACATCTGGACGTGCAGCAACAACATGATTCTTCACTCATTCAAGAAACCAATACCAACTGTCTATGTTCTCATTCTCAACAAATGCAAATGCGAGCGGAACAATTTGGTTGTTGCAATCTACACCGATTGCGGTGAGTATCTGACCTTTATACCTTCCAGTCAAAAATGTGCCATCAATGCAGATCACCGGAAGACAAAACTGAAATGCTCTAACAGAAGCACCTATGCAAAAGAAGGCTCGTTGCATAATTCTTTGTCCCCTAGTCACGGCTGGTAAAAGGTATGTGTCATAAAAGCTTCCAGGATTTCTAGCAGCAACCTGGGATAACATACGAGGTAGGTTATCATATGATGCCTCGTATGTGCCGAACCGCATCTCGAACACCCTTTGTTTAGCCCGCCATGCCTTCAAATAACTGATGGTGTACTGGTAAGTCTGCTCAATGTGTCGAACAATTATTTTTGGCTCATAATTTAGGTTGTCCATAATAAACTCATACATTTGCTTTGCAACAAAGTCGCATGATATATTGCGATGCGAGGGAAGAATTTCTGACAGCAAACAAGTGTGCTCTGTGACAATGGAACATTTCCAGTTTGACTTCCATTTTCCCTTGAATGCATGGACTCGCCATGGACATCCAGCATTCACACACTTCACCTCATATTCTTTACTGCCAGACTTTACGACTCTGAATTCTCGTTTCAATGAGATTGCCCATAGTCTCACAACATCTTTTACGGCTTCAATGTTTGGATATGTTGCATCTTGCACTACCTCATTCCCTCTGTACTCCCACTCCTGATTTCGTACATCTTCTGCGACATGACTGCCAAAACCATGCTCTTTCCACTCTTTTGGCAATGAGTACTACTCGTTATCAGATGAGTCCTCATATTCTTCCATCTCTATTGCGGTTTGGTCTTCTGCCACCATCTCGTCCACAATGCTATGTATCCTCTCTCCCTCATCGGCAAGGTCCTGTGGTCCCATGTTTTGGTTCTCTGTCTCTTCTGACTCATCTTGCTCAACATAATTGGTCTCTCTTCGAATACTCGGAGTTCCTTGATCTGCACAATGTTGGATTTCATTTTGTGTCTTCTCCCGGATTTGAACAAGAATGGCCAGAGGCCACCCACGCTCTAGAGATGCTTGCATGTACTTCTGCCAGTCATCAGTGCTGTGTATCATCATTAATTTCCATAATTCACTTTCTACCTCACAATTAACAAGAGACTGGACAGTGATCACATGTGTCAACGGATCAACATGGAACTCACGCTGCAGCCACTTACATATGGAACCAAAACTCCTTTCCAGAGGTTTATCTATGCCGCTAGATGTGCGCTTAAAGACAGAAAGATCTACTCCATTTGGCCCATACATAACATTGTATTCACCATAAAATACTTGAAACTGCATCTTGCTCGACATATCTGTATATCACATAATACTTATCGAGTTATACTCTTTACTTCACTACCTTATTCAATAATCCGTAAAAACTAAGTATGAAATTCAATTACAACGTATAAGTATTCATAACTACGTGATGACACTCAAATTCTATAATGCATAAATGGTTCTACTAATTTTCTAAACTAATTTACTACTACGTAACTACAAACTAAAGTATCATTGAACTCCTACTTAAATGGTTCTACTATAGCACTAATTAAATCAAATTACTCATATTAAAATACGTAGTACTTAAATATAATAATATTTAAACTAAATGTACTAACCTGCAGATCACAAGTGCTGAATCCGGCAGGGCTTCGCCGCTTTCCTTCTCCTCACTCCTCTCTTTTTTCCTGGATTTTTGGTGGAATTTTCGGGCTCAAATGAGGAGGAAAGGGGAGGGCTTGAGCTTATATAGGGGGGTACCCCCGGTCGCCCGCGGGGGGGGAGGGGGGGCGACAGGCCCCCCTGTCGCCCGCGGGGGGGGGGGGGGGGGGGGCGACAGGCCCCCTACCGCGCCCGTGGGCTGGGCCCAGCGGCGGTCGCCCGTGGGCTGGGCGACAGGCCCCTGTCGCCCCCCCCCCAACGGGCGACATGTTTTTTTTATTTCCAAGGACCTTATTGCGAATTTTAAAAAAATCACTTAAGGCCTGACGCCCTATGGGAGGGCGACCGGGGTATATTTTTGAAATATTTGAAAACGGACATATATTTTTGAAATTTTAATTTTAAAAAAATATAAAAATGAAAAAAGTTCAGTTGCACGCATCGCGCCAACGGCTATTGGCCGGCCCAGCCGCCGCTGCTGCAGCTGGGGACCTCGGAACGTTCTCTGTTGCGCAGGCCTGCTGGCCTGTATCGGGAAACAGGACGCAGGAGTACATGCCCCCTCCCTGTTGACATTTTCTAAACGTTGGAGGTGACAGTCTGACCGGCACTCCTGACACAGTGACACCCCCTGTCACTACGCAAGCGGTCGAGCCCTTAGCCCCTTACGGTGCTTGGAGATTTTAGAACCCTTGAGGGCCAGATCTAATGGATAGAAAGGAGGAGGAATCAGTTATAAAAAGCTAAATATGTGGGCCAGGAATTATTATTTTGTGGGTCAGAAACCACTTATAAAAATCATCTTAAGGGTATTTTAGTACTTTTCATTTCTTTTATCCTTTCAACAGTCAACACACGTCATCGTCGCGTCGCTTCCGCCGCCGCTGTCACCGCCGGCGTTCAGGCTCTCGCCGGCGCATGGCCCTGGTCCGGGGATGGCGGCGCAACACGGACGAGGCGCAGGGCTGTCTACGTAGTGCAGCACGAGCGTCATGTTCATCTTTGTCGCCGCCACCACCACCGAAGGCCACCCCCCGCCGCTGCATGTCAGGTCCGACGATGGCGGCGCGAATGGGAGGGGTGGGGGCGGGTAAACAGCACAGCGTCAAGGTGTGGACTGCGATTGGGAGGCGCGGGGCTGGCGTAAGGCAGGGGGCACAGTGCTGGGTGAGCTTGCACCGCCGCCGCCAGCGACATACAGAGCCCTCCTGGCAAGAATCAGCCTATTCTGCCGCCCACCTGCAGGATACAGCTCGCGCGAGGCTCCGACACCGTTGGCAAGCCACTCTGCTCTTGCTATTCATCCGATCCATACTCTGACCTCTTGGTTCGCAATTCTTCTTCTAGAATGTACATTAGTTTGTAATGTACAAGCCCGAACTCCAAATCAAAAGGCGTAGGTAGAGCTGAATAGGAAAGAAGAAGGTTATTAGTTTGTAAATTAATTCGTTTGGATGCGTCGTGCGCTGTCGGTACCCTGCAACTAGGGTACCCACTCCTACTGTGCCAAGACTTGCGTAGTTATCCGTAACTACGCCCTAAGGAGCTGAGCAGCCGGACCCCTGGGGTCCGACTCCATCTCACCGGACCAACGGTCCTGGACCCGCTTCCCGCTCGGGGACGGGTCCGGTGTCACCACGTGTCCCAGAGGTGGAAATGCTCAGCACCTGTGGCCGCGGACCCGGACCCCCGTGAGCTCTCGGCTCAGCTAGCTGCTCGGGTGGGGTCCGGAGCCGCCACGTGTCACGCAGACGCGGCGCGCGGGCGCAAGCCTTCCGCTGGAAGCTTCCTCACCCACCCGCATTAAGTGCGAGCGGTTGAGGCGTGCTCTGCTGCCGCTGGGCACGGGGCAGCTTTTGTCAGTCCACACTGTGGATCGCTAGTTACCGAGGCGGCTCGTCAGTTACCAAGGCAAGCATTAAAGACTCAGCGCCGCGCGTATGGGCAATAAGTCATGATGACCAGCTACTAACTGGAGCAACAGTGCACGCTGCTACAGCGGATTGAATCAGTAGTTCGGCGCTTCATCATGACCTCGACGCGCGGCTCCAGAGGTTAGACTCTACTCCGACAGGACAGCTCAAGACCATCCCTGGTCAGAAGCTACGCACGAAAGCCAACGAAAAGATCTCCGGATCTGAGGTATTGAAGGCCAAAGTGTAGTTTATAATACATCACCGGGCCCACCTGTCGGGGCCCCGTTCAGTGTACGTGCTCCCCTTGGATGTATAAAAGGGAGAGCACGCCCAATAGAACACAGGTTCACACAGACTCTCGAAGGCTAGGAAAAAGACATGCCAAGACTCTAACAACACAAGCTCGGTTTCACTCCGAACAACCCTGCTCTCAACCTCTTGAGAGCGCAAGCAATACAACACACAGTGGACGTAGGGTATTACGCTCCGGCGGCCCGAACCACTCTAAACCTGCTGTGTTCATCGCGTTCTTCCACCGAGATTGGGCTAATCCTAGCTAACCCCCGAGTACTCACCCTCTGGGTTTATGCGGGTGCACTACGCCACCCGGCTGTGGGTTTGCACACCACGACATGCGCGGATGGTCGAGGGAGGGTACGCAGGCCGTCGCCGCCGGGAAGAACTGTGCGCACGGATCGAGGGAGGGACGCATGCAGGCCGCGTCGCCGGGGAAGACTGAAGAGCCGTGCGTGGTTGGCCGGTCGAGGGAGGGCGCCGCCACTGCCGGGGAAGAGTCGTGCCTCGTGCGCAGGCCGCCGCCACTGGGTAGAGCCATGCGCAGGCCGTTGTCGCCGCCGCCGGGCAAGAAACGCACTCACGATGCCGGTTGGGGATAAAGGCGGAAGGAGGCAGCGATGGTCTAACCGGTCATCTATTTGTGTAATGACTAAACTACCCCTGATTAAAATAAAACACACTGAGTTAAAATCAACGATCCAGAAAATTTGAGGGGGAAGGAATCGGTGGTTCCTCTCGAGCACCATAACAAACCTCTTTAGGCCTTGTTTAGTTGCAAAAATTAAAATTCCAAATCTATCACATCGAATAAGAATCTTACATGCATGTAGTATTAAATCTAGACAAAATAAAAAATTAATTGCATAGTTTGCTTGTAAATTACGAGATGAATCTAACGAGGCTAATTAGACCATGATTAGAAATTAAAGTGCTATAGTAATTGCTACAGTACCACATACTAATGATAGATTAGTTAGTCTTAATAAATTCGTCTCATAGTTTACAGACGAGTTCTGAAATTAATTTTGTGATTAGTCTATATTTAATACTTGAAATATAAAAAGATTCTATTTCAAAAAATTTACGGAGCCAACTAAACAAGGCCTTCTAACAAAGTTCTGACGTCTCCGCTCCCTCAAGAAGTCAAGGGCGCTCGTGTTTATCAGGCTGTGACTGACAGATCGCAATGACCGGCAGTGGCCAAATAAATCCCCTGCAAAACACCTGTAAAATGGGGGGGGGGGGGGGTATGGCTGGCAGCTAAGAGCCTTGTTTGATTTTAGGGATTTTTTAAAGTCCCTGTCAAATCAAAAAAATCTTATTATTTTAAAGTATTAAATAAAATCTGTTTATAAATTTTTTTGACAGCTTAGTGCTAATTCGCGAGACGAATCTAATGAGCCTAATTAATTCATAATTTGCTATAGTAATGCTATAGTAACCATTCGCTAATTATGGATTAGTATATCTCATTAAATTCGTCTCGCAGTTTAGCCCTAAAATTATGTAGTTAATTTTATAATTAATCTTTATTTAATACTTATAAGTACTAAAAATCTCTTTGATGTGACATAGTCTAAAATTCAGTTTAAAAAAACAACCCCGGCTGCTGTACTACCGACGGAACCATGACTGCTAGTGGTGGAGTGTGTTCCTTCGCTTCCGGTGGAAGTGAGCTGAGTGACACCAACCCGTACCCAGCGCTGAAAAAATTAAGGCGGTTAGGGGACGGGATTAGTTGTAACGAAGAGTACTCTTTTTCTCCGACCATCATGATGACCAACTAGTTCATGGCCTCCGGAGGTCCTCCTGTAGTCCTTTGCGTGCCTGCCACCGATTCTTTCGTGCGCAGCATTGCTATTTGTTGGGGGGAACTAAACACAGCCCTTGTCGGGTTGGTTCTCGCCGACGCCGAGGGTTCGGAGCTCTCACGCCCCCAGCGAGCCTGCGTGAGCGAGGGGAGCGCGCCGGCCCTCACGGCACGGCCTCGCCTCACGCCGATCCGGCCGCTCCATTATTCCCGCGCCTCGCTCCCGCCCGGCGCCCGGTGGGCGGCCAGCAGTAACCGTTGCCGCGCCCGCCCGTTCTGTTCCAATCTCGGGCGTCTCTCCCCGCTGAAAAGCCCAGCCTGCCAACGGTCACTCTTCCCCATCGACCAGCCACACTCTTTTAAGCCCCCCGCCCCCCGGTCCCGAGACGGCGAGATCGAAGAAACGCCAAGAGGAGCCCGGCCAAGCCACTCCACTCCCCCCGCTCGAATCGCACACCAGCGCGCGCCTCGTCGCGCGCGGCGCGCCCGGGGGGCCGGCCGAGGAACGGAGCGCAGACGCGCCTGCACTGCGCTGCAGCAAGCACGGTGCACGACGGCGCCACCGGCGCGCGTACGGGAACGTGTTGGTACTTGATACTTGCTCCGCGACAATCCTGAGCTCCCTCGGCCTCGATAGGATGGGGAGCACGGGGGAGGAGGAGGAGAGGGAGGCCCGGAGCGAGGCGGCGTTCACGGACTCCGCCGACGGGAGCAGCTCCAGCTCCGACGCCGCATCCACCGACGACTGGCCGCCGGCGCCGCCGAGGAAGGCGGGGTGCTGCGCCTCCGACTCCGAGGTGCTGGCCAAGCAGCAGCACCACAAGCACAAGCGTCGAGCGCCGTCAGGTGACCCATTGCCGCCCTCTCGTCTTTCCCCCAGCGATTTTTCTCGGTGCCGAATTCGTCTGATGCGCCCGCCCCGCCCGCCTTGTATTTCGACAACCGGCAGAGATGGAGATGATGAAGGAGCGGTTCGCGAAGCTGCTGCTCGGCGAGGACATGTCCGGGAGCGGCAAGGGCGTCTGCACGGCGCTCGCCATCTCCAACGCCATCACCAACCTCTGCGGTGAGAAATCGTCGCCACTGCTTGGAGAGTGGGCTTGTGTTAAAATTCCTAAATAACCGATGCCTCCTCTCTCGTTTCGCAGCCACCATCTTCGGGCAGCTCTGGAGGCTGGAGCCGCTCCCGCCGGAGAAGAAGGCCATGTGGCGGCGGGAGATGGACTGGCTGCTCTGCGTCAGCGACCACATCGTCGAGCTGGTCCCCACGTGGCAGTCATTCCCCGACGGAACCAGGCTCGAGGTACCTCGCCTCGCCGGCAACATCCTCTACATTCTAGCTGTAGGCTGTAGCACACCGAGAGCTCAAATTTGCATCGACTACCACGCGTTTTTTCCCCATCTAAGCGTACGGATCCGATACGGGCAGTGCAAGCTCGATTTATGCGTTGGAAATTCAAATGGTGATCAAATTTCTTGCTTTGTACGGTGAGTGCTCATTATATCACAGCTGATAATTGAGCACCGCACCACCAAAGAATGAAGATATGGTGGTTACAAAATATTATTCATATTTTCTGAAAAAGGGTACTAACATCGTGGTTGTTCAACAGCAAGTACAACGGCTGGGTTTTGATAGAAGCGTAAGTGCACTAGAGCTGTTTATAATGGGGCTTTAGTCGCATATGGACCATTAGACAATGACATATTAAACATGGTCTTAGCTACCCCGGATTCAGTACCAAGTACTAACTTGATTTCATTCTCATGCCAAAAAGGAAAAAAAAATGGGAGAAAAGGTTGTCTGGAAGGTGTCTTTAGCTATAGAAATTGATGAACTAGTAAGATGAGTACGGTCGTCAGTACAAATGCATGCCTAATTTTTTGAGTAGATATTAGAAATTTCATGCAGCAGACAGAAATAATCAATGATTTTTGTTTCTGCAGCATGTAAATTTCCAACTGAAAGCTATCAATGAGTGTCACTAAGGTGGCTGCAATGCCTGTACTCATTACTTACTGTATGCATCACACTCCAAACTGTGATGCAATCATGTAAATCATGACGTACCAACAAGCATATTGCATGTATTTGCCACTCAATAACTGATTGCGCAAATTTGTTAATGCTGTATTTCAGATTATGACAAGTAGACCCCGGTCAGATTTACACATCAGTCTGCCAGCCCTCCGCAAGCTCGATCATATGCTCCTTGTGAGTTTCTCTGAACTGAGAATTCAGGACATTTGTTGATTGAAAAAGAAATCGGTTATCTCAAAGCAGGATATTCTGACAGGAAATCCTGGAAAGCTTCAGAGATCCAGAGTTCTGGTATGTTGAGCAAGGTATTATTGCTGCACCGGATTGCGATGGCTCCGCCTCCTTCAGGGCAGCTTTCCATCGCCGTGATGAGAAATGGTGGCTACCAGTGCCTCGTGTCCCTCCTGGAGGCCTTCACGACAAAACAAGGAAACAGCTCCAGCACAAACGTGATAGTGCAAATCAAATCTTGAAGGCTGCCATGGCAATCAACAGCAATTCTTTAGCTGAGATGGAGGTCCCTGAATCGTACCTCGACTCCCTACCGAAGGTATACCATGCCTTCTTCCCTGATCAAAACACATGTCATGTGCTATTTCCACTGCGTGTATTGGTCCCAACTCTGAACCATGTTGCTTCAATCTTGGATTTCAGAATGGAAGGGCAACCTTAGGAGACATCATATACCGCTACATAACGTCTGATCAGTTCTCCCCTGAGTGCCTTCTTGACTGCCTAGACCTGTCTACGGAGTACCAGGCCTTGGAAATCGCTAACCATGTCGAAGCGTCAGTCTACGTGTGGCGCCGGAGAGTTGCTGCAAAACCAGTAAATGGCTTGGGCCGTAGCAGCAGTGCTAGATCATCTTGGGGCATGGTGAAGGATATGATGGTAGACACGGAGAAGAGGGAGCTGCTTGCTGAACGAGCAGAGGGCCTGCTAATATGCTTGAAGCAAAGGTTTCCTGGACTGACACAGACAAGCTTGGACATGAGCAAGATTCAGTACAACAAGGTTTATAGTTTCTCTCTCTATCTGTTTCTCCCTTTATTTTAGCCATTGTCAAGTCAGTAACTGATGTCACTCCTGATGGTCAACAATTATCAGGATGTGGGCAAATCAATCCTGGAGAGTTATTCAAGGGTGCTAGAAAGTTTGGCCTCAAACATCGTCACCCGCATCGACGATCTCCTGAACATCAACGAGTTGAACAGACACGCTGAACATTTCTCCGCAACAGGTGATGCAGACTGCAATATTGCTTGCGGCCAGACTGCAGTTCCATCCTTCCCAGTGCCTGCCTCAGGTACACCATTCATGACCGCGTATGCCACACCCAGCTTCTCGCCGGCGCAGCTGGCAAGCCCGTCCAAGAAAGAAAGGACGTCACTGACTCCAGGCAGACGGTCTCAGCATAGCAGGAGTGGTGGCGCAAAGAAAGCCTTGGCAGATCACGTCGGTACAGAAGTGAAGGGGATGATAATTAGCAGCGGTATGATGATCGATGTCTCGACGACTACAGAGCTGTAAATCTAGGCAGATAGTTCATGAACACGCCAAGAGGACTTGTCTTTGTGTATAAATTTCATTTGTGTGTGGCTAAGTTTTTACTGGCATACTGCACTTCTGATCTGTTGATGATAAGGTGTGTGCACTGCTGTTTGCTAACAGCCTGATGTACTCTACTGGTAGCATAAACGGGTGCTGTACTCTGTACGATGAGCTTCAATCTGATTTAAATTTGTTGAATTTGTACTGTTGATGAAATCAAGAAAGTTATGATTAAATTGGGGACATTTGATGACCATGATATGGTAGATAACAGGATTAGAGGCTACCCGCCCTCACGTTGGAGGCTCTGGGAAGTATTTGGTTCTAATCTTACTTGTCCTTCATTGATACAAGATAGTCTCTTTTATAGAGACGACTGACTTGATCCTTAAGCAATATCCTAACCGAATCAATCTATCTTATCTCTTTCCTAATAAATCAAATTAACCTAATCAAATAGGATTCGGCACTGTTCACGCACGTGCTACAGTACTCGTGGGCATAGATCGGCCCATAACACTTCTCACACATTTTTCTTCCTCCTTCTCTCATATGTGCGGCCCACAAATGAGTCCACAACACTTCCGCCCTCCTTTCGAAACAGCTCGTCCTCGAGCTGGAATGATGGATAGCGCTCATTGAACGACTCCAAGGGCTCCCAGGTCGTGTCGGCCGCCGGAAGGCCGAGCCACTGCACCGAAAGCTCCCACACGCCACGGTTGAGCCTTGTGCGCAGCACCTTCTGAGGAGTAGGGACAGCCCGGCCGTGGTCGATCGGCGGTAGGGGTACTGGTGCAACAGGAGGATCGCCCACATGCTTCTTGAGGAAGACCACATGGAAGATGTTGTGGATGCGGGCTGAAGCTGGAAGCTATAGACGGTAGGCGACGTCCCCAATGCGCTCCACAACTTGAAAGGGACCATATGACTTGTGTGCCAGCTTGGCAGCCGCATTGGATGTAATGCCCGCCGCAGCCCGATGGTTGAGGCGTAACCATACCCAATCTCCGACAGCAAACTCCACGAAACGGCGAGAGCGGTCAGCCGTCTCCTTCATGATGTCTTGGGCTTGGTGAAGGCGATCACGAATGTCGGTGAGGAAGACGTCACGCTCATAGAGTTGGCGGTCCAGGGCCACCACCCGCGCCAAACCTGGCCTATAAGATGCCAAAGTCGGTGGAGAACGCCCGTAGACCACCTCAAATGGCGTGGTCTTAAGCGCAGTCTGGTAGCTGGTGTTGTAGCAATACTCGGCCCATGGCAGCCACCGCAACCATTGCCGTGGTCGATCACCAGCGAGGCACCGTAGATAGACGCCCAAGATTCTGTTCGTGAACTCAGACTGCCCATCCGTCTGAGGGTGGAAGGCAGAGCTGAGGCGCAGCTTGACACCGGCGAGGGAGAAGAGTTCCGTCCAAAACTTGCTGGTGAAAATGGGGTCACGATCGCTCACGATGGAACACGGCAATCCATGGAGCTTCACGATGTTGTCGAAGAAGGCCTGGGCGATGGAGATCGCCGTGTAGGGGTGCCCCAGTGCGATGAAGTGGGCGTACTTGGAGAAACGATCGACGACAGTGAGCACCACCGTCTTGCCGCCGATCCTAGGAAAACCCTCCACGAAGTCCATGGCAATATCTGCCCAGACCGAGCTTGGCAACTCCAGCGGTTGTAGCAGGCCCGCTGGGTGAAGATGCTCTGTCTTGCTGCAGCTGGCAGACAACGCAGCTGCAGGACATAGTCGGTGACGAGTCTGGACGCGTGTGGGCTGTAGAAGGATGTCCGCAGGCGATGCAGCGTCTTCTGGGCCCCTTCGTGGCCGGTCCCGTGTGCATGCTGAAGAAGAACCGGCCACAAGGATGAGTCGTCAGGGACGAAGATGCGTCCCTTGTGGAGCACCAGTCCGCCCAGCTCTGTCCAGGCTGCTCCGGCCAAGCCGTCGGCGATCTCCTTGCGCTTGGCGTTGAAGGAGGAGAGGGACGCCACCTCCTGCTTGAGCTCGTCAAAGAGCTCAAACTCTGGTCGGGACAGCGCCAAGGCGTTGATGGCGCACTGATCCTCGTCGCGCCGGGAGAGAGCATCGACGACGATGTTCCGGCGCCCCGGCCGGTACTCCACCGTGAAGGAGTACCCGAAGAGCTTGCTGACCCACGTGTGTTGAGGGATCGTGGACAGCCGCTGGTCCAGGAGATGCTTGAGGCTGCAGTGGTCGGTCCGGACGATGATTGGGTGCGTCCACAGGTACGGTCTCTAGTGACGCACCGCCTGCACAAGACCGATTAGTTCGCGTTCGTAGGCCGCCAGCTTCATGTGACGGGCGCGACCGTCTTGCTGTAGAACGCGATGAGGCCGTCAAGCTGATGTAGCACGGCCCCGAAGCCCGAGCCGGAGGCGTTGCAGTCGACGACAAACGGCTTGTCGAAGTCAGGAAGCTGTAGCACGGGTCCTGTGGTGAGGGCGTGCTGGAGGGCGCGGAAAGCGTCTGTTGCTTCCTGCATCCAGCAGAAGGCCTCCTTCTTGAGGAGGCCGGTGAGGGGCGTCGCGATGACGCCGTAGTTGCTGATGAACTTCCGGTAGTAGCCTGTGAGGCCGAGGAAGCCCCGAAGCGCCCGCAGTGTCCTAGGAAGTGGCCAGGCCTGAACAGCCGCTACCTTGGACTGATCCATGGCCACGCCATCGCCGGTGACGATGTCGCCCAGATAAGCCATGCTCTTCTCGCCGAAAGAGCACTTAGACCGCTTGAACACCAGCCCGTGCGCCCGGAGGGTGTCGAAGAGGGCACGGACGTGTTGCAGATGCTCGCTCCATGTCTTGCTGTAGATGAGAATGTCGTCGAAGAAGACAAGAACGAAGCGACGGAGAAAAGGGCGCAGTACCTCATTCATGAGTGCCTGGAACGTGGACGACGCGTTTGTGAGGCCGAAGGGCATCACCAAGAACTCGAAGTGGCCATGATGGGTCCGGAAGGTCGTTTTGTCGATGTTGGTGGCGAACATCCGGATCTGGTGGTAGCAGCTACTCAGGTCGAGCTTGGTGAAGAATACGGCGTCGCGGAGCTTGTCCAAGAGTTCGTCGACGATAGAGATGGGGAACATGTCGCGGACGGTGACGGTATTGAGGGCGCGGTAGTCGACGCAGAATCGCCATGTCCCATCCTTTTTGCGCGCCAGCAACCGGGGAAGAGAACGCGGACGTGCTGGGGCGTATGATGCCTTGCCGCAGCATGTCCGCACATTGGCGCTCGATCTCGTCCTTCAGCAGCTGGGGGTATCTGTACGGTCGAACCGCCACTGGAACCGTCCCGGGCAGTAGGTGAATGTGGTGGTCGAAGCTGCGGCTCGGTGGGAGAGTTGTCGGCGGCTCGAAGAGGTCGGCGAACGAGTCGAGGAGGAGCTGGAGGTAGTCGATCGCCGCCACGGCCGCAGCAAGGCGCGGTCTAGAAGGAGCGCCCTTGCCCACGAGGCGCACCCGTCGGCCGCCGTTCCAGAAGGATAGGCGCTGGCGCGCGCAGTCCCAGTTGAAGGAGCCGAGGGAGCGCAGCCAACGGTACCCCAAGACCAGCTCGTAGCCCTCCAGTGGGATGACGAAGACGTCAATGTTGAAGGGTTCGCCGCCGATGATGATGCGGACTGCATGGCAAACCCCGGATGACTGCAGCCGCTCGCCGTTGGCTACTTTGACGTGGACGCCGCTCAAGGGCTCTGGAGATAAGCCCAGGCGGTCTGCTGTGGATGACGCCATGAAGGTGTGCGTGGATCCCGAGTCGACCAGGGCTGTGATGGGGACGCCCGCGATGTCGGTCTCGAGGAGGAAGGTGTCGGTGCTGCCGAGGTCCGTCATGGCGCACATGGACACCTCGACGGCCGGCTCGGAGTCATTGTCGGAGGCGTCGTCTTCCTGGGGGAAGTCTTCGGATATCTCGATGGTGTAGACCCCCTTGCCCTTGCACACCTTGTTGTGCCCGGGAGCGAACTTCTCGGGGCAGTTGAAGCACAGGCCGCGGGTGCGGCGATCGTCCATCTCCTCTGCGGACAGTCGCCGGAAACATGTAAACGGCGGGGCCGCTAGCGAAGGATCTGGCGGCGGTGGAGGGACGGCCGAGGACGCAGAGGGTGCCGCCGATGCTGGGAGGCCGCCGCGGACGCTGGGGCGGCCGGCGACGTCGCTGCTGACGATGATCTGGAACCCCGAGGGGGGAGGGCGCCACGCAGATCGCGACTCCGTGGCGATCGAAGTCGAACGCCGCTCGTATGCCCAAGCGAGATTCATGGCGTCCTCGAGGTGCTCCGGGTGCTGCATCTCCACATCGATCTGCAGTGTGCCGCCCAAACCGGCCATAAACAGGTCGGTCTGCTGCCGTTCGGAGACGTCGTCGCAGCAGGCGAGTTGGGTGAGGAACTGGTCGATGAAGTCGTCGACCGTACCCGTCCGGCGGAGCTGGGCCAGTACGCCGAGGGGGTTGCTGCGGATGGACGGCCCGAAGCGACGGTTGATGGCCTGAACGAACTCCGGCCACGATGGAACGCCGCGATTACGCTCCAGCCGAAAGTACCATTGGGTGGCTGCCTCGTGGAGGTAGAAGGATGCCGTCCAGGTCTTGTTCGCCTCCGGGGTGCGATAGGCTTGGAAGCACTGCTCGCATTTGTGCAGCCAGATTGCCGGATTGTCCTTGCCGTAGTAGTCGGGGAACTTGAGCTTGTGCGCGGGCGATGGGTGGGGGGATGGCGGGTCAGATCCCGAGGCCTCGAACTGGTTTGTGGGAAACTTCTCCAGGACCCGGGTTTGGATCCGATTGACGGCTACGTCCAGTGCTGAATACTGGTTCTGGGTGTTGAGCTCGACCGCACGGAGGAGGTTGTCGAGCTTGGCGCTGATGTCCGCCGGAACCTGGGCGTCGGCCATGGCGGACAGAGGTGGCGCCGGGTGAGGAAGTCTCTGATCCGGCGGCTGGTTGAGGGTTTAGCGGAGGCAGTGCGCAGGGAGGGGTTGGCGGCTATGGCTGGAGGCGCAGGGATGGTTTGTGTAGGGGTTTTGGCGGCTAGGGTTGGTGGTGGGGTTGGAGGCGTAGGATCGGAGGATCGTGATACCAGATGATATGGTAGATAACAGGATTAGAGGCTACCCGCCCTCACGTTGGAGGCTCTGGGAAGTATTTGGTTCTAATCTTGCTTGTCCTTCATTGATACAAGATAGTCTCTTTTATAGAGACGACTGACTTGACCCCTAAGCAATATCCTAACCGAATCAATCTATCTTATCTCTTTCCTAAGCAATATCCTAACCGAATCAATCTATCTTATCTCTTTCCTAATAAACCAAATTAACCTAATCAAATAGGATTCGGCACTCTTCACGCACGCGCTACAGTACTCGTGGGCCTAAATCGGCCCATAACACTTCTCATACATTTTTCTTCCTCCTTCTCTCATATGTGCGGCCCACGAATGAGTCCACAACAACCAGCTCTTAATCTTACAATGGTCACTGTCCCGAAACATAGCTATTGCTGATTGCAACCCACTTGATCAACGCTGACCCAACATTGCAAACTGAAAAAAGTCACACCCCATTGATAAAATCTGGAGCTCTAGCTGCTCCGAGTTCTTACAGCTCTGTGAGGTTTCCGAGTACCCTGTAAAAAGGCCATGCGACTCTGCTGTCGCGTTCTGAAGAACTCTGATCCGCCCTCCAATCCTAAAGTCCGGCCGCCGACAGGCCCGTAATGGTTGTGAACAGACAAAGGAGCCGAAACTTCGATCACAGGCCATTTACGTGGCAGATGTCCAGTGACTGCAACGAGAGTTGTATCATTGTATGGTCGTTAAGCCTGCCTCACCATAGTGGAATGCAGTAGGTAATGCTCCCGAAAACGGAGAGCTCGGCGCACGCCGCGCAAAGACGACGCCTGGTGCAGCGTCCACTCCTGCCGTTTTCACACCACGAGCCGAGCAAAACCTCAGGCCAGCAATGATGGCCTCCGTTCACGCTCGAGGGCGCCTGGGCTGTATATATACCCCCATCTCCCTGATGCCGAGAAGATCATCAGAGTTCATCTCAGTGCAGTGTAGTGAAGGCAGCAGAGTGTTGTGACTTGTGAAGCGCTACCAGGCAGGCATGATCAAAGCAATGGAGCTCCAGGCGACGAGGTGCCTCTGCGTCGTCGCGATGCTCCTGGTGGCCGGCCTGGCGGGGATGGAGACGGCGCACGGCGCAGGGGAGTGCGGCCGCGCGCCCGTGGACCAGGTGGCACTCAAGCTGGCCCCGTGCGCGGCGGCGACGCAGGACCCGCGCGCCGCGGTGCCGCCGGCCTGCTGCGCGC
This sequence comes from Panicum virgatum, assembly GCF_016808335.1. Classification (NCBI taxonomy): domain Eukaryota; kingdom Viridiplantae; phylum Streptophyta; class Magnoliopsida; order Poales; family Poaceae; genus Panicum; species Panicum virgatum. The sequence continues at coordinate 54,638,704 of NC_053140.1, read as the reverse complement.
AGGTGCGCGCCATCGGGCGCAACCCCAAGTGCCTCTGCGCCGTCATGCTGTCCGGCACGGCGCGGAAGGCCGGCGTCAAGCCCGCCGTGGCCATGACCATCCCCAAGCGCTGCGCCATCGCCAACTGCCCCGTTGGCTACAAATGCGGCCGTAAGCAAAGAGACCCCTGCGATGCCCGGACGTTTCCACTGAAAGATCAACGCACTGCATCAACATCGCTTGCCTTTATTCTGTTTCGCTCACTGTCTGCTTTTCCACCACTGTGCAGCATATACCCTGCCATGAGAGGTGATGATGATGAGCAGGAACAAAGTGATGGCGCCGGCACCTGAAGGGCTCCAAACTCTGAGTGTCCAATATGCTGCGTTCTGTCGTGTGGGACTTTCCACAGATCCCTGAATAATGTGGCTGTAACAATGCCTCAACTTTGCTTTGGAATAAACTACTTTTTTCTGAAATCAATAATACTGTGAAGATGTAGCGACAAGAACAGTTTCCAACTTCTGTCAAATTCCAGCTGGTAAAGGTGTACAATGAAGTGATCGCCGCTTCTCCAGCATTTTATCTTTTGCTTTGGAGCGACGATCCAATTGTACATACATTTGACTCTAGGGAGTCAGATACCAACCCACCGATATTACTGGTAGATTGGAGTTGGACAGGACCCTTTTATGCAACCTAACTCACACTTTGCTACTTCATTATATTGCACATCTAAAGCTGCGACTATGAAAGACACACTAAATCTGTCCAGTTGTGGTGATGCTTCTAAATACTGGCACCACCATTGGACGAAAGCGGGTCCACTATCGACACAGGGTAACTGATGATAGTGCCAACAGTCAAGGAAGTCGAACTTCACTGCCTCCCCCTTTTAGTTCCTGCCACACAGAATCCAATAGAATGGTGAGAGAAACTGACAAAACTATTAATAACATGATGCTGTAACAATGTTGTATATAGGTAAATAAAGATTCATCAAAATTCCGCATAACAACAGGCAGAGAATCAGTTACATATAAAAGCTAGGCTCCTATCTCTACATTCAATTTTATCATGAACCCAGATCCTTGAAATTGTATTAAAACATTGCTTCTCATATGGGAACAGTTGACAAAATAAGCATGTCTATGTTTTACACGGTTGATAAATTGATTTTTCATGATCCCGAACTTCATCAGGATAACAGGAGTTTACCACATACTTGTTCGTAAACAAACATCAAGTTCTTACAGATAATATGTATTCTGAAGAAGAAAATGATGGAATGGAACAGCAGCCAAGTGGTGTAGTTCAAAAGAGTTAAAACTAAAATAGCTTGTTTCTTTACATGGAGCTAAGAAGTGGAGATATCATTTAATTTATGCTATCGTGGGTTCCCCTGAGGTTCCAATACAATAGTAATGGAACGTCACATCAAGGCAAGCATGTTTTCCTTGATTGCATTCTGATTCTAAGTGGATTTATATGACACATTGCTAACCTACGTATATCCATACTGAAAACGATGTAACTAATTATCAGCCTAAAATAATACTGAAAACAGCATAACTAAGTATTGCCTTACATCTGTATGAAAATGATGTAAAGCTAGATGTTAACTAAAGTTTTCACTCCAAGACAGTTAGCCGTTTTCCCTCCCAATGACCTTAGCCTGTCTCCACAAGTACATCATTGCACATCAATCTGGATCTAGTTCTGAAGAAAATTAATTATCTACCAAACTTTGATGATAGTACAAGACGCACAAACAAATAAATAAGTTTTCTTTTGATAGGTTAATACTGCAAACAGGAAAGATAGACATGTCAGATAGACTAAACATTGAACCCTGAATCATTTAGGATGTACTAATAAAATAGCATTTCCTCATATGAGTGGTATTTGTTGGCCATCCTTTTTTAGTAAAAGTTGTTCGGACACTTATCACTTCAGATATCAATAGAAACTTGGTTTCCTCACATAAGAAACCTTCAAGAAACTTGCGTCACGCTAGAACTATATGTTCTGACTTTTGGAAAAAAAGAGAGCATATGTTCCCTTGTATGTAAAGAACAAGATTACACACGAGACAAGTCAACATGGCTATCTACGAACTATCAGCAGCTGATGTTACTATGGGATTTGAAAAGGATATTCACTGGTACAAAAATGTAAATTGAATAGCACATCAACAGCTGCTGAGAATAGAACCAAACTTTATAGCTTAAACATTAAAAGGACCCGCCCATTTACCTTGATGTCCAAGGGAGAGGCCACCAGATTCACCTAGTAGTAGAATGAGCCTGTAAGTGGTAAGCCCCACAAAAGAAAAATCAAAGTTAACGCTCAGAATCTTAACAGATAGTCATATATATCTCAATATTACATTATTATTACAATAATATTATACCTTGCCACCAGTCGCCATGAGAATCTGTGGTTGGATCCTTCTTGTCCGCCTTGTACTGGAAAAACACACATTAAATTCAAAGTCTTACAGGAGTGCAGAGTAATTCATAATGTTCTAAGAAACTGTGACGTAAATACGAATTACAACAAAGAGTTCTATTTCTGGGTATAGTATTTCTTACATTAGTGGAGGATTCTGTCCCTTGCTTGGTTGTCGAGCTGCCGTAGAAATAGTCTCGACCACCATAATGCACAGATGATCCAAAACAAGATGTATCAACTGAATCTTGGGGCGGTGAATGTTTACCATCCTTGGTGCAAGTGGAACGACTTCTGGATGGAGCCCATTGGTTTTTACCATCTGGAAATCAAATTGTTCTTTCTTCAGTTCATTTGCAGTTGTATTAATACATCAGTGCTTCCAAACTAAGTATGATGATCAACCCAGATAGTAAACAGTCGAAAGTCATGGAAAGCAGAGTTAAGAGGTCAAAAGTATTTCTGAGTCGACAAACCCATGTAGTCATATACACACCGAACTCCTGCATCTATCATCTATGCAAATGGAAATTATATCTTTCTAATGATTGTCAAGATTCGTCTGGGAATGGAATTATTCTCTCGATGCAAAGGCTGTTTTTCAGTTTTATTAACACAACAGTTTAGCATATAGGATAGCAGAAATAAGATGAGACTGAGCAATTCCACAAGTACCTGTCATGCCAGGATGTGCGCTGCCGCTCTGACCTTTGTAGAGAATGCTGTACAAGTCCTGATCTTTCCCATTTGCCTTGAAAACGAAAGGAAAAGACAAGAAAGAATTTTACTACGACTGTATACTAACGACAAAGAAATGCTTGGCAACTATATCACACATATGTATCAACTTTTATAAGGAAATTACGTTTCCATATCACCAGAACGCTTAAATAATCCTCTAAAATCGTGTTTTTGGAAAATATTACGATAGCAGCACGTCCTCATAGAAAAGGGGGGCGTATCCACATCGAAAACGCATCAAACCTTTGTGAGCTTAACAAAAATGGAAAGGGGAAATTATGGTATATATAACTAGTAACGCGCCTGCACGCGAAGAAACCCATCTGCACCATCGTAAACAATAAAGTTAAAGAGAAAAAAAAATCCACGTCGAGCGCGAACCTCACACGGAGGCATAACATCGAACAGGAGATGGACATCAAGATTCAAGAAACGTACCCCAGGCGCCGCCGGATAGAACAAGCTGCTTAACGGGGAGTCCTCGGCGTCGTTGGCGGCGCCGGTGGCGGCCCCGGTGCGGCGGGGAGAGGACTTCTTGGGCTCCATGGCGTGAGGCTGGTGCTGGGCGGAGGTCTTCTTGGGCTCCATTTGGGGTCGGAAAGGGGAGCTGCGATGGATTAGGGCACGTGAAGCGGTTGCAGGCGGCGGCGGAGAGACGGGGACTCTAGGGAACACTCAACTGCTCGCCTCGTGGCGCTCTGTGCTCCGGCCTCCATGCGTGGCCCCGCATTTAAAGACCCGGGGCGGGGACTTAGGCCGGCGGTTTCGTTGATCTACAAGGGTCTGTACGCAAAATTGTAGATATGCTCACCCATTACTTTGCCCATAAGAAAATCTTTATTCAATGCAGGCTTCCATGTCTGCTGCATGCATAAGGGTATCCCATCTCCAACAACTAACGGGGTAGTTGGGGTGGTATCGGTCTGCAGTGATTCTGTTATAAGTTCATATATGTTGTACTAGCATGCAAAATTTATTTTGAAGTGTTTGGATATACTGTACTTGAAAGAGAAGTCGTTTTGTGGGCAATGACATGGTAGCATAGCAATCAAGAGATGAACGTCTGTAACAAATTATTTCCATAACATTAAATCTTGTCTTTGAAGTTAAACTAGTGTGTGGTACTAGGTGATGCAAGCACGTGGTGATCGAAATAGACGGTGGCTTTTCTACCCCATATGATAGCAATCAAGATGCTTGTATGTAATAAATCATTTCTCCAATCTTTGGATCTTGTTTCTGAAGTTAAACTAGTGTGTAGTGCAAGGCAGGGTAAAGACAAGAAAACTGAAAGAGGCGGTGGCACTTCAGCGGCGAGTAAAGACAATAGAGGCTTGACAAAGGTTAGAAGCGGTGGCACTTCTATTAGGTGGGTGCTGTAATAGCGAAAGAGTACAAGGGAGAGAATGGTATGACATATCATCCAGTCATAGAAAAGCGGTTGGTCGGTTGTAGATATGAACAAAGAAAAATTGGCGGTGCCACGATAACTGCTGGGTGGCAGAGGCAAACAAAGAACAAGAAACGATGGCACACGCCAACCCAGATAATGGTCCTTACTTAGATACAAATGGGAAAAAAGATAAATTAAACTTAGCATATCGACGATGGTCAGAAGGAAGGCAAGGTGTCATGTTGCGGGCGCAAGATGTCAATATGGGCCGAGTGGTGAGATGACGGTGACGTAGAAAGATGCACATGTCAGGACACATGAGAGAACTACTATTGGAAATTGCTGTAAAGGAACTATGCTTTATGCAAACTGTGAAGAGAAATGAACAATGGTGAGAAGATGGCGGCACTTTTCATAGCGAGTTAACATAGGCAAATAAAGGAAAGGAGGCAGGGGCGCATGTGTGAGGTAGATGGACAACAACGCAAGCAATCTAGGGGTGGAGTCATAGGAGGTGGCATAGACCTGGATTGAAAGGAGGTTGGTGGTGGTGGCATGGACATAGCAAAAGGACGATGGCACACAAACCACAAGCGGATATGTGCAGAAAAAATAAAGTGGTCGTGGTATTGACATACAACAAAAAAGTAATAAATACTGCTAAAAGGATGTCGATAGCATGCATAGCAGAGATGGAGAAATGGTATGGCAATGTGTCATGCTAGGACGATGTGTTGTCAATGCTTGAGCAATGGTACAAGTTGGTGTGCTATGGTAATAATAGCAGTCAAGACGGTAAAGGTACGAGAGATGGATTCGAAGAGAGAACCAACATTTGTGACATTTGTATATGTAAAGTAAAGATCTATATCCGCGATAAGATTAATTGTAAGTATAATGTGTGTCCAATTATGGTACAACAGTATGTGGATTTCTTCCTTGTATGTTGATGATTTCTTTATAATTTTATGAGCTATCAAGAGGTTGGAAAATGTATCAACAGTGGTAAATCATAGACATAAAAACTATATGGTGGCAACTTTAATTGACACTTCAGTTTCCTTTACCTCTAGTACAAAATGGTTGTTATATGCAGTCAACATTGTTAAAATTGATCATTATGTTCCTTAAGATGGAATATTAACGAATAAGATGAGCGGAATTGTCTAAAAAATACATCCAGAATCCTCCGCTATGTGCCATATAAAATTCTTGAGTCTTTTGATGTACTCTCTCCAGGTTGGTAAAGCTAGTTGTTTATGAAATTAACACGGCTTTCAAAAACAACTTTGACCACTATCTTTTTGCTATAAAAATTATAAATATAGTAAATATATATTTTTACGAAAATATACACTTCAAGATGAATCTATCTACATGACTTTAATATTTTTAAATTCAGCCCGAAAGAATTTATTTATAGTTAAAATTTAAAACATTTGATTTAAGAAAAACTCAAAACAACTTTTTTTTACCAACTAATAAGAGTATTGTCATTTGCGATGATGTAAGGTAACTCATTGAATTGGTTGGTCTGCCTTGGGATAAGGCAGCGTATGTGGAGGCCCACAGGCCATACCGTCCACGCGCTGGGGACTAGGCCCATTTGGCATGGTCATGAGCGACACGTGTGCAAGGTGGGAGGGGAGAAGTCACGCAGCAAATGAACACAACATCAAATAGTGGAAAAGTTAAGCTCTTCAGTCAACATGCGACATCGTTTTGGATCAGTTTTAGCAATAGTTTGTGCCATCAAATGTGAGAGGAGAAAGCCAAGAAGAAGACAAAAACATGCCCTCAAATAAAATAATATAATCTGCCATGTGTATTTAAGGTTGTATGGACTCTTCATCACCAACAGGGGAAAAAAAAGGAAAGAAACGATGTATGGACCTAATTTTACGACGAATTTTCTAAGTCCCGCTTTGGGCATGGACATGTGCCATTTCCTCCTCCATCACCAAAACGCAAGGAGTTCCTTCACAGTGCGGGAACTAGCAGATAGAAAGATAGAGATTCCCATGGGCACCAAGCGCGTGCGTCACCCTCGCTCGCGCACGCTCTGACTTCGCAGTGGCGCGCGAAGAATCCACACATGCCACTGGCCTGGCTCTCTGCAGCCGGGCACGGCATATACCCAGCCCAGCCAGGCCCCCGCCCTTTGACCTCGCCGATTCCATTCCCCCCGCCCTTATCGCCGCCGCCTCTTTCCACACTCCGGCCAGTTGGACCACCCCCACGGCCATGGCCATCGATCGCCGCGCTAGGGATATCCACCTCCTCCTCCTCGTGCTCGCGCCTTTCCCTCCCGGCCCGAGGCCTCTTTCCGTGCCGGCAGGATTCCACAAAGCTTTTTCCGTGCGTGCGTACAGTGGCGGATGCAGGATTGGAGGCAAAGGGGGCTGAAACAATAGAAATGTTGATTTATGTGAAGATTTAATAGTGATTTGGAGATCTTGCTACAGTGTTTTACGTGTAATTAGGGGAGCTTAGGGGGGCTTGAGCCCCCCTAGCCCCCCTCCTGTATCCGCCCCTGCGTGCGTATTATTCCCCCATCTATCCATCGCCAGTCGGCAACAAGTGTCGTCGCGCGACGGCACGAGCCGAGTCACCACGGGATCCCTGGCAGCTGCTCGGATCAAGGTTCTCCGCCGGCCGGCGTGAGGTGTCTCGCCGCGTCAGTTGGAGAGCCTGCGACGAAACGAACTGCAGCGCGCGCGCGGATGCGAATCTCGCCTCGCCCGGGCGGCGAGCACGGCACCTGTAGCCTCGGCATAGGCCGGGACACGGCCACCGGCCGCGTGCGTGTCGATCGAGCATGTGCATGGAGACTGGAGACTGGAGACCAGCCTAGGCTATAGCTACGGGCCGGCGGCGCTCGCTATCCGCCGAACTCGCATCGGTTGCATTGTTGGGCTGGTCCAAAAGGCACGGCAAGATCGCAGTATTTCAACGCCCGGATCTTCTTCTTCAAGTACGAAAAGAGCCTCGCGATCCGGTGGGATGATGCATGGTCTCTGCCTGTTCCAAGAAGTTGGCCGGGCCAACCTGATCCGCTTTACCTGTTGCCAGCATTGGCTGGTGGCGAGCTCGCACACGCAACGCAACCGGGCAGCATGCATTTTGCATCCACCGTGCGCTCGCCCACACACATCTGTCGCGCCGCCATAGGCTCGCGCTCCCCTCCCAGGCGCATGTTGTGATCACGGGCAAGGATTGGCATCGTCGTGATCAGTCGCCCATCTTGACTGGATGATCACACACCCTGTACTAAATCTAACCCCGAGCGCGAGCACGTCGACGATCATGAGTGCCCGATCGATCCGGCAGTGTGGGATGCAGGCTTTGGGCTAGTGGGGATATTATCTGAAGCGGATTTGCGTTCGTGACAAAGATGCTGTCTGCTTTTGGGGGCAGGCGACGCGATCCGGAGGCGAGAACATGAGAACATGCACGGCGCACGTACGCGCGCACTGCGCTGCACGCATCGATCACGGCCCGCCGGCGATCATCCTTACCTCGATCGATATCCCTGCGCAAGATTCCGCCGGCCGGCCGAGATCGAGCTCGCTAGATCCGTCCAGGTCCGTCGAGGCCACTCGCGCGCGGCGGTGGCAGCGGCCGGCGGGAGGGGTCGGTCCCTCGGAATCGCCGCGAGGCCGGCCGGCACCCTCCGGCGGCGCCCCCGTCCACACGACCCGATTCGCCCTCGCGATTTTTCCGATCCCGCGAGCCGGTGGCCCGTGGCATGGCAGCGACGCTCGCTCGCGCGCTGATGCCGAGCGCACCGCACGTGGCTCTGGCCGGCTCAATAATCGCTGGCGCGCCTCTCTCTACGTGCACGCGCGCGGGGCATGCGGGCGTCCGCCGGTAGGCCCGCGCCGACGTGTCGCTGATGCGGAGCCGGTCCGGCCCGGCTGCCGCTGCCGCACCCCGCCTTTCTATCCTGTCCGCCGCCGACGGCGACGCGCGGCCGCCTGCCGGGGTGGCGAGAGCGACGACGCACAGCGGCGGATCGGCACGCCGGGCCGAGCACTCGATCGACGGATCGAGCTAGCTAGAGCTATCCGGGCCGGGCCGGGAAACAGTCTCTGTTCCATCCCGGCGCGGCGTGAAAGAAAAAAAAAAAAGAGGAAAGGCATTGGTTTGCATCCGGCGAAAAGCACCACCGGGTGATGGGGCGAATCATTCGCGGGCCGGCCGGGCGAGGCCGGAGCAGTGGAGCTGGTCGAGGCGGCCGTCGCCCCGTCCATGGTCGACACGCCGGGCTGTCGAGCAGGTGGGCGCGGCATGGGAGCTCGGACGGGATAAGGAAGCCAATTCGGCGGCGGGCACGTTAAGCGAATGAGGCCGGGAAGCTTTCGGGAGCCGTCTAATCTAATCTAATCCGGCTCCGGATCGGATCGATCCATAGAGATGGGGACAGACAGAGCAGGATGATAGCCGGCTCGAGACTGGGAAAGGTGTCGCTCCAGCTGCGTGAGGAGGAGGAGGTTCGGGCTGATCCTGCCTGGGGAATTGGATGTGGATGCTGTTCGCTCTGTTCGGGGCTAGCGAGCGAGAAAGACAGCTCCGTAGATCTGCCGGAGCAGGGGTTCTAGGCCGTTGGAGTGGTGTCGGGAGGGGAGGTGATTTGCCGGAATTGACATGCGAGGTTGTGTTCGTCGCCACCTCAGTCACTGATGAGTGGAAGAGAGTTTCTAGGGCCAGCATACAATGTTCCTAGTAATCTGTCTATATTCTTAAGCACATAGAACCTGTGGACTTTAAGGCATCTATTCGGCACAGAAGTTAGAGAGTTGGATGCTCTCATATCAATTCATGAAAATAGAGCAACCTAAAAATTCATTGATGCAATTAAATCAATAGTAGTACATGGTTAAATTGACTGAACAACGAATCTAATTAAAGTCTTGACATTTGTTTCCACGATAAATAACTCTGCTTTTCTCAGTTGGCTGGATTGCTTTCGTTCAGCTCCGTCCAGTTCTGCGAATATATGTAAAAGATCAGTTGCAATATGACTTCAAATTTCATTTGCTCTAACCTGGACTTCTTATAAACTGAAAGGTTGCATTGCCCGCTATTGTAACTCACAATATAATGACAAGTTCGTAGGAGGTTTTATATTGCTGGGACCCTAGTGTGAGGGTGACCTGTTTTGGGATATTGGACTTCATGTAAAACTATATTATATATAATTTTCCTTCTCATTATTCAGCCTTCGCCGCCCCTCTCGGGTGTGCTCACTGACCAATCGAAAACAATGACCGAAAGGAGGCGGAAAGATAAAAAGTAATAAGGTCTCATTTTATTTTTAAGTAGCTGTCACATCGAATATTCGGATGTCAACTTAATATAAAACTAATTGCATAAGTTGCAACAATTCTATTAACTACAATTAATGTATGATTAGCAGATGATTAATGTAGTAATCAATAGTCAAATTATAAACTAATTAGGCTTAATAGATTCGTCTCATAATTAAGTTACGATTTATAAAATTAATTTATAATAAATCTATATTTAGTATTTCTAAATAATATTTAAACATTCGATGTGACTGATTTTTTGACTTAAATTGAAAAACCAAACGAGACCTAAAAGTCAGATACCAAGGGCGGGCACATTTGGAATCACGGACCAGGCCGCAACCAAACTCTCGCTTCAAGTTCGCTAAGTAGACCCAGCCCATCACAGCTACTTCCGCACGTCCTGCTGGCTGCTGATCGTCGCCCTCCCTCTATGGGCCTAATTGTGGGTCCATATCAGGACCATTTAGACCCAACATTTCAAAAGAGCCCAAGCCCATTAACGAAATCATGTCCGTAATCGATCGGCCACCGACGGGGCACGGGCCTTCCCAGATCTGATCTGACAGCTCCGCCACGCGCCGAGCCGAGCGGGGTCAAGCCAGCAACAGCCAGCGACGCGCCAGCCGTCCACTGGCTGGCCGGCGCGAGACGCAGCCAAATCAACCGCCAAGCACGTCCAGCTCAGCGCACCTCCCCCCTCCGCCCCTCCAACCACCTCCGCCGCCCATTCCCGTTTCCTCCTCCTCTCCATTCCCCGCCCCGGATCTGCTGCCCCCGCCGTTTCAAATCCCCACACGAGGCGGAAAAACCGAGCGGGCGAATCGAATCCCGTCCCGTTCGGCGAGCGAGCGAGCGGCAGCACCTCGTCGCCGGCTGGGCCTGGGGTTGGGTTCGGCCTCGCTCGATCGATCGGATGGCGCACCGGGTGGACAACGAGTACGACTACCTCTTCAAGATCGTGCTCATCGGCGACTCCGGCGTCGGCAAGTCCAACATCCTCTCCCGCTTCACCCGCAACGAGTTCTGCCTCGAGTCCAAGTCCACCATCGGCGTCGAGTTCGCCACCCGCACCCTGCAGGTACGGGCACCCTCGTCTACCCGCGCGCCCGATCTGATCGCGACCCAATGCGGCAATGCGCGGTAGAATTGCGCACCGTGCCGTCCGTCCGGCGTCAATTTGGTGCCATGCGTCTGTATTTTGGTTCTAAGATCTTGTGCAATTTTTTTCCTGGTTTAGGCTGGTAATGGAGGGAATTACGTTTTGACATCGTGCGGCCGCTCGAATTTCTGAGTCGTACGCTCTGCTTTAGAACGCCATATCATGGATGATTTGTCTTCTGTTTTACCTTTTTGACTCTGAAAACAATAACCTGGTTGGTAGCACCGTAGCATGGTTTGAAAGACAATGGAGTGCACGAAGCACCACCTCATTAGTTGCCCGACATCACGATAGAAAATGCTGTAGTTTTTGTTGTTACTGACAAGGTGAAATGGTAATGCGGCAAAATTTGGAAATAAGGATCAGACATTGAGACAGTTGTAACTTGTATCGTGTGTTTTCTCTTTTCTCCCAGGAGTATGTAAAAGCTAAGTCAAGCACTTACATGGGTAGTGTGTTGGAGAAATCAGTCTGAGAAAATTATACTGCCATCCGCACAACGTATGACAGGATAGGCGTCGCGCCTGCTGGCCCAGATCTTGCAGTAGCGTTGGTGCGAGCACAACATAGATTGATTGCTAGGAACCTTTCTCCTCATATGTAGTCATGTTCAAGCCTCAATGAATTGCCAGCCAAATGAATTTGGTGATAATTTTTTTCAGCAGACTTCATGATTGGGATGGCCTTAAAAATGTCTGCATTGCTAGTCATTTCCAGTCTTTGTTTTATTTTTTTTCGATGAACAGTTTTTCTCTCTCGAACACGCAGTAGAGCTGCGCATCAATATATTAAGAAGAAAAAAAAAAGAAATTTTCGATGAACAGTCTTGGTTTTATTGAATAGTGAGTTGTACAATGGAACAAGGAGGTACTATAATTGTTGTACTTTCACTTATACATGCAGTGGAAGTCTATTTCTATCACAAGTACATTATCTTGGTTCAATTGTTGAGCTCAAATAAAAAAAGTAATGGTGGAAGTTAGATTGTTTGGGAGTCTATTTCTATCACAAGTCTATTTCAGTGGAAGTCTATTTCTATTTCTTTCACTTATTTCTTTCGGGTTTCATCTCTAGTCTACCCCAACTTGCTTGGGAAAAAAATCTATGTTGTTGTTGTTGTTGGAAGTTAGATTGTGCTTCGATACTGTGATGATGAGATTTGTAGCCATTCTTTTAGTATATGGTGAAGATATCCTCGGAGATTTTGCAACTATCTTTAGTTGAGTTTTGCTTTCAATGCATTTATTATTAGGTTGGAAACTAATGTCATGAGATTTACAAAGATATGGATTTTTCTTTTCATAATATGGTTCTCATTACTGATTGCATGGTTATGTAGCTTAAGCACACGTAGGTGAGAGTTTTCCTTGCTTACTTCTCACAGAATAAGCTATGCACTCTGTTTATCCAGTAAATCTCTTGATGTTCAAAACACACAAAATGTTTTTGCAATACCCATTGTTAACCGGAATCTTTGAAAGTGGCCATTTGCATCGTAGAGTTGGAAACTTTACTTCTTTCTTACTGATGGTGTTGCATTGTCAATTTGTTATGCTCTGCATCATCTCAGTAGTGGTTTCTTTTCTCTTTTATTGAGACAGATTGATGGGAAGACTGTCAAGGCACAGATATGGGACACGGCTGGACAGGAGAGATACCGCGCAATCACTAGCGCTTATTACAGAGGCGCTGTTGGAGCGCTCCTAGTCTACGACATAACAAAGAAGCAAACTTTTGACAACGTTCAGAGGTGGCTCCGGGAGCTCCGGGATCATGCAGATGCCAACATTGTTGTCATGATGGTCGGTAACAAGTCGGACTTGAACCACTTGAGATCGGTCCCTGAGGAAGACGGCCAAGCATTTTCAGAGAAGGAAGGCCTATCCTTCCTCGAGACATCTGCGCTGGAGGCGATCAACGTCGAGAAGGCGTTTCACACCATATTGAGCGAGATTCATCAGACAGTAAGCAAGAAGGCGCTTGCAGCGCAGGAGTCTGCATCCGCCAACGGGCGCTCCATGCAGGGAACCACCATTAACGTTGCTGATTCATCCGCCCCCGCAAAAGGTTCATGCTGTTCTAGCTGAAGAACTGATTGCAACCTAAGAGGGGAAGTCTGAGGCAGCGTTCGTTTGTGCAGAGCTGCACACTGCTGCGCCTAGGTTGTAGACCGCTTCGCATTATCTGCCTCCAAAAGCCACATTGACTGGTGATTCTTTTGTCAAAGGAACTTTTCCTAGCATCATACATTGTAACCTGTCAAATCACAGCATATTCCTTTTGCATTTGTTCTTTAACCTATCCCTGTATACTTGGAAGGATCGAAGAGCATTCTGTACTCTGTAACACATTCTTCTCCTGATGGTATAATAATCTCCAGTACCGTTTGGACTTGCATAATGCGGCTGCTCTGCAAACTCATCGGTATACATAAGCTGAGATACTGGGTCCTGACTTGATTCTAGACCGGTGGTCGTCTTCTTCTTCTTCTTCGACTTGATTCTGGACCGGCTGGTGTGTGTGTGTGTGTGTGTGTGTGTGTGTGTGTGTTGATGTTACCGGCTGGGCGGCTGGTGGTCTTGAAGCCCATGCAACTTGCAAGCCGGGACTCTCGAACTCGTTCTTGATCGCCGCGGGTCCCTGCAGCTGCAGAAGCAACGACAGCGGCGTCAGCAGCGTGTACACGCCATTGCCATCGCGCCTGCGCTGCCACGGCCTCTGCTCCTTGACCCCGACCCCCCTGCGTGCCGTGCCCGTGCTCCAGCCGTGTCGCAGTGGGGCTCGCGCATCGGCTGATGGCCGCCCCGCAACCACCTGGCTGCATCCACCGCACTGCACCTGCACGGCTGCACTCTCTTCTTCCAGGTGCTCTCCCTCCGCGCCTCAAATCCGTCGATCGTTTGCCGCGGTGGTTCACGCCTCGTTCTTGGATGGGATGTGCGGACGTGACCATGAGTAACTGCCGCATGGCCTACCACTCTGCCGACCTCCATGGATCATGATGGATCGATCCATCCTCCCTGCAGGCAGCGCACCCCTCTCTCAGTCTCTCATGGCTTGGTAACAAAAGCAGCAGGCCGAAAGAGATGTGCGAGATGGTACGCGCAGAAGGAGAAATGAGAGCACCGGAGCATTGTTTTTTTTCCGGCTTTTCTGAATTTTGAGCCTCTGGAAGCCAAGGAGATTATGGTATTTTATTTTGAAATATTGGCAATCTGGCGTACGGCATCTCGAATTGTCTGCACGCCTTGTTTTAGAGGCGTGAGATTCAGAGAGCGCTTGTCGATCGCAGCTGAATATGCCTGAATCGCTTTTTTTTTTTTGAGGGAAAGCCTGAATCGCTGATAGACCTGAATGAAGTTGGCATCGATGGCCCACAGCGGGCTACGACCCAAACGGGTGGGCTGGGCTGTGCCTATGCTAACCTCTGCAACTTTTTTGGATCGTTGCAGCCATACGCCGCATCACCTTTTCGTTTCTTTAATTAATATAATATAATCCTCCTAGCTAGTAGTCTCTTAGAGACGTACTGTATGTATCTCACGAATAACTTGACCTTTTCTGCTAGGAATGTGTTCTTGGGGCCCCTAACACAGCAGAAAACCTGTGCTAATCCCTATCCTCGACCGATCAGAACTCGCTGCTGCTGGTGTTACACACTCGTTCGGCATTTTTTTCCTGGAAGACCAGTCGGCATTTTTTTAGGCACAACAAAACACAGCACCCCCCCCCCCCCCCCCCCTCTTTTTTCTCCATTGGCATCCAAGCCTTGCCACGCTTATTGCAATTTTTAAAGGGCCCGGAATCCAGATGGGTTGGTTTGCCTAGCTAGGGACAACTTCTTTGTACATTGGCCTAGCATGTACTCATGTCAAGTCACATTTAGGCCACTTCAAACAAAGTGGCGGCATGTACATTCTCCCATTATTAGGCCGCTTTCTATCCGGATACCGCATCGATCGCCGGTAGTAGATCCTGCTGCGCAAAGAGGCAGGCTAGAGTGTCAGCGTCAGG
Source organism: Panicum virgatum (assembly GCF_016808335.1). NCBI lineage: Eukaryota > Viridiplantae > Streptophyta > Magnoliopsida > Poales > Poaceae > Panicum > Panicum virgatum. The sequence goes on along the minus strand of NC_053140.1, from coordinate 54,623,652 downwards.
GGGGGGGATCCATAGCGTAAGTCGCCGAGCCCCGGTACGCCTCGTCGCGTTGTGGTGTGTAGCCGTAGGACACGATCGGTGAATGGTCTCGCCGCCCAATTTTAAAACTCGAGGCGAGGGGGGGAGCGGCGCCCATGCCGGACGGCGGCCGCGCCGGGGGCCACCGGCCGGTGGCTGCCGGGACACGGACATGCCACGCCCACCGCCGGGATGAACTGAAAAGCCTTGTGCCCATGCGTGCCATGGCAATCGGCAACGTCAAAATGCAGAGCACCGGGCGCGCGCGGCCGTGGCGGGTTGGCGGTGCGCAATTTTATACGGGGAAATGCTGGTGTCAAGCCCATGACTCGCTCTGTCTGATCTCTCGCAGTCGCAGCCTGACCCTTAATTTGGCCAGGCCTTATTTAGTTGTCGGTGTAAAAATTTTAAAATAAAATCTTTTCGTATTTGAAGTATTAAATATAGACTAATCGCGAAATTAATTACAGAACTCGTCTGTAAATTACGAGACAAATCTAATGAGACTAATTAATCAATCGTTAGAGTATAATTATTGTAGTAATTTATTGTTTAATTATTATTTAATTAGACTCATTAGATTTGTCTCGAAATTTACAAGCAAACTATTGTAATTAGTTTTTTGTTTCGTCTAAATTTAGTAATTTATGCATGTAAGATTTTCGTGATAGATTTGGAATTTGCATGCATGCGGCTGCTGGGTGTTCTGGAGCGCATTGAATGGACTTCAGTTCTCGAACGGCGTTCATGTCGTGGCCGGCCGGCGACGCCGAGGCCTTGTGGTTATAGTAGCATGAGTAGCACAAAAATAGAGCTAAATAAAGTTAATTTGCAAAATTAACTCTACAACTCTGCACTATTTCGCGAGACGAATCTAATGAGACTTCTGACCTCACGATTAAAGGATGGTTACTGTAGTATTACTGTAGCCAATCATCGATTAATTACTATCATTAGATTCGTCGTGAAAAGTTACACCCATACGTGAAAAGGTTTTACAAATAAACTTCATTTAGTACTCCATTCATTGAAGATTTTTTTTTCGGGAATTGTGTGTGCTACCGTGCTATTCTCCATGCATGGCATTGGCATCAGCATGGCCTGATGGATGGCCCTGGAGAGGAGCCGGCAGCGGCAGGTCCGGCAGAAGCCAAAGCGTAAATGTTTTGGGCCATGTTTGGTTAGAAAACGATGGAATTTTTTTCCACCTTTGACTATTAATTTAGAGTAGTAAACGAAGTCTAATTACAAAACCACCTCCACAACCCTCATGTAAATCGCGAGACGAGTCTAATGAGGCCTTTGACCGCGTGATTAGAGAATGTTTACTGTAGCATCACTGCGGCAAATCATCAATTAATTACCGTCATTAGATTCGTCTCGAAAAGTTACATCCGTCCCTGAAAAGGTTTCGCAAATAGACTTCGTTTAGTATTCCATGCATGTGTTCGTTTTTTTGTGTAAAAGTTTTCGTGGTAAGAACCAAACACGGCCTTGCACAAGCGATCTGCTTCCCGGGACTTCCGGTCGCGGGCAGCAGCACGTAATCCGGCGAGCAGCACAGCAGGTCAACGATCCACGGACACACTGCCAGTGGCGTGCCACACCCATGTTAACGTCACCACAGCAGCTGCAGGCCACCACACCCGACCCAAGAACCAAGACGCGACCGTGGCCACTGTGGCCTGCATGAGTCCCGTGTCCTGGATGCAAGAGCACCGAAAGCGATCGGGTAATCGAGGAGCTTGTTGTTGTCCGTTCGTTCGCTGGGGCGATCCATCCAGCGAGCGAGCACCCGGGCACGCATCCGGCTTGTGCAGGTGTCAAATCAGGGGTCACTCTGTAATGACATGGCCGCTGGAGCAAGGCAGCAAGCAAAGAGATGCTCTCGTCTCCCAGGCCCGGGCTTGTACTGCACGTCATCTACGTAGGCAAGCTGCAAGCACACACACACTACTGCAAATGCTGCTACCACCAGCATTCATGTCAATCAAATAGTGCAACCACCAACATCACCGGCTTCCTCCAGGCAAAGTGGGGCAGCGTTTTCAGTGAGGCAGTCATCGTCAGAAATATCGCTTGATGAAGGTTACGGCTACTGCCGCGTAGGCTGACGTACCACACGCACCGGCACCGCACTACGGTTATACGGATAGAGACGGGACTGTGACTTGTCAAGTTCCTGAAAGGGAGAAGGAACCCAACAGATACGTACAGAGTCTGAGAGACTACAGATGCATCCGTCACTTTCTTTGAACTCGGAGTATATGGTTCCGCAGACTACAGAGAGAGATCTACTAGCAAATGGCCAGACTGCAGGTCGTTTTCATTCATGTCGAAATAAGAAAAGACACTGTATTAGCTTCATCCCATACGCAAAGCTCTGTGGTGCTAGCAGGATTCTGGGAGCATTTTTTTCTCGGTTGCAAGTACTTTATTCGTCCATTCATGCAAGGTGTGTGAAAAGTCGTTGTAACATGTTTCGTTCGTGAAAAGTTGGGTGAAAAATCACTGTAGCATGTTTCGTTGTTATTTGACAAATAATGTACAATCATGAACTAATTAGGTTTAAAAAATTCATCTCGTGCTAATCAGTTAGACTGTATAATTAATTGTTTTTTTCAATTACATTTAATACTTCATACATGTGTCGAAAAATTCGATGTGACAGGTGATGTAGGAAAAATTTGGGAATGGCTCGGGGCCTCACCGGAGACCGAAGTATTCAAAACTAACGTTGACTGGTGAAGGTTGATAATTGTAGATGGATTGTGCCAGACTGCCAGCAGGTCGGCAGCTCCTGGTTTTGTAGGTACGACGTGTGCGGTCCAGTTCGTAGTGGTAGGTAATTGTTTGGTGGATAAAAAAATAAGTGCTGAAAAAGAGTCGTATCGGACACTTTAGAACACTGTAGTATTTTTTTGTTTTTTATTAATTGTTGTCCTACTATAACTTAACTAGGCTCAAAAGATTCGTCTCGTCGTGTACATTAAAACTATGCGATTAATTTTTTTATTTATCTACATTTAATGTTCCATACATGAGGCAAAAAATTTGATGTGATAGATGAATAGTGAAGTTTGGAGAGAGAAATTTTGGAACTAAACACAGCCCATGTAAATATTCCATATCGAAACTGCAGTCTTTTTCAAAGTGAAAAAATTGCCAAAATTGAAAATTGTGAAGTGTAAAAGGAGCGGTCACGCCAGGCCTAACGTACGCCCGGCCGTAAGTTAGCATGATCCAAAAAATAATTCTGTTCACTCCTAGGCTCTTGGCACGTCTATTTATTTGTTTAATTTGATTTGGTGCATTTTTGGAAATTTTATTTGGTGCATTGGTAGGATAAACGAACTGACCTTGCATGGCCCTAGAAACTTATGTTAGAACTTGTAGGATGGCTTATACTAGAGAAAGCTAAGGTTGAGAATGCGCACGAAAAACCTACTAGCCTAAATTGTAAGTACATATATAGCCTGATAGTGTTCTATATGTCTATTAAATTGTACACAACACTTGAAAAATGTTTATTTGTCACTAGCCTAAATTTTAACTAGGACCTGAGCAACTAAAAATTTTATATAGCAAATACACGCAAATTTTTATGATCCACATAAGGGTTTGCTGGAACCTGTCCATCGTTTTCGAATTCGAAATTGACTCTGCATGACAGCATGGATGCTTATATTTTTCCTGTATTTGTTTGTCCAAGAAAATATACCATCAATAAGCTCGTGCATAGTAAAACAACCTAGACAATCTTAAAAAATATTCAGTGCATCTCTTATGACACATTGAATTTCAAACACGCAAGTGACCCACCAACTATAGTTTTTAAATTTATAATTCTCATATAGCATGGACAATTTTAAACAATACATAGACTATATGACAACTCTCTAAATAGTTTTCAGATAAAGGCGATGCTGCCATATACTCTCTCCATTCTCTTTTGATAGTCTCCTTTCTAAAATTCAAATATTCACAAATGATAGTCCTATTTGCTCTTGATAAGGACCGTGGCAATAAATAGCACCAGTAACGAGGAGTTTCTAGCAAAGACATTGGAGGACTAGCAAAAGACTTTGTGTTACATTAATTAGATGATAAGCAAGGTTACTTTTCCTTGATCATTGTGTCAAGGTGAAATAAGACTATCAATAAAGAATGGAGGGAATATACAATATCATTCAAACATAGTACTCATGCGTATCTTATCTTTCGAGCACAAAACAATCTCTTATCTACTCCATTCGAACCCTAAGCAAAAAATAATCTAGTTAGTTGTCTTAAGCAACATATATTTTGAAAAGAAGTAACAATAATTGAATTCCTTGATTTTCGAAGGTTTAAGCCTAATTAAAACGCTATGCATCTATTGATGGCTATGCTAGGTTAGGCCCAACCTCTGCCTTAGGGTGTGTGTGTTTTCAACCCATGTTGTTAGCTCCAACACAAAATGAGCTAACCAACTGGACTAGAGCCGCCTATTTCAATCGCGTCCAGAGATGCTACCTGCATGCGTGTATGAGTGGCTAGCTATCGTTGTCGTGTACAATTTGACGTAATCGTGTTACTTTCACAATGTATCTGGACATATATATTTTCTGTGACATGCGATAATTCAGCATATTTTTTAGAGCAAGATTTTCATTATTTCTAGAGGTTCGTTCAATTGAAATGCTTGGTTTATGCCTGCATATCTAGAAGAGGCTCATGTCCTGTTTGATTCTCATCCACGGTTGGTTCACACTCACTTTGTCAACTCTTGCAATCCACACTTTTGAACAAAGTTCGGCTAAAGATTAAGCCTATGATAGGCAATGGTGTAGAGTTGAAAAATTGTGCATAAACCGACAAAATGCGCGTCAAAGGTTGGCAAAATATTGTAGCGGGCAAAACACGCCGAGATGGATAACATCTTCTTCTCTAGCATGGCTTCCGCTGGAAACTCATCTCCAAAACAGTTTTTAGCCCCAACTCGAAATAACCTAATAAGCAACCTGATCTCTAGAGACAGTACAATATTCATATAATTTTGAGACGGACTGCCAAACTTACTATTGTTTCAGTTTGCTGGTCGACATGGCCACTGTTCTCGTTCTCAATTTCCCCCGTTGCTAAGGATACTTTATAGCCCAACCTTTTCTTTTTACCAGTTTCACATTTCCTACAAAACAGTAAGCCGATGCTTTATAGCCCAACCTTTCCTTTTTACTAGTTTCATTGGAGCGTGCGGGCCTGTGGGAGTGGGAGTGTGGGGGGTTGCCCTATGCAGAACATGGAGTAGCTAGCGTGCCCATACCTCGCAATGAAGCCGCCTTTCCGGTCTCGTCCCCTCTGTGCGCGCACGCTCTCCACACAGTAGCGGCCCGGCCGGGGGACCCCTTCGTTTCCTCGCATAGCCCTGTAGCATATGGATGCCGTGTCCCCGGTTCCTAGACCGCCCCCGCCCCGTCGCTGCGTCCCACGCATGTGTGTGTGATGAATGTTGAGTAACTTCTTCTAGATGTGATGAGTGAATTATCAACCGTGCGGTGTGATCGTGTGCTTGGTCTTTAGTTATAGGTACACGGGCGTCGAGTGTCGACGGAGAGCTGCCGTGGAGGTGTTGTGGCCGATGGACCGTGCAGTGGACAGCGGTAAAGGGCAGCCGGGACAGGAGCTCGGGCCGGGCGGCAGCTGTGGCGTCCACTCATTGATCGAGGGCGCAAGCACAGGTGGATGGCGGGTTTCTTGATTTGCGTCACAAAACCAAATTGACGGACGGCGGTTGAAGACGCCAAGTCGTGGAGGCACGGGCGTCGGTCTCGGGACTGGCGGAGGAACGGGCGTCCACGGCGTCTAGGGCCTCGCTGCGGGCGAGGAGGTGACGAGCGTTGGGCGGCGTCTAGGGCCGTCAGAAGGCCGAGGCGGGAACGGCGTCCAGGGCCACGGCGTGGAGGCGGGAATCTTCCCACGCGTGGAGTTTTGGCGGTTTTCTCAAAACCGGCCACCTACCCGGGTTTCGCGGATCCTCCAAAAACCGCGGACCAGATCCTCATCCCCACGGCGGCATCGCGGAGAACACTTCGACTCGAAGAAAGAATCTTGGCCGTCGGATGAGTCCTTGTATCTTTTTCCGGTTTAGCCCCTACGGGCCTTCTAGTTTAATTTCAGCTCTTAGAGGTAGTTTAGTCTTTAGCCAGGGAGGTTAAGAGATTAAAAGGGAGAGGATGGCAGCAGCAAGGGGTGTGTGCTTTTCTTTTCTGTAGACCCTTCCTCCCGTGCGCCTCTCTTCCTCTCCCTAGAGTAGGATTTGTGAGATGGATTTTTGAGACCATGTATTGAATTCGATTGGGAAAGGAGGCCCTATCCTCCTTGTGCCCTCGGGGCTTTTCGATTTCGTATCAATTCAATACTCCGTGCACTCTTGTTTGTGTTGAATTTCAATTCCACTTTGATTCTTTGTGTGCACGAGATCGTGGTGGTTCTTAGAGCTCTTTGTGGTGAATCCATGCTCTCTTGCCAAGTGCAAAACTCCTAGGATTCACGTGCTCCTTAGGATCGACGTTCTTGAGCGTTTTACGTTTTGAGAAAACCCCGTTCTTGCTCGGGAATTCCTCGATTCCTCCCAAACCATGGAGTGATTCGTCGATTCCTTTGGTGGGTATGTTCACAAGGTCTTTGCGATCGTGCCTGCAAAATTTGGTGAGATTTCGGCTTGTTTTGATCCTCCAATTGTCAAGTCTTGTATCGAACCGAGAGCAAAAACAGAGTTTCTGCATCGGGCTGAATTTTTCCTATCACCAGTTGAACCGGCGTTGCCAATGATTCAACCGGTGTTCAATTGGGGTTTTCGACCTAGATTTTTTGTTGCACCGGTGCATTAGTATCTACGTGCATCGGATCAACCGGCGTGTAGAGTTTCCTTAACGTCGGTTTAACCGGTGCTCAGCACTTTTCGATTTGGTGTTCCTCTGGACAACTGCACCGGTGCTCGTGAACGATCTCATCGGTTCATCCGGTGTTCTGTTTGTCCATTTTGGGGTCGCTCTGGACGACTGCACCGACGTTGCATTTGGAATTTATCGGATCATCCGGTGCAGCATCGCCGGTTGAACCGACGGTGTTCAAACCTGAACGTCGGATCAACCGGTGATTGTTTTTCACTGCTGCCGGCTGTGACTCATCGGTTCAACCGACGTACTCAGACTCATATACGTCGGATCAACCGGTGAGTTATACCGTGCTGTTTTTCGTGCTTGCTTCCGCGATTGTTCTCGCTTGTTTCTATGGTTGTTTTGTGTTGGTGTAGCTCATCCATAGCTACTCCACACTTCACCTAGGATTCTAGGGTTGGGTGTGTACTTGGGATCTTAAGTCGAGCTTCCAATTGCGATAATTTTTTATCGGCTCCCATCCACCCCCCTCCGGTCGCCTTTTCGGTCCCTCAATTGGTATCAGAGCTTGGTTAAGATTTTCATTACCCTAACCGGTTCGAAAACCATTTGGCGACCATGGCAAGTCTTGGTAAGATCCCAGTGTTTACCAGCGAGGACTATACTTACTGGAAGGTTCGCATGCGGGCTTTCTTGCAGAGCTTGGGAGCCGAGGTTTGAGATATAACCAAGAACCAGGCTTACGAGGTGCTTGCTGTTCGGGTCACTCCTCTTCAAGTGACCGAGCACGAGGCTAACGTCAAGGCTGTCAAAGCCTTATTCGCTGGCGTTTCTCGTGCAGAGTAATCACGCGTCCAGGATTTTCAAGAAGCCCACAAGATTTGGACGTGCCTTGAGAACTACCACGAGGTCACACCTCAGGTTAAGGCTAGACTTTTCGAGACTGACCAGCGTGAATATGAGAACTTCACACAGGGGCCGGGTGAGAGCATTGTCGACATGTTCAGTCGGATTCAATCGATTGTGAACAAAGTCTACGCACTTGACCGCTCTGTGTGGGATCTCAAGGTGAACACGATCATTGAGTTTGCAGGCTATATGACTCTGATCGTGAATGAGCTCTTCAGCAAGCTCAAGGCCACTGAGGTGGACAACCAGACACGAGACAAGCTCAATGGAGCTCTTGTGACAGGCCTAGATGGATCGAGCTCTAACGCTAACTCTGCTCTTGGCTTTTCTCTTGCCTCTTTGCCTTGTGTTACAGATAAGCAGTTGGAGACGCTGGGCGACGACGACTTGTGCCTCCTCATCAGCAAGTTCCAGCGTGTCTACCACAACAGGCAGAGGCGAAAGAACCCTGGGTGCTACCACTGCGGCGATCCGAACCACTTCGTTGCCGACTGCCCCAAGAAGTCCGGCGGTTGCCAGAACAATAACTTCGACTACTACCGCCACCGCGACCACAACGAGGGAGGCTCCAACAAGGAGTGTCAGCGCCACAAGCACCGCAGCCGTGACCGGGACAAGGGAGGGCGCTTTGACAAGGAGTCGATCATGAAGCGCTTCCGGTACAAGGCCAAGAAGCGGGAGAAGGCTTTCTTGGTGCAGCTTAGCGACCTTGACAAGAGCTCCGATACCGACCGCTCTTCTTCACCGACCTCCAACGACGATGACAAGAAGAAGAAGAAGAAGCGGGACAAGGAAGCCACGGGCTTCATCGCCCTTTGCTTGGCGGCTGGTCAGCGTAAGAGTTTCTGCACCATGGCGGGTGAGGCCAATGGTGCTCGTGCGTCTCCAGGTGGACATGCAACACCGACGCACGACGACTCTTCTCCTGGATCCGAGAGTGATTCAGAGGTAAACTCCACTATCGACCTGCTTGATACTGAGGTTAGGGAGTTGTACACCGCTCTCGACAATTAGAAAAAGTTGCTTAAGGAAGCAGCTAGAGAGCGTAAGCGGCTTAGGGCTGAGCTGGCTTCTGCTAGAGAGAAATTTGGTGAGGATGAGTGCGCTGGCTGCATATCTCACATGAATGATCTTGTTGCTCTCCGTGCCAAGCATGATGAGAACGTAGCGAACTTGGATGTTGCCAAGATCTCGCTGGCTGACGTGTCTCACGAGCTAGCTAGGGCCAAGCATGAGCTTGAACTGGCCAATGACGCTCCTATCGTTAGTGATGTGCTTGAATGTGACGATTGCTCCATCTTTAAGTCTGATCTATCTTCTTTGCAGTCTAAGTTAGCTACTGTTGTGTGTGAGCTAGAGGAACTTATGTTTAGGCCTGTTCTGCTTGGTGCTTGTAAGCTTTGTCCCACGCTTAGATCGGAGCTAGATGAGAAGAACACCTTGATTAAGTCTTTGGGGAAGACTAAGGTCGGGGAGTCTAGCCCACCTATTGATTGTCATGTTTGCCCTGATCGGATTTCTGATTTGGATAATCTTGCGGTAGAGAAAACAAACTTGGAGAATGAGAACACATATCTTAGGGCAATTCTTAGTTGGGTTTCTAGTAGTGAGCCGCAGTTGGGCACGATGATCAAGCAGTTTAAGTGTGGTGATGGATTTGGGGTCGGTTACACCTACACGAAGTCAGACTTTGACATGCTGTATGGTAAGATCGGCAAGGCTGCTGGATTTCCAAGTGCTCTAAACACTGCTAGTACAAGCACGCAACCTTCGCTTGTTGACCCCGTAAATGGTGTGCTAAAAGAACCACAAAAAGCACCTCCATAGAAGCAGGTTTGGGTTCCAAAACCCAATAAGCTGAGAAATCCCCTCGATACGCTCCCTGCTGCCACAGCCCAAGTTGCCCAGAAGAAGGGGGCTGCTCCTTCCCGTCCAAAGACGGGGCCTCCACCTCCCAAGAGAGAGGTGAGGTACCACTGCGAGTACTGTCACAGAGACGGTCACTTGGAGGAGTTTTGCTTCAGGAGGAAGCGGGCTGTGAGGCGTGAGTAGGAGAGACGTAACTCGGACATGTACTCTGCTCGAGTGCATGGTCCTCCTCGGCGTGGTGGTAGGCAAGATGCTAGAGTGCGCCGTGTTGGTGGAGGACAGGGAGACGGTGGTGATTACCGTGCTCCAGCGGGTGGTCGCTTTGCCGGTCGTGCTCCTGGTCGTCCTCAGTATGGCTATGGACCACGAGACCGAGGTTTTGGAAGAGGTTACGAGACACCACATTTTCCTCGAGGTGGTGGTCGTCAGCCTCGCGGTAGACGGGACGGGGGATACGCTTTGCCTAATTTTGCTAACCCTTCTGTAGAACAAATGGCTCGACACTAGTTTGCTTCACACTTTGCTAACCCCAGTGTTGAGACATTTGCTCACCCTTTGTCTCGCTACTGATGTGCAGGCTGGAGGCTTGGAGAACAGGTGGATCATGGACTCCGGTTGTTCGCGCCATATGACCGGGAATGACAAGTGGTTCTCCAGCCTCACCCCTATGCGCTCAAAGGAGTACATTGTGTTCGGGGACAAGGGAAAAGGAAAGGTACGTGGAATTGGCGCTGTTCGTGTTTCTGATCGCTTTACCCTGAGAGAAGTTGCTTTGGTTTCGAACTTTGGGTTCAATTTGCTCTCTGTTTTGCAACTTCTTGATGATGGGTTTGAAGTTTGCTTCAAGTAGGGTTGTTCTCGTGTTTTAGATTCCAGAGGAGATTTGGTTTGCCGGATTTTACCTCGTGATTGGGTTTTCTTGGTTGATTTATCTGGAACTTCTCTTGGTCCTCCTTGTTGCTTGTTGGCTGGTTCTTCTTCTGATTTGTGGAAGTGGCATAGGAGACTTAGACATTTGAGCTTTGACTTGTTGTCGAGACTTAGCTCACTTGGCCTGATCCGAAGATTGCCCAAATTAAAGTTTGAAAAGGATCTCGTTTGCCACACGTGTCGTCACGGGAAGATGGTTGCCACCTCTCATCCACCGATTAATCAAGTGATAACCACTCACCCTGCAGAGTTGCTACATATGGACACAGTTGGTCCTTTTCGGGTGATGTTGGTTGGTGGGAAGTGGTATGTTCTTGTGATCGTGGATGACTTTTCTCGCTATTCTTGGGTCTTTTTCATGAGAACCAAGGATGAGGCTTTCGAGTTTGTTCGAGACTTGATCTTGAGGTTGAAAAATGAACTACCCCATACTATGAGAGAGGCCACATAGACATGATCCATGTACCATCCGAGAGGCAAACATTAGATATCTTTACCAAACCACTTGAGTATGAGACTTTTGCTCGCTTGCGAGGGGAGCTTGGGGTTTGTTACCCCTTTTAATTGCTAGTCTTTCTTTGGTTAGTTTTGTAGGGCTTGATTCTTTTTCTCTTCGTTTTTCTTAGTTTGGTAGATACATTTTGCACTTGTATTGTACATTTCAGTATTTTTGCATTGCCTCACTTGCACTAGCATTTTTGTATACATTGCTATGACCTCCTAGTGCTTGCTAGTGTGAGTTTATAAACGTGATCATGAATAGCTTGCTCCACTGTGTATATGATATCCTCTGAGTTAAGCTATTTTGATTTGAAAATTCGAAAACATGATCACCCTGTTTTGGCTACTAGCATGTTAGGGCGTGTTTATATGCTTTGCTATCTTATTCATGCTAGTGTAGCTTCTTAATACTTAACTTGTAAAATTGATAAAATTGCTTGAATTGTGCTTGAAATGGAATGGAAAGATCCAGGTGGGATTGCTTGTCGCACTTATCGAGTTTTCGGGACGGCTCACTTTGCACTTGTGAGAACCCGGGCAAGGCTATGCATGACTGAGACGAGTGTCTTAAGCTTCTGATTGCCTTTGGCATAGACTTGGCCTCGTTGCTAAGTAAAGCATGACAAACTTTCAACCCCTGGCATTAAAAATTGCTTGATATAATTTGATTGCAAAATGGGTGTTTGCAACATGTTTTGGTTGTTTTTTTGCTCACCTGTATGAGTTTGATTAGCACTGATTTCCATTGCCTACTTGTTAGTGCTAGATCATGGGTGATGCTTTTGTTTCTGCTAAACTGAACTTGCTAAGCTCTAGACATGATTTGATATACCCTGTTGAGCTAGATGCAGGTCTTGTTTATGGATACACACATGTTTGTGACTAGATGTTGCTCATATCTTTGTATCCCTGAATGATTTCACTTACACCTTCTGCATTGCATTCATTGCATAGCATATTTTCAGGGGGAGCTTTAGGTCTGTTGAGCCTTGATGTGTGCATGTGCCAACAAGGGGGAGAAGTTTAGTGATCGAACAAGCGGAGAATTGTTTGATTTTTGAGAGAACCAAAAACTTGTTGTGCACAGGGCTTTGAGAGTGCATACATGTGGCGAGAGTTGCACTGGTGAGGGGGAATGCATTTCAGGGGGAGTTTTAGGGGAGTTTCGGTCTTGTTTGGCTCCTAGGTTTCCTGGTTTTCCCTCCGCTTTTGGCATGACTGTGTCGAGCCCTGCATCTGTCCATGAGGAGTCATGCTTTTGTTTGATCGATTGCGTCGAGCCGTTGCCCTTGTCTTAGGGAATCGATCTTTGCTTGGTCAAGTAACCTGTTTTTGTTTCTTTCGAGCTTTTGTCACTTGTTCGAGTTCTCCTTCTTCCTTGTTTTTCTCGGTTTTTACTTCTCTCGTAGTTTGTTTTTGTTGCGTTTGTGGTGTGTTGACAATGCACTCATCAAGGGGGAGATTGAGGAATGTTGAGTACCTTCTCCTAGCTGTGATGAGTGAATTGTCAACCGTGCGGTGTGATCGTGTGCTTGGTCTTTGGTTGCAGGAACACGGGCGTCAAGTGTCGACGGAGAGTTGCCGTGGAGGTGCTGTGGCCGATGGACCGTGCAGTGTACGGCGGTGAAGGGCAGCCGGGACCGGAGCTCGGGCCGGGCGGCAGCTGTGGCGTCCACTCCTGGATTGAGGGAGCAAGCACCGGTGGATGGCTGGTTTCTTGGTTTGCGCCACAAAACCAAGTTGGCGGACGACGGTTGAAGACGCCAAGTCGTGGAGGCACGGGCGTCGGTCTCGGGACTGGCGGAGGAACGGACGTCGACGGCGTCTAGAGTCTCGCTGCGGGCGAGGAGGTGATGGGCGTCGGGCGGCGTCTAGGGCCGTCAGAAGGCTGAGGCGAGAACGGCGTCCAGTGCCACGGCGTGGAGGCGGGAATCTTCCCGCGCGTGGAGTTTTGGCGGTTTTCTCAAAACCGGCCACCTACCCGTGTTTCGCGGACCCTCGAAAAACCGCGGACCAGATCCTCATCCCCACGGCGGCATCGCGGAGAAGACTTCGACTCGAAGAAAGAATCTTGGCCGTCGGATGAGTCCTTGTATCTTTTTCCGGTTTTCCCCCTACGGGCCTTCTAGTTTAATTTCAGCTCTTAGAGGTAGTTTAGTCTTTAGCCAGGGAGGTTAGGAGATTAAAAGGGAGAGGAGGGCAGCAGCAAGGGGTGTGTGCTTTTCTTTTCTGTAGACCCTTCCTCCCGTGCGCCTCTCTCCCTCTCTCTTCCTCTCCCTAGAGTAGGATTTGTGAGATGGATTTTTGAGACCATGTATTGAATTCGATTGGGAAAGGAGGCCCTATCCTCCTTGTGCCCTCGGGGCTTTTCGATTTCGTATCAATTCAATACTCCGTGCACTCTTGTTTGTGTTGAATTTCAATTCCACTTTGATTCTTTGTGTGCACGAGATCGTGGTGGTTCTTAGAGCTCTTTGTGGTGAATCCATGCTCTCTTGCCAAGTGCAAAACTCCTAGGATTCACGTGCTCCTTTGGATCGACGTTCTTGAGCATTTTACGTTTTGAGAAAACCCCGTTCTTGCTCGGGAATTCCTCGATTCCTCCCAAACCATGGAGTGATTCGTCGATTCCTTTCGTGGGTATGTTCACAAGGTCTTTGGGATCGTGCCTGCAAAATTTGGTGAGATTTCGGCTTGTTTTGATCCTCCAATTGTCAAGTCTTGTATCGAACCGAGAGCAAAAACAGAGTTTCTGCGTCGGGTTGAATTTTTCCTATCACCGGTTGAACCGGCATTGTCAATGATTCAACCGGTGTTCAATTGGGGTTTTCGACCTAGATTTTTTGTTGCACCGGTGCATTAGTATCTACGTGCATCGAATCAACCGGCGTTACCACGGTGTTTGGTGTTTTGCCCGTTCAACCGGCATGTAGAGTTTCCTTAACGTCGGTTTAACCGGTGCTCAGCACTTTTCGATTTGGTGTTCCTCTGGACAACTGCACCGGTGCTCGTGAACGATCTCATCGGTTCATCCGGTGTTCTGTTTGTCCATTTTGGGGTCGCTTTGGACAACTGCACCGATGTTGCATTTGGAATTTATCGGATCATCCGGTGCAGCATCGCCGGTTGAACCGACGATGTTCAAACCTGAACATCGGATCAACCGGTGATCGTTTTTCACTGCTGCCGGCTCTGACTCATCGGTTCAACCGACGTACTCAGACTCATATACGTCGGATCAACCGCTGAGTTATATCGTGCTGTTTTTCGTGCTTGCTTCCGCGATTGTTCTCGCTTGTTCCTAGGGCTGTTTTGTGTTGGTGTAGCTCATCCATAGTTACTACACACTTCACCTAAAATTTTAGGGTTGGGTACGTATTTGTTATCTTAAGTCGAATTTCCAACTGCGATAATTTTTTATCGATTCACATTCACCCCTGGTCACTTTTTCGTCCCTCAGTGTGACCTCGGCGGGCGCGGTGGCCTCCAAGATTGCATTGCCGCCGGTGCGCGCCGCGCGCTAACTAGCCCGCCCCCATGTCCGCTGCCGGCGAAACAGGCAATGGTTCGCTCGCAGTCGCAGTGTGTCACGGGCGCACGAACGGGCATCGCGCCCAAAGGGCGCACTGAGACGGCCATAGAGGGGAAGGGCGCACCCGATCGCCGGCGCCCGGCCGGATAAGAGCCACCTTGCCTGCCGCGGCCGGGCAGCAGTGCAGAACTGCTTTGCTTTGCTTTCCTCGAGGCTCGCGACGGCTTTTGCGCGAGGGAACGCCGGCCGGGGGCGGGGTTGGTTGGTCGCGAGCGGAGCGACCCATGCACGACACGACGACGACGCGCCGATGCACTTTCCGGGCGCTTTCCCCTTCTCTCTCTCTCCGTGATCTCGGCCTGCGGCTCGGGCGGACAAGGCAAAAGATTGCGCGCAGCAGGTCGCTAGCGTTCACGGAGGCGTATCTCCGTGCCGCGGCAGGCGTAATAAGACACGCATGTGTCCGTGCGAGCCTTTTGCCCCGCGGGGCCCACAGACGGCAGAGCGCCCGCCCTTCTGGTGGTGGCCCTGGTGCTGCGCTGCGCGGGCGCGGTGTGCGTCTGTGCGGGGGCAAGAAAACAAGGCAGAGCCAGCCAAAGCACCCCCCCGGCCCTCAGCTCGGCTGGCCGTGAATGACCCACTGTGATAGTGTGATGTCGATCGGGGCGCGCCGCAGCGGGGGGCGCTGCGGGAGCGCAGCCGTGCCGTGCCAGCCCCTGCCATGCATGCATGCAAGCTTTGCCTTGCTGCTTCACGTCTCCATCGGCCCGCCGGCCCGTGAGCGGTTTCCGAGGGGCTTGAGTGCGAGGGGTGTGAAAGAATACGGTACAGGCGCAGCAATGATATGATGGTGCCAACACCTGGGCGCGTACGCACACGGATGTCGCCTTCCCTGTACTGTTGGTACGCCTGATATCAATGGCTGGACGACGACGACGACCCTCTCGGCCAATTTCTACCACGCTCTACGCAGCTTTTTCTACGGTCGAGCGATCTCATTGCCTTGCCTGGGCAGGAAACGTGCCGAGAGATGAAAAGAGAGTTTCGCCTCGGCAAAGCCGGCGTCCGACCTCTCTCACCTTGCGTTGCGCCCGCCGGCGGCCCACGTGACAGACAGACAGCAGCAGCAGCGAGCGAAAACGTGCGGCTCTAGACTAGCAGTAGCAGTACGTAGGCGCTGCCGCACCAGCGCCGGTCAGCAGCTTTGCTTTCGCCCCCGTGCCGTGCATGTGCTCACACGAAAGATCGAACAGTGCCCTAAAGCGACGCTGCCGGGTGGGCCCCGCGCACAAAGGCTCCGCTCGCTGTGCTTCGACTGTAGCAGCAGCGGTCGCGAGCGCCCCAGGGGCCAGGGGGTTCTCTCCCACTTTGGCCTGTTGATGCAGTCACGCAGATGCTACAGCTAGGCAGTAGGCAGCACACCTACGCCCCTGGCTCTACGGTAACAACAGTTCTCGTACCACTACTACTCGTACAGTTCATCTCGGCGAGCATCTTCTCTCCAGCTCTCCCTGCATCCGGATCCCCCCAACGGACGGTCGGATGTGGAGTTATTAAGGGCAAAAGCTGCCACGTCATATTCCCAGGCGGCCAGGCCTAGCTAGCTGCGGCACTGTGAAGCACAGCACGCATCGTAATCAGCCGCCATTACGCTAACGTAATCCCGCCGCCGGGCGGCTGACGTCGGCCGCGCGTAGGCGTAGCGAGGCCCGCCGGAAGGGAGGGAACGGCAGGGGAGAGGAAGACGAGGCCCCCCGCCGTATCCCGGGAAGCGCCCACGGCGAGGCCCCCGCCGGTCGGCGTCTGGCTCTCGCGGTCGCGGGGGTGGGTAGCGGTAGCGGCCCGGCTGGGCCGTGGGCCAGGGCGCTATGTTTGGTCTTGTCGCGGGGTGCGGGGCCCAGGAGGAGGTGTTGATTGCTGCTTGTTCTCGGGCCCAATTATGAGTGACCCGTGGGCCCGGCTCCCGGTGCCCAATGGGCGTGCTCGGTATTGGTTGGGAGAGGGCGCATTGAAGGGCGCGTATGATTTGCTGCTTCCCCCTCCTGCCGCTGCTACAGTGCCCCCTGCTGCTGCTGCTCGCGTCAAGCGGGGAAGGCAAGAAAGCTGGGATCGCCAGGCAGGCTCCGGCTGGGGAAAGCGCAGCGCACCGATGTAGTTACATGTACTCGCAGGCCGGGACTCCCACGCAAGCAGCCAAAGTAGCGGCTCGGTTTTAGGGTCCTCTGCTCGTCTGATCTGGTCATCCGATGAGGTTGCTTTGGCTGAAATCCCTCCTCCTCTGGTCCGTCTTCGTTGGGGCTTGTCGTGAGGCAACGCACGCCATTGTTTCTGAAGACTAACTACTGTTTACTCCTAGTGGCACTGGCACTGGCTCCGCCGGGTCGGTCGCGTCGAGCGGGTGCGCGGCGCACGCACGGGCGGGCGCATTGATTCTGGGAACATTGAGGAGGACGCAGCGGAGGTGGCCGTGCGGGGCTTCAGCAGTGGATGGCACTGTGCAGTCCAGTTAGTACTAGCGCGCACATTTATTAGGGGCCTTAATCGCGCTGCACATGGAATGTCTTCTACTCCTGCTCCCCCGCCCCGGAATGGTCAAACCGGCGCGGTGCCAGGCGCCCCGCCGTGAAACGGGGCTCCTCCGACCAGGCCGCGCGCGGTAAAACCCAGTTACCGTGCCCGTGCCGCGCCAAGAGCGAGCCGGACGGATCGGCCTGGCCCGGAAGCGGGGCGCTGGCACGGGCGCCCACTTCAGGCTTGGACGCGAGCGACCTCCGTGCCTCCGTGTCCGTCGACTATCTATTTTACCCCGTCCCAACCCGGCGCTGCTGGCTGCTGCCGCCGCACCTCACCTGGTCGCCTCTGCCCATCCGGCTTTCGCTTTCACGGATCGCCATCCATCGCCCGCGCCCTACCCCTCCAGCGGGCACAGGCCGCAGCTAGCAGCTAGCAGCTGCCCTGCCCAGCGCTCTCTTTTCGCTCTCGGTTGAGTTCTCGGTCTCGGCTTTGCCGAAAGAAAGGCACCCGGAACCCGACGACAGCGAGCCCCCCGGGGGCAAAGCGGGGATGAGGAGGGTGGAAAGGGGGGCGGGATAAAAAGGCGCGGGGTGGAGAGGAGGGGGAGCCGGGGAGGAGAGGCTACAGCGGCGGCAGGCGGGGGCAGCAGCGCACCGCAGGGTAGCAGGAGGACCGCCGCTCGGAAAGTGCGGAGCCGTTTCGTCTCCCCCCCGCCGCCCACTCGCCCACGCCCACGCCTCGCGCGCTCCAGGGGGTGCAAGTGCTCTCTCGTCTCGATCGCTGCTGCTGGTGGTGGTAGCGAGCGCGAGCCCCGAGGAGGGAGGGAGCACGCGTGCCTGATCGCCTCTCGCGCGCCATGTCGTCCGCCGCGGGCGGGTACGGCGCCGAGCCCCACTGCCACGGCCACGGCCACGGCGACTTCCTGCTGCACCACCACCATGCACAGCACGTGGCCGCGCAGCAGCTCTACCACGTGCCGCAGCACAGCCGCCGCGAGAAGCTGCGGTTCCCGCAGGACGACGGCTCGCCTCCGCAGCACCAGCAGCACGCCGGGGCGGCCTGGCCTCCGCCCCCGCCGGGGTTCTACTCCTACGCCTCCTCCTCCACGTCCTCCTACTCCCCGCACAGCCCCACGGGGCTCGCGCAGGCGCAGCTCGTCGCCGCGCACGCCCACGGCCTCGCCCCGCCGCTCGCGTCGCAGATCCCGACGCAGAACTTCGCGCTCTCGCTCTCCTCCTCGTCCTCCAACCCGCCCCCGCCGCCGCCCCCGCAGCAGCAGCAGCCCAGGAGGCCGCTCATCGGCGCCCCCGCGGGGCCCTTCGGGCCCTTCACCGGCTACGCGGCGGTGCTCGGCCGGTCCCGCTTCCTCGCCCCCGCGGAGAAGCTGCTCGAGGAGATCTGCGACGTGGGGGGCGCGGCCCCGCACGTGGACCGGACCGCCTCCGATGAGGCCCTGCTCGACGCGGATCCGATGGAGGGCATCGATCACGACATGGACGGCGACGACCGCGCCGCCTCCGACGCCGGGCCCATCTCTGGCGCCGAGCAGCAGTGGAAGAAGACCAGGCTCATCTCCATGATGGAAGAGGTGCGCTCTAGCTACCTTCTGCTTGCTTGCTTTGCTTGCCTGAGGCTGCTCATCAGCCTCGGCCCCTCCTTCCAGGTTTTCTTGTGCTATCCTCCATGCTCTATGCATCCTTTCTTCACCTCGTTTCGGAATTGCAATTATCTCTCCTGCTGGGTGGAGAAGAATCTTGCTTGTAGAGGTCGCATCGCCACTGCAGTCGTGGCCTGCTTTTATTCACTGTCGTTGCATGTGCTGTTGATTTGATGATGATTTCCTCTGCTGTTGATACTCGCGGTACATCTTTCCGGGGGTTTTTTTTTGGTATACGGATTACGTGCTCGTGAGCTTTTTACAGTTCACACTGTTCATTGAACAGTTGTGTTCGTTCGATTCTATCATACATGATAGGATTTTGATCGGCTCTTTTGGCAGCAGGATTTGCGTCGCAGGTAGCACTAGTAGTCTACATGAAATTAGGAATCTAAATACGCTAACTGCTATGAACTCTCTTTTTTATGTCACCTGAGGGAAGAAAAAAATGGCGTCGCCTCTTGATATCTTCTCTGATGATTCGTCCTTGCTTGGCTCGTCGTAGCGTCCCCTGCGACCGGGAGCATGGGGGCAGCAACACACGAGCATCCACGTACAAATGTCTCTAGCTCCTATTTTTGGAACCCTGAATAGCAGATTGTGTTTGGCAGAGTTCTTTAATGGCATCTCGCTTCCATAATTGGGAAGCAGACCTGCTTTGTTGATGTCATGTCTCCATTCTCAAACAAAAGCAACCTGCTCCCTTTTCCCAGCTTGGAATTTCTTTGTTTAAAAGCCTATTAGCTGTCTAATTTCGATGATGATCTCGCTTATTGAGTTGTAATCCAATTATTACGACCTTTTTTTTTACCCTAGGTCTGCAAGAGGTACCGACTGTACTACCAGCAGGTCCAGACTGTCATCAACTCGTTTGAGACCGTCGCCGGGTTCAGCAACGCTGCCCCGTTCGCCGCGATGGCGCTGAGGGCCATGGCGAAGCACTTCAAGTGCCTCAAGGGCATGATACTGAGCCAGCTGCGGAACACGTCCAAGGCTGCTGCCGGGAAAGAGGGGCTCAGCAAGGACATCGCCATGTTCGGGCTTGCCAGTGGCAGCGCCGCCGCCCTCCAGAGAGCGAGCAGTATGGCTGCGTTCGGCCAGCCGCACAACATCTGGCGGCCGCAGCGAGGGCTCCCAGAGCGTGCTGTCTCTGTGCTCCGCTCTTGGCTGTTTGAGCACTTCCTGCATCCGTAAGTCATCTTGCGCTTTTCAACCTGTTCATTTTTATATGGAAATGAAATGTCTCTAGGACATGAATACGGTCATTACAGTGCACTTTGTTTCGAGATGATGATGGCCATAAGGATGATTAGCGTTGCGATTACTCCTAGATTACTTGTTTCAATGATGGTTGGAGTCCGAAGCTACTCTAGATAGCTAGTGGGGCATTAGAGACTTGTCAACTTGAACATTCATGATGAGCTGCTGTTCGCTGGACATGGCTCCATGATGCTTGCCAAAATGATGATTTGTGATTTGATACATGCATGGAGAAAGTATTAGATGTTTTGGTGACACCACGGCAGACATTCCTGGCTGTCTGAATCATTGTGTTAAACTTGCGTGATAGAATGCCATGGCTTCCAAATTATTGCTTTGGAGCTTATAACATGATGGATGCTCAGGCTTTATAACCTGTACGTGAAATGCATTTTTGAGCTGTTCACATCATAGTTATGTAGGAGCGTTCTGTTTGGGGATCTAAGGATGCTGTTGCAATCTTTGTTAGATAGTCCTCATTACTTCGAAGTACCGTAAGGTGTCTTGTTAGAATGGTTTGGTAAGGACCCTATGTCTGATGGGTATGGCAGCACAGTCACGACAACTCGAAAGCGCGCTTTACTTCCAACCAAATTTAAAGAGTACCACCCTATACTAAACACAATGATTTGCTTGTTTGTTCTGCAGATTATGTTTTGCTTTCATAGTACAATCGCTTCACATGATGTCTGATCTAAAAGTTGAAATTCTGTATCATCAGTTACATCGAATTGATTGGTACAACCTCAAGATGCTGAGTTGCTGATAATTTGTCACTTTAGAGCGTATATGTGGAGTTCAGTCAATTTCATAATTATGGGTACTAGTCTTCCCTGGCTTGAGGGGGCAAAAGGTTTCCAACCCACAGTTAGTCAATTTTGTCCTTTGGTTAGATTCCATATCGATCAGTGCTTGATGTCTAGCCTTCCGTTATCATAAGCATACCACATTGCTCCACCGTGGAAATAATAAAGACACAGGCGCTTGACCACTGCAATGGTCTGATATGCTGACCTAATTTTCACCGGGTTCCTTTTGTTGTTTTTTCAAATTGTTGTATATGTGCACCTTCGTTGACTACTATTGATTCATTTGCCTTTTAGCAAGCTCGAATGGTTGTACTCATCTCAGTGTCATAATAAAATTGTCCAGATATCCTACTGATGGTGACAAGCAAATGCTAGCTAAACAGACGGGTTTAACGCGGAACCAGGTAAATGACCATGCTGCTTGTTGGATTTTGTTATAGATAGGGTAGTAGTAGCAGCAGCAGCTCATGTTCTATTTATTACAGTGATTATTATGTACTTGTTTTGAATACTTTGGTAGGCTGGTAGCTCTGGTATGTATTATTGTTCCTGAACCTGAAACCTTCTGATGGTTTATGTTTAACACACACTGCAGGTATCGAATTGGTTCATCAATGCAAGGGTCCGGCTCTGGAAACCAATGGTGGAAGAAATCCACAACCTCGAGATGAGGCAGGTCCACAAGCATCCAGCCCTTGACAAGAGCCAGCTCTCCATGCATCACCAGACCCAGCATTCGTCTGAAAGCAGCAGGAAGCCCTCAGATCCTTCTGACTCCCAGCTCGGCCAAAGCAGCAGCATCACTCGGAATCACGGCATCCCTACCTCTCAAGGCTTCCCGGATGAGCTCTCCCAGATGTCCCACTCCATCCAGCAGGGGCAGGTCACCTTCGCATACAACGGGCTGTCGACTCCGCAGCATCAGCACAGCCTCGCGTCGTCACAACATCACCAGCAAGTTGGATCAATGAGCGGCATCGCCGGGGCGGGGAATGGCGGTGTGTCGCTCACCCTTGGACTCCACCAGAACAACCGGGTTTGCATCGCCGAACCACTCCCAGTGTCCCTCCCGCCCAACCTTGCCCACCGTTTCGGTCTGGAGGAGGTCAGCGATGCCTACGTGATGGGCTCGTTTGGAGGTCAGGACCGGCATTTTGGCAAGGAGATCGGTGGCCATTTGTTGCATGATTTTGTTGGCTGATATGGCTGCTAGTGCGATTGGTGCTCCTGCATGTCAGTTTTCTGATGGTGCATAACCTTGTACTGTACCACTACTAGTATGTTAGAATGGTATATAAGTGGATCACTTGGTGGCTTTGGCTTGATCACTTTGAATCGATTTCTATGGAGGGTGGAGGAAAAAACCGTTGCTGACTTGTCAGCCCTTCTTGTAGATCCAAGTGTGTTGCCAGATATTTGACTTGCTGGGCTAATAGAGAGCATGAAAATACATTCCCAAGTCCCCAATACGTGTTTGCTCTGAGATGAGATTTGATACATGGTGTTGTTTCAAAAAAGATTTAATATATGGTGAGATATTGTTCCTTTGGCCTTGTACTGCGAAGTCAAGTGTTGCCACATACCCCCAAAGAAAGTGTGTTTCCAAATGGCAGTAAAAAGAAAAAAAAAAGGAAAAGAAGGTAGACAGCTCTTGTTGATGGCCAGAAAAAAGGATGCTGCTACCGTAAACTGTGCTGAAGATTTAACTTGTCACTGTAGAACATGACCAACACCAGTTGGTCTTTCAGCTTGATTTGCTAGCCTTTTGTGTGCATTAAACTACTAAGCAAGCAGACATTTGTGATCCATCTTGCATCCTTGTATGGGGTAGCCTCCTAAAGCCTGGACAAAAGTATGATTTGCCCACTAACGTTTATTAGCAGCCCGTTTTGTCACGCTAACAGACTGTTAGGGCTGTCAGCTGCTGATTGGCTAACCTTCTGATCTTTGGATTAAACTACTGTCACCGTACCTCAAATGGCAAAGATATGATGAATCCTGCTTTATCTTGGACAACGCTACCATTCTGCCTGGGCATATGCGTTGTTACAGTAGCTGTGATTCTTGGTTTTACTGTCACCTTACAGCATGAGGCTTCTTTGGCCAATATAGAATGGTATCTGGAGATAGGCTTCTTTGAGGGGTCCATTTGTTTTTTTCGCTTGGACATGGCTGTCATGGCCGTTGTTTTTTTTTGCTTGGAAGGAATCCGTGCACGTCAGTGACTGCCCTCAGGATCCTCTAAAGAAAGGGCAGCAACTGCTGTAGCTACTGTTTATATTTAGAAGAATACTGTTCGCGTCCTCTTTTAGGCGTCAGGTGCTCAGGTTGGGGGCTGGGTGCGTAAAATGTTCTTTCGGCCACAGGCAACATTTACACGTTGGTGGCGTACGGTTCCTTTTCTCTTTTTTTTTCTTGAAAATTGGTGGCGTACGAATTACCAGGACAAAAGTTGTCACGAGTCATGTAAAAACTGAACTCTGGACATCAATCAAGATCAATTTCTTTGTGCTAGCAGTTCATCTTCTTCTCCGATTTTTTTTAATAAAACTACTGTTTTTGCAGTAGTAGTTCTGTGTTCAATCCCCCCCACCCAAAAAAAAGAAAGAAAATTCCACAGGTGCAGCTACAGTAGTAGTATATGCAACTCAAGTCATGGGATGATGCCATGATTGGTGAAACCTATAATATCTCCCAGCTCTTTGGCTCACCATTGGCGCCGTCGAAAGCTTCAGTAAACCGAGGCCTCCGTCTCTCCTCCATCGGCTTGCTTCCTCCTCCAGGTACATTACATGCCTCTCGAAAGCAAGGCTTTGTTCTGTCCCCACCACTTTGCCTTTGCACATATCTCCGGGACCGGGAGGCTCAGCTTCAGCGCAGCCAACCAGCATCCATGGGCACGGCCAAGCCACACACGAGCCAAAAGCGAGAGGGCTCCCCCGTAACCCGATCGATGATGATGCCCTGGCTGATTCTCGTTAAGCATATGCCGTTCCCAGTTTCCACCCTAAGATATGGCTGATCCGACCGATTCCTGTTTGGATTTGGAGCGCCTTTAAAAATGCTCGCCCGATCCGGCCTGTCTGGCAGTGGAATCCCCGCCGGGCCTCGGCCAATCCGGGTCCGATGCGGATGCGGATGCGAACGCGAGCGATGAAGCAAAGCCAGTGGCGCAGCTGCAGCTAGCTGCCGATGCTGCCGCGGCCGCTTGCTCCCACCACTACCCGCCACTGGCACTGGCACTGGCGGTGGCACATCACCTGCTTTTGTCTCGGAAATGACAGGCTCATACTGTTCTGTTCTGCTGCATAGAATAACTGGCGGCTTTCATCGGAAATGACATGGGGAGCAGTGGGAGCATTGCCCGGGGGACGCGGCACCCATCCATCGCTTTCGCTTTTCCCATCGGCGCACGCCCTTTCGACTGGGAGCGCCTGCTGCTAGTGCGGACTGCCGCGAGCTGAGGTTTTTCGTGGCCTGACGCTGCTCTTTTCAGGTGTCGATCAATGATGAGCTAATCCAGCGCTGTCATCGGCAACACCGGCTGGTGGCCTACTGGTAGCACTAGTATCTAGTAGCACGCAGGTACACGGTCGGCGCTTGCCGCTAGCTGGGCAGGTATTGCTGGGTGCCTGGTTGAAAGGAGGAGGTGCGAGGTGAATATGAACAATGCACGGGCAGAATGAAGTCTTTCAAAAGGTATCGAGGTATTCTCAGTTCTCACGGCAGACGGCGGACGAGTTAAGAGCTCTACAAGGTAACAGACAAAATTTGATGCTCGGACTAATCTCAATGGAAATATCATAGGAGTGTCACGACATGACAGTCTCATGATAAAGAAAGATGAAGTAGAGTTTCACGGGATGTGAGAGTAATATCATCACCATAATACTCCTCTGGCATGATTACCTAGTTCAGTTTTGGTAACCGAACGATGACACTCTCTCCGAGCTTAGATAAGATAAGTTCTTAAGGTTGCGTGTTGTCATCGCCCACTATTTAATAGATATTTGTTGCTTACTACACTGCTTTTCTCTTAACTGAAAATCTTGGAACTCCTGCTAGTAGCAGTAGGCCGGGGCGAAGAGGGCTAGGGGGCTCCAGCGCTAGTGGGTTTCAGGCGGCTTCCGCAGTTCTTTACAGGTAAACGCAAAAAAACCGTAAACGCATTAAAGTGAAACGGTATCTTACTAATTTGAAGTACTAAATGAAGTCTATTTATAAAACTTTTTACATGGATGGGCTGTAAATCGCGAGACTATTCTAATGAGCCTACTTAATCCATGATTTGCAACAGTGCTGCTACAGTAACCATCCGCTAATTATTGATTAAACATAGATTAATTAGCATCATTAGATTCGTCTCGCGATTTACAACCCATCTATGCAAAAAGTTTTACAAATAGACTTCATTTAATATTTCAAATGTCCTGTTTACATCTTTATACATTTTTGCAAAATGAACTAAACACACCCTGAAAATGGAGATTCGGGAGGGACGGGCCGGTGGAGGTATTGGACGATGGACGATGCCCAGTGGGTGAGTTGCAAAACAGAAAGGTTAGAGGAGGGGCGCCGGGAGTCTCTCTGGCGGTAACAGGGAGTTAAGTAGAGGCGGAGCTCTACTCGTCATCTTGTAGCACTCGATTGTTTGCTGTGGACGGTTGGATGAGCATCCGAGGGCCGTCATCCATCGCCTGTGATTTTGCTAAGTTTCAGGTGTCTTTTCATATAGCACCTCCCTCCACGTGACCACGTCCCTCTCTCTTCTCTCTCTCTCCTTTACTTGTCGTCAGAACTCAGAACGGGTAACGTTACTATTAAAAAAAAAAGAGCGGGCAACGTTACGCTGACCAAAATCTCAGCCCAGCATCCGCCGCCGAAGCCGAGCTGGGGATTTCACGGCCTGTCGAACCACCATCCTGGCCCATTCCCAGCCCAAACACATACCACGCCGCTCCAGAAAATAAGCCCACTGGCCTGCCAAGCCACAAATATCCTGCAAAAATCTGCGCGTCACCTGCGCGCGGCGCTGCCCTTTCCGTTCGTTCCGCCTCCGCCTCCTCTCCACCCGCTGCTGCTCTGGCCGAGCTCCGACCCAACCCACACCCCGAAATATCCCCCGCGCCGCCGCACGCTGAAGCCCCTCCTCGCCGTCCGCCGCCTCCGCCCCCGCCCCAGCTCCATCCCCATGTCCGCCCCCACCTCGCCGCGCACCTCCCTCCTCCACTTGCCCCACGGCCCGTTCGGGCCCCGGCGGCCGAGGCGGGCGCGCCTCAGGTGCCTCGCTCCCTCGCGGGCGCTTCGCCGGCGAACGAGAACCATCTGGTACAGACGCTCTGCGCCCACGGGCACCTCGCCCGGGCCGCGGCGCTCCTCCAGGGACTCCCGGCGCCCGGTGGCGAATCTAGCCTAAAAATATAGAGGGGATCATGTCCACTTTTTTCTTCTTTCTCCTCTTCTCTTCTTCCTCCCCTCTTCCTCTTAATTGTTTCATCCAAATAATTAAGAGAGGGGCTTAGGGGGTATCCATGGGTATTAGAGAGGTAGGGGGCTTAATCCCCCCTAGCCCCCCACGTGGATCCGCCCCTGCCGGCGCCCACGCAGCGCACCTACGAGTCGCTCCTCCTCGCCGCCGCGCGGGCCGGGGACGCCGCGCTCGCCGCCACCGTGCACCGCCGGCTCGAGGCCGACCCGGTGTTCCGCTCGGACCCCTTCCTGTCGACCCGCCTCATCGACGCCTACGCCACGCTGAGCGTGCTCCCGGCCGCGCGCCTGGTGTTCGACGAGGTGCCCCTGAAGAACATCTTCGTGTGGAACGCGATGCTCAAGACGCTCGCGCTCGCCGACCACGGCGAGGAGGTGCTCGCGCGCCTGGCCGACATGGGCAGACTCGGGGTCCCTGTCGACAGCTACAGCTACGCGCACGGGCTTAAGGCCTGCATTGCAGCGTCAGCGTCGCACGCGCCGGCCCGGCCTCTGCCCATGTACGGGAGATGCACGCTCGTGCCATTCGTCGCGGGTATGGATTGCACACGCATGTCGCCACCACTCTTATTGACTGCTATGCGAAGCTTGGGACTGTCACCTACGCAGAGCGCGTGTTTGCTTGGATGCCTGAGAGGAATGTTGTGTCATGGAGTGCCATGATTGGTGATGACAGGGGCGGAGCCAGAAAGTTGATTTTTTCATTATTAGCGGGGCCAACCATACAAATTTATATAAAAATTTAATTAAAATTTAAATTTCTAATGTAAATTTGGGGACCATGGGGCCAGGCCGTCCGCCCCCCCCCCCCCCCCTCCGCCCCTGCCTGGTGATGCGGTTGAGCTCTTCCAGGAGATGATGGCTTCTGATGCAGACATGGTACCAAACTCAATCACAATTGTTAGTGTTTTGCATGCTTGTGCTGGGGTGAATGCGCTTGGGCAGGGCAAAGTGCTGCATGCACATATCCTTCGGAGGGGTTTTGACTTACTTGTTTCAGTGCTCAATGCATTGATGGCAATGTACATGAAATGCGGATGCCTTGAAGTTGGGCGGCACATCTTCAATTTGATAGGACGCAGAAGGAATGTTGTGTCATGGAATTCACTTATATCTGGATACGGAATGCATGGCTTCGGCCGCGAGTCGCTCCAAGTGTTTGAGGAAATGATAAAGGAGGGCGTTTCACCAAATATCATCACATTTGTCAGTGTCCTTGGGGCCTGTAGCCATGCTGGACTTGTGGAGGAGGGAAAGAAGCTCTTTGAATCCATGGTGGAGTACAATGTCACACCTCGCGCAGAGCGCTATGCTTGCATGGTCGACCTTCTTGGTCGTGCTGGGCGTTTGGATGAAGCTGTGGAGCTGATACAGAGCATGCGTATTGAACCAAGCCCTCAAGTTTGGGGCTCACTTCTTGGAGCTTGCAGGATTCATGGCCATGCTCTCATCTCTTCGATCTTGAGCCTCGAAATGCTGAAAATTATGTCCTGGCAGATATTTATGCTCGAGCTAAATTGCAGAACCAAGTTGATGTGCTAAAGGAGCTACTTGAAGAGCATGCCCTGGAGAAGGTGCCAGGTTGTAGCTGGATAGAGGTGAAGAAGAAGTTGTACTCATTTGTCTCTGTGGATAACAAGAACCCACAAATGGAGGAGCTGCAAGCCCTGATAGGCGAGTTTGTGATACAGATGAAGGATGAGGGTTATGTCCCTGACACAAGATCTGTTCTGTATGATATTGAAGAAGAGGAAAAGGAGAGGATTCTGCTTGGCCACAGTGAGAAGTTGGCCGTTGCTTTGGGCTTATCAACACAGGCAGGGGAGAGGTTATCAGGATCACCAAGAACCTGAGGCTTTGCGAGGACTGTCATTCTGTGACCAAGTTCATCTCGAGATTCACAGAGCGGGAGATTGTTGTGAGGGATTTGAATCGGTTCCACCACTTCAGAGATGGAGTTTGCTCATGCAGGGACTATTGGTGAAGATGCTGGCAACTTTTCTTTATAGTTATCTTTACTGATTATACTGGATGACCACTGAAGAAGTAGGCGTCATTGTTTTCTTGACACCATTGTGTACAGCCTAACAAATTTGATTAGACTAGGCATGGTGATATCTTTTCAGGAAGGGCCTCAGATTGATTGTTGAGTATGGAGAAATGTGGGACTCGTACCAGACCATTTTGACACATGTAATGATAACCCTTTCCACACATCTTTGTCCATGTCACATTTGCAAACTAAATCAGCAACGATGTATGGAACTGACAATCGATGTGATTCTTGTATATGCCAACTAATCTGCTATGTGCCTGTGACATAAAGGTGCAGACCATTTAGACAGTTTTTTACATGTTGTTGTTGTTGTATTGATCTGCTATGTTATGTAGTTGCACAATGAGCGGTCGTTGCATTCAGAATATTTTGTGGGCTGTGGAGATTAAGGGACCTGATGGTCTGGTGAGATTTGTTGTGTTGAAGAATTCTTTATTCGGCTAATATTTATATGTTGAGTTCTTGACTGTCATTACACAAAAGGCCCGGAGCCTGGGGCCTGGCCTCCTGGGGGTGCCTTGAGCCAATCCCACATGCTCTAGAAACAGAGGCTCCAGTCAATCTGCTGTTCACCGGTAGCCGAAGCTCTTTCCTTTTCATCTCGTGCCAGATGCAGCAGCAGAATAGTCCTCGCGAACCCCGGGAGCGCCCAGATGAGCTATGCCGAGTTTAGATGTTTAGGGTTAAAATTTTTGAAAGAGACTCTTGCTATTTTGGAGTACTAAATGAAGTTTATTTTCAAAATTTTTTGCATAGATGGATTTAGATCACGAGACAAATCTAACAAGGCTCATTAGATTCGTCTGTGATTTACAACCCAACCGTGTAAAAAAATTTGTAAATAGATTTCATTTGATACTTCATGCATGTATCCAAGCATGTGATGTGATGTTTTTGTCAAAAAATTTTGGTATCTAAACACGGCCTAAGCTCATTTTCAAATCTGGGTCACGGCATTAAAGGTTCCGAACGGCACGGTATGATGGCATCATTGCATAATCATTCTGTAAGACGGATCCAATTTGACAGATTTCAGGCGCACATCACTCATGCATTATCATACTATCATAGCCTAGAAACAGAGTCAAACTTCAGCCGGAGCCATGGTACATCTCTAATACAGACGTCTCGAAGGAAGTTCCACGGTTACACCGGCAAGTACACAACAAGGAACAAGTACACCACACAGGCCTCGTACTAAAATGGTCTAGGCAAATCCAATATAATGAAATGAAATAGCAGGCATCGCCGAACTAGATAGTATCAGATCCTTCCCCTCCTTTTTTTAACGACACTAGGCATTATCTTGTAACATGGAATGAAGAAAAGGTACTAAAGGGGAGTTCAGCGATTGTTCGGCTGCAGAGAGGGTCTTTGCCTGCAAAGAAGACGCAAATTGATGGTTAGTGACCGTAGAAAAGTGAAGGCGCAATTTGATGGTTAGTGACCGTAGTAAAGCATTCTTTTGAAGCCGCGTGAACTGTTACTTGCCTCATTGCAAAGGAAGATCCCTGTGGGTGTAAACCACTCCCTTGTCACCGTTCACCACTTGTCCACTGCCTCGTAGGATGCTACATATGGTGAAAGATAAAGATCATTAGTATCACGTGAATACTAACAGTGAGCCAAATTAGATTCTTTTACTCTTGCGATGATAAAGCACCAGGACTAGAAAGAAAAATCTCCCAATCAAATATGGAAATCATGATAAAATCATAAATCCCAATCATAAAAGCATACCAGCGGGTAGTAAGAAGCCCGTCAACACCAACAGGTCCACGAGCATGTATGCGCCCTGTACTTATGCCAACCTATGCAGGCCATTGGAAAGGTAAAAAAAAACAAAATAATTTAATAATAAGTGCATTAAGATCTTACTTCTATCCAAAATCAAAGGCTAGCTGTTAAGGGATGACATCTGTACAACAACACACTTATCCTACTAATACTAAAATTCTACGTGATGGCTTTAGACCTCACTATGGTCCTCCTGGATTGACAAACCATATTACCTCACTAGATTGACAAATAGTTCCTGGCTTTAAGTGCAAACCACATTTTGTTAATTTGACAGATAGTTCAACAATTCAAGTACTTCCTCACTAGATCTTCCATACGTTTTGTTAAAAGCAATCTGTTCATGCTATAAAGTGACATAAGTATACTATGGAAGAAGCATTATGAAACACAGCCAACAGGAAGTACCTCTGCCCCTAGACCAAAGCGAGTCCCATCACAAAACCTTGTGCTCGCATTATGAAACACAGCAGCACTGTTGCAGTTCAATAGAAATGTCATGTCACTCGGTAACCAATGATACTGTCATAAGAAATTCCAACCAGAAGAACAGCAGAAAGAAAGTTTCAATACCTCTCAACTTGTTGCAGAAAAGCCTCTGCAGCCTTTTCATCAGTTGTGATGATGCAATCCGTATGAGCACTGAAAAGAAAGCAAATTTGGTTAAATTAGCCAATTGTCAAGCTGATATGCTCAAAATAAAACCTACTTACCTTCCATAACGATTTATATGATCAATTGCTGAGTGTACATCATCAACAAATTCGAGGGTGCATGCCATTGAGCTATACTCATGCCGAAATGACTCTACTTTTGGTACTTTCAATTTGTCATGTGCAACAGGCCCACCATAAATAACTACTCCTGCAATACGAAAAATAATGATAAAATGAACATAAATATTCAGTATTCACTAGTGTCCCTCTGAATCATTTTTCATCCACCTTTAGTTAAACAAATGAAAGGCGGTAATAATATTTTGAGTTCAGACCTTCTTTCTCAAGTTCCACTAACAAATCATCAAGGCCCTCAGTCTTGTTCAGATCTTTATGAACAAGTAGTGTTTCCTGCAAAAAGTACATTACAGAACCCACATTATATTCTGAAACAAACAAATAGCTTCTAAAGATATGTTCATTATTAATTTTGTTTTAAGAATTATTTTATAAGGTAGCTAATACAATTTCATGATATGTAGATTTTAACAGCTCATTTTTGTGCCTGCATGCCACAAAACGGTGTGGCTACGGTGTGGCTTTTGAAAAAATGGTCAGTATCTTTTTTAAAAATAAACGCTGGGCAATAACTTGTCTTTTAGGCAGAAGTAAAAAAACATGTGCTCTTAATTTGGCTAAATAACCAGTATGATGTAGAATATAAATAAAAATAAAAAATATTAAAAGGGTGAGGGCAAAAAGTAGACAAGGAGAAGTGTATTCTGAGGCTTTGGACTTATTTTCAGGAAAGCATCCACTGGGCAATAGTAAATTACTAAATTAGTTTTAGGAGGAGCATGGTCATTGAAGATATGTGCCCACTTGTAACTGTACTAAGTTAAATACTGTACTAAATTAGAGATGTACCATTGCATTGCACGCTGCTGGGTAATCAACCTTTGCGTCCAATACTATTCGTTTTGCCATATCCATGTCAGCTGATTTATCAATGTAAACATGGCAGATACCATCTGAAGAAATGGAAAAACTTTGATTCAGTCTTATAAAATCACAAAGAAGATGTAGCTTTCTAACTTATGAATAAACCATTTTTCATAACGTTAAAAAATAGCTTACCAGCGTGACCTAAAACTGGAATCTTGGTTGTTGCTTTGATTTGGGAGACGAGATTCTTACTGCCCCTTGGAATGACAAGATCAATCACATCATCAAGCTGCAAAAGTCGTGTGTTTAGACATATCAGTGCACACAATTATCATCAAATGAATCACATTAAATACTCACCGCTAGCAAATCAGCAATTTCATCTTTGGTAGTCACAAGGCCAATGAGCTTTTTACCAACAGAATCTGGAATTGCCCCTGTTATGACCTAGCAAACAAAAAAACAAATTAATACCTTGGACCCCATCTAAGCTAAGGTGTTGTTACATTTCTATTAACTCTAGAGAACTAGCTAAATCCATATTACCTTGTGTAATATTGCGTTTGACCTCATAGCTTCTTTTCCGCCTTTCAAAAGAAGGCCATTCCCACTACGGATTGCCAAAGATGCAATCTGAACCAGAAATCATAAATAATCATTGATTTTGTAGATAATATGTATATGCTATGTTTCTGAATCAAAGTTTACCTGGACCAATGCATCAGGGCGAGACTCAAAAATAATGAGGAGAACACCCAAAGGGCAATATGCTTTCTCAAAAACTAGATCCTTAGCAACCTACAAAAGGAGTTCGTGATTGGTTAAAAAATAGAATGTCAGGAGCTTATCATCTAATCTATCGCAGCATGCATTTTTTCCCCATTAATTTCACCTCTGTTCTTTTCAATGTGTGGGAAATAGGGTCCTCCATGTCAGCAATTGCACGAATGGATCTTGCAAGGTTTGTTATCTACACATATATATCATCAGATATTAGTAAGTTTAAGAAGATAATATTCAATATGAACAGAAAAACAAGAAATGAAAAACGAGAACAACCTTTCCTGGCTTTAGGGTCATCCTAGCAACCAATGATTTCTCATAACCAGCATCTTGTGCAGCCTCCACATCAGCTTCATTTTCTCTCCTAATTGCATCTTCGTTTGCTTCTAGAGCATCAGCAATATCCAGCAAAATCTTCTTGCGCTCCTCTGATGACAACTTCTGTTATGGTGGAATGTGCAACTCCATATATTAATTAAGGTAACCAGAAAACCAGAATGTTATGATGATTTGATATTCCAAATAGTAGCAAGGAAAAAATATATACCTTCAACCATCTTGAACAGTCTCTTGCTGCAACTGCCATCTCTCGAGCTGTAGCTTCCTTGGTACATTCCCATGAATTTGCTTCGTTGTGGAAAAGCGTACCAATTTTTTCTCCTTTGAGAACTTTAATAATGCTATCCGTTGCAAATCCACTTCATAGAAAGTAAAAAAAGATATAAAGAGCTTGTAAATGTTCTAAAGGTAAACATCGCAGAAATGTGTTGTACCGCAAACAGGTAATCACAGAGCTGCTTTTAAGAGTTGAGGCATCCATAGGGGTAAAAAATTGCAATGCGCTTGCCTATTTACGAATAAATTAGTATTTGATAGATTATCACATCTCTTTAAAAAACAATCAAATATTAATATTATAAGCAGAAATATCAAGATTTAGGATTCGATGACTAGAATGCCATGCAATTAAATATGCAATATAGCATTGCAAAAATTGGGACCCCTTAGATATCCAATGCAAATTTGTAGGCTACTCTCCATGATTTCCAAAATTTTAAAAATACCCTATTAATACAATGTTTAGCTAGATTACTCAGTGTCTAAGCACTTTGCAAAGAAAATGACACTGTAACTGCAGCTTGAAACCACAGTTACCATAAGTAGCAGAAAATAGGGTTCTTAAAAATGGATATACAGGAGGTGACGTGGTTCTCCATTTTATTCTAAGATAACATCAAAGAGTATGACTCACCTTGCAATGACAACAGGTACACCTTTTGATGCAGCATTAACAGCAGCAACCACTTTAGCTTGCATGCCACCTCTTCCTACACAAGATTTCTCTCCAAAACTAATTAACTTCCCATGTTTTTCATTAACATATGTGTGGATAATCTTTGATTGAGGATCACTTGGTGGACCACTATAAAGTCCTTCCACGTCACTAAGCATGATAAGAATGTCAGCACTAAGTTCTGCTGCCAACAGAGCTGCCAGACTGTCGTTATCCCAGAATATACCAGAAGGATCCTGCAAGTTAAGTTCATTATTACAATCTGAAAGTAGAAACATAAAGAAGGGCTCATTGTCGTTATCGTATTATCAGGATTGGAAGGTTGATGTATGGCAATCAATTAAACTCCTAGTTGCAGAAACCAAATTAAGGAAACAGACCTCATATGGTTGTCTCCTGGTACTAATGGCATCATTCTCATTAAATAGCGGTATTACTTTAAGATCCAATAGCGCGAAAACAGTCTCACGAAGCTGGTCCCCAAAACTTGGATCCTTAAAGTCACGGTCCGTTACAAGAAGTTGAGATGACGTTACATCAAGCTGCAATCATATAAGCAACCTGTTAGAAACACAGTAACATAGAACTTCTTTTATTACTAGATACAAATTCGTCAGATCAAGCAGACTCACTTGGCTAAACAACGTGTCATAGATCGCCATCAAACCACTTTGACCAACGGCAGCACAAGCCTTCCCATCAAAATCCATCTGCGGGTTCTGCAGATCAGCGAAGCTGCAAGCAAAGGAGAACGGTAAGCAAAATACACTCGAGCCAGAGGATACTGGCAAACCGTTATTAGAGTGTGAGCAAAACTCTCTGCAACCTGCTGTGGATAAGCTTCCGGTACTGCAGCCTCTGCCTCCCAACACCAACAGCGCCTGATGTTACCAGAATCACCTCATACCCTTGAAAATTCAGTTGCTTCACCTGAATATTGAAGCAAGTTAACTATTTAATGACTGAAAGCATGAAACCACAAACACCAGGGGTGAAAGCATATTATCATTATCATTTACCTGTTCACACAGAGACCCAAGCCTGCCCATAGCCAATCGGCCAGTCTGCCCAGTGACAACAGCTGTGCCCACCTGCAACAGGACATGGTAAATAGATGAAGCCGGTTAACGTAACGACAAAAATTCGCTATTATTTTTTTGTTTGAAAAAAATCTGCAGCTTATTTAATCCTCATCTTTGTTCAGTGATGGATCCAAAAATATCTAATCTGCGAATCTCAATGACTGTCCTGCCACTTGGGGAAAAACAAGGGGAATCTAAACCCCATCCCGAGTTTTACCGATCGCATGTTAATCAGCTCCAGGAGAACAGGGAACACACGCAACACTAGACTGAGAGACATAAAAACGTCCTCCGTTTCCAACAAACATATTTACGGGTCACAGATTCCCAAGCCAAAACAACCCTCTGAGTTGGGGATGGAAAAAACAAAATATTTTCTAGAAAACATTGTTGGCCGCAAAACAATGCGAGATCAGACTGAGATCGAATTCTCCACCCTAGCATTCCGGCGAGTAAAAATCACTCAGCCGCGCGATAGGAGCAATCGGACCGAACAGCATCGGCGGCATTCCCCACGAGACGAGACGATGACAAAAAAAAAAACGGGAGAAACAGCAGAAGATGTATGTATGTATGCATACCTTGATGATGACGCGCCTGACGTCCTTGACGAATGCGCGGGTGGAGTCGGCGGTCTCCATGGCCGCCGCGCCGCCGATCCCTCCCCTCCCCATATTCTCCCCTCGCTCGCGAGTGGCTGGCTCCCCGCGGGGCTGCCTGCCTGCCTGTGCCGCCGGCGCTGGTGCGGAGGGCCGACGCCGAACAACAACAGAGAGGCGCTGCGGGGTGCCCGGGGCGTGAGAAATCTGCTGGGGCCTGGGGTGTGCTCGGCTTTATAAAGAAAGGCCGCGTCGCCCCTTCCGCCTCCCCTCACGGGCCACACATGCGCCGCCTGGCCCCCTGGATCGTCTGCGGCGCGCGGGGCCCGTGGCGGCCCGTGACCGCCCCGCGGAGCCCGCCCCCCCGGAGGGGATCCGGCCAGCAGCCACCACACCACGTGTGGCGCCGCTTGTGGAACTGGGCGCGGGTCCATCGCCCGTCCCGGGCGGAGGGGATATAGGAGGAGGGCAGGTGGTTGCGTCGCGGCTCAGCCATTCAAGCCGGGCGTCCTGTGCGGGGGTGACCTGTTGCCCTGCCATTCGACGGGAGGCCGCCGAGCGCAAGCGTACAAGGGTGCTTTAGATGCACGCGGTTCCAAATTAATGCCGGATAAAAAAGATTTCGGATATAGTTTTAATTGCGGCGGCACAGGGCGTGGTGGTACTTGTGATATTTCTGTTTGGGACGTGTTTTATTTGGCAGTGCATGAGTGCTCTGTGCCTCGGACGTGTCACGCAGCCACAAGTTCGGTTGGGATATGCGATGAAGATGAAACGCATTGCCACTTGTGGTATTTTGTCCCTCTTTTTTTTTTTATCATCAACCTATTTCTGAAACTAAGCAGCATTTGGCGTCCACACGATAGCAGATTCACGTTTCCAAACCAGATAGCGCGCAACACGTTAGGTGTACGGACCATGAGGATAAACGCCACGTGGTTATTCAAACTTAGGATTTGTGTGGCCATTGAAATTTGACGTCAGAGTGATCTTGTTTGCATGTTTATATGTATATATACCAACGCAATGGGAAATTAGCATGCATTTAGATTTGGTGATTACACCAAATAAAGCGGTGGTTTCTTGTTTACATGAGACGAGTCAAGTTCACACGAGATGTATAAAGACGACGAGCTTAATAATGGCCAAAACTTGCCTGCTGGCAAGATGTAAGTTGTTAACGGAAAGAACTTAATCGAGTAGTGTAGGCCGGGAGGAATGCGGCGGGGGCTCCCCCCTCCTCTTCCTTCTCCCCCTCTCTCCTCGCGCACTCCTGTCAATGGCGAATGGCGGCGCCTGTGCACAGCGGCACGACTCGGCGGTGGTCCGTGGCCGGATCCACCCTGTGGGGTTCGGATCTGCCCTCACGCCCGCCTGATCTGCTCCCCTGGGGACTCGGTGTGGCGGGGTTCTGCAGCTGCAGTGGGGCCCGGCTGCGGAGTCGGGGCATGCCCGCTGCCGGCATGGCAGGGCTCGACACGGCTCGAGCCTCCATGCGTCAGGGCGCTGCAGCGGCGCGCCCGACGGCGGAGGTTCCTGCAGTCTGCCCACGCGTGGCACGAGAACACCGCGGCCGGAGCCCGGTGCTGGCCCGGAGCGCGACGGGGCTCGGCCTTGCAGCGCCCACGTTGGGTGTGGCGGGGCTCAGCTCGGCGGCATTCGCAGCTGGCGTGCGGCGCGTCGCGACGGCGTGGCCCGGTGGCGAGGGGGCGCTACCCTTCTCTTGCCTGGGCGCGATCTGGTATGCTACCGTTCCTCTGGAGTTGGTCGGGGTGCTAGCGAAAGCGGAGTGTGTGTAGCTAAGAAGAGTGGGCCTCAACCACATGCATGGATACCAACATAGGAACTCCCATGCCCATGGGAGAGACAACAATACTTGGCTGGCTGGTACTCCACGAAAACTGCCATTCATGCTAACATGTATCATGTCTCACCAACCCTTGAGCAATATCAAGATGGAGCACTTAGCTAGGAAATATCTAAGGAAGACGACAGTTGTTGCATTGGCCGCTACCAAACCTGTGGGCTGTAAAACCGTTTTTTTTTTCTTTCTGGGTTTGAGCTGTTGCTCGCTGTTGTTCATGAGATGTAATAAATGTTGCTTTTAGCGGAAGGGCGCGTTTGATTTCGTTGTAGCTAGTCTTTTATGAACAGGAGAGAAAATATTTCGAAAAAAAAGGACACCAGAGAAACACCAATGAACATAGATAAATGCGCCTTTTACAGTATGGAAATATGTATTTGCTTCTTCCCGTAATAACTAACCTTCTGCATGCTGTGATATTAACGTCTTTTTTTTAACTTATGGTAGGAGCGCTGCCGGATCATATAAGGAGCAGAAAGCTGGAACTTACAATTTTTGCGATTACATAATAAATAAAAACACTCGCACCATTAAAGCAAAGATATATATGAAAAACTAGAAGCCCTCTCGGCCCACACACACGCACGCCTTCTCACTTCCATCTATCTCTCCTCGATCATACTCAGCAGTCTTGTTGGCGAGATCGAGACACCTGTGAAGATGCATCGGTTTCTTTCATTCCACACGTTTATAGATGAGAATGGCTGCCACCCTGCCCCTGTCCTGTGGTCCCGTAGTTTGCAGTGACAGGTTCCACCAATCTTCCACCGTGACACTTAATTCTGGAATATTGATTAAGCCTTCCGTCTAGTTATGCACAAGCCACGAAACCTCCCTAGCGAAACAGCAGTCCAGGCACAAATGAGCCGCCGTTTCCTGCTCCTGGTCACAAAAGCAACAAATCGGGTTGCATTGTATCCTTTTGACCAGCAAGACATCCGCTGTCAGTGTCTGAATCCTCTCCTGGATGAGCAGCCAAGCGAAAAAACGGTGTTTGCCTTCTGCCTTTGCCCTCCAAATTTGCTGCTTGTTGAAGGTGCAGAAACTCCCCACGAATTATTCTGGCTTTTTACAAGGTGCAGGAAATGACTACATACTAGTACACGGCATTAGTATGTGCTGTAATGATGGTGTTTTGAGTCCCAACAAAAAACAGGTCATGTAATTTTGAGTCTCATCGTACCCTCTTACTATTCACAAGCAGACCTAAAGGAAAGGAAACAAGGAGAAGCCAAACTGACATCTGCAAGCTCCAATTGTTAAACTGCTTTGCAGTCCACAGTCCACTAATCATGGAGAAAATATCAGTAGGGTATCAATCAAAGATAAAATAAACCAGTTCAGGAGCCTATGATGAAGCGATCAGTCTGCAAATCTGCTGCTCAGCCCAGGTCCCTTTTTTTCATTCCACACGTTCGTGGCCGCCACCCTGCCCCTGTCATGTGGTCTCGCAACTTGCAGTGACAGGTTCCACCAATCTTCCACCGTGACACTTAATTCTGGAATATTGATTAAGTCTTCCGTCCAGTTATGCAAAGCCACCAAATTTCCCTGGCGAAACAGCAGTGCAGGCACAAATGAGCCACCGTTTCCTGCTCCTGGTCACACAAGCAACAAATCGAGTTGCATTGTATCCCTTGACCAGCAAAACATTCGCTGTCTGAATCCTCTACTGGACGAGCGGCCAAGCGAAAAACCGATGTTTGCCTTCTGCCTTTGCCCTCTAAATTTGCTGGTTGTTGAAGGCGCAGAACCTCCTCACGAATTGTTCTGGCTTTTTACAAGGTGCAGGGAATGACCAAGGAGAAGTCCAATTAGTACACGGCATTAGTATATATGTGTTGTAATGATGGTGTTTTGAGTCCCAACAAAAACACGTCATGCTGTTTTGAGTCTCCTCGTACCCTCTTACTATTTACCAAGCAGACCTAAAGGAAAGGAAAACAAAGGAGAAGCCAAACTGACATCTGCAAGCTCCAGTGCTCCACTTGTTAAACTGCTTTGCAGTCCACCGTCCTCAGTCCACTAATCATGGAGAAAATATCAGTAGGGCATCAATCAAAGATAAAATAAACTAGTTCAGGAGCCTATCATGGAGCGATCGGTCTGCAAATCTGCTGCTCAGCCCAGGTCCCTTTTCTGTTGTCTCCACCCGGTGGAGTCCAGTGGACGTCAGAGGCTCAGAGCCGTTTGCACATGCGCGCACCACGTTGCCTCGCGAGAGGCGAGACTCGGCAGGATGTGGCGCCGCCTGGCTATGCGGGAAAGGTTCCTCGCGTCCGGCTGACGACAAGTGGACTTTGGCAGCTAGCTAGCACCTACCACCAACCTTAGGGCTTAGGCCTCGTTTAGGCACCGTTTAGTTCCCAAAATAAAAGTTTTTGGTTGTCAAATCGATTGTTTGACCAGATGTCGGAAGGATTTTTTTGACACTAATTTAAAAACTAATTTCAGAACCCGCTTGGAAACCGCGAGACGAATCTTTCGAGGCCTTTGACCGCACCATTAGCACATGTGGGTTACTGTAGCACTTATGGCTAATCATACCCTAATTAGGCTCAAAAGATTCGTCTCGCCGTGTACATCCAAATTGTGCAATTAGTTTTGTCGTTTACCTATATTTAATACTCCATTCATATGTCCAAAAAAGGAGGCAAAAAATTTTGGGAACTAAACGGCCCCTTAGTTCCCAAATTTTTTTCTACAATATCCGTCACATCGAATTTTTCGACACATGCATGAAGTATTAAATGTAGTTGAAAAAATAACTAATTACACAGTCTAACTGATTAGCACGAGATGAATCTTTTAAGTCTAATTAATTTATGATTGGACATTATTTATCAAATAACAACGAAACATGCTACAGTAACTTTTCGCCAACTTTTTGCGAACTAAACGGGGCCTTACACCCTGCCCAACTCACGCACCCGTGAACTAAACGTGATGGTAGAGCATATACGGTAGTCGAGGAACCTAAGATCCAAAGAGAATCATTTGACACCTCCTCTTGTCACTATCAAACGATTATAAGATACTGTAAATATATACAGCACAAATGCCTGGGTGGTGTAGTTGGTTATCACGCTAGTCTCACACACTAAAGGTCCCAAGTTCGAACCTGGGCTCAGACAAAGTGTTTATTTTTTCCCTAATGTGTTTAAGGTCTGTTTTGTCTTTCTTACCTTCGATTGATGTTTTTCCCTATAATGTACTAGTATTACTAGCTCTAGGTGTCTTATCTTTCCGTGCAATTCAAGTTCTTGTTGTATAGGATGATGTCTTCTTTATTGCAAATTCAATTGTTGGGGTAAAAAGAGATTGGAAACAGGATGGGTATTTAGATAAAGCACGCTTATAATGCATATATCATGGAAAAATGTGTTGGCAGAGGGTTTGGGCAACACAAACCTACAAAATGGAAGAAGCGCACCGTGTGCACCTCTCTAAAATATTCAAATGTAGAAGTCATCATGGTTTAAATATTTGTATCCCGTTCACTAGTATAAAGGCAACGACAATAAAAATTGAAATGTATATTCTTGTGTACAAATACTTTCAACAATCTAAACTTGAAGAAGTCTAGTAATGTTCAAGCTCAACTTAGTCAATATATAGCTCGAGAGCTAGAGCAACCTCAACGATAGCTGTCGACGCATTAGATTAGTCAAGTGCTGTCGCCATCTAGTGTTCCATAGAAACGAGCCGTCTCTAGATTTGTTTCTTCTGTCTCGGTGTCTCCTATTAGGGGAGTCAACATATAAATACAAAGAAACATACAAGTGGAGTAATCATAACGTTTTCATTAATTTTATTTTGGCGTGCACGAGGAGTACTTACACCTATTTAGAAATGAGCTCTTTGATGTCTTTCTTTCGACCTGGGTTTTGCGTCAGTTCTTATCTTTTTCTTAGCTTGTTTGTCTCTAGTTTCAGCTGTTTCTGTTGTAACCTTGGAAGAGTGTTGCTTCCTTCGTAAATGAAACGACATGCTGTGTCCTGATGAGAAAAAAAATGTTAGACCTATGTGAACTGGCCCAGATTTCGAATTCCACTTTTTTCGGCCCAAATATCCGAGTTGGCCCTCCCATTTACCCTCAATCTGGACCGCTGATCCATGATTGGACGGCGAGAAATGCGTGCAGTCGTGTGTAGTTCTCGTCGTGTTCGGCTGGCTGGTTTTGGTGGTTAGTGCTGATTTTTTTAAGATAAAGGTACTATTGGTTGGTTGGTGCTGGTGGCTTATGCTATTTTTATGTAAGAGAAAAATAATATTGGCTGGATGCATAATAAGCGAACATGGTAGCGCTGCGAGTGTCCGGCCGGTTCGAAGCCGAGTCGCCGAACGGCTTCGACGGACCACCGTTCCCATCGAATCATCTAGAAGCGTCGCCGTCTCCTCGCTAGGGTCTGGGCTTCGCCGCTTCGGAGTCGACAGCGAGCTCGTAGGGACGGGCGGCGGCGGCGGCGGCGGCGGCAGCGATGGACTGGAGCTCTGTGACGGCGGAAGACCTGGTGGACGCGCTGCGGGAGGGGGACTGGTCGACACCGCCGCGCCCCGTCTCCGAGTTCTTCTCCCGCTTCACCGCCCCCCGATCCTACTCCAAGTGGACCAGCCGCCTCAAGTGCAACCTCTACTAGTACGATCCGGCACCCAAATCAACCCCTCTTGTACGCTTGATGTTTTTCTTATAACCAATTGAATAATCGCCGAGGTAGATTGGTTCATCTCCTGTAATTTTGGGTTCCTGATTTATAGTGGGGTTGCGGTTGCGGACTCATGTGGAGGTTGCTGGGTTAGGGGCGACGATGAGCTATCAACTGTTGCTATTTTATACATCATGCGAATGGTAGCTGGTGCGGAGATGACATATCCGACTGTTGGTGTTGACCTGTTTTGGGGCGAGTACTAGTCTGTAGATCAGCATGTTGAATATAAAGATCGGTATAGTGTGGTATGGTTAGGGGTGGTAATGGATCAGGGTCTTAATGCTCCCTTCACAATTCAACTCAGCCCTTAA
This sequence comes from Panicum virgatum, assembly GCF_016808335.1. Classification (NCBI taxonomy): domain Eukaryota; kingdom Viridiplantae; phylum Streptophyta; class Magnoliopsida; order Poales; family Poaceae; genus Panicum; species Panicum virgatum. The sequence goes on along the minus strand of NC_053140.1, from coordinate 54,581,189 downwards.
TTTAACTAAAAACTATATAAAATATGAGTCCAGTCCATTTGAGGCTGATCCTTAAATTTTTAGTCCATTTACCATCCCTAGGTACGGTACTGGTTTGCTTGAGACTTGAGTTTGGTACTTAGATGGGCCTTAAACTACTTGCCATAAGATATTTATCACAATGGTAGGCTTTGAAGTTTTCTTATGTGTGCTAAAATGTTTTCTCTGTAAACTTGTGCTAAGATGTTTTCTTATGTGAGAAATACTTTGATTATATTGATGAATGATTAGAAGGCATTTCTAAGCTTTGAGATACATGGGGAAAACTTGGGAATTTTCCAAGCTAGTTTAAAATCATGAACTGATTTGTAAAACGTATTCTTACGATTCCATTTATTTATCAAGTCCCCTTTCCCTTTGTTTTGCTTCTTTACAGTTATAGGACGAACTACTTCATCTTGATAATGTTCATTCTTGGTAGGTAAAGACAACTACGACCTATGCGTGGCAGAATTGCTCTACTTCTGCAATTTGGGTTGGATTATGTTTTTTTTAATACCTCCCGCCTCTTGCATCTGCAGGAATGGGCTTTCTTAGGAAGCCAGTTGCCATCCTTGCTGCTTTAGCAACTGGTCTCAGCATTGCGCTTCTCAATGACAGGTGATTTTAACTTGTGCTGAAACGCTCATATTATACTTTCACTATGGTTCGTGAAGTGTTCTTAATTCTATACTCTATTCTCCCCCATGATCTGGAAATCTGGAAAACGCATATTAATGTTCAGCAAATCATTTTCAACTGAATGTTTAAGTTAAAGTGATCTGGTATTACAAATTTTAGTGGATAGTTGTCATGTAGCTTCTGGTGACTTGATACCTTTTATCTATCTATTCCCATGCGAGGCTTTGTATTGTGTCAAAAAGGAGAACATCAAATTCACATTCTCCAAACAATAATTTGAACATACAAATCCGTAATCTTGCTCAATTTTGGAGTTAAAAAGAAAGTTGAAATGCAGCATTTTAAATTTTTTTGATAAAATTGGTGACGCATTTTTGCAGAATAACTGTTTCTTTGTTTTCATTATACATTATATGCCAAAATGAAGAGCCGGCCTGTCCATATTCTCAGAATGTTCTTATACACTGATTTTTTTTTTTGATAATTCTCATCAGGACAGCTGTTATTGACCACTGCTCATGTCTGAGATTGCAGTTTTGCAGTTACTTTCAATGAGAAAGTCACAAGGAGTGTCAGACAATTTTCACCACATTTAGCTGCAAAGATGAGGCCACCCATAACGTGAGGATCTTGTTTTTCCCCCTCTAATAACTCTTTGATATTCTTCTTTCGCCATGCATCTCTGGAAGATATGCTAATGCTATTGGAAATGATGTTTTCAGGCCTGTCATCCGAGGCCGACCAAGAAAAAGAAGATCAATTCATATCTGTGGTCGCCCTCGGTGGGTCTTTGTCCTGTTGTTTTCTGCAGGTTGGTAGCACACTTTCCTTCATATGTTGATACATACCATTGTGCACCCTAGATTAGAAATTTGTCAGTCATGCCAGACCAAGAAAAATCAAATATCATCTGCGTGTTTCAGTTAGCTGCATGCTCTGGTTGACTTCATGCAGCCTCCTCACAGTTTTGTGGGCCCTACTTATTGGTCTGCTTGGTAAGCACAGATGCATGTTTAGAATTTTGAAGTAAATCGTGTATACATGCGATGACTGACAGCTGAGTTCCTGCCTTGCAGCAACCTTGCTTCATGCCAGCTTTAGAACACCTAATTTGAAAGCACGTTTGAACACATTCAGGGAGGAATTTCGAGCAGTATGGAGGAATTACAGTGAGCTGTAATTGTCTTCGCTGTTCAATGTGAGTGCCTTCCTGGATATTAGCGTCAAGACCACTTCAAGTTGTAGGATGTTGCAACGTGTTATGTGAGTGCATCACAGGGATATGCCTGCTGGCTATTGGTGGACACCTTGCAGTGGTAAAGGAGCACCCTACATTTTTTTCCTGTGGGCTTGGCCTCATTTTTTTCGCCATGCAGGTTTGTCATAAAAGAATGATGCAAGTGTCAAATCCGTCTCCAATGCTGTCTCTCTGCTTTTTCTCTTGGGAGATTTTGGCAGGGTCCTTTCTCCTTGCTTCTTGTTGGATTGCAAGTTTGCAACTATGTAGATATCATTAGGTGGTGAAATATTCGAGTTTCAGGGTCCAGTTTCCACCCTAGTTTTAGCTTCTGCCTTGTTTCCAATGTTTGGGGGAAACCTGTATGTGTAAAGGTTGTATAAATCTATTCTCTATGGAAGATGCTGCTTTTGACTTGAAACGTCTGCCTCGAGCTTCTTATTTATAGTGACTATGTTATTTGTGTTGATTCCTTGATTTGGTTCACTATATGTGATTTATAACGTAGATACTCAGATGCTGGATGTAAACTGGATCGCATTTACCATCTGTAACTTTTGGTTGTGAATGCTCAACACATAAGAGGTTAGTACATTATACTCCCCCCACCATTTATTTTTATAAGGTGCCAGTGTTTCAAGATTGGAACTTCACAATTTTCAACTAACAGTTCGTACAAAAGTAATATTATTGGATGGAGTTTGTACTTGATTAAGATTTTTAATAAATATCACATAAAGTTACACAGCAATACCTAATTTTGAAGACCGGTGTATTATATTCAGAGATGGAAGGAGCAGGTAATGTGACATCTGGGGCTGATCAGGGCATTCAATCCGGCAATGTGTCGCGATCACACGTATTGGGCCGAAGGGAGTTGGTGTGCGCAGTGCGGTAATTGGGTTGGGTTTTCCAGTGTGGGCTCGCTTTCTATTGAAGGAGTCCCCGAAATTAACGAGCCGCACCGAGGCACAACTTTCTTTTATTAATTAATGCATCATAGGTTCAGTGAGATCACGAACCAATAAAACGTTTGCAAAATCAGGGAGGGGACACACCCAAACAACAGGATCAACATTGCACGAACGCGGCGCGAAACTGATAGCCATAATATAATTGGCTTCTCTGAAGAGCATCCCTCCTCGTGCCCGGTCATATGCCTCAGATTGCAGCGCCTTGACAAGGGTCAGTGAGTCTGTCTCAAGCACGATATTCTGGAGACCCTGAACCTACTGTAAAGAACCAGCACCAGCCAGAGCATCACTGCATCATACCCCTGGTCATCTCTCACCACAAAAGCCCCATGCACCCTTTTCTCCCGTTCCCAGAAAGCTGCATCAACATTGATCTTCCATACTCCTTCAGGTGGGTTATCCCATCGCTGCTGTTGCATTTCAGAGCTCCTTGTTATCATAGTGCCAAGCCAACAGGTCTTCCATGTCATGCTTGATCGGTATCAGAAGAATTCTGTCTGCATCCTCCTCTCCAAAACACTTCTTGTCTTCTTGAGTCAGCCGCTTGTCAGCAGAGTGTGACCCCGTGGAGTTACAGGACGCCTCGTCACCCCAAAGGATCAGACCAAATGCTGATCGTAGAACCGTCCCCTCTCGCCCAATGAAGCTCGCCGTCCGGGAAATACTTGTCTAGCATGTAAAACCCGAGCACACAATGAAAAGGTGCAGATCTCTAAACCAACTTGTTCTCGTCCTCTTGTTGGGCTCAACAAAACTGACATATCATGGTGCTTTTAGCATCACAGAGCGCTTTAGTCAGATCACAGCAGGCGCCACAACTTTTGCGTTGTGAGTTGTGACACCCCACGTGAAAAGCCGACTAAGAACTAAGATAGTAAGCAAAGCTGCAACCAACTACTATTGTCGCCAAGTAATACTGTGATTTTGATGCCGGAAACGGGATAAAAAGTACATGGAAAGCGTAAAAGGCATTGGCATGAAACACACTCGTTAATCGTTATCCAGGTCGTGCTAGATGCCCAGATCCAGTCTTTGTAATTCCCGTTATCCAGGTCACTCACACCCATTCCGGCCATGCTGCTGCGCGTGCGCTTAAACCATTATGCTATCCACATCCACATTAGGCTCGTCCTGCCGCACCCATTACGCCTTTTTCTAGGACTAGTTGCTCATTTATCTATTGTCACTTTTGCTATCTTGTCAGTTCGGCATGCGGTGGTCACTCATCTTTGACGGTGCTCAGCTCCTATAAAAAGGTCTCCAATCCCATCCCATTAGCATCATACAGATAGCCCAAGCACGAACGATCGAGCTCGTCCCAAACAAGTAGAGTAACTCGCCACTGATCCTTGCAAAAGAGAAGCAACCATGAAGCCCCAGGTGCTGCTCGTCGCGGTGGCCGCCCTCGCCGTCCTCGCAGCTCTGCCCCTCGCCGAAAGCAAAGGTCCGTATCAAGATCACACGCATCTTGCTATCTCCCTCCCCTCCCCCGCTGGGTAGATCTGCGTAGCTCATCATCGCCCTTGCATTGGGTTGCTGCACAGGGCACGGGATCGGGGAGCACGCGGAGGCCGCGACGGCGAGCGCGTGGCCGTGCTGCGACACCTGCGGCTCGTGCACCAGGTCCATCCCGCCGCAGTGCCTGTGCGAGGACGAGGCGCCAGGCGGGTGCCACCCGGAGTGCAGGAACTGCGTCAAGTCCACCGACGGCGGCAGCGACGTCTTCCGCTGCGCCGACCGCATCACCAACTTCTGCAAGCGCCGCTGCACGCCGGCCGCGTCCGCGTGATTGGTTGGACGCCGGGATCCTGCTCTGCTGTCACCTGAATAATACCATGCCGGCAGCTGCCGATCGATTAGCTCCGGCCTGCCTTTGGTTTCAGTCTTCCAGTGTTCCCTCTGCATCCTGCTCTGGATGGGGAGAAGAGATCAGTGGTGTTGTTTTTTTTTCTTTCTAATGTCTGGTCTGGACTCATGGATTTCTTACTGTTTGTCGAATAAAGACCCGTGTTCCACGCACAGACATAGATCTTGTGCAATATCGTCGAGGGCACAAAGCAGGTGTATTTCAAAAAAGAGTGCACGAAGCAAGTTTGCACAGTGACACAGGCTAGGATTACGTGTACGTGGCATCCCAGGGTGAGCATCTTAGCGCCGGTGTTGAGCACGAAGTGCCTCGCCAGCGCCGCCTCCCTCCCTGGTCGCTCTGTCACACGGCGCGACACGGGGATTGATGGGACACGCAGAGGGGCAAAGCACGGGAAGAGGATCGGCGGCAGTGATGGCCGGGGGGAGGAGGACTGCCGTGTTTGGTTTTTCTAGAAAATCCAATTCTTCTTTCAAAAAAAAGAAAATCCAATTCTAGAAGATGCATGGCGCGATAAATTAAATTTATTTGCAAAATTTCTTTACGGATGTGTGATTTTTTTTGCGAATCTAAGGATGCGTGAAATTTTTTGGGACGAATATAATGACAGTAATTACTTCATGCATTGGCTACAGTAATCATTTCCTAATCATACAGTTAAACGTCTTATTAGATTCGTCTCGCGAATTAGCACAGAATTCTGAAAGTGATTTTGTAAACCGATTTTATTTAATACCTTTATTTAATGATCAAAGTTGCAAATAGTACCCCTTCTAGAGTTTCTACAGCAAAATCAAACAAGACCATGGTGCTCTTCTGCCGACTGCATGCCGTCACCGCTGACGGCGCTCGATCAGTCGACTTGTTCCTGGGCGCACACGCGTTCTCCTTCACCAGCTCTGCGTGGCACGGCGTCCACACACTTGTTATGCGTGCCGACACTAGACTACGGCGGCTTTAAGACGCAACAAGATTATTCAAGATAGCCGGTGAGTCAACAGAACGTACATCAATAGTACCAAACACATGGAAGAGGCAAAGCTGGTACTGCTGTCCGGATTGACATGCCACGTTCGTTGATGATGGTTCCCATATTCAACTTTTTTTTTCTTTGGTCCCGGTGGCCCCTCGCCCAAAGCAATGGCGGGGATTTTCTTCTTCTCTATTTAACTTTTTCCCTGCGTGTCAAAATCACATTCGCGTCGCGTTGCAGCTGTGGATCTGACCCTGCAGATGGAATAATTCCACGGTCCATTTCCCGGTGGCTAATTTCCACGTGCATTTTGAGTCAGATGAGAACCAATGATTTCGCCGGGCCGGGCCGGGCCGGGCCGTGACAGTGACGTTTCTCGCGAGTGCCGTACGTACTGTATCAATGCATGCTCACATCACATGGGCCTCTCGCTAGCTCTCGGCTCCGGGAGCATGCATGCAGTCATGCAGATGCAGTGAGGGCCTGAGGGGTCACTCTCACACTCGTTCAGTCAACACAAACTGCCGACTGGGACACGAACGAGCACGAGGCAGGCCCAGGCGCTGAGCCGTCGTCGTCGTCCTCGCGGTCTCAGCTCTGACGGCGCTTGGCAATGGCGATTGGTGCCGTTGGTATCTAGTCAGGTTAAACAGGATGCGTTTAGTTCGCGAAAAAGTTTAGGTTTTGGTATTATAGTACATTTTGTTATTATTAGATAATTAATATCTAATTATAGACTAATTAGATTTAAAAGATTCATCTCGTATGAATCAGTTATATTGTGCAATTCGTTTTTTTTTCAATTACATTTAATGCTCCATGCATATGTACAAAGATTCAATATTACGGATACTGTATGAGCTTTTTTTTCCAACTAATCAGGGATGCTTCTTCATTTTTGCAGGCATGCAATGAATTGAATATATACTACGTACAAAACAAAAGCTACTACTAGTTGCTATATATGACACCTCCAACGGTAAGTATGTAGTTCTAACCGGCAAGTTAATTATATATTTGGATACACAAACTTCATCAATAATCGACAATATAGCTCGTGCCGTATGACAATAACCGGCCCCCCTGCATTTGTAACTTTGGTGCATTATGAGCGTACCGCACGTGATAAGACTATACAGTGGGCCTAGTCGCGACACTGCATTGAGACCTCAACAGTGTTTCATGGCCGTGAAGGTACCTTCTGTGATGAAAAGAGAGAGGTTTCATCTAGTAGACAGCGAAGCTGGAGCAGTGTGGAGCCCAAGATGCAAAAAGGCGTTAATAATGGTCACATTTGCTTTGGGCAGGCGGGGGGGGGGGGGGGGGGGGGGGCACACTCACACAGCTACAAGTACAAGACGCCCCCCGGCCGGGTCTATAAGAAGCCCTCCGATCCATTCTGACTCCATGAGCCGGGTACGTGAAGAAAGCAACAAGCAACAAGCTAAGGTCGGTGATCATCCGAGCTAATAATCAGCAGATCGATCTCGCCGAACACACAAACAAGCACGATGAGGCCGCAGGTGCTGTTCGTCACACTGGCTGCCCTCGCCGTGCTCGCCGCTCTGCCACTCGGCGGCAAAGGTGATCGATCAGCAGGGCGGAGACCCTTGTTATATATATATATATATATATATATATATATATATATATATATATATATATATATATATATATATATATATATATATATATATATATATATATATATATATATATATATATATATGCGCGCGCGCGCTTCTCCTTCGTTGTGTTATCGATCGGATCGACGCATGCATCATCAGTCTGGTCTGTGCGCGCAGGGCACGGGGAGGAGGAAGGAGGAGGAGCGGCGGCGGTCGGCAGCAGGGTCGTCGGCGCGAGCGTGAGCTCGTGGTGCTGCGACGAGTGCGGCGACTGCTTGCCGATGAGCCGGGTGTGCCAGTGCAAGGACAAGTCGCGGTTCGGGTGCCACTCGTTCTGCGTGGTCTGCCTGCCCGTCCCCGGCGACGACGGCGAGTTCACGGGCTTCCAGTGCATGGACTACAGGTTCGGCATCTGCCAGCGCAACTGCACCACCCCCGCTGCCGCTGCATGATCGAGATGCAGATCGACGTGAAATAAGTAGTAGGGATCGATGCCTGCTCGTCGTCTCTCTCAGCTAGTACGTACTACTATACTGCATCGTGCTTGCTGTTTCTGGAATAAGGAGCGAGCATAGATGTATGCTCAAAGCTCTCTGTGTGGTGTTGTCTCGGCTAGCTACGTGCTGAGACAACAATGTAAACATGTAGTGTCAACCCCTGCTTGGCGTTTTGCTAGCATCTCCAGATCGATGCAAAGATGACGGAGATGTAGTGCTTATTACACCAGCAGCTTTATTGCGCCTTTTGTTTAGTTCCCTTCCCTCTGCACCGTATGCAGAGAACGAAGAAATAAAGCTGGCGATGCGGCCATGTAATGCTTGCTCGTCGTTTCCAATATATTAGGCGTATAGCCTGCGCATTTGCGCGGCTAGTATTAAAAATTCAAAAAATTTACATGTCGTTGTATCGTTACTTAAATATTATACTATTTTTTTACCATACATCATACTGTTCATTATCGTAAATTATGTCTTATTATTGATTGAAACAATTCAACTATGATATACCTATAATAACAATTTGATTTATTGAGCATTAATAATATTATGCAAATAATTATTCTTATTTTCATTTTATTTTGATTGATTGTTGTTAACTTTAGTTTTTATTAATAATATATATTTGTAACTGATACGTAGCTAAATGATATTTTATATTTAATTTTTCATAATTACATTGGTGGGTGATTTTTAATTAGACATAGGAGTATTTTAAGCTAATTTTTATTATAATGACAGTGGTGAGTAATTTTTATTTTTTTGATTAATGTGAGAATTTTTAGGCTTTAAGAGCGAATGTAGAGGCTCTGTTTGTTGGCCAAATAATAAGATAATAGAAGATTGTTCTGTGATGGGCGGGAAGGAGGTTGCATGTGAGTTCCGCCACAAGAGGAGCTCTGGTGGAAAAAGCCTCGAATGGATAAGCAACGGTGATGCAGGACAGCGTCCGATGTCTCTTGCTCGCTCGTGTCGTGTGTCTGAGCGTCGGCGTGTCGTACTCGTACCCTTTTACTTGTCATTTTGCATCTCGCCGTCTCTTGTCATCTTCTTGTCAGTCGCCGGCGGCGGAGCCCCGCCGGCAGCCGGAGATGTCGAGGCCGAAGTGTCCGACGACATCGAGAAGCCGGCGGAAGATCTGGTCCTCCTCCACCGTGAGCTCTACGGTCTCCCTCACCACCACGCTCCCGTTGTGCCGCTTCGGAGAACCCGCCACCACGCAGAGCACCCGGAGAAGGCCGCGTACTGGGGAGAGGAAGAAGGCTCCGGAGCGCTTGGTCGAGAGGATGCTCCGGAGAAGAGGACTAGAGGAGAAAACGGCGCCGGAGAGGGTACGGTGCCGTGCGGATGTTGATCCAATAGACTCAAATTGAAGTTTTCATAGTTTACACAGAAATGTTGGTTTGCATCTGATACATTTCTTGATCATAATTATTAAATAATTGCGATCCGAATATTTGCATATAACCTCCATTAAATTGCAAATAACTTACTAAATTGAATTGTGATTATTAATCGCGACCTAAATTTTTAATGAACCACTAAGAATTTACATATAGCACCCTAAATAGCGCCTAGTTCGGGGGCAGGTACCTGCTTTGCTCGAGCGGCTGTGTGCAGACCCTGGAGGCGGCACCGTTTGCCCTCGCATGGTCGGGCATGGCTAGGGGTGGTAATGGTAATGATTTATGGTTTTAGTGGTCTTTTCACAGTCTAATAATATATTTAAATTTTTTAATTTAAAATTATATAAGATTAGAGTCCAATTTTTTTAGAATTCGGCTCTTAGATTTTTAAAATTAAAATTTAGGACACTTTACCACCTCTAGGCATGGCGGCATGGTCGACACGCGGCGCCCTCTGGAACGCGGCAAGGCAGGTGATGGGACAGAGGCTGCCGACGTTATATAGGTGGTCCAGGGGTGGGGAGGTTTGCAATACACTAATTACTCGTTTTTTTCACAGCGGGATTTGCATCCCAGGTGGAACTCTGACGGGCCGGTGCTCGTCCAGCTTATGGAGATCTCCTTTGTTAAAGTGGCTCAAATTAGCGTGGGGAGGTGCGATTTGCGGCATATCCATCGCAGAAGCTTCTTCTTCCTCTGCCCGGTCGTCCTCCGCCTCAGCTGGCAGCTCTCGCCGCGCCGCGCCGTGCCGCCCCGCCCGCGCCCCGCCGCCTTCCACACGGCTTTCTTGCCCCTGCCGGCGGCACGGCCGACCGGGGTCCAATCCGGCGCCACCTCACCTCCGCTGCCGGTCACCATGCCGTTGGGGAAGGAACGGGTCACTCATGCCCATGCCCGTATATTATCCATCCCCAATTTATTTATATTTAAATGAGTGGGTAATTACCCAATGGGTATAGATAATTCATGGGTAAGCTCTCAACTCACTACTCACACCATCATGCAACTAGCTAGCTAGTGCTCCCCTGCGCCTGTGTTCATGTGTCGCAGCCTTCGCTGGAAGAGCAACGGCAAGGCGCACACGCGCTCCTGATTGGATCGTTAGATGGAGAACTTGTGTAGTTGTGCCGTCAGTCAAGGCTCGAGCTCGACGCCATGGTTGTCAGGGTGCTCAACCTAGAACCAGAGCATCAGCTGGAGGGCGGCGCCTGCACGTGCGCGCGCGCTGAGCAGCTGCGCGCGGCGAGGATGCGAGCGTGCTGCACGCCTGCAACTCCCGCCGGTCCTGCACTCAGGGAACCAGGCATATCGCCAGCTCGCAGCTACGTATAATGGGTAATAGTTTAAACGGGTATTATCCGCGTCTACCCTACCTATACCCAAGTATAGATGGATAAATTCATACCCTACCCAAATATAATGGGTATGGGTTTGGATATGGATGCTGGGTATCCAACGGCAACATGAGCTGCCGGCCAAGGAAGAAGTGTACCAAAATTAGAGGAACTGTATTCCTCGATGGAGAACGATTTCCCTTTTTTTTTAAAAAAAAATCCTCAACGGCGGAGATGGTTCTTGAAAAACCAAGGTCTATAGATAGGGAACGACGTACTGCATCATTGCACATTTGCACTTTCTCGAGTCGACTGTTGACGTGTAATACGTCCTCATCTAAGCATTGTTTTCTTTATTTATTTTCTTTATGATATGTCATTTTGCTCTCTTCTCAGTGCACAAAGCAAACGGCCAACACAGCTGTGTCACTCTGCCAGGCACCTCCTCCTATAAAGGAGACCCGGCAGGAGCAGGGAGATCCAAGCAAAAGACTTGCTACACTGGCTGTTCTGGCGAAGGGAGACCATCAGACAAACATGAGACCTCAGGTGCTATTCGTCACACTGGGTATTCTCGTCCTCCTCGCAACTCCGCCACCAGGCAAAGGTGAGAGATTTTTTTTTCTCCTCCAAATTTTCAGAACATCTTGTTGCTAGCTAGGAGCCTAGGACAGTAGGAGGCACGGTTTGGCTCGCTCAACTGGTTGCCGCAGGGAACTTGGAGGAAGGAAGAGCGGCGCTGGCCGAGGGCACGAACGCGAGGGCGTGGCCGTGCTGCGACAAGTGCGGCCTGTGCCTCCTGATGCACCCGCCGATGTGCACTTGCCTGGACGTTTCGGAGCGCGGGTGCCACCCGGCGTGCAGGAACTGCGTCAAGTACACCGCGGACAGCGGCAGCATCAGGCATGAACCACCCGTCTACCGGTGCGCGGACATGCTCACCAACTTCTGTCAGCGCCGCTGCACGTCTGCAGCTGCTCTTGCGTAGCTTAAGAGGTGGTCATCTGCTGCTTGATGTTTTCTCATAGTTTCTAACTGTTTATGGAATAAAGGACTAAACTATGCTCAAAGCTCTGTGATCAGTCAAATGTGCTGAAATAATGTAGTGAAAGCTTGGTCAGGCCGGGAATATGAAGGAGAGCTTCATTGTATTAAGCAGAAGAATGAAAAAGCTTACATGCCCAAGGCCGAGTGGAAACCCACAGGCCGGGGTTTTTCAATTGTTTAAAAAACTACGACCAAAGCTATTGAGGCATCGATAAACAACGTGCACTAGAACAGAAAAGAAAAGAGAGTTGTTGTAAATTTGTTTGTTCTATGCTTTGTTCCTAGCCTCACCACTGGATCTTCAGGCAGACCATGCAACAATGCTGACATGACTTGCTAAAAAAAACAATGCTAATATGACTTAATCCTGTAAAAAATGCAACAGAATCCGCGCCATGCTCGTTTCTTTCTGAACGAACTTCACAACGACAGCATGATGCCTCCTATTTCATTATTTTTCCCTCCAAAGGTAAAAAGTGTGCCAATTTCATGGCATGAATGTTAACTCTTGTCACGGATTTGATTTCATAACGGTGATGATTTTCATTTAGATCTCACCGTCCCACAGCTCCTCAATTGTTTTGTACATACTCTGAGGGTGCACAAATGAATCGTTTCTGATCTGCTTAACCTGCTCACCATGAAGAAGACATATTTCAGTGTCAGTTCTGTCAAATCGCACACAAAATCAGCAAGCAAAGCAGTCATATGTGCAATTGTCCAGTGTAGTAACGGCAGTTCAACTGAAGTACTATGTTACAAGATACAGCACTTATATGCAGACTTGCACATATCCAGATTGAACAAGTGAAAATTGAAGTTAAATATTGCATTTTCTGCGCCTCAGATAAATAACTGAAAAATGGTTTTACCTGTTCAACTTCAGAAAACTTGGCACACAGTTCGTCAGGAATAGACCAACCAAACAGGCCAATGTTCTCCTTCAACCTTGACTCATTGGCACTTTTAGGAAGCACGCTCTGACCCTGTTGAATTCCCCACCGTAGGGCAACCTGCGCCGGAGTCTTCCCCAAGAGCTCGGCTATTGATGTCACCACCGGATTATTCGCAACAACTTTCATCCTTCCCAGAGGCGCATACGCCTACAGATTGAATTAGAACATGAGAACTAAGCCCATAATCTTACATGCCAAGCAAGCTTAAAACTATGTTGACTTACAGAGAAATGAACTCCAGTGGAGTGGCAGAACGCTCTGAGTTTCGCCTGTTGCCAGCCGGGGTGGCACTCCACCTGATTAACGGCGGGAGGAACACGGGCTATAGCAAGCAAATCGGCCAGCTTCTTCGACGTAAAGTTGCTCACGCCGACCGCGCGAGCTTTGCCTGAATCGTACAGCTTCTCCACTGCTTGCCAAGTCTTGGGCATATCAAACTGGACAAAGTTCTCAGGACTAACTTCACTGCCTTTCTTTATCTGAAAGGGCCAATGAATCTACAGAAATCCCATAGTTGATAGCTGTCACCTGTTAGTACCAAAACAAAATGGCAACCTTTTTTTTTCCGCCCAATGTTGCTGTGTAAATAGTGATTTTACCAGATAGAGATCAAGGTAATCCAGCTGCAAAACATTCAGAGTGCTGTCGATTGCCAGCGGAACGTCTTCGGGTGCGAGGTCGCTGCACCTGCAAAGCTTGATTCTCCGGTTGTTACGAGATTGATGGACATAATGATAAATTGGCTAGGGAATCAATACCCTGAGGCTTCAGGGTCAACTCCAAGGAAGTATACTACCATATCTTGGAGGTGATGAACAGGTCTTCTCGCTTGACGACGCCGTCATCGAAGACTTTCTTCAGAGCAACACCAATCTAGGGCGGGGGACACAAGAAGGTACTGATTTGAACCAACAGAGATGCCACAGGAAAATCGTAAACTTGAGGTGGTTCTTTGGTACGCGATTTACGGGATAAATAAGTACTACCTCCTTCTCGTTGTTGTACAGGCGCGCACAGTCGATGTGCCGGTACCCGGCCTGCCATGACGAGCAAGCAAGCAGAATCAAGGCCAGGGTTCAAGCAGCACGCACACAGAGCAAACTTGTGAGCAAAACAAACTCGGAACAGCACGCGGATGTAGTAAAGCTCGGAGCAGAAACGGCTTGGGGGGGGGGGGGGGGGGGGGGGGTAGAGAGGACCTTGACGGCGGCGGCGATCAAGTCGCCGACGACGCCGGGGCCGGCCTTGTAGGTGCCGAGCCCCACCGAGGGGATGCGGGCGCCGGTGTTGAGCATGAAATAGGTGGCCATCTCCTACCTCGCTTTCCTCTCCGCCGCCGAGAACCCGAGACCGACGGGGAGGGGTGAAAGACTAGAGACGGAAACTGCCACGGACTGACGTGCCCCGGTCAGTGGGGCGCGCGGGCCAAGGAGAACGAGCTGAAGATGCCGAAATAGCGGGGCCCGCATGTCAGTCGCGTCTAGCCTATATGGAGGCTAGACGTCACATCCGCTAAATGATTTGCAACATTCGTCGCGCATGCCATCTCATAAACCACATAAACTAAAAAAACGTTACATCGAATATTTCGACACATGCATGGAGTACCAAATGAAATCTATTTACAAAACTTTTTGTATGGATGGGCTGTAAATCGCGAGACGAATCTAATGAGCCTACTTAATCCATGATTTGCAACATTGATGCTACAATAACCATCCGCTAATTATTAATTAATCATGGATTAATTAGTATCATTAGATTCGTCTCGCGATTTACAACCCATCTGTGAAAATTTTTTTATAAATAGACTTCATTTAGTATTTCAAATTAGCAAGATTTCATCGCAATTTTTTTTTACAAAACATCCCAACACGGCCAGAATACTACTATATGCCAGATTCGGGAGATGCCATTAAGCGTATCACAAGGACGAGGGTGTGCAGAACGGGTGGAGCACAAGGCCGCAGGCGCCAAAAAAAAAATCGAATCAAGAAACCGAAAAAACGATGCCGAAGTTTATTGAGTTTGCAGGAAAATAAACCCTCTGTTCGCTGCAATCAGCCAACGATATTTTTTGTACACCAAATCAACATCAGCCACCAGCTACGAGCCAACTAGCAGTACTTTTCTCTAATAACAAATCAGCACCAACTACTATCTACAGCCAGCCGAACAAAATAAAAATTTCCAAAGCGATGGCTAGCTAGCGCTAGTGATTGTTGCTCGCTGATGTTCCCTGCCCAGGAACGATTGACAAAGGACTCCGTGGATTGACCAAGGACTGGCCTCTGAGCAGCCTCTGACCACCATGTTTTCACACGTTTGTTTGCATTGCACGTTCATAAAATTCAGAGAGAGAAAAAATGAATAGGGCATAAGAAAATAGCTCAAGTCTTCAGGATAAATGATGCAATTTCCAGTGATTGATACAAACTAGCACGCAGCACAGGATAATTGGATAAATAATGCCAGCAGATTAACTGCATAGGCCACAGCTCAAAGGCACCAGAAACCAAAGATCCTAGGCTAAACCGTAGCTCGCGGTACAGGACATTAATTGGAGCTTTCGTGCAACTGAACCTTCATTCGTGACGAGCAAATTCAGAGATAAAAATGAACTGACTGACAGGCCCTAACGTATGCAGCTCCCTGCTCAGGATCAACAATGGGATCCTTCCTACAGTTCACCGTCCCAGAGCTCCTCGTGGGTCTTGTAAACACTCTGAGGATTAACAATGAAGTTGCCTCTGAGCAGTCTAGTCTGAAGATGACAAAATAAAATTGTCAGACGCTCATACTTGCCGTGTGAAAAGGTCCTCAAGGGAAAATAGATGCAAGATAGTAATGGACTGCATTGCTTGAAAAACGGTCAAGAAATTGCTACATGAGTTGCGTGAAACATGGAAAATGCACATTGTGCTATATGTATATGATCAACACCACTGTCAATATATTGTTCCACAAAAAGATTGATGACTGGGGCCAAGATGAGTTTTTAGTGTCTTCTGTGGACCCATTGGAACATGAAGCTGTGTATATTGAACAATATAGCCAAGGAAACATAGCATTTCCCTATGTAGTAATCAATCATGATCATTAGACAATGGTGGTGGATTTGGTTCCACCCTAGGTATAGCTAATGCTGCCAGTGACAGTGAATAAAACAGCACTCCATCCAGACTAATGTCAGCACATAATAGCCAAAGTTGAACACAAACTTTCAGCTGGTATGTATAGGTGCGTACAGGGAATGGGGCAGCATCTCACTAAGACAGAATCACATTAAAATTTATAATAATATATTTATAGTAAATATTGCAGCTGCATGTGTTCCTCTGCACAAGAATGATCAAGGGGAGCAGGCACCCTTACCAGAAACCTGTCACAGAACCATCGGTTTTCCAACTCCAAGAAAGCTAAAAAGAACTACAAATGCTACTCACTATTAAATATCATTTAGCATTCTCCAGGTGCAGGTGAGCACTCTCTAAAGGAGAATTATACATGGGTTTATTTATCAGGATGAAGTCAAATCATATGATTTTACTTAATGTAATGATGCGCAGCTCTCCTGCACTCTGCACTTTCGAGGAAAAAAATCATACGATTTTAGAGAAACATAACAGAGCAATTTTGAATATCATCTTATCCTATAAAAATGTCTAATTATTATCAATAAATACCAATGCAATTTTCTCATCAAAGTATTGTAAGGGTATCGAATGCATATATACCTGCTTAATCTCAGAGAACTTTGCAAGCAAATCATCTGGAATAGACCAATCATAAACATCAAGGTTTTGCTTTATCCTTTCTTCTTTTGTGCTCTTTGGTAGTACACTGTGACCCATCTGAATGTTCCAGCGCAAAGTCACTTGTGCAGGTGTTTTCCCAAGTTTCTCAGCTATTGAGATGATTACTGGTTCTTTAAGGACATTACCGTCCATCCAACTAGTACCAGGTGAACCTAGTGGCGAGTAAGCCTGCAAAATATATACAGAATAAAATTAGCAAGAACAATTTTTTTATTTAACAAAAGCAATGCAGCCCTTTTAGAGATAAAGAAATTTACAAGGTATTCAGAATTTCAGATTAAAAAATAGAAATATAGGAGGTAATTAGACTTACAGTAAGATGAACACCAGTTGACTGACAGAAGCTATGGAGCCTAGTTTGCTGCCAGCCAGGATGACACTCCACCTGATCAACAGCTGGAGATACACGAGCTACAGCAAGCAAGTCCCCCAATTTCTTTGATGAGAAGTTACTCACACCAATTGCACGGGCTTTGCCAGCATCATATAACTTTTCCATTGCCCCCCAGGTAGCAGGGATGTCAGGTGTAACGAAGTTTTCAGGGCTGGTGTTTGTTCCCTTCTTCACGCTAAATGGCCAATGAATCTACAAAATAAAAAGATGATCAGATATTTTAATTTATTCGTGAAGACCATGATAAACAGTTCCAACATGTAATCATCTAGCTTTAAGCTGAAGATACCAGGAAAGAAATGTTGAACAACATAAAAGAAAAATCATAGAACATATGCAATCTTTTTTTCTGCAATGTATTCCGGATGCCAAAATAAAACAGCAGTAGTGAACTTGAAACAATTTCACACCAGATATCAAGAATTCAATGGCAGGCTATGCCAAATAAGATGGAGAAACATTCATGTAATATGGGTAACTGAATGGACACATTCAGGGAATAGGAGCTCACATATTCAACAAACGACAGAGAAAACCTTATTTCCACCTTCCACATTATAAACTATAGAAACAACACACAGCAGACTAGCATTGATAATAGAATTCTGCCTGTAATTCTGATCAACTTTTAAGGTATAATGTAGTTCAGACAAATGCTCCTTGCTTACTGAGGAGACTTGTCTTTGTTAAAAAGAAATAAATAAAATGAATATATAAAAGTAGGGACATCAGTACACACGAAGCAAGATATTAATGATATAGAGACCAAAATAGAGAAAATCAGAATTGTAATAGGAAGATGCGTACAAGGTAAAGATCCAAGTAATCAAGCTGCAAATCATTCAGGCTTTCATTTAGTGCCTCGGGCACATCTTCAGGAGCATGGTGATCATTCCTGGAAACAAAGCCATCCAGAAATCAGTTAGATGTTTGATGATCAAAACTTCAAGTAGGTATCTGTATACTCAAATTGAACAGCAGAGACATAACTACAGGAATATCATCAGACATTTAAGCATACCATAGCTTAGAGGTGATAAATAGATCTTCGCGCTTCACTACACCCTCTGCAAATAGCTTCTTCAGTGCCAAACCAATCTGGATAGTCCAAAAATGGATGTCAGGGTTTCCGTAATCCAATTGCTATTCAAAACCAAGACAGCTTTGCACATAATGAATAGGACTTAGGAGGGGGTAAATGCTCCTTGTGAGGTGTGAATGTCGCTAATATGTTCACTAAGTTCCGAAATTGGCCCTTATTTCCTCAATAAGTTCACTATAAGTCCATATCACAGAGAGATATTTTCTGCCCAAATAAAGGTTGTACAGAAAAAGGATCCCAGTATAACAATATGTTGCTCGGATAAAAGGATATGGCTTGCAAATTGCATAATTCGCATTGTATGTGTCGGTACCCCAGGACTGGGGTACCCCCTCTTGCTGTGTCTAGGCAAGAGCCTTGTGGTTATCATTGACTACGTCCAAACAGCCGGACCCCTGCGGTCCGGAGCCCTGTTCAACCAACAACGGTCCCGGACCCGTCCTCCGGCTGGGAAAGGTCTAGGAGCACCACGTGTTTCGGGAGAAGCAGGCGCTCAGCCCGAACAGACGGGGGCTCCGGACCTCCCGTGGAGGTCCAGACCCCCGCGTGGTCCCGGACCCCACATGGGGTCCCGGACCCCCTGTGTAGTAACCGGACCCCTCACTAAGGGAAGGAATCGACACCCCGCCCCGGGAGGTCTGGAGCTGCCACGTGTCTGCAGGCACATACACGTATGTAAGGCCACTTGGTCTCCATACTAAAGGTTCACCTACCACTGCATTCATTGCGGTAGGTGAACGTCCGCATTGATATAGCAGAAGCCGAGGCGAGTCTTTGACCAGGGGACATTATTGATCGCGTATTACCAAGACGTGTAGTGGAGCCGCTGGCGCCGCCCACGCCGCGCCTGTCAGTCTGCCATGACAGATGGACACGACGGCTCGGCTTCACCCATTATGACACCTACATAATAGCCTCAACAGGCTACGCCGCAAGCTACGTTTCCCCAACGGGCACCTTGCTGACGGGATAAGAGAAGACCTCCCTGAGTCAGAGCGCTAGCAGGGCATGGAAGCATATCGGAGAAAAGATTCACAACTACTGTAGCCATTTAAGTACTCTGCGCAGTATACTACACAGTCACGTTGGGCCCACTTGTCGGGGCCTCAACGACCAATGTATCCGCACCCCTTGATCTATAAAAGGGGGGGCGCCCGCTAGAAGAAGGCTCAGGCTGGAAAAAGGCCAAGGCCGGGCAGAGGATAGGTTCATATACAACCAAAAACAATACTTCTCCCAGTGGACGTAGGGTATTACCCTCCGGCGGCCCGAACCACTCTAGATCGTGTGTTCATGTGTGCTTGCCTCAGTGCTAGATTAGCCTAACCGCCTAGTACTTCCCCGAGTTCTCCCTCACTGGGAATAGGCGGGTGCGCTCCGCCACCCGGCTGTGGGTACCCTAAAAATCCCACGACAGTATGTATCCCTGTATATGTTTCAAGTTGTATTTACACAAGAATAAATGGCAAGTTGTACGCAACAGCAGGATCACACATACGGAAATCTATTGACAGCCAACGCAGGAGTGATTCAAAGCTTTAGGGGAACCTAGTGAGTAGCAGTTACCTCCTTCTCATTGCCGTAAACTCTGGCACAATCGATGTGTCGGTACCCCGCCTGCACGAACAAAAAACAATCACATATTCTCGATCCTCTAGGGGGGAAAAGGGGATCTCCCAAAAATTAACTAAATCAGGAAACAAGGTTATGCAGAGGGATAAAGGGGGAAATTTTAGTCTGGATAATGAAGCACTTGGGGAGAAGGACGGAAGCGAATGCGCGCGCGTACCTTGACGGCGGCGTAGACGGCGTCGCCGACGACGACGGGGTCGGACTGCCAGGTGCCGAGCCCGACCGAGGGGATCTTGGCGCCGGTGTTGAGCACGAAGTGCCTCGCCATCGCCGCCTCTCTCAGTCTCTCTGCTACTGGGCGCTTGGTCACACGGGGATTGGGGAACGCAGAGGGGCGTAGCACCGGACGGTAGGAAGCAGCGGTGGTGGCGGGGGAGGAGGGAATGGTGCCTATATAGGGGCGGCGGGTGCTGCCGGCGAGGCCGGCTCGGTGGCTCGCGCGTTCGGGGCCTTCGTTGCGACTTGCGACTAGGGCTGGTGCGCTTGCGCCAAGTGTCTTGCCGAGGCTTCGGGTTCCCCGGGCGGCCATGACAAAGACCGGCCACGGGCCACACTATCACACTACCACTGCTAAGTTGAAAACGGACGGAAAAAATCTCATTTTCATCCGTCCGTATTTCTATATTTGTTCTATATTTGCGGCTAAACAGAAACGGGACGGAAAATTTCGGAAACGGGACGGAATACGGGATAGAAGTGACTGAGAACGGGACGGAATATGGGAGAGGGTGTATCCCGCCCATATTAACAGAATCCCGTTTTCGACCGGGACGAACGAACCCGTATTCATCCCATTTTTTATTTATACGGGATGACCCAGATAACTTGGCAAGCCTAGCTCGAACAGGCCCATTACATGATCCTCATCTCCTCAAATTTTGTAACCTCCCCATTACATGCTTGCGGCTCGTCTGCTGCCTGCACTACTAGCTGATGCTTGACTGCTTGTGCGCTGGAAGACTGGACACAGTGCACTGTACACTCTCGGCACCGTGTCCACTGCCCTGCAGCCACTCACCTTGAACCTGCCATGATGTTGGCTGCATGGCGTGTGGCCTTGCAGCAGCAAGTCTGATGGTACTTTTTTTTTTGTTTCAAACGAATGCTGGTACATGATTTGAACGTCATTATAGACTCATGTCTTCTAAGTTGTAACCTGTCATTCCAGTGTAAGTTTGCAGTTTCCGTCCCATTTCCGTGATATTCCCGCTCATATTTGTCCGTTTCCATAATTCCGTATATCCCGGTCCCGGTTATTCCGGTCCCGCTCCCGTTCCCGGTAAAATAATATACTAGTAACAAAAATAGGAGAGGGGTTTTCCCGCATATTCCCCGTCGTTTTCAACCCTAACCACTGGCACTGAGCAACATGGGATCGGATCTTTGACTAGCCAAAAAAAGCGTTCGGCTTTCACCCCTCTCTCCGGAGCATTCCAATGGCGGTGATTTCCTTTTCGGTAGGTTCTACTTGTACATGCAGCGATGCTCCATTTTACAAGCTCGGTGACATTCCATGGTTTCCCAGCTCAAAGATCTTGTTGTCCGTGGAGGACGACACGATGGCAGCGCCAGCATGACTCTGTTCACTTCATCTTCGCTGCATCCAACTAACAGTATTTCTCTCTCATACAAAACCAGCATCAGCCAGTCAGCACCAGCCAGCTAGCAGTACTTTTCTCTCAAAAAAATTAGCACCAACTACCAGCACCAGCCAGCCGAACACAGTGAACATTGTGGTTACCTACTCTTTGTTGATAGCGCCGTACCCCGGGGTTCGGATCATCGGTTGGCATCTCGAGCCCGCCTACATCGTAGTAGAGAGTAGAGCTGTAGAGACGGAACACGGAAGCGAAAGGGGAAAGTGGAGAAACCTGTCTGTCCTCGTAGCCTTTGACCATGTAAGATACCCAAGCCCAACGAGACAGCAGCGCCTGCGCCACACCGCCCAGGAGCGGCGCGGCCACAAGGACCACGAGTGCGCACCCATTTGATATTTGATTGAGACTGTCGCCAAACCACGTCCATCTCTTATGAAGAGCATGTGCATCGTCTGCGCCATCGGTGCTCAGACAGTCGGACTTCACGAACTTGGGGTAGGCCGTAGGCGGCGATTCATCGGCACCGTGAACGTAAGCAGTGACGGGATCGAAAGTTTTTTTTTTATTTAAGAAAGGGATCGAAAGGTCCGGCACACCTTTATCGCCGACGGCAACGTTTCGGCGGCCTTGGAATCCCGGGTGCGTCAGGCTCAGGAAGTCAGGAGCGGCCACGCCAGCCACTTGAGCAGAAGCGAACCGATGCTCTGGGCTTTCGAGTTTCGAGTTCCAACCGCCCTCAGCTCCCCTACACTACCAAGTACCAACCTGTTCAAACTCAGGCCTTCTCCAACGAGGCTAGAGATTTCGCCAGCAAACGTGGAGGAGAGAGGAGCTCGGCACAGGACTATCAGGTGCTCGGGAAATGTGCGTGTGAGAGGAAAAGGCATCGGGCAACGTTCGCGACCAGCGGCGAGCGGAACGCTAGCGAGAGAATCGTTTCACTGTTCATTAGTTAAAAAGTTATTTTAGCCAGCAATACCGTCGGTTGTTGGAGAAGGCCTCAGCAGAGAACTCGGCCGATGACTGGAGCAAGCTGCCGTTCATTCGACTGGCATCTTTGTGCTTGTGCGGCTACCAACGTCTGGGCTGATCCGCTTACCGATGTTGTGGGGCCTAGTGCGTGGGTTCGATGGGGCTTGATCCCTTCCCAAAACCAAGCCCATCATCAGCCCCCGCGGCTAAATGCCCATCACGCCAGCATGCTCAACTTCTTAAAAAAAAACAATGGAGGCTCAAGTACTCAACCTCTCAAAAAAAAAAAAAAACAATGAAGGCTCAATGACCATGCATGTTGACGCACAGCACTGTGCTAATTCACAGGGACAGGTAAATAAAGGATACACGATGCCAATTGTCCGGTTAAGATACACGCTGGTAGCAGTAGCACAAGAAAAAAAATGCTGCCAGATGCTTTAACTGCAAAACCAACATCCAGGGTGACACTAGTGATTGAATCGCCCCCTAAACCAGCATCCCCTAGGCGCAAATATGGAGGCAGGAGCATATAAGAAGTGCCCTGATCCTATGTATGTTGCTCTCTGCTCGGGATGAATTCCAATTTCATTCCTAAATTTCCCCATCCCAGAGCTCCTCACGGGTCTTGTAAAAGCTCTGTGGGTGAACAGTGAAGTCGCCTCTGACCAGCCTAACCTGAAGGCCACAAAATAAAGTAGTCAGATGCATTCATTCTGCGCTATGAAAAAGTCTCCCAGAAAGTTAAATAATAACTTGCTACATTGGTTTGAAAATATCTAGAAAAATGAACAAAAATCGTTTGAACTTCTTTTTCAGAGACCGCAAAAAAAGAAAGACCGTCTCAGCAAAACCATAGACTGCATAAAACATTTTAGTAATACTGACTACTCTGCAATAAAAGAATTGGTAAGTCAATGGGTCAAAGAGGATTTATTTCTATCATGCTCCAACAAAAAAAGAAGGATCTATGTAGAGGCTTGATTCGGGCAAATTATCATTCTCCAACTAGGAACAGACGGAAGATGGACTACTTTATATCTAGTCAGGACAAAGTCGAATCCTATAAATTCAAATGGTGATATTCCAACATATCATCTCATCATCCTATATAAATGCCTAATGGACATAAGATTTCGGTGCAATTTTGTTCACATTTACGTATTATAAAAAGTATTAACAAACCTGCTTAATCTCAGAGAACTTTGCAAGCAAGTCATCTGGAATAGACCAATCATAAACATCAAGGTTTTGCTTTATCCTTCATTTGTGCTCTTTGGTAGTACACTATGACCCATCTGAATGTTCCAGCGCAATGCCACTTGTGCAGGTGTTTTCCCAAGTTTCTCAGCTATTGAGATAATTACTGGTTCTTTAAGGACATTACCGTTCATCCAACTAGTACCAGGTGAACCTAGTGGCGAGTAAGCCTGCAAAACATATACAGAATAAAATTAGCAAGAACAATTTTTTATTTAACAAAAGCAATGCAGCCCTTTTAGAGATAAAGAAATTCAGAATTTCAGATTAAAAAAATAGAAAGATATGAGGTAATTAGACTTACAGAAAGATGAACACCAGTTGACTGACAGAAGGTATGGAGCTTAGTTTGCTGCCAGCCAGGATGACACTCCACCTGATCAACAGCTGGAGGTACACGAGCTACAGCAAGCAAGTCCCCCAACTTCTTTGATGAGAAGTTACTCACACCAATTGCACGGGCTTTGCCAGCATCATATAACTTTTCCATTGCCCCCCAGGTAGCAGGGATGTCAGGTGTAACGAAGTTTTCAGGGCTGGTGTTTGTTCCCTTCTTCACGCTAAATGGCCAATGGATCTACAAAATAAAGAGACGATCAGATATTTTAATCTATTCGCGAAGACCACAATAAACAGTTCCAACATGTAACCAGCTGTTCGGATGATCGGAAGAGGCTGGGCTGGTGACCGTTGGCACTCACATTTCACTGTAGCTACAGTGCTACAGTGAAAAACCAGCCCAGCCGCGGCTGATCAGCCAGCCGAACAGGGCGTAATCATCTAGCTCGAAGCTGAAGATACCAGGAAAGAAATGTTGAACAACATAAAAGAAAAATCATTGAACATATACAATCTTTTTGTCTGCAATGTATTCCGGATGCCAAAATCAAACAGCTGTAGTGAACTCGAAACAATTTCACACCAGATATCAAGAATTCGATGGCAGGCTATACCAAATAAGATGGAGAAACATCCATGGATGTAATATGGCTAACTGAATGGACACATTCAGGGAATATGAGCTCACATATTCAACAAACGACATAGAAATACATATTTCCACCTTCCACATTATAAACTATAGAAATAACACACAACAGACTAGCATTGATAACAGAATTCTGCCAGTAACTCTGATCAACTTTTAAGGTATAATGTAGTTCAGACAAATGCTCCTTGCTTACTGAGGAGACTTGTCTTTGTTAAAAACAAATAAATAAAATGAATATATAAAAGTTGGAATATCAGTACACATAAAGCAAGATATTAAAGATATAGAGACCAAAATAGAGAAAATCAGAATTGTAATAGGAAGATGCGTACAAGGTAAAGATCCAAGTAATCAAGCTGCAAATCATTCAGGCTTTCATTTAGTGCCTCGGGCACATCTTCAGGAGCATGGTGATCATTCCTGGAAACAAAGCCATCCAGAAATCAGTTAGACGTTTGATGCTCAAAAACTTCAAGTAGGCATCTGTATACTCAAATTGAACTGCAGAGACATAACTACAGGAATATCACCAGAGATTTAAGCATACCATAGCTTAGAGGTGATAAACAGATCTTCGCGCTTCACTACACCCTCTGCAAATAGCTTCTTCAGTGCCAAACCAATCTGGATAATCCAAGAATGGATGTCAGGGTTTCCGTAATCCAATTGCTATTCAAAACTAAGACAGCTTTGCACATAAGGAATAGGACTTAGGAGGGGTAAATGCTCCTTGTGAGGTGTGAATGTCATGCTAATAAGTTCACTAAAAGTTCCAGCCCTTATTTCCTCAATAGGTTCACTATAAGTCCATATCACAGAGAGAGATTCTCTGCCCAAATAAATGTTGTAATAGATTTACAGAAAAAAGAATCCCAATATAACAATATGTTGCTCGGATAAAAGGATGTGGCTCGCAAATTGCATAATTCGTATTGTATGAATCCATGTATACGTTTCAAGTTGTATTTACACGAGAACAAATGGCAAGTTGTACGCAACAGAAGGATCACAAATACAGAAATCTGGTTACAGCCAATGCAGGAGTGATTCAAAGCTTAGCAGTTACCTCCTTCTCATTGCCGTAAACTCTGGCACAATCAATGTGTCGGTACCCTGCCTGCACGAACAAAAAACAATGAGTCTTTTACGTGTATATCATTATAAAAATTTATGGTTGCATGTATATCACTAAACAATTCGGAGACACCTGTGTAACATCGTGCAAACTTCTTTTGACGTGTCTGCCATTTTGGATGGAATGGACAGCAACTGTAGCTAATGGTGGTGCACAAAGACCGTTGTACCCTTCTGCTTGTGTGCCTTGTGGGCTGAACGGGGGAACCGACCATGCTGAACAGGAGGCGCGAACAAGGCGCATGCATGACCGTGAGGTCTCCCTAATCTTGAGCCGCATGACTATGAGCATGGAAAAAATATAGCGCTTGAGAAAAAAAATAAAAGAGGGCATGAGAAAAGAACCGGCGGTTCGAGAAGACGATCCGCTACGTGTCCGTTGAGTCGCGGCCGCGCGTCAAGCGCCGCTTTTTCGCCAAGCGCGCCGATGACAACGACCCGAAGCCGACGCCGAGGCGGCCGGCTCCCAGCGCGGCGGCCGCCGCCAAAGCAGCCGCGGCCCGCCGCCTACCACCCCTACGTGCTCGACTTCGCCGCCGGCTATGGCGTCGTGCCCACCTTCTGATCGACGAGCCACCATCTGATCGACGAGCCGCCGGCGTCGTGTGCGATTGCTGCGCCGCGTGCCATGTTTTTGAGCCGGCCGATCGATTCGCTGCCAACGTAGCGCATGCATCGTGTTTGACGGGCGCGCCGTCCTGATGCATGCGCGCGTGTTTGCTAGAACACGGCGCGTTCTAGTTGGTGATCACCCGTTTCGGGCTGGCCTCGGTTTAAATTAGCAGGTTAGCGGGTGTTTCCTGCTACGTGTTTGCTGGAATGGCAAGTTTCCAGTTCTGTAATTTTGGATCAGGAAGATGCTTAGCATCTGACCAAGCTCTTTGAATGATTCGGTATGCTACATTGGGGACGGGCTGGAGCTCGGCGGTGGGGGCGGTGGACAAGCGTGGGGTCGTGCCCAGAATGACCCACGACGGCGACGCCATCCGACTTGAGCTCGCGGCGCGGACGCGCCGTGTCGGCACTCGGCAAAGCTCGGCTGCCGCGCGTGGGTTGGAGGTCAGACGCCACCTGCCACCACGCGCAGGCTGCGTGGGGCAGAGCTCACTGCTGCCGTGGGCGGAGCTCGGCCGTAGCCGCGGGACAGCCACGTGCCACAAATTAGGAGCTCGGCAGCCCGGCATGAAGCAGGGAAATCGCAACAGCCCCCTGGACGCGGCGGCCCTGGCGGCCATGACGGAGGAAGAGGGGCTCGCGGGAGGGAGGGGACCGGAGAGAGGACCGGCAGGGCGGCGCCGGCGGCGGCGTCCATGTAGGGTTCGGGCCTTGGGGGAGTCACTGAGTCAGGACAATGAGTCGTGGAGGAGCGGAGGAGACCTGAAGGTGTAAAATTCCATAGGTAGGTCCCATTTGTCATGGAAGAGAATCCGTTAAATTTTAACAGCAAGAGAACGGAATGGCACACGAAAAAGGTTTGTATGATGATATATAAGTGTCTCTGAACTTTTTTAGTGTTATGCAAACAATTATCTCGATCTTATGGGGAAAAGGGGATCTCCCAAAAATTTACTAAATCAGGAAACACCGAAACAAGGTAATGCAGAGGGATAAAGGGATACGTGGACGTGGGGAGAAAAGGGGGCGGACGGGTCGGACTAGGCAAATTTAACCGAGAACCGAACCGAAATAATTGAGAACCGAAACCGAAAGAACCGAAACCGAAAGAACCGAAACCGAGTAATTTCAGTTCCTTCTTCTCGGGAACCGAATTTACTCGGTTAATTCGGTTCGGTTCCCGGGTTAACCGAAAGAACCGAACTAATGCACATCCACCCCAGCCCATTAAATCATCAAGCCCAGCACCGGCCCAACTAAGGCAAACTAGGGTCACAGGCCCCCGTACAGAGCCACCGACTGACGTTCGCATCCATCCCCTACCCCCAACCCCAGCGCCGGCCGCCGCATCCCCTACCCCCGACCACCAGCGACGGCCGCCGCAAACCCTCGCCCCCGGCCTCCCTCGCCCCCGGCAGCCGTAGACCCCCGCCCCCGGCCTCCCTCGCCCCCCGGCCCCCCGCCGACCCCGCCGCCCTCAGAGCTGGGCTTCGCTCGCCACCGCCCACCGGCCAGAGCTCGCGGCTCGCCGACCCCGGCCGCCCACGCCCAGCGCCCGCCCCCGGAGGAGCTCGCGGCAGCAGGTCTTGCGGTGGAGGAGGCAGAGGACGACGCTCTCGGCCGCTCGCCCCTCCTCTCCCAAGACCCAACGGCGCACCTCCTCGGCTCCTCCGTCGATCTCCTCTTCCCGGAGCGCGCGGATCCAGTGCGTGCGCGGCTGCGGCGGCCACCCCAGGCCCCAGCAGGCACGCGGCCAGCGCGTGCGTGGCTCGCCGGCGCCGCGAGCCCGCGGCGGCTCCCTCCGCCTGACTGCCCGAGATCTTTTTTTTTGATTCTGTGAACACTCGGTTCTTTCGGTTAGAACCGGAACCGAACCGAAAGAACCGAAACCAAAATTTGTCGGTTCCTATATCTGAAAAGAACCGATCGATTCGTATTTTCTTAGAACCGAATTTTCAAAAGAACCGAGGAACCGAACCGATCGGTTCGGTTAGAACCGAACGCCCAGCCCTACAGACGGGAGCGAATGCACGCGCGTACCTTGACGGCGGCGTAGACGGCGTCGCCGACGACGCCGGGGTCGGACTGCCAGGTGCCGAGCCCGACCGAGGGGATCTTGGCGCCGGTGTTGAGCACGAAGTGCCTCGCCATCGCCGCCTCTCTCAGTCTCTCTGCTACTGGGCGCTGTCACACGGGGGATTGGGGAATGCAGAGGAGCGCAGCACCGGACGGGAAGCAGCGGTGGTGGCGGGCAAGGAGGAGGGAGTGGTACCTATATAGGGGCGGCGGGGGCGGCCGGCGGGGGCGGCCGGCGAGGCCGGCTCGGTGGCTCGCGCCCGCCTTCGTTGCGACCAGGCTGATGCGCTTGCGCCAGGTGTCTTGCCGAGGCTTCTGGTTCCCCGGGCGGCCGTGACAAAGACCGGCCACACTCCCCGTGGGAACCGGATCCGCTGCAGTTACCTCCCCTGCAGTTGGGTCACTGCCACGTGGGCCCCACCCGTGCAGGCCCCACACGCAGTGACTCAACTGCACGGCGGCCAACTGCAGCGGAGCCTCGTCCCTCCCCGTGGCACTGAGCAGCATGGGATGATCTTTGACTAGCCCAAAAAAAAAGCGTTCGGCTTTGGCTCCTCTCTCCGGACTCCCGGATCATTCCAATCGCCGTGATTTCCTTTTCGGTGGGTTCTACTTCTACATGCAGCGATACTCCATTTTACAAGCTCGGTAACATTCCATGGTTTCCCAGCTCAAAGATCTTGTCGTTCGTGGAGGATGACACCATGGCAGCACCAGCATGGAAATTGTGGTTACCTACTCTTTGTCAGTAGCGCCTGTAGGAAAACGGGTAGGCTACGCTAGCATCACTACCGCATAAACCCAAGATACTTGCGAGTAGAAGATCATAGATCGTTACCACTAGACGCGCAGCGCAGCGGAAGAAGTCGCGCGTCGATGTAGAGGAAGTAGTCGATCACGTCCCACGAACCGAGCTCCTCGTACTTGATCCCAGCAGCCGATCAGCGCAGCAGTCGCAGCAGCGCCTCCACGGAGTCCACACGTACGGGGATGAAACGCCGGGCGTCGGTGTGCTAGCACCGCACGCACGGCAAGGGCGGCGGCCGAGAGAGAGGGAGGGGCGGCGGCTAGGGAGGTGGCGCGGCTCAGGTCCTCGCCCCCTAGCCCCTCCCTCATATATATAGGGCGTACTAATGGGCTTCTATCTCATAGGCCCATTAGTAACCATAATCCCTCTTGGATCAATATCCACTTGGGCCTTTAAACCGTATTGTGATGATGGGCTCTTGGGCATATCACCAACAATCTCCCACTTGCACTAGAGACAATCATACATGCAAGCTTTCCAACATTCCAAACCCCTTAAGTGTGTGACCCGTTAGGTTCATGTGTAGGTGGTCGTGATCGGAAATCATTTCCGAATCACAAGTCAATAGCGGCACCTAGCAGGGCATAGTGACTCACAAATACACATAAAGATCATATCGGCCGAACCATAGATATACTCATACACCGATCCCTTTGCCACACGATACCAGTCAAGCTCAAAGCGAGATGCGTGCCACCTTTGTGATAGCTCGACCGTTCTCTCGATCTAATAGTGGATTCTATTCATAACTAACCTTTAGTCATCATGATTAACTCTTTAATCACTTTGGCATGGCCATGCACTTTCAAATCCAACTATCTCGAGGGGCCCAGAGATATCTCTCCCGTTATCTAGGAGGGGCAAATTCCATCTTGATCCGCTCACATCCCATTCCATGTTTCATGACATACCTGTAAGCTGCTTTTGTAACTACCCAGTCACGGAGTAGTGTTTAGCAGCCCCAAGATGCACCACTATACACAGTGAGAAACAATGGCGATCTCAGGTCTAAGGATTCAGTAGGTATAACACTCAAGAACAACTGATGGCACATACAAAATAACAATCCCAACATTGTCTTGGAGTGGGTCAATCCAACACCATGTTCACCAACATGTGTCCACATCATTAATCTGATATCTCCATATCCATGATCCGTGAAACATGATCATCAATTAATGCATGTGCTAGTCTCAACGTCGTTGTTGTCCCACACAACGACATAAACTAGGGATAATTTAGAATCATATCATTTTCAACAAAGAGTTTCACGAACAAGTCACATACTTGATAATCAATGTAAAATAATCATCCATGGAACAAATAACAATTATTTATCATTACATAAACATACTCATGACACAAAATCTCCCACGCACACTAGAATCACTGATGTAAGTATCTAATACCCATAGATCTCATGTGCGCCTCATGCTTTGGTTGTGGGAGAGGTTTCGTCAACGGATCAGCAACGTTTGAATCCGTGTGCACCTTGCAAACCTTCACATCACCTCTCTCAACAAAGTTACGGATGAGGTGATACTTTCGCAGTATATGTCTGGACTTCTTAGTTGTTCTAGGCTCCTTTGCTAGTGCAACGGCACCACTATTATCACAATAGAGGTCCACTGGACTGGACGCACTAGGAACAACACCCAAGTCAGAAACAAACTTTCTGATCCAAACAGCTTCTTTTGCAGCTTCGGAAGCTGCAATATACTCGGCCTCTGTCGTCGAATCAGCCACCGTATCTTGCTTGGAACTCTTCCAGCTCACTGCCCCACCATTGAGGCAGAAAACAAAACCGGATTGCGATTTGGAGTCATCTTTGTCTGTTTGAAAACTAGCATCGGTGTAACCCTTTACAAGGAGCTCATCTTCGCCTCCAAATATTAGGAACATATCCTTAGTTCTTCTCAAGTACTTAAGGATACTCTTTACAATTGTCCAGTGATGTTCACCGAAATCTGACTGATACCTGCTCGTAACACTTAGAGCAAAGGAAACATCTGGGCGCGTGCAAAGCATAGCATACATGATCGACCCTATGGCTGAAGCATAAGGAATTGTACTCATCCTCTTTTGCTCATCAGGTGTCGTAGCACACTGACTCTTGCTTAGAGTAATGCCATGTGACATTGGCAAGAAATCTTTCTTGGAATCTTGCATATTGAACCGATTCAATATCTTGTCAATGTACGTGTCTTGGCTCAATCCAATTAGCCTTTTTGATCTATCTCTATAGATCCTAATACCCAGAATATAAGCCGCCTCTCCTAAATCCTTCATCGAAAAACTCTTTTTCAATGAGGTTTTAACGGCTTCAAGCATTGGAATATCATTTCCGATCAGTAATATGCCATCCACATATAGGACCAGAAACACAAGTGCGCTCCCACTAGCCTTTTTGTAAACACAAGGCTCATCTTCATTCTTGATGAAGCCAAACCCTTTGACTACTTCATCAAAACGAATATTCCAACTCCGAGATGCTTGCTTCAATCCATAGATGGACCTCTGAAGCTTACATATTTTCCCAGCATTTTTAGGATCGACAAAACCTTCAGGCTGTGTCATATACACATCCTCACTTAGATGTCCATTAAGAAAAGCGGTTTTGACATCCATTTGCCATATCTCATAGTCATAATATGCGGCAATTGCTAGGAGAATCCGAACAGACTTTAGCATTGCGACGGGCGAAAAGGTTTCCTCATAGTCAACACCTTGAATTTGTCGGAAACCTTTCGCCACCAATCGTGCCTTATAGATGTGAACATTTCCATCCATGTCTAATTTTTTCTTAAAAATCCACTTACAGTCGACAGGTCTTACACTGTCAATCTGATCGACCAAGTTCCAAACTTGATTATCATGCATGGATTTTAACTCGGATTCCATGGCTTCAAGCCATTTGTCGGAGTCAGGTCCCATCATTGCTTCTTTGTAGGTCAAGGGCTCATCATTTTCCATCAATAATACATGGCGCTCCTCCGTAATAAGGAGGTTGAGCTTGTCAGTAGCGCGACGTGCCCTTATAGATCTTCGTGGGGCTGGTGCCTCAACTACGGGTTGTGCAACATCTTGCACATCCCGTGGATCTTCAGTGGGTGCTGAAACAGTTTCGGGTGTTTCCTGAATTTCTTCAAGTTGCACCTTGCTCCCACTAAATCCTTTTGAGAGAAACTCCTTTTCTAAGAAAACACCATTGCGAGCGACAAACACTTTGCCTTCCGCCTTATTGTAAAAATAATATCCTTTGGTTTCCCTAGGATACCCCACAAAGAAACATTTGTCTGACTTTGGAGTGAGCTTATCTGACATCAAACGTTTGACATAAGCCTCACATCCCCAAACTTTGAGAAAAGATAATCCGGGACGCTTCCCAGTCCATATCTCATATGGTGTCTTCTCAACAGACTTACTTGGAACCCTATTCAGTGTGAACGCAACAGTTTCAAGAGCATAACCCCAAAATGACAATGGAAGATCAGCTTGGCTCATCATGGACCTAACCATGTTCAACAAGGTTCGGTTCCTCCGTTCGGATACCCCATTCCATTGAGGCGTTCCGGGCGGAGTTAGCTGCGGAATAATTCCACATTGCTTCAAATGATCACTAAATTCAAGGCTCAAATATTCTCCTCCACGATCAGATCGCAGAAATTTAATTGTCTTGCATAATTGATTTTGTACTTCATTCTGAAATTCTTTGAACTTTTCAAACGATTCAGACTTGTGCCTCATTAAGTAGATATAGCCATATCTACTAAAGTCATCAGTGAAAGTAATGAAGTACTGAAAACCACCTCTGGCTATTGAGCTGATTGGTCCACATATATCGGTATGTACAAGTCCCAACAAGTCACTCGCCCTCTCACTCTGACCAGTGAAAGGCGCTTTGGTCATCTTTCCAAGCAAACAAGACTCACATATGTCAAATGATTCAAAATCAAATGAGCTTAACAATCCATCTTTATGGAGTTGTTCAATGCGCTTCTCATTTATATGACCTAAGCGACAATGCCAAATAAAAGTGGGATTCAAATCATTTGGTCTAAGCCTCTTAGTATTAATGTTACAGACAGATTTATCCTCAAGATCAAGAACATATAATCCATTCACCAATGGACAATGAGCATAAAAAATACCATTGCAAAAGATAGAACAACGTTTGTTCTCAATTACAATCTTAAAATCACCAACTTCTTCCAAACATGAAGAAGAAATAATGTTCTTGCTCAAAGCAGGAATGCAATAACAATTATTTAATTCCAAAACTAATCCGGAGGGTAGAGACAAGTGGTAGGTGCCGACCGCCAACACCGCAACCTTTTCGCCATTGCCGACCCGAACGTCCAACTCGCCTCTTGCAAATCTTCTAGTCTCACTTAGACCCTGCAACGATTTGCAAGTGTGAATCATCGATCCAGTATCAAATACCCATGATTCACTAGAAGATAATGCAATATTTATTTCTATAACATTTATACCTGAAGTGGAAGTCTCACTTCCCTTCTTCTTCTTCTTTTCTTCCAAGTACTTCTTGCAGTTCCTAGACCAATGTCTCTTTTCATGACAGTGGAAGCATTCATATTCAGAAGTAGGGCCAGATTTGGCCTTAGGTGCTGGCTTTAGCTTAGAGCCCGAGGACTCACCACCGGAACTTTTTTCCTTGCCTTTACCTTTGGGATTAGGAGGCGTCCAACGCTTCCTCTTTTTGTTCCCCTTCTGAATCATCATCACATGATTGGGATTCTTCTTAATGCTCTCCTCTGCTGTTTTTAGCATCCCATGCAACTCACTCAATGTTTTATCCAAGCCATTCATCTGAAAGTTCATGATAAAAGGCTCATAGCTCGCCGGGAGCGACTGGAGAATAACATCAGTAGCCAAGTCTTGGTGAAGTTCAGAACCAAGTCTATCCAAAGTCTCAATGTAACCAATCATTTTGATCACATGAGGACTGACTGGGCTACCTTCTGCCAGCTTGCACGCAAACAAGGACTTTGAGATATTGAACCTCTCAGTCCTGGCTTGGTTCTGAAACATCCCACGCAGCCCCTCGATCATGGTATGAGCATCCGCATGCTCATACTGCTTCTGCAGATCAGGGGACATGGTGGCAAGCATCAGACAGCTGACATCAAGTGAGTCATTGCTGTGCTTCTCATAAGCTATGCGATCAGCAGCAGTTGCATTGTCAGGGAAATCATCAGGATATGGCTGCTAAAGAACATACTCCTTTTTCTCTTGCCTGAGAACAATTCTCAGGTTGCGGTACCAATCAATAAAGTTTGTTCCATTCAACTTTTCTTTCTCAAGAACAGAACGCAAATTGAAAGCGGAATTGTTACTGGCAGACATGATCTACAACATTAAAGTAAAGCAAGATTTCAGCACTAAGTTTATGTAAAGACTTTCATTAACTGATTTAACAAAAGACAACCTACTATATCAAAGTCATCTTCCCTCTAATGACATATAGTGGTTCAAGATCCATAATCACTAAAATTCTAGTGAGCTTTAGCATCACGGCTAGAAAAGTAGTGATACAGGTAAGTAACAAATTACTAATCACATCTCTATGCGACTCTTATTTGTTGGGTGGCATCCAATGTCCCGGCCCCAACCCTATGCCTTAAAGCCCAAAACTGTTTTGATAACTTTGCTGAGTAAACCAATACTATGCTTGTGAATGTCCGACATCCACCCTATACAAAAGTGATAGCTGATGGTACTCTACTTTGGTAAACCTACCACACAACGATCAAAATTTATAGGTGCAGCTATTGGTAAAAGGCATCAAAAACTCAAACTTTTCTGAGGGAAGCTATTCTATCATGATTAAAGCATCCACCATATGTAAAAGCATGAAAGAATAGTATGATAGGAAAATAAACATCACAGACATATAATCATATTATATTGTGAATAGTATGGCCTCTTGCATCACAATGGGCTCCATCGCCATGGCTCCAAGGTGACCTCCATTGCCATCCGTCCTGTCTTGTGGTGATCATCATCGCCATC
The DNA here is from genome assembly GCF_016808335.1 of Panicum virgatum. NCBI lineage: Eukaryota > Viridiplantae > Streptophyta > Magnoliopsida > Poales > Poaceae > Panicum > Panicum virgatum. Next base: position 54,546,177 of record NC_053140.1, on the reverse strand, counting down.
ATGATTGAAACCTCCATGAAAAGATACTAAGCTACTACATCTAATAGCTAGTGAAATAATTACATGAAGATTCAAACATCACAAGTCGACACGCAGGTCGTTATACAATAATGGTGCAACCTCAACCCGGTTGTGTTAACTTGCGACACGCAGGCCGCACAAATCATCACATACATCATCACATGATATTGAGGCCATACCATTCACATCACACCCTGCAAAAACAAGTTAGGCGTACGACGTGTTCTACCAAAGTAGCGCTTGGGAAGCCGCTACAGCAAGAAAGCAACGGCGGTCCCTATGAAAATCTCATCAAAGTGATCGCATCACCTCAAATCCCTATGAAAATCTCATCAAAGTGATCGCATCTATGGAATCCCTATGAAAATCTCATCAAAGTGATCGCATCACCTCAAATCCGAGCCATTCATAATGCCTCAATTTTCACTAGGTCAATCACCTTGACCGTGCAAACTTTGCACTTGAGAAGACTGCATCTACACATGACCTTGATCTGTTGGTTCAATCTACTGACTATGCACACAGTTAGTCCCGATGGTGATTCCAGCCGGTAGGGACATGTCGTATGCATAACAGAGAAAGAATACAAACTAATCTTTTGTCACATGCCGCGCAATCAACTCGCTCCAGTTTTAACCCCTTATGACCAATTGATCTAATCAAACCGTGCAAAAGTAATAGATCCAATCTACTACAACAACATATCACCTATATGCAAAAGATCCAGACCAAAAACTACGCAAGATGGCTCTGGTACCACTGTAGGGAAACGGGTAGGCTACGCTAGCATCACTACCGCATAAACCCAAGATACTTGCGAGTAGAAGATCATAGATCGTTACCACTAGACGCGCAGCACAGCGGAAGAAGTCGCGCGTCGATGTAGAGGAAGTAGTCGATCACGTCCCACGAACCGAGCTCCTCGTACTTGATCCCAGCAGCCGATCAGCGCAGCAGTCGCAGCAGCGCCTCCACGGAGTCCACACGTACGGGGATGAAACGCCGGGCGTCGGTGTGCTAGCACCGCACGCACGGCAAGGGCGGCGGCCGAGAGAGAGGGAGGGGCGGCGGCTAGGGAGGTGGCGCGGCTCAGGTCCTCGCCCCCCTAGCCCCTCCCTCATATATATATAGGGCGTACTAATGAGCTTCTATCTCATAGGCCCATTAGTAACCCTAATCCCTCTTGGATCAATATCCACTTGGGCCTTTAAACCGTATTGTGATGATGGGCTCTTGGGTATATCACCAACAGCGCCGTACCCCGGGGTTCGGATCATCGGTTGCCATCTCAGCCCCGCCTAGAGAGTACGAGTACTACTAGAGTACTAGTAGTAGAGTAGAGACGGAACGCGGAAGCGAAGTGGAGAAGCCTGTCTGTCCCCGTAGCCTTTGACCACGTAAGATACCCAAACCCAACGGGACAGCAGCGCCTGCGCCACCGCTAGTCGCGTCCGTGGCTGCTGGATGGCCCAAGGCGGCGCGGCCACAAGGACCACGAGTGCGCACCCGTTTGATTGAGGATGTCACCAAACCACGTCCATCTTCTGAACAGCATGCATGGGCATCGTCGCCGCCACCGCCCGGTGCTCAGACAGTCAGACTTCACGAACTTGGGCTAGGCCGTAGGCGGCGATTCATCGGCACAGTGAACGTAAGCAGTGACGGGATCGAAATGTTTTTTTTTGAAAAAAAGAATGCGAGGAGGAGGAAGAGAAAGCTTTCGGGTGGGCCTTTAATCAGACTGTGTGGCGCGACTCAGCCTCACCATGTCAGATCAACTAGCAAGTGTGTGCCAGCATGGCAACTCGTCACGCCGAACCATATGGTGTGATACTTCAGAGAGTCACGTCGGAGCTCGACGCGATTAAAAGAACTACTTTTAAAAATTTAGATCTACACAAACTATTATAAAAAAGAATTAAAATAAAAAAAGTCTTTGATTGAGGCTGTCACCAAACCACGTCCATCTTCTGAAGAGCATGGGCATCGTCTGCGCCACCGCCCGGTGCTCAAACAGTCAGACTTCACGAACTTGGGGGAGGCGGCGATTCATCGGCACCGCGAGCGTAAGCAGTGACGGGATCAAAACGTCCGGCACACCTTTATCGCCGATGGCAGCGTATCGGCGGCCTTGGAATTCCGGGCGCGTCAGGCTCAGCAGCGGCCATGCCAGCCACTTGAGCAGAAGCGAACCGATGCTTGGGGCTTTCGAGTTCCAACCGGCCCCTCTCCACTACTCCTACCAACCCGTTCAAACTCAGCGGAGAACTCGGCAGATGACTGGAGCAAGCTGCCGCTCATTCGACTGGGCATCGTTGTGCCTGTGCAGTTCACAACGTCTGGGCCGAACCGCCGATGTTGGACTTCAGATTGAGCTTGATCCCTCCCCAAAACCAAGCCCATCATCGGCCCCGCGGCTAAAGGCCCATCACGCCAGCATTTTTCTGAACAAACAATGTGTCACGAACAGGGCCTCTCAGGAGTGGCTGTCAGGTGGGGCCAGGTAGGGGAACGGCAAAAGATACAAATGCAGAGGACCATGACGGGAATGGCATCGAACAACAGAACGAGGTCTTCTTCCTCCTCAAGACTGCTCTCCTATTAGCTTGTTGTTCTTGATCCATATCCCTAATTCTTGCTATTTCCTTCCCAATCTCTTCGATTCTCCTTCAAAATTGTACCCAGATTATCCTTGTACTCTTGCTATTGTGATTTGGAGGTGAAGGTTCATAACAATTGGTAATCAGAGCCTTGTTCTTCTCTACCCATTTTCCCCCAATCCCACCTTCCTCTCCACCGGATTGAGCGCCATGGCTTCCACGCCTTTCACCGCCACAGACTCTGAGTCTGCCGCCATCGATGCCCTTTCCAAGCGAATGGATCGGATGTTGCGGAGGATGGAGGAGGCGCTGGCACGGATGAGGAGCGCCCCTGCGACCGCCGCGTCCGCGACCGCGGCACGGGCTCCTTCATCGACCTCGTCGCTGGCACCACCGACTTCGCCCGCGACGCTTGACGCTTCTGCGACAGGGTCATCGGCGTCCTCAGCTTTACCATCTTCGCGGGCATCCCCAACTCCGGTTGCTGCGCCCTCGCCGACGGCTTCGACGACCTCCGCCCCGACGACGATGGCCACGACACCAGCTGCGTCGCGCCCGCCTGCAGCACCCTCGGCCACGTCTACAGATACGCCGCCCACGCCGGCAGCGTCCTCGGCCGCGGCCATGACTACCTCGCCGAACTCCTTTGCCCCGACACCGGCCACGACCCCTTCATCGGCGCGCGCCGTGGTGCCCACACCATACGCGCCGACTCCACCCACCACCGCGGTCGCAATCTCAGTTCAGCTTCCGCTGCCGCCGTCCCTCGCCGCGAAGAAGAAGATCACCAAGACGACCAGGAGGGAGCACCATGTCCGCACGACCGTCTTCGGGGCTGCGGGTGCCACACGGGAGGCTCGTACCACTATCGTAGCTAGGCAGGTTCGCGCGCAAGTTCGAGCAGCATCTATCGCGGCTAGCTGACCAGGTGCAGCACTACATCGACTTCGCTGCCGGAACCACTGCACTCGCATTCCTCCACGACGACGAGGAGCGGGAGCACCTCGGCCTCTAGTCCGGCCACGACGTGCTCGTCTCCATTGGCATCGCTGGAGGGAGCGACGTGACAGCACGACCGTCTTCCTCCGCCATGACTTCTTCGGCCTCGCCTCCATTGCGTCCTCGCCACTCATCGCCAAGAACCATGGTGGCATGCTCCTTTCCCTCGCCGTCGGCATGGAGGCCCCGCTCTTCCACCCAGAGCAGCTCATCTTGAGGAAAGATGAGGTCACCAGCATCTCGCCCACAACATGTTCGATGCAATGCCTCAACCACGACATCACTCCGGTTTTGTGCTCAGCTGATTTCCCACTCGACGTTCATAAGGGTTGCATACTCAAGTGCGGGAAAATAAGGTACATCAGCAGCTGCTATCCTCATCACTCGATTGGTGCTGATATGGTTAGTGTTGCCATCGATGTTCTTAAGGACTACAAGTGGCTTGCGATAATGACGGATCCCAATTCACCAATGCCTTGGGCGCCTGCTAGTCAGGACAGTTTGCTTTATGACACAATTCAAGTATGCTTCATTTTCTGGTCGCCATTCAGTTGTTGCTGGGCTCGGGTGCAGCAAAGGCCACCATGGCCACCTCCTGTGCAGTTGGAAAAATTACTGTCAATGGTGTTTTGTTGTTCGGAGAGGGAGTGCAAGATGATGTCCTTCCAATGTCAGCTCAATAAACATTGCTGGACACATTGCATTGAGTTGGTTGGCTCTGCATTGCAATCTCCTTACATGATCACTATTTTGTTGCTAAGTGGTGCAATTAGAGAGATCCTTATGCTTAGCTGCACAGCTAGACCTGCTTAGTGCATTCCTGGAAAGCTACAGTCTGATGACTACAGGAAATCTAAGCACAGAGCCAATGCTTTATGCATTCAATGGAAAATTCCTTAGTCACCACCTATCCGGATATGGAGTTCAGATCTGCATCAATTCTACAATTCCCTTGTTTTCCTACATGCCTTGGAAGAATTATTGTGGAATGATGTCAGCTGTTCTCATATGAAGCTGATGGAAAGCTTTTTGATTGTGCAAATCGCTGGCTGGTTATCTGACAATATGGCAACATGCTTATGGAGAGTAGGCATCCATGATTATGATTGGCATTTGATATTGTACTTCAGAATTCTTTGCAAATCAAGCACATTTCAGTCCCTTATAGTATTGATATGGCACCAAAGAAATGAATCAACCAGTTCATTGGTCAACATTCAAATCATGCATTTTGCCATCCTATATGCAAAGCTTATGAAGGTATGTGCAGTCACCTCTAGTGCTCTTGATGCATTTGAACAAGCACTGGTCGCTCACTGGTTATGGACAAATTCAAAGAAACTGCTCTTGTGGTCTGAAGCAATTGCATGCAAGGTTCTGAAGCCACTTTATGTATATTTACTTGCATATATTTCTGTTAATGGCATGAGTAGTCCTATAGGCATTTCTGGTGCTCTTGATGTATGGGGTGCTCACCAGCTATGGAGACATTTAGAAGACATGCTTCTATGGGTAGGATCACAGTCTTGCCATGATCTACAGCAACTTCCTGAACTTGCTAGTACATGGATTTCTATACATGGCATGAGTGATTCTAGAGTTGAGATATTTCCTCAAATTGACTTCTGTTGCGTGGAGTTACATGATTCAGATCAATGTCACGAAAATACTAGTGATCTTCAGTTGAGTGCCCTCTTTGCATGTAAGCCGTTGATCATCTTTGTGGCTATGAACTGGCAGCATGATGCATACCTTATCAACTTGATTGCTATGAAGCAACAGTACCTTATCATCTTCAGTAGCTCTGTTCATCGGCGATGGTGCCACCACTCAAGGAGGGAGATGTGGTCACTTTGGAGTTGTCAAGGATCAGTGCAAGCAGCCATCTTGGCTGGGGCTCAAGCGGCATGGTGCGAATTGATTGCTGAACAATGTCATGATCGACCAACCAAAGGCGACACACTACTTCAAATTTCGATGGGACCTTGGTGGTTGCGGCTTGAGGGCAAGCCACATTTCAAGCGGTGGGGAATGTCACGGACAGGGCCTCTCAGGAGTGGCTGCCAGGTGGGGCCAGGTAGGGGAACGTCAAAAGATACAAAAGCAGAGGACCATGACGGGAACGGCATCGAGCAACAGAACGAGGTCTTGTTCCTCCTCAAGACTGCTCTCCTATTAGCTTGCTGTTCTTGATCCCTATCCCTAATTCTTGCTATTTCCTTCCCAATCTCTTCGATTCTCCTTCAAAATTGTACCCAGATTATGCTTGTACTCTTGCTATTGTGATTTGGAGGTGAAGGTTCATACAGCAGTGTGCTAATCGAATTCGCAGGGACAGGTACAGGTACAGTATAGATGATGCCAATTGGCCGGTTTAGATACACGCTGGTAGCAGTAGCACAAGAAAAAAAACTGCTGCCAGATGCTTTAACTGAAAAAACAACATCCAGGGTGACACTAGTGATTGAATTGCCCACTAAACCAGCATCTCCTAGGCGCAATGGAGGTAGGAGCATATAAGAAGTGCCCGGATCCTACGTATGTTGCTCTCTGCTCAGGATGAACTCCAATTTCATTCCTAAATTTCCCCATCCCAGAGCTCCTCATGGGTCTTGTAAACGCTCTGTGGGTGAACAGTGAAGTCGCCTCTGACCAGCCTAACCTGAAGGCCACAAAATAAAGTAGTCAGATGCATTCATTCTGCTATATGAAAAAGTCTCCCAGAAAATTAAATAATAACTTGCTACATTGGTTTGAAAAATCCTTTGAACTTATTTTTCAGAGACCAAAAAAAAAGGACCGTCTCAAGTCTGAGCTAGATTGATTGGAGAAAGAACTATGCAGCAAAACCATAGGCTGCATGAAACATTTTGGTAATGCTGACTACTTTGCAATAAAACAATTGGTAAGTCAATGGGTCAAAGTGGATTGATTCTGGCAAATTATCATTCTCCAACTAGGAACAGACGAAAGATGGACTTCTTTATATCTTGTCAGGATAAAGTCAAATCCTATGAATTAAAATGGTGATATTCCAACATATCATCTCATCTTCCTATATAAATGACTAATGGAAATAAGATTTCAGTGCACTTTTGTTCACGTTTAGGTACTATAAAAAGTATTAACAAACCTGCTTAATCTCAGAGAACTCTGCAAGCAAGTCATCTGGAATAGACCAATCATAAACATCAAGATTTTGCTTTATCCTTTGCTCATTCAGACTCTTTGGTAGTACACTGTGACCCATCTGAATGTTCCAGCGCAGGGCCACCTGTGCAGGAGTTTTCCCAAGTTTATCTGCTATTGAGGTAATGACCGGTTCTTTAAGGACATTACTGTTCATCCAAGCTGTACCGGGCGAACCTAGTGGCGAGTACGCCTGCAAAATGCAATAAGAACATAGCTTTTTTAACATACGCAAGCCGCCCCTTTAAGTGACAGAGATATTTAGGTATATTGCAGACTTACAGAGAGATGAATTCCAGTTGACTGACAAAAGCTATTGAGCTTAGTTTGCTGCCAACCCGGATGGCATTCCACCTGATTAACAGCTGGTGGTATACGAGCAACAGCAAGAAGGTCACCTAATTTCTTTGTTGAGAAGTTACTCACACCGATTGCACGAACTTTGCCAGTATCATATAACTTTTCCATTGCTTCCCATGTAGCAGGGATGTCAGGTGGGACAAAGTTTTCAGGGCTACTCCAGTCAGTCCCCTTCTTGAGTCTAAATGGCCAATGGATCTACAAAATTGTACGCCGATTAGTATGAACCCAAAGGCCAGATTAGTAAAACAAAAAAAACCTGGCAATGAAATATAATTCTGAAATGGAAGATGCATACAAGGTAAAGATCCAAGTACTCAAGCTGCAAGTCGTTCAGGCTTTTGTTTAGCGACTCCGGCACATCTTCTGGAGCATGATGATCATGCCTAAATACATAGCCAATTACAGAACAATTAGACATGATGGGCTAAAACCTCACACATCTTCCGGATCATGATGATCATTCCTAGAAACCATTACAGATCAGGTAGAGATGATGCATGGACTAAAACCTCCAAACAAGCATAGCACTCATTAAACTTGAACTGCAAAGTAATTCCTATGGGCATCCCCACAGCTCTTCTCTTACCATAGCTTAGAGGTGATAAACAAATCCTCGCGCTTCACTACACCCTCTTTGAACAGCTTTTGCAGCGCCAAACCAATCTGAATTCAAAGAGGTGGATTTTTACTTTTTCCTCACTCCAATTATTGTTACTCCATTTGAATCGAGACAGTATTGCACACAAGCATGTAAAAACGTGATGGTTGGAACGCAGGAGCGTGATTACCTCCTTCTCGTTGCGGTACGCCCTGGCACAATCGATGTGCCGGTACCCTGCCTGCACGACTTGGAAACAATCTGATCATATTCAATCGTGATTCACTCGGAGGAAAGAAAATGGGATCACCAAAAGTTCAGCTAGCAGAGCCGATAGAATGGACAGAGGCTATGTTGGCAGGGAGAAGTATAGTAATCTGAAGAGATGTTAACCTTGACAGCGGCGTAGACGGAGTCGCCTACGTCGTCAGGCTTGGACTGCCAGGTGCCGAGCCCCACCGAGGGGATCTCGGCGCCGGTGTTGAGCACGAAGCGCCGCGCCATCTCCTCCGCCTCATCCTGCGCCCACGCACTGACAGACTGACGCGCACACCACCGGCCGCTCCGTCGAGGTAGCCGTGTGCGCCGGTATATATGGCGGCCGGCGTCTTGGCGGGCGGCCGGCGGGTTCGTTTCGTCCGAGGGCTTCGCGGTGGCGGCGGTTACTAGGCTGGTCAGCTGCTGGTGTCCCGTGTACGAGAATTATGGATAGCTATACCACCAGGGTTCGATAGGCATCTGATCTCCGTCGTGAAGGACGAAGTGGACATACCATTTCTTTTTTTTTTGTCGATATAATATCGTAGCGTACGTAGTCTCCGAATCTTCGATGGTTACGCATGGGACAGACACCCTGCCTGCATCATTTGAGTATTTGAGGCAGTGTGGGTCGTGATTGTGTACTGCCGAGAGCTAGCGACACGCTTTACCTGTTACTTGTGAAACTTAGCAATGGGTCATTCATTTTAGCAAGATTAGAACCATTTGAGCATCTGATCTAGGGCGTTTCTTGGCTGAAAATGTCACCCATTAATTTGTAGCATTGTGCGTTGGATCCTTGTTACCCAAGCCGTGTTAACTGGGCTGGCTGGGCGACCTTAAATTCGGCCTCCAACTGGCTGGGCTCGACCCACACACGAGTTTATTACTGAAACAGAAGCTCGATTCCCTAGAGCAGAGACACCATGGTGGACACCACCCTTCTTCCCCTCTCCCGCCGGTCCCCGGGCTCCTCTGCAACTGCCCCTCGCCGCCAACGCCGCCCCGCCACTTCTTAGTACTTCTCGAGATCAGAAGGCTGCCTGCCTTGTTGCCGCCATAGTTTTTCTGGCATCTTGGGGTATACTGAAATCCTTAGTTTGGTGCCGGAAGGAGGTCCGCGGAGGCGGATTCAGTGACTTGCCCTCTTGCAAGTCACAATGAAACTTACGCTAAAAGACAAGAACGAGAACCGTAGAGAGAACACTGTAGCAAGCAATGTAGCAGAGGTACTGCTGAATGGGTACTGGCGCATACTGTAGCATAGTTACTGTTCACACAGATCTGGACGTTGATCATGAGATGGCCGGCTAGAGGGAGGCAAGTTACTGCTACAGTGCTCGGTGACTTGCCTTTAGCAAGTCACTGAATCTGAATCCAAGGTCCGCGGAGAGGGGGGTTTTTACATTTTTACCATTATAACGAATTGCACTCATCAGATTATCACTATTACGATGGCACCTACATCTATACCATAAGAGAGAAGTTTGACTTACAAATTTACCACATTTGAGGATGTGGCAGCCACGAGGCCGGTCCACGCTGGCGCTGAGTTAAGGGTACATACCTTTAATCCGTCACGGAAGGCCAGGGGACATGGCCACCTTGGCGCAGGGACGGGGGGAGGGGAGCTGGAGGCGGCGGCGGGGCGAGCGGCGAAGAAGGAGCAGCGCGGCAAGAGGAGGAAGAAGAAGACTGCGGCGGAAGGAAGTGGGAGGAGAGGGGGGATCGATTCGGCCGGATAGGGTTAGCGGCGGCGGCGTCAACCGGGCCCAGCGCCCAGTAACGGGGGCCGAACGGCGTCGGTGCCTGCTGACTCAGCGCCAGCGTGGACCGGCCTCGTGGCTGCCACATCCTCAAATGTGGTAAATTTGTAAGTCAAACTTCTCTCTTATGGTATAGATATAGG